>NC_030679.2:120967128-122167128 GCF_000004195.4 Xenopus tropicalis
TGACCTATCTATCCACTCACATACAGACCCATACTGACCTATCTATACACTCACATACAGACCCATACTGACCTATCTATACACTCACATACAGACCCATACTGACGACCCATACTGACCTATCTATACACTCACATACAGACCCACACTGACCTATCTATCCACTCACATACAGACCCATACTAACCTATCTATCCACTCACATACAGACCCACACTGACCTATCTATACACTCACATACAGACCCATACTGACCTATCTATCCACTTAAATACAGACCCATACTGACCTATCTATCCACTTACATACAGACCCATACTGACCTATCTATACACTCACATACAGACCCACACTGACCTATCTATCCACTCACATACAGACCCATACTGACCTATCTATCCACTCACATACAGACCCATACTGACCTATCTATACACTCACATACAGACCCATACTGACCTATCTATACACTCACATACAGACCCATACTGACGACCCATACTGACCTATCTATACACTCACATACAGACCCACACTGACCTATCTATCCACTCACATACAGACCCATACTAACCTATCTATCCACTCACATACAGACCCACACTGACCTATCTATACACTCACATACAGACCCATACTGACCTATCTATACACTCACATACAGACCCATACTGACCTATCTATACACTCACATACAGACCCATACTGACCTATCTATACACTCACATACAGATCCATACTGACCTATCTATACACTCACATACAGATCCATACTGACCTATCTATACACTCACATACAGACCCATACTGACCTATCTATACACTCACATACAGACCAACACAGACCTATCTATACACTCACATACAGACCCATACTGACCTATCTATACACTCACATACAGACCCATACTGACCTATCTATACACTCACATACAGACCCATACTGACCTATCTATACACTCACATACAGACCCATACTGACCTATTTATACACATACATAAACTCATAGTACTGTGATTTGCAATATATTCAAGTATCCAATCCCTAGTGCACTCTCTGCAGCCCCCCCAACCCCCTCCAATGGGAAAAACCTAAGTGCAGAGGGGCCGGCATCCCATAGGCTGCCTCAGAGCAGCAGTAGGGGCTGGAACACCCCTGGATGTTAGTGCAACTCTTCCATTCCCCTACCTTGAGTGTCCCTGAGCTCAACTACCCGAGTGCCTAAACTGGCGGCCTTTGTCTCCAACCCAACTACTCTCCTTCTTGGAGCCTTGAGCTGCTCATGATTTCTTTCTAAGACACTCCTAGGGTGACTATCACAGAATTAACCTAACTTTAATTTTCTTAATTGCCACCTGCCCTATCCTGTACCCACCTTCCCGTAAGACGGGATCCTGGAAAAAAAACCCTGAGCACGTGAATGCTCTCCCCTTTTTATGCTGCCATGTAGTGGCCAATTCTGGAAATTAAATGAATCTGAATAAGGAAATAGTTTCACACATAGAACTTAGATGCCCAAACTAAAAGGGAATCTGCCTGAGGAAAGTGCAGCTAAATCCTAACATCTTCTAGATATAATTCATGGAAATGACCTACAGATAAAATTATCTTTCTTTTAGGGAGATGTTCTAAGGGAACATCTAACACTATTCAAGCGAGTGTGCCATAGAGTCAGAAGGCTCAATTTGATTAAAGGGGAAAGCCAATAGCAATAAATTTAATATTAATAACCCATACACACTTACTATTTCTGTCTCACTGTCTTGCCAAGATTTACTTTGCTCTTCATCATCACGTGGCACAGATGGTTTCTTCTGTGTATCATCTACAGTGATCAGGGTAGTAAACATTCCCGGTACTACAAGTAATGGGCCAGCACTGGCCACACATTCTTGATCTGTGGCCTGGTCAGTGATCAGCACAGCTCAGCTATTGTATTTATGAAATTAAAAAAGTTTTATTATATTTAGAGCAGGAAACAAGAGCCTCAGCTGAAATTGTGACCCAAATCTCAGTTGTGGAATGCCACTTCTAACTTCTCAGGTTGAAATAAAATTAAGCTTTTTTTTTCTTTTGACTATTTTACTTTTATTTAGTGCGGTTGTTTGTTTCACTCTTTTTGGTTGCTCGGCTACATAATAAGTATATGGTATATCATGAAATGACAAGCTAGGGGTCTTCTTTGTTAAGATGCAGTAGATCCATTCATTCTTTTGAACTGAGCTCTTGAACATTTGGTGCAATAGGCAAGGCTCCCGACACATTGTACTTAGAGAGCACTCCATGTATTACACAGACATGATGCTTTTATTGTGCATCTTTATAATTTTACTGCCTGTCCTACCTTTGTAAGACTCCTTCCATAAAAACACTGCTAAAAACAGACAAGACCTTTTAGTTTGTGGTAGTGAGCCCTATGGAGTGATCCTTAGCTAGATAGGGAATAGATATAATTAATATAGTTAATTCTTTCACCCCTTTCTACAAATGTTTAGTAAAATATCTGTAAATTACCTAATCATAACAGACAGCTGTATTTTCATATCTGCATGTATTAATATGTATAGAAGCTGCCATTCTATTTAAGCTGCCAAATGGGGACAAATATTATCAGCGGCCAAATGACCGTGAAAAAGTTGCACAATACTTGCTTTAGTTTCCCGGACAATAATCCTGGGATGACGCATTTCTCAGGCAGAGGAGTACTAGCTTTCGTAGAAAAGTAAGTCATAAACAGCATAATTCATTTTAATAAGTCATAATTGGTCAGTTTATTATACCATAATCTAGTTATTATGAAAAGAGACAGAGCAGGATACCTCTGAAAAAGCAAATCTATGTATATTCCCCTACATGAGCTGCAATGAACCATAAACTGAGATGATTATAGATTAATCTGTAATTATATCTAGAATCTGTAATTATAGATTAACAGTAATTATTTAGTAAGCTTGCCCTGGCAATCTGAAAACCAATATTGTGTGTGCAACAAGGACAGCCACAAGCTTTCCAACACCTAGGGGGTCTGAATTGTACAGGTTTTTTTTTCAGTTCGAATAAACTCACAATTTTACCAAACTCAAATGTTTGCTTATTTATTTAAAACATTTAAAACTCAATCAAATTAAACAGTGATAAAGCTAAAATGCATTATTTTCAATGGGTCTACAAACTACAACAACATTTTTCAGCTCGCACTGGCACCTACAAGAAACTTGGACTTTATATGCTACACCAGAAGAGTCATAACCTGTAGTAGCGAGTAGAGTTTAGCAAAACCCCCACTGCTGATGGGTTATTTCCTCTGCGATCAGCCAAAGCATCCACAGATGCCCCTGACCCAAACCACTTAGCAGGGTCAGACTGGGGGGTGCAGGGCCCACCGGGGCTCATCCCCTGCAGGGGCCCCCGCTGTGCACCCCTAACTCCCTCCCCCCAGCAGGGGCCATTGCCCAACATCCTCCCCTGAACGTGCGTATGTGAAACGCATCAAGGGAGGACATCGCCGGCCAGGGGAAGCAGCAACAGGGTCAGGTCTGGGCTGCCGGGGCCCACCTGGTATTTTCCCAGTGACCCAGTCCGACCCTGCCACTCAGCAATGCACTGATGCATGTTCCCAAGTCATTATTACTGGAGTCATGTCAGTAGGTTGTCACCCACAGTGACTAGCCAACATTTTATAAAAATGTTGGTACCTGAAGTATCATGATCCTAAGTCATTTCACTTGTCTCTCCTCATCTCCTATTGGTTGTATGCCCATGCTAACAGCATGGAGATGCAGAACACAATGGATTCAGCGTGCAAAACTGAACAAAAATATTAGCTGCAGCTAATCTTTGGCAGGAAGAACCTATTCAGTAATCAAGAGTAAGCTGAAATTATGGAAAATCTAATTAAGAGGTTATTTCCTCTGCAATCAGTCAAAGCATCCACAGATGCCCCTGACCCAAACCACTTAGCAGGGTCAGAATGGGGGGTGCAGGGCCCACCGGGGCTACCACCCCAGGGGCCCCGTACTCCCCAAGGTACCTCAGCCGGACGCATCCCCTGCAGGGGCCCCAGCTGTGCACACCTAACCCCCTCCCCCCAGCAGGGGCCACTGCCCAACGTCCTCCCCTGAATGTGCGTATGTGAAACGCATCAGGGGAGGACATTGGTGGCCAGGGGAAGCGGCAACAAATCAGGTCTGGGCCGCTGGGGCCCACAAGGGCCGGGCCCATCGGGTATTTTCCCGGTGGCCAGTCCGACCCTGCCACCCAGCAATACGCTGATGCATGTTCCCAAGTCATTATTACTGGAGCCATGTCAGTAGGGTGTCACCCACAGTGACTAGCCAACATTTTATAAAACTTTTGGTACCTGAAGTACCATGATCCTAAGCCATTTCACTTGTCTCTTCTCATCTCCTAATGGTTGTATGCCCATGATAACAGCATGGAGACGCAGAACACAATGGATTCAGCGTGCAAAACCGAACAAAAATATTAGCTGCATCTAATCCTTGGCAGGAAGAACCTATTTAGTAATCAAGAGTATGCTGAAATTATGGAAAATCTAATTAAGTGACAAGAATCCAGCTTTTGAGGCCCCTTTTTATTATCTAATTAGGATTTTCAGAGAAAGACACTTGTTTGTAATGATTTAAAGTGTGTGAATCATTTTGTTTTAATTTTAGAAGATTCAGATGTCAACAGTCTCTTCATGCAGTGCAGTCGCCAACCCTCCACTCGTTCTTCAGGTGCCTCGTAGAAAGGAGCAACACGAAAATTATATATTCCGTCTCACAAAATTAGTTTACCTAAAATTGTATGTGTGAGTGATTTTAATCAAAATCTAATTTACACCCTTTTGGAGATGAGATTTTCTCATTTAATATTTTTCTGCTTTGAGTTTTTTGTTTTTTTTTTACTTCTCTTTAATATGTTAGCCTCATCGTCAACCCTAAACACCCAAACTCCTAGCCATGCAGGCTTGAGGAAAGATCCATATGCGTTTGTATTAAACCTGTTTCAGATTCCAGATTAGAAACATATACATTTGAGTTTGTACAAAACAGACATAGATATTTGATGGAGTCTCAGCCAATCACACTAGAAGGGTTATTCATGAAGTGGAAGGCAGGGTGCAAAGTGCAAACAGTATTATTATTATTATTATTAACATTTATTTATAAAGCGCCAAACAGTAGGCTCAATTCAACATTTTTTTCCACTAGGCACCCTGCCTTCCAGCCTAGATGAATTGCCACAGTTGCCTGCACTCAGCAACATTGTATTCATGAAGGGCAAGTGGGGGAGGAATGTAAGAGTAGTGTCTGGACCTAAATAAAGCACAATTTTAAAGGAGAAGGAAAGTCATTTTGGCATTTTACTGCCAATAGATTTGCCACATTAGTGCCACCTAGAATAATATATTTATTCTGCAGAAAGCTTTACCATACCTGAGTAAAGAGCCCTAGAAGCTTTCTCTGTTTGTTTAAGATAGCAGCTGCCATTTTAGCTTGGTCTTCATAGCTTCCTGCTTGCAGCTTAGCCGTTATAGCTCAGATTACACATTCCTAAGGGTTGGGGAGTGAGTTTTATGAATTCTTATGGGATGGAGGAGCAGTAGAGGGGAGAGAGGAGAGAACTGTGCAGACTCTGGCCCCGGGAATGTTTACAAAAAAGGAGACAAGAAATCCTGTGTCTCTTTTGATAGAGGACTCTCACAGCTTATGGCAGCTCACAGTGCTTATGGCTGTATTTACATAAACCTTTCTGATAAAGCTTACTTAGTTTTTACCTTTAGTTCTCCTTTAAGGCAGTTTTACAACTTTGAGTTTAGGTTTTATATCCACCTTTATTGTTTTTTTGTGAGCTGTTGCGACTTGTTCATAACTATATGTAAGCTCAATTACTTATGAGTAAGGCTGGAGTGCTAAAAGGCACCACATTGCAACGTAGGATCTCCTATACTAGTGCCATACACTTGTGCCATACACGTGAGGCAAGGCAGAAAGAACAGCACTTGCAGGTGTAAGGGAGCCCTGTAATCAGTGACTGCAGAATGTTTACCCTAATCAGCCTGCAGTCTACGTATAACTGCAATTCCACCCAGGGCAAAAAGAGAGTTCTACATTTCCAGTTGATATATATCCAGTAAAATATTTTAGCTAGGGTGGGGGCTAAAATGGGAAGACTGGAATTGTCAGTCCCTGTTCTTATTCTCCTGAGCCCACAATTCTGTTCTAAGGCACTATTTATAGGAATACACAATACACAGTGTGAGAACCCATTCTCTTATTTAAGAGAGCATTTGCATGCAGTGCAAGAATTGTGCCTTGCAGCCATAGCCCTGATAGAGCATACTGGCATCCATGAGCACAACGCAGTACCATTTAGCTACAGTATCCTGAAACGGCTATGTTTTACCTATTTATTCCACTAATATATGCAAAATCCTTCTGCAAATATAAAACATCTGCTTTTATAAGCCCATAATGTCATTAAAACTGATAAATTACTTCAGATTCCACATTTCAAGGCATTAATAAATAAAGTAAAGCATGCCTGAATGTTCATAAAGCATTATTTGTGCCTGAAATTCCAAGTTGTATACAGAGAAAAGCAAAAGATATATTCAATCCTTTATTTTTTTCATTAACTATTGCCTCTTCTTCAGTAAATGAGCTGTATCTTTCCCTGTAGCCATTCTAACATTTCAAAATAAATATTTGATTCAGTATAGCCATGACAACAGTCAATCCCTGTATATCTAACAGCACTTCAAGGAAGCACAAGAGAAGAATACAGTAAATGAAAGAGAGCAGGAGACACATAGTCACTAGAGAACATGCTCCCATTATTTTATTATAAAACAAAATGCTGATTGGTAAAGGTTACTGCACCTGGACATATGGGCCCTGTGTTAGTAAAAGAGGCCAAGATATCAGACTCCTGGTGCATTTATTGTTGAAATGTACACCTCACAAAACACAAGTGTACAGAGGTGAAATAGTTAACATAACTCCTAACTTAATAAAGAGGAAAGCATTATAAAACTACAAACAGATGTTACAGAACTTTCTTTTAAAGAATATAAATATAAAACAACAACTGTTGTAAACGATAAAAAATAAGAAAGTGATTGCTTCATATGCAAAGACTAATCCCAAAAATGTGTTTATGTAAATCAATAGTAAAAAGATGAAAATGGAATTAAGCTTAAGGAAAGAGTAACAAGGCCCGTGACTAGTGCTAAATTAGCAATGTGCTCAAGGAAATGTCAGTGCCCTGTATGAGAGTAACTGCATGCTGCCAAATGCACAACCAGTATATTAATGGGCCAGTGACAACAAACATGAAAGGATTTCACATATAGTAAATTTAAAGATATAGGGCCTGATTCACTAAAGGGCGATAAAAATTATCGCACGCTTTTTCGCGTTAAAAAACGCAAAATAATTTGCGCGCGATTCACCATAGTATTATCGCGTGCGAAAAATCGCCATTTTCGCATGGGTTATTTCTCGCACAAGTTTTACCGTTTTGCGTTAATTTCCGCGCTGAAAAGAATACGATCGCATGATTCACTATAACTTTTGCGCGCTAAATATCGCATTCGGCTATGCGAAAATTAACACCTACTACAGGCAGGCGAAAAATTATACAAAAGTACAGTAAATGATTTTTTGCAATAAAATATGGACTTACAGTGTTATTTATTCAAGTCTGTGTTTCCCCTAGAGTGACGCAGCCGCCAGTTTGCAGCCAAATGTTCATTTTTAATACAGTCATTTTCTGCAAGTATTGGCGTGTATGGCTAACATGGTGTGCGTTCATTTGCGCGACTATTTCTATTTGGCTACAAGTGATGAAATGTTTCGCCAGGCATGGATTCGCAGCAAATTTTTGGACGTGCGTTGAATTTTTTTCGCGGCGGATTTTTTCATGCGTTTCTCAAAACAATCCGCCAATGGCAAAACGCATGAAAAAATTTGCAAAAATTCATTTTTTGCCGTTTCGTGGATCTTTCGAAAGATTTGCTAATTTTTCACTAAAGATAACCAGAACACATTTGCTCATTACTAGTGGCTACTATTTATAAGCATCTACTATTTATATGATACCATTTATATGTGGCTAATATTTATATACATCATTTATATGCGGCAACAATTTTTATACACTATTTCTATGCTACCATTCATATGCGGCGATTATTCGCGTAATTTAGCGCATGTACTGGCAAATACCGCATTGAAATAGTCTTTTCGCGAGTTAAATAACGCATGCAATATCGCGCGTAAAAAAGCGCGAGTATGCTTATAGTGAATCGTGCGAAAAATCGCCAAAATTAAGACGCGGTAAAAATTTTAGCGCACAATAAAAATTGCGCACGTTTTATCGCCCTTTAGTGAATCAGGCCCATAGTCCTATTATACTTTGAAAAAAATGATGAGGAAACTGCACTCCTAAACTATTTACAGATTTACCGTTTCTCTAATGATATGTAGTACCACAATATCAAAATAATTATAATAATCACAACTTAAGGAGACAGCTATGGGCAGTACAATGGCTCCTAGGTATGCCAATTTATTTATGGGTCTATGGGAGCATGTATATTAATAATTTAGTTGTTGCTGATATGGAAACACTATATAGACAATTGTCAATATAGTCAGCAGGAGATTTATTTTCTTGATCTCACTATCTTTGCAAAAACTGAGTTTGTGGTGTAACTGTACAGAACAGAATGTATGTATGTATATCTTTATTTACAAAACACTACTTATGTACGCAGTGCTGTACAGTAGAATACATTAATACAAACAGGGGGTATTAACATAATAATAGATAAATACAAAGTATTACAATAAATACAGAGTATTACAATAAACACAAATACAAGATACAGTTTCAATAAGATAAGAGTAAAGAGGATGGAGGTCCCTGCCCGTAGAGCTTACAATCTATATGGGAGGGTAACTTACAGACACAAATAGGCAAATATACTGTATATACTCGAGTATAAGCCTAGTTTTTCAGCACCCAAAATGTGCTCAAAAAGTTACCCTCGGCTTATACTCGAGTCGGGTGCCATGGGTCCCTCCAGACTAGCACCCTCTGTCCTTTGTGTGCAAATTAGACCACCTGCAACCAGACCCTCCAGTGCCCTGGCCTAGGCTCCCACTAGCAATACTTATTTCCCCTTACATCTCCTCCGGGACCGGGTCTGCTGCCAGTTTGCCAATGTGCAATGAGCGTGGGGTAGTACTCATTGTTCTCCGCTTACAGAGCTAGTTAACTGTTTTTCTTTGAAATAAATATTTAGAAACATATACCCCACTGATGCCTCAATTAATGTAATTTTATTGGTATTTATTTTGATTATTGAAACTTAGCAGTACTGCTGCATTTCCCACCCTAGGCTTATACTCGAGTCAATACGTTTTTCCAGTTTTCTTAGGTAAAATTAGGTACCTCGGCTTATATTCGGATCAGCTTATACTCGAGTATATACGGTAAGTGCTGTAGGTCACAGTGGGTGACATTACAATATAAGTGCTAGTTCCCAGATCAGGTGCTGGGGATTTTATTACAGTCCAATTGAATGAAAAATTCAGAATTGCACTTTAGGGTGTGGACCAGAGCGGCTACATCATATGACCCCCTGTGCTGTGGATGAAGAATAATGCTCAGGGGTAACTGAATACAAGGTGCAATTCTTTCTATGGGTTCTCTAGACTTGCTTATAAAGTAAGTTAAGTAAAAGTAAAAGTAAGTAAAGTACTGAAAAGCAGGGAAGCTGAGGTGTTAAATATTGTGCTATGAACTGTTTGAGATCTCTTGTAGGAGTGAGAAGAGGAGATTGGTTACAACAGTCAGGGGGTGATTTATCAATAGTGGAGTTTGTTTGTTTTTTTTTCTCGACTTATGTTATGGTTATGTAAAGTTATGTTAAGTTTGGTTCAAAAACTCGAATGTCTGATATTTAAGTGCAAAAAACACGAAAACTCGAATGTAAAAATTTGTAATGTAAATGCTTGAGAGTTTCTACAGAAGTCAATGGGAGCTGCCATTGGTAAAGTCGAGGCATTTTTTAAAACTCAGTTTTTAGAGCTTGTAAACTCGAAAAATTTCCTTATTGATAGATCAGCGACCATTTCATATCCAAGTTTATTCAATTTAGAAAAACAAACTTGAAAATTGATAAATAAGCTCATTATTGTCCAAATTTGCCCATATGAGAGCTGGAGAGTGTTCATCAAGGAACTCTTTATATTCTGGACTTGCTATCCACTTATATACAAGGACATCTTTTTGAATGTTGTCAGTTTACAGAAATGCTTGGTTTTCTCTTTATTTTATATGAAAATGAGTTTTTAAAGCTCTAATGCCGATTATATAAATAAGTATGATGTAACCAGCAACCCCCTTCCCATCTTCTATAGGATTTACTCTCTGCCAGGATTATGGATATATTTCATTCAGAGCATTTTGGAAAGAATCTATTTTTTTCCCACTGATATTTTGATATCAACATTTAACCACAGTCAATGTTCTGTAATGATGCTTTTAGAAGTGTACAATTAGCTTTTCTATAAAGCAAGAGTTGTAGTTATTCCCTTATTGTTTTTCATTATAAACTGCAATTAAATCTTATTTGATATGACAATTTTTAGAAGTCAACAAGACTCACTGCTTTAACAGATGCACATGCAATTTAAGGGAATACTATACAAAATAAATTCAAATTGTATTCGTCACATACACAGTCATACACATTATGATATGCAGTGAAATGCTTAAACAACTACTATTGACCTCAATTACAAAAAAAAGAAAAAAATAGAATATAGAAATATAAAGAAGTTAAGAATATAAATTTAAAAAAAAAAGAAAATACCCTATTTTTCACCCTATAAGACGCTCCGGAATATAAGACGCACCCAATTTTAAAGGAGGAAAATCTAGAAAAAAAAGATTCTGAACCAAATACTGTAGTAAAATATTTTATATCAACTGTATAAAGTTAATTGTCTGTGGGCTCGCACATAATGAGGATTCCCCCAGGGCCCCCCCAAGCATCCTTCAGCTTCCCCCAGGGCCCCCCCAAGTATCCTTCAGCTTCCCCCAGGGCCCCCCCAAGTATCCTTCAGCTTCCCCCAGGGCCCCCCCAAGTATCCTTCAGCTTCCCCCAGGCCCCCCCCAAGTATCCTTCAGCTTCCCCCAGGGCCCCCCCAAGTATCCTTCAGCTTCCCCCAGGGCCCCCCCAAGTATCCTTCAGCTTCCCCCAGGCCCCCCCCAAGCATCCTTCAGCTTCCCCCAGGGCCCCCCCAAGTATCCTTCAGCTTACCCCAGGGCCCCCCCAAGTATCCTTCAGCATCCCCCAGGGCCTCCAAGCATCCTCCAGCTCCCCCACGGCACCCCCAGCATTCTTCAGCTTCCCCCAGGGCCCCCAAGCACCTTCCATTTCCCCCCTAACCTCGCCCCAGCGGCCTCCGGCTCCTGTGATGTCTTCCTCTCTGTGCCGTGGCTCCCAGCTGCTTCTGTGGTTTTATAAGGTTGTGCCCTTTGCGTGTGATGTCAGTACGCACGGGCGCAACCTTATAAAAGCGAGGATGTAGCAGAGAGCCGCGGCACATAGAGGAAGACGCAACTAAAGATTGGGCCCGGGCTTGATTAATGGGGGCCAGAGCTAAGGAAACTCTAGCGCGGCCGGGCCCCCTTTAAAGCTAAAAACCCCCGGGCCCGGGATGTTCATACCCCCTGTGCCCCCCTGATGGCAGCCCTGGTCTAGTTTGTCATATAAGACGCACCAACTTTCCCCCCCCAGTTTTGGGGAATAAAAAGTGCGTCTTATACAGCGAAAAATACGGTATACATAGTAAAATGAAATATAATTGAAATGTATGTAGTGCAATGAGGAACCGTGGCCAATTATTGGCATGATAATGTGCAAGTTTGCAGTTCAAGTTCGCAGTGTGCGAAAAGTGCAAATGTGCAATTGTCCCATCTGTGCAAATAAAAGTTGCAGTCCTGAAATGTGCAAGCGTGTGTGTGTGTTAGGTCACATACCAGATGTTGGTGCTGACCATTAATAAACATATTTTGTGTAAAGGCATGTATACATTGGCTGATCCTGTATGTATATAACTAATTAGCCCATGGTCCAAAGGGACAGATGATATTGAATCATCGTGTGTGAGTCCTACGAGGCATGGGCTCCGATGCTCATGTGTCCAAGGCTTTCGCCAATGAAGAGCATGTGCAGGCAGATCTACCTTCATCTAAGCTAGGGTGAGAGCCACCAGGTCTTGGCCTAGGGTCAAGCCCAGAGGACTATGACACCCATCCAGGGTGCACAAATCAAACACAAAATAGGTGCTGAAGTGTGTGGGTGCAATCCCATTAATTGCCTTGGTAAGGCTCCAGATGGCGGCTGGAAAGAAAAAAGAAAAATACTTCCTGCCCACCTAATGGCTGGGGCAAAGGAAATGAAGCATGATTAGGCAGGAGGAGCATGTGCAAAGCCCCCAACTAAAAATAAGCCAGCAGCCCTCCCTTATAGGAACACAGCTCCTCCGCTTTCATCAAGCTTCTGCTTGGCAACCTTAAGGCCAGAGGACCAAGTGTTTCTCATTTTGATACTACACTTGATCTTAGCCAAAAGGCAGAGAAGCGATCGAAGGGACAGATACCATATTTCCCAATGATCCTACATTGTGCAGGGCAGTCCCCTTCTGCAAACACAAAAGGGTAAGGCCTTAATGGAAAAGTGGGGGAAGCATGGAGAGATCAGTGGTGTGCATAGGCATAACTGGGAGTTGTCAGGGTGCAACTGAAAGATACCAAATGAGGTTAAAAATGTTTTAAGACCATCAAGTTCAACCTTTGTTTTCTAAGTGAAATCTGCTGAACTGCTAGTTGATCCAGGGGAAGGTGAGAAATACCCCCCCTTGGAGGGGGAAAAAAGTTCCTTCCTGACTCCAAGATGGCAATCTGACCAGTCCCTGGATCAACTTGTAAGCACTATCTCCCATAACCCTGTGTTTCCTCACTTGCTAAAATAATGCCAGAAATAAAAAGGCTTTTGCATTTAAAGAGGGAAAGCAGAATCAGTTGTTAGGCAACCGCAGTGATTTTAGACACCTTACCTCTTACCTATCTCCTACATGCAAGCAACCCATGTCCCAGCAATCTCCAGGCTCACCGTGCATTACAGAAATGGTGAAGGAGCTCTGTGCTGTTCATACACTTACCCCGGGCACTGCAGGTGATGCCTGGGACACAAAAGAAAATGGTGGAGTGGCACTTGTAATATACAAATACCCTGGGCTGGTGCAAATATGTAAATAATCTGGGCTGGTGCAATTTTGAAGAGGAGTCCCAACCCAGTTTAATAGGTCAGCAACTAGAATCACTGAGGAGTGTCTAACAGCTTGGCCCCCCACAGTAAATATAAAGGGTCATTTCTAACCAAAAGATCAGTTGTGTTCCCACACTGAAATCCCTTATTAAGATAGCCAAAATGTGCTTATTGCACCTCTGTGTAGTTGCACTCAGTGCCACTCAGTCGTTCCAGCCTTCCTTTCTAAATTGAGTGCTACTGCACCTATCAACACAGCAGAACCCTGCAGGGTTGGACTGGGGGGTGCATGGCCCAACCGGGCTACCACCCCAGAGGCCCCACACCCCCCAAGGTGCCCGACTGTGTCCCCTGCACCCCACACAGGGGCCCCCACCATGCCCCCCTAACCCCCCGCAGGGGCCCCCACCCAACGCCCTCCCCTGAGTGCGACACTTACTTTCAGTGCATCAGGGGAGGGACAACAGGCCAACCAGGACTTTTCCCGGTGCCCAGGCGGCCCAGTTCAACCCCTGCTACTGGCACCTCCTGACCAGGAGGGAGCTCCAGGGTTCCCTTGGCACCCAGCATTATTAGGCACAGTGCACTTGCGCCTAAAGAAACGGACACAGGCATCACTTGCATACCAAAAACACCATAAAATATGCCAGACAGATTTATTCTGCACCCCTTGCAACAGAAATAACACTGCTATTCTGTGGGAAATTGTAGGGAAAATAAACGGTTGCACTTTGCTAACTGCACCTGTGAATGAAAATGAGCCCTCTAATGTAGTTACCTAACTAATAAAAACAAGTGCTTGCTTGAGAGGTTTAAATATATTTGATATAAAAAGCTGCTCCATAGCCAATAAAATGGAAAAAGGGCAACAGGGCACACATTTACATAGCAATTAATTGGTGAGCTGTTTGCAATACAATGTTTTAAATGATTTACCAGGGAGAAAAATAGGGGACACCTGCCATTCATGACTCTCTATTGAATGAAAATCTCATATATAATAAGGCATTTGTAGGCGCTGGAAGAGAAAAACCCACTATCCCTTTATTGGTCCTTTAACAGTGAATTATTATTAATTATTATTTTCCCCATCTGTAGAGTTTAAAAGCAACAATAACTAGTGCTTTACATAAAGATCACTTATCTGAGTATGTAGGTTATAAACAGAATAAAGTCTTTTCATTTATCCTGCTGGGAAAAACATATTTCAACATTAACATAAATTAATATGTTCAATATTGTGTTTACATCTTACATTGTACATTATTTTTGTTTTCTTTATATTTGAGATTAATAGATTCAAGACATTCCTCTCTTTAGTTTGGTCTGAAAGCTGAATTTCTTTAGGGATATCCATAAATCAGGTATAAGACTTGCTTGATATCTGCTTGGGAGCTCTCCACTAAGAGGCAGTTTCTGCAGATTTCTGAAAAGTGGGACCCAGGAACCAGAATGGTTGAGGACATGACCATGAACTGGGTAGGCCCTCTAGCTGAGTTAGGTACCATGGGATTATAGATAATGTGGTTGGCTGGGGGAGTGAGCTATGAAATTTAACTGGAGATTGGAACTGAGAGTACCTTAGCAACCCTCACCCTTCCTCCCTTAACAGTTGCAGTAGCAGCCAGATGAGATGCTTACAAGAAAGCTAGTAGGCAGAGGGTAAGGGCTGAGGCTACTGGCTTTGGCTAGAAGACAGCGTTAAAGGAGGAGTGGCATGAAGTGGAAGGGGGCTAGCCTCAGGGTTTGATAAGCTTAGGGGTTTTAATCTTGTTGCTATGTTATGATGAAGCATATAGTTATAGTAGTCAAGAAGTTAACTTCTTGATAAATGCCTGCAGGCTTTTCAACCCAACGAGGTGTCTGTTTGAATACTAAAAAGGGATGATATTGGTGGGGTTGTGTTAATGAAGGAGGACACAACATTAACGTTAGCCTATGTCATATACTCCCTACAATTTAATTGCCCCAAAAGCATGCTTTAATATAAAGGGCCCTTTGTCCACACTCTAGAACATGGATCCCCAACCTTTTTTAGTCATGAGCTACAGTCAGATGTAAAAAGTGTTGGTGAGCAACACACGCATGAAAAGGTTGCCAAATAAGGACTGTGATTGGCTATTTGGTGACCCCATGTGGCCTGCTAGCTTCTGCTTGGACTAAAACTGTTTCTTTGTGCCTCCAAAACTTGTCTCGAAGCCAGAAATGTAAAAATGTGCTCCTACTTTGAGACCACTGAGAGAAACATCAAAGGGGGTGGTGAGCAATATGTTGCTCACAAACTACTCGTTTGGGATTACTGCTCTAAGAGGTCCATACATTGCTGTCACAAGGTTTTCTTTGATCTGCAACATACATTTGCACTTTTGTGATCTGCTTTTCATATATGATGCATAAAGTTAAATTCTGCATAGGGGACAAAGTCTGTATAGCCCACATACCTGAATGTAGAAAAGTCTAACTTGTTCTATGCCCTGATTTGTGCCACCAGTGTTACCCTGTACTTCAGACCAGGAGAACTATAGTAATAATATACATGATCGCTGCCTGTGTCTGTCCCTCCATATTTTGCCTATAACAGCATTTGGATTCAGTTTGGATAAACACTTTGGATTCTGCCAAATTCTTTAAAAAAACCTGAGAATCAGCTTAATCTCAAACCAAATTCTGGTCTTAATGTACTCCTAAAAATGATTGCATGTGATGATACTTTGCTTTTGCATTTCCTTATCTCCCCATCTACAGAAACAATAATAACCCTAACAAACTCCTAGATTTGGTACATTCCTAATTATATTGTCACTTGGGAGCAGATGCCCTTTTTCTTTTTGATTTATCATACTATGGTATATTGACAGAATGGGGATAGCTACGTCTCTTGCCTTTTGAAGGAACTTTCTTTCCTTTATTAATTAATCGTCATTCCAATGATTCATAGTTTATTAGATATTTTCTTTTAAATCAACTTTACTTTTAATTGTCAGGCCAAATGTGTCACTTATACAATTGCAGTATGCAAAGTGCAATTTCAACTGCAATGTCTTTTACCCACAATTCAACTTTTTCCCCATAATTTCATTGTAATTTGGGCCACCAGGAATTGTGGACAATGCCAAAGTGTTTTGATGAATCTAATGCAATTGTGCTGGAAATTTTCCAGGTCAGAATTACATAATTTTCAGTGAATTACACCTTTGAGGTGGTGGATGCTCCAGGCTTTGTCTGCTCGATCAAGAAGTGGGACTGATGGACTGGGTGTGAGCATAACTATATGAAAGAGTAAGGTTTGTGGTGCTCAGTGATTGTGTCCATCATTGCAAATGCAACTATAGCAATAAAATTATCTTATAATAAAAAAATGATGGTAGAAATAACATGCACTTCAATGCATTTTGCAGCTTGAAAAATGTGAAATGAATACAATTAATATTGTACTGACCTACAGAATGCAATATTTCTACTGAGATTCAGCTTCTTTATGGTTCAGCATTTTAATGCAGTCAGTGCCTCTATTGTCCTAGTTATGTATTATTACATTTATTATAATACTGCCACATTCACCCTAATCTTACACTGCTCAGACAAGTATGCTTTATTGCTAATCTATAGCACAACAATATACCTGTATTTATAGCCCTTGTACTGTTCCAAAGGTTTAATATCTTAGTAGATAATCTAATTGTGCATCTTTAAAGGTAATGACTCTCAAAGCTAATATGGTTGCATTACAGTAATAAAGGATTTGTGGAGCAGAATGTGGGCACTGTAGTGTAACACTTGCTGATACTTATTAGCCAGTCTTGTGGAACAATAATACACACACACATACAAATAGGACCACATTTCAGTAGCCTGATGGATCATTTCAGTTGCTGACTAATCAGCAAGATGGAAGATGACCTACTACAAATTTTACATCAGTTTATTGATCTTTAATTATGGTCTAAGAAATTAAAGCAAATCTATTGGGTTTGGACAACATATTCTGGCACAGACTAACCAAGGACCCAAATCCATGCCTATGTCATGTGTCCTGGCCGGTTTATCTGCAGCTTTAAAATAACTTTTTTAATTACTTAAATCACACACCAAAGATTTTCATTCTACTCACTTCCACATCAACAGTTTCAACAAATCTCTGTATTCCATTGAACAATCGTGATTTTAATCAGGCAAGCTGTGTGTTTGTTCTAAACAATATAATTGCTTGCTGTGAATCAATAACATGTTTCCCCGCGTTCATACACCACTTAATAGCATGTGTGTGGGAGCTTCTTCCTATTATTTATCTTAACGCTCATCTTTCCGCTCAATTACCTCTCTTTGGTTCTTGATGATTAAGGTCCCATTATGTTCTCTGTGTTTTTGTTGTTGTTTTTGTGTTTTTGTTACTTGCCTGGGTTTATTTTGGGGAAATCATATCCGCTCCCTAAACTTATGTTACCTAGTGAAAGGTTATTTTTCAGAAAGACAAAGAAGGGTCAAAATTAAAAAATAATATTAAAAATATTTTTATAAACTGCCTAAAGGTGCCCATACACCTTCAGATCCGATCCCTTGGCGATGTCGCCAAGCGAGAAAATCGTCTCCCGATATCCCCCACCTACGGGTGGACGATATCGGGAGAATCCAGGCCAATTCGGTCGTTTGGCCCTGGGGCCAAACGATCAAATTATAACGACAGGTATAGGCAAAGTCGGTCCGGGGGCCGCATCAACGAGCTGATGTCGGTCACCGATCCGACTTGATTTTTTAACCTGCCTGATAGATATCTGGCCAATTTCAGGCCAGATATCGGTCGGTCAGGCCCGTTGGTAGTGCCCCTACACGGGCATATTAGCTGCCGAATAGGTCTAAGGGACCGATATGTGTATGGGGACCTTTAAGCCTAAAACCTTCCGATTTTGCACTTTGCCCACTGAGTTTATGAGTTTTGTTTATATATGCCTAATCTGTGCAATTACCAATTCCTACAGCTTTGGTCAACCATGACCCATTTCCAACCTGCCCTTTGGAAGTAATTTTTAAAAATCAAATATACAAAAGGAGATGCAGGGTCTCCTAAAAGTAGACGTTTAAAGCAGTAAGAAAGACTTTTATAGTTGTAGAAGGAAAGACCTTCAAGTGGAATTTCATGATGTCTCTTTTTTATATTTCCAATCGACCCATGCAAATCCAGAACTAGAGAGGTAGTCAGCTGGCTGAGGGTATTAAATGCTGTAATCTAGGCTAAGATGATGAGCCATTTATGCTGTAGACGTAAGTTATTTGCAGCTCCCCTAACAAGAATAATATTTAGTAAATGGCGGCCTTATATAAGATTCCCTTTTGCTGATTTCTTTGACATTAAACAACCTTTAAGTAATTATAATCATAGCTTTAATTCTCAGAATTCCTTATTCTATTCCAGGAAAGTAATTGAAAGCGTTGAAAGGTGACAAGAAGGGCAGCAGATTAAAGGGACATCACTATTTAAGTGCCAGGCACAATTAGGTCTATTTAGGTGTATTCGCAATATTTCTGTTTTTGTCCATGCTATTATTTCAACAACAACCTCCAATATTGACCACTGGATTCAGCATTGAATCTGGACGTAGTTATGGTATAAGTAAATCCTTTCACTCTATGACCACACAGTGGTGGAAGGAGTGCACATTACATTATCCCTTTAATGTTAACTCTGGGGTTCTGGCCACAGCTTAAATTCCTTCCAAGGTGATTCTCTACACTCTGGGACAGGGATCCCCAACCTTTTATACCCATGAGACACATTTAAATGGAAAAAGTGTTGGGGAGCAACACTAGCATGAAAAAAGTTCCTGGGGGTGACAATAAGAGCTATAATTGGCTACTTAATAGCCCCTATGTGGACTGGCAGCCTACAGAAGGCTCTGTTTGGCATTATACTTGCCTCCTTACCAAAAATAAGCACCTACTTTGAGGCCACTGGGAGCAACATCCAAGGGGTTGGGGAGCAACATATTGCTCCTGAGCCACTGGTTGGAGAACACTGCTGTGGTGTAACACAACATGGGTACTGAAGCTCATTTGTGATTCAAATTTCTCTACTAAATAACACTGACTAACTTTTGCTTTAGAGCAACTAATACACAATCGATCCTGCCCAATAGCTAACACTTGTTTTCTGGTTCCTTCTTTTGGCAGGGATACCTTCCCTTATTCGTGATCTTTGCACATTCCACCATGAGAAGTGTCCAACAGAACACTATCCCCCCACCTATACCATTTGGGAGAAACCATCTAACATCCTTGCACCAGTGGGAACTATCCTGCGTCCCATTAGGGAGGTCTATGCCCAGATGGAATATACCACCTCCTACCCAATCATGCACTGATAGTTCTAACAACATTAACTGCATACAGGCCCGGATTTGTGGAGAGGCCACAAAGGGCCGGGCCTAGGGCGGCAGAAACCTGGGGGCGGCATGACGCCCCGCCGGACCAAAATTGTAAAAGTTTTGTCCCCGTACGGAGCAATGGGGACTTCTCCCCACTGCTCCGTATGCATGTTTGGCCTACAGCGCATGCGTATGCGTGCGCACCCCCGCCCCACACTGTTCGCGCATGCGCGCGTAAACCCCGCCTCCCCTTGTTCGCACACGCATGCGCACTGCGGGGGGGGCGTGCGAGCGGGGGCGGCCTCTGGGCGGCCAATTGGTAAATCTGTCCCTGACTGCATAGGAGCTGATAACAGTAGGAAAAGGCAAAAACTATACTCTCCTACACACAATGCTTGACACATAAGCTGATAGAAGCTCCATTTAGATGCTGTACCTAGATTACTTTATCTGTCTGTATCTAATTAGTGTTAGTAGGTTATTGAAAATATAAATTACTGAAAAGATTCAGTTGCAATAGATTCCATATCTTATACTGTATACATACTAGAATATATTGATGAGACAGGAGAGTTGACCTGCTGTGTATTGTACTATACAAAGAGCCCGCTGCCTTATTGATTTGATTTCAGTGTCCAGTACCAACAATCACAAAATAACTAAAAATCAGAAAACTACAAAGTCAAACAAGCAAAGCCTTTGGCAGAACAGTGCAACCATATGTACCCGTGAATGTTGTTGCGGTGCATTACTTTTAGTTGTGTTGCCAAACTCGACAGCATAGAAGAAAAACATCTAAAAGTGAAAAACAAAAATAAGTACAAAAGTAAAAATTGAGACAAGCGTGTTCCCAGAGGGTTTCCATTGCCAAATAAACAATGATTGTTCGCCTCTGAACTGTTGCCCAGATTTTAAAGTGTTTACTTTGTCAAATAATTAAAAAATGAAATTCAACAACAATTTCCTTTTGTGTGAACGTCACATTGTAATTAAAATGTATCCATTCCATTTTTCTGGTGGCTGTACAGCCAACCCACGCTAGCACCTGGAACGGTTGTGTATGAATCGGCGCTGGCTGGCTCCAGCCTCCATTTAGCCACTAATTTGTCTCTGGCATATTTTATGAAAACTGGAAGAAAGGGGAAGGGCAAATACATTAATCAATGGGGTTTTTTAGAAAAGAAAAAGAAATAGTTTCAAGATAGGCATTACCTAACACAGAAGTATAAAAACAAATCGGCCAGAATGGAAGATTAATAGGAGAGGCCGCAAAAAAAGAAAAAAAAAGAAATTAAAGGGATTCTGTCATGATATTTATGGTGTAGTTTTTATTACTAAATTGCACTGTGTACATTGCAAATAACTTATTCTACCATTTCATTGCATTGTGCCTGATCCTGTGCTTTCATAGGAGCATGTTAAGCAATGTAGCCGTCAGGTAGCTGTTATCTTGTTACCTGCCCATTATTTTGATGATTGGCTGCTTGGGCCACAATCAGGAGGGGTGTGATAACTTGCAGCAGTAAAGAGTTAATGAAGTTTATCAGAGCACAAGTCACATGGCTGAAGGTACCTGGGAAACTAAGAATATGGCTAGCCCCACATCATATTTTAAAATTAAATAGAAAAAAATCAATTTCAATGGAGGATTCTGCAGAAGCTCTAATAACTGATGCATTTTGTTTAAAAAACACGTTTTCTTGTAACAGAATCGCTTTAAAGCAGTAACCCCCAACCAGTGGTTCATGAGCAAAATGTTGCTCAACAACCTCTTGGATGTGTCGCCAAAGCAGGTGTTTTTTTTTTTAATTTCTGACTTGGGGGCAAGTTTTGGTTGCATAAAAACAAGATAAGCTGAGATTATGCATAGAGGCTACTAACCAATCACAGCCCTTATTTGGCACCCCATAATTTTTTATGATGTTTGTGTTGCTCCCCAAGTCTTTCTAAATTTGACTGTGCCTCAC
This sequence comes from Xenopus tropicalis, assembly GCF_000004195.4. NCBI lineage: Eukaryota > Metazoa > Chordata > Amphibia > Anura > Pipidae > Xenopus > Xenopus tropicalis. The sequence goes on from NC_030679.2 coordinate 120,988,810, forward strand.
AAGTAAGAAGGTTGGGGATCCCTGCTTTAAAGATTAGAATAACTCTCCGAATCTATATATTTCTTAGCTTGCAGTCTGGAATAGGAATGCTCAAAATTCTAAAACCACAGGAAATAAATCATGAAGACCAATTGAAGAGCTGCTTAAAATAAGTGCCATTATATTACACTAAAGTTTTAGAACATGCCTTTTAATTTCCACAAAATTTGAGTAATACAAGAATAAATCTGCAAAAATGTAGCAGAAAATCACTTTTGTTCACACAATGAATGTGTCTCATTGTTTTTAAATGCTAATTGGCTGTTGAAACTTCAACTAGTATTAGCTTTACATATATACAGCAAACGTTTAGCTTAGCATTAGCGTATATTTTAATTGCCCATTGCTAATATTACAGACCCGTCTGGGAATTTTTTGCATGCGTGTTTTTCTCACAACACCATTCAAGCATTGGCACCGAGCTTCGTCAGTGGTCCCGTTAGTCTCAGAGCGCGCGGAGTCAGAGCTGCCAAAGAAAACAGGTTTCACATCAAAACATTTCATTCTAACCAGGCACTGCTTTGTGCATAAAGGAAAGGTTCTTCAAACAGGGATATCAATTGCTCAAAGTAATCCGGCAAAGGAATATCCTCCCGGTAGCGCCTGTGGTAATGTTCAGAGACAAAATGAAGTGGGAGGCCATCATGGAAAGGGCAAGCGCTAAGGGTTATTTCCCAGTGTGTGCACACATGCATCACCAGCCAATGGAAGAGACTCTAATTAAGAAAGCAAAAGAAGAGTAAATGTCTTGTAATAGATTTATCTATCAAACTTCCTTTGATCCCCTATACAAAGATCCGGCCAATGTTATCTCTGTGATAAGATTACTGCTAAATCTGAGCCTCGAATGGTTTCCCTCATTTTCCTTCCAGCAATCCTTACATTTTAATGTGTTTTAAATGAGACCCTTCAAACTAATTACTTGAGGGCATTTGAGAATCCTGACAGCACATGTTATTTGTTCCTGCCATTGGCTTCTAGAAGATACATTTATTCAGTGGATGTTGTAATTGAAATAATAAAGTATTTATTAATTTATGCAAGTTCCAATTATAATACTGTTATAATATTGTTTTAATGGGGAGAATATGTTATAACTGTTATAATATTGTTTTAATGGGGGAGAAAGGAAGGGTAAAACAATAAAGGATTCCAATATGGGAACTGCACAGTGAGGCGCATAGGCGGGATATTGATAAAACATTGCAACACCCTAGAAGAAAATGTCCTGAGATTTTTATGGAAGTTGTGCACCTGTCCAGTCCACATGGGTGCCAAACATACTGACACCCCACCAAACATTTAAACCTACATTGGCTGCCAACTCAGTGACTCTAGATGAAGCAAGAAGTTTATTGGGCAAAGCAACTGGCTGCCCAAAGGCCAAAAGATCAGATCAGCCCAATTATCCCAACACCTTAAATTTCTGGGAATCGCCAGATTTACTTCATTCTTAAAAATGCTACCTTTAATGGTAAAGGCAGCTTTTACCTTGCTTTGTGGCTAAATTGCACTTTTACAGCACTTACTTGCTTGGGCAAGTAATGCCAGCAGTCAGAAATCCATTAGATTGGTTGGAAGCCACCACTGACAAGAAATGGTTTTCAAAACATGGTCTGTTTACATTTTCCATCTTCCACAGCACATTATATATCAACACTAAATACATTTAAACACACCATGGCGTGAGTTGTAACACTTATGAGGGAACAATTTAGTTCTTCTAGCAATACTCAAGACCACAGATGGAATGTCTGTGTGCCCAACGGGAGCCATTATGCAAATAAAACACTTCTGTGGGCAAGAGGTAATCACTGTTTTGGGGTTGTATTTGTATTTATAACAAGTTCCTGCACTAATAGGCTAAATTGTGTGGGTAGCACTATCTTCTTGTGGTAAGAAACCACAGGGTATTTGAAAGTCTCAATGTATTTATACATTGGTTTCTTTATGAAAAAAAGCATTAAAAAGGAAGAATACATACAGAATACAGTGTTAATGTTTCCAGATCTGTACATTGCTAACTAGCTGTACAAGCTGCACCTTTAAATCAACATATTTTACAAAACAAAATCATGCATTAAAATGGTATCTGCTGTTACAATGTGATGTGGGGGGGGGGGTCTGTTCCTGACATCTGTTAGATATAGCCAAGGATGAAAAACCCTACAGCTAAGCTAAACATATTAAATGTACATCTGTACATCTCCATAACACATCCTTTTATAGCAAAGAATGACTAATATTGAAGGAGCACTGAATCCTATTTAGGGTTTTTTATCATTTCTATATGGAGGAAAATATTTTCCCACACCCTGTCTTTTTCTTATATCCCACAATATTGTGCTCATATCTAATTTATTACTTACTCCTTACAAATTAGTTTTACATTTTGTAACTGATGCGATGCACCACTCTTGCTATCACTTGCTAGAATTTATACTATTCTTTCCACATCCATGGTTGTGTTACTATTTGCCCTTTGTACCCTACATTACTCATTACTCAGCTTTTACTAGACTTAAGTTAAACATTGGTAGCACAATGGCTTGCCATGCTTGTATGAAGTAAGCTTTATCTATGCAACTCATTCCTCTCTGTAGTTTAATCATATAAGAGAAAGCCACAAGGTGGCAAAGTAGTGGATGGTAGAAGGACATTATGAGGGGTTCTTTACTTAATAGAAAACAGCTACACCCAGTATTACAATGTTTGTAGTACAGGAGGGAGGCAGCTAAAGGGTCCCCTTATGGAAGAACTAAAATAAACTTATTGCACCAACCAAAGGTTCTCCACTCTATAGTAGAAATTCAGACCTTCACAGTTGTCCCAGAAGCTTTCCATCTTTGATTTTGCTAGAAGTGTCAGTGACCCTGCACATGCTCAGTGTGCCCTGGGCAGCTGTTGAGAAGCTAAGCTTAGGGGTCGTCAAAAATCTTCAAACAGAAAATTAGGGTTGTCCTGTAATACATATAAGCTGATGCTACAGAGCTGATTATTAAATTCTGTCACATTATATTGTGACATTTATATTTTACACATAACAGTATATTGTGAGTCAGTCCCTAAAATCAGGCTAGTGACAGAAGCACAGAGCATGTGGAGTGATTCAGCAGAAAAGAAGATGGGGAGCTACTGGGGACAGACACACCCTGCACAGACCTACCCTGCACTGCTTCCCGTGGTCTATCCTAAATGACCCCTATAGTCAAAAGCGGCACGTTGTGAGTGGTGAAATGAATCATAGCTGTCTGGTGTGCAGCTTTTCTAGGGCTAGATTGTCAGTAGAAATTAGCCCATATCCTGGGTTCTACGATACTAGTGCATTACAGTATTTCTTATATGCCACCAGTGTGTGGTAGCCAAACCATGATGGGCTCAAAGAGAAGTTTAATGTGAGCCTATGAGAAAACTTGAGGCACACAAACTGTTCCAAGCTTTTTCCTTTTTGAATTAGTGAAATCAGTGCAGAACAAACATGTCACTTGTATACAGTACATAGCTTTGCCAGCACAGGCCCACAAGGACAAACTGAAAGCCCAGGCAGGTCATGAATATCACCCTCTTCTCTAAGGAGCCTTACATCAGCCTTCATCAGCGTGTTTCATATTTAATCTTCCCATTAGTCATTTTATTCTCGAATATAACGTTTCAAGCCATGTTGATGTTTTGAATCTGGGTTTTTTAATAAATCCAGCAGGCATGGATTTTGGGCAAAATTCTGCATTTGATGAGTGAATTTTTCACAGAACACAGAAGAACTAATGCCCATTGACTCCAACGCATTTTTGATGCAAGGAAGTGCCAAACTACTCCAAAGTGGAAAAACAGCCATTGGAGGATTTAGCAGACCAAAAAGTGATACAGGCAAGTCTTACATGTATTGCGCGAACAGGCAAAGGTGTTATCTCTATGGTGAACAAGATTATTTAGTAAAATGAACTGCAGAGAGTGGACTTGATTTATTTTAGGAATAAAAATATTTTTTGCAGTTGCAGTAGAGGTGTCAGTATGTACTCTTTGACTATGTTTTCATGTTATGCTATAGAATGAAATCTGTTATTATCCACAAAGATATGAGCAAGCAAAGAGCTTTATGCTTCAAAATCTAGGATCAGAATCCAGCCATTCCTCAGGCTCTGCCGATTCTGTGTGAATGTAGTTGCAGCCTGGCTAAACGGCTTTTATCACAGGTACAGTATCTACATGATTTCCATTTGTGCCTTAAGAAATAAAGAAAAAGAAAAAAAAACATGCATTTCCAGTGCTGTAGAAGGGACATTATCAGAAGGAATCAGGATATTTAATTACCAGCAGGTCTGTCACCTCTAAATATGAAATAGAAGATATGCAATTGTAACAAATTATCAGACAAAAAAGAGAGAAGCGAGGAACAAAGATGAAATGGGAACAATTCATTTAATTCAATTGCCAAGCAGTAAGGTTGTCCTAAGGTTCAGATTGGTTGAAAACAATTTGGCTCAGTGAAAAAATGACACAGGGGCTGGAATATTTCATATTTAATATTTATCTAGCAATATATATATATATTGACTTGTGCAGCTGCTGCACTGCCCATTACAATAGCTGTGCTGGAATTATTCTTAAAAAAACATGTAAAATCATAATCTTTCTTCTAAGAAATTGCTCAAACCTTGTAGCCCTGCAGCGAACACATCAGGAGGGCTTTAGCTTGCAGCAGTGATGTAACTATAGAGGAAGCAGACCCAGCAGTCACGGGGGGGGGGGGGCTGGACCACAGGGTCTGCCTCCTTTATAGTACAGGTATAGGACCCGTTATCCAGAATGCTCGGGACCAAGGGTATTCCGGATAAGGGGTCTTTCCGTAATTTGGATCTCCATACCTAAAGTCTACTAAAAAATCAATAAAACATTAATTAACCCCAATAGGATTGTTTTGCATCTAATAAGGATTATTTATATCTTAGTTGGAAACAATTACAAGTTACTGTTTTATTACTACAGAGAAAAAGGAAATCAGTTTTAAAATTCTGAATTATTTGGTTAAAATGGAGTCTATGGGAGACAGGCTTTCTGTAATTCGGAGCTTTCTGGATAAGGGGTCCGATACCTGTAATAGAAATTCTGCCTCTCTAGACACTCTTCTACCTAAGAGCAGGGCGACAGGTAGCGAGGGGCCAGATAGGGGAGGCTGCGTGCACCGGACCCCGTTGAACTTATTTTAGTGCGGGGAGCCCAGAACCATGTAGTTATACCACTGACTTGCAGCTTTCAAGTCCCACACCTATAATGTCACACCTAGGTCACACCTTGAGCATCTGCCCTTACTATCATTGTGTAGTCTAGCACTTTGTCCCGCCTATGTTCTTAGCAAGTGGTTAACATTCCCAGCTAACCAGCCCTGACAGTCGCACCACTCCTGGATGCACATTTTGTAATTGTAAAGCATTGCAGTATTGGTTACATGGTTGGTACATGCACTTTAATTTTTTAAGCCGCCTTTACCTTAACAACTAGTGAGGTGGGAAACGACAAATAGTGAACCCGACCATAGCCCACCTACTCCACCCTTGCGGGACAAGCCAGTGAAAGTCTATAAATATTGACACTTGGAGGTGGAACCAGGGCATAGTATGGTCATTGGCAGGGTGAGTTGCCTAAACCTGTCCATGACCAACAAAACATCACGGCTGAGTAGGAAGAAGATGATTGCTAAAGAGGGTCAGTGGCCCCCATGTATCAGCCCAATCAGGAGAGGACCTCGCAGCAGCTCTATGTCAGAGCTGAGTATCTCTTTAACCATTTATTACATGTAATGTATATATGTTGGCAATATAGTGGAGAGGATTGTATATACAAATTATGTTCTGCAGGAGAACAACCCCTTTAACTATAAGAATTGAATTGCAGCTGTTCAGAAACTTCCCTGTAAGAACAAATATCTCTGAACATATTTGCATTATAGCTTTTGTATTCTGGATCTATGTAAAAGGAAGAACAGAATTACATAATGTTTTGTTTAATCAAGATTCCACCTACAAAGCATGGTCAGAAGAATTGTGCAAAGGATCAAAGATGGAGACAGGGCTGTTCTACCAGGAAACACAACTCAACCCACCTTTTCATTCCCTGCCGCTTAACGTCAATGTTGTTTTCTGAAGTGAAGCGTTGGTGACAAAGGTTAGTCGCCGATTTAGTCAGGTTCAATAAAACCACAGGCAAGCAAAAAGGGTAAGCAGTGTGTAAGCAAACAGAAGAGTTTATTATTTGCGCCATAGTATATTATTCATGCTGCCTTCACACTATTATTCCTTCACATTCTATTGTTTTAAATCTGTAAACTATCAAATTTTGTATGTGCTGCATAAACGGCGCTCTCTCCTCTCCAGTTTATCATTCTAATTGGGCAGGGACTCGGCAGAACTTTTGAGCTGGGTAATGGCCTCATGAAAAGCTTTAAATAGCAGCCTGAAAGTGTTCGTGCCAGTCAGTAAGCGGGCAAAGTGTTTGCTGGATGCAACGCCCAGGTGATATTATGTTCTCTGTCACTGGAGTGTTTTTGGAAGAGAAAATCATTTCATGACGGTTAGTAAAAACAACTGTCAGTTTTAAAGCAAGAGTACTGCTGCCATCCAGAGGTGGGAGGAAGGAATATCCAACCTAACAGAAAGATTGTTTGTTTAACTTTTTCCAGCAAAGCTCTTATGTATGAAGAGTAATTAGCAACTTTTATAAAGTTAAAGAATTTCCATGTATGCCTTTTGTCAAAAATGCAAACTGAGTAGACAATTTAGTATATAAGGCACGTACAGATCCTGTCCTTTTTCTTCACACAGGACAGGGACATGCAATGGTTCTCAGTTGAAAAGATGAAAAACTTAATTACAACTCTACAGCAAATAAATAGGGTTTTTTAGTGCAAAGGGTTTCAGAAGAGAACAATATTACAATAAAGTAGGAAGCAAATAGCCACCCTTATACACAGATTGGCTCTGTATGAGAGTGTAAGCAGGGATGGAAGGGATGGGATGGAAGTAGCAGGTCTCATCTTTTGGGCCAGATGAAGCCTTCATTATTTTGACGGTCTGTCCAAACTGCCTGCTGCTGTGCCCAAGGATAAACAGGCAGTAAGGTTAAAGCCAACATTTCTGCCTGACCATAGCTGTGCCCCTATGGCCACCTTTAGTATACTCACAGTATGGCACAGTTTAGTAATGGTGCAATGCTTCGCTTACACAGCCAAGAAGCAAAAGTACCCAAATATCATTTCTTCTTTCAATCAAATTACACACAAATGACAATGCTGTGTTACCTATTTGTGGTATATATGAAAGCAGAAAAGAACACAAGTCAAACTGACATTTTTTCATTTATTGTCATACCTTCATATATCCTCATGGTTCACTTTTGACCTTGAAAGTACCAGTCATCTGGATACAGCCCTTTTTACCATTGTAATTGTAAGCTCTTGTGAGTAGGGTCCTCTGACCCTATTTTTACTCTGTAACCCTTGTTTGTTATAATATAATGATTGTAAAGCACTGCTTAATTTGCCAAAATAATTGATGTAAATAACAGTCAGCATAATTCTCATGTTATCAGCTATTAAGAGTACAATTCAAATTTTATTGAACAAACCTCCTAATGATAACAATATTTTTTTTAAGAATAAAAAACTTACAATGCACTGTGCCAAATTATTACACATAGTAAGTTTCAAAACACTTTATAGGTTGTAAAGGACTGAAAATTGTCATTTGTTGTGTTTGCAGCATATTTACTGAAATCAAAAGATATTTCAATCAAACTTTTAACAACAGTTTAACTTTTTAAACATTTTCAGGTCACGTTACATTTTAACATAGGACCACTTATTTGCAGTTTCACAAGTCTTGTATCCATTGAACTTGTGAGTTTTTGGACAGTTTCTGCTTGAATTTGTTTGCAAGATGTCAGCATAGCCTCCCAGAGCTGCTGTTTGGATGTAAACTGCCTTCCACCCTCATAGATCTTTTGCTTGAGGATGCTCCAAAGGTTCTCAGTAGGATTGAGGTGGTGAGGGGAGGATGGAGGCCACACCATGACTGTCTCTCTTTTTATCCCCATAGCAGCCATTGATGCAGAGGTATTCTTTGCAGCATGAGATGGTGCATTGTCATGCATGAAGATGATTTTATTGCGGAAAGCATAGTTCTTCCTTCTGTACCAGGGAAGAAAGTGGTCAGTCAGAAACTTCACATACTTTGCAGTGGTTATCTTTACACCTTCGGGGACCCTAAAGGGGCCAACCAGCTCTCTTCCCATGATTCTGGCCCAAAACATGACTCCACCACTTCCTTTCTGACGTTGCAGCCTTGTTGGAAGACGGTGGCCTTCCACCAACCATCCACTACTCTATCCATCTGGACAATCCAGGGTTGCACAGCACTCATCAGTGAACAGGACTGTTTGAAGATTAGTCTCCATGTTTTTCTTTGCCCAATGCAGCCATTTCTGCTTGTGAGCATTGGTTAGTGGTGGCCGAATAGAAGGTTTATGCACAGTTTCAAGACTTTGGAGGACTCTACACCTTGATGTCCGTGGGACTCCAGAGGCACCAGCAGCTTCAAATATCTGTGTGCTGCTATTTAATGGCATTTTAGCAGCTGCTCTCTTGATCCAATGAATGGATCTGGCAGAAATCTTTCTCAATGTGCCTTTATCTGCACGAACATGTCTGTGCTCTGAATCAGTCACAAATCTCTTAATAGTGCTTACGTTTTCTTGAAATATCTGTTTTCATACCTCGTCCAAGGCATTGAGACACAATGCCATCCATGATTTTAATTGAAAACCACAAAATCTAATCTTTGTGATAGAATTTGCATAATAATTTGGAACAGTGCATTGTAAGTTTTTTATTCTTAAAAAAAAAAACCGTTATCATTAGGAGGTTTGTTCAATAAAATTTGAATTGTACTCTTAATAGTTGATAACATGAGAATTATGCTGACTGTTATTTACATCAATTATTTTGGTAAATGAGAAAAATATCATTTGCATAATAATTTGGGACAGGGTGTATATCAACAATGATGATGATGATGATATATACACACAGTGGATACACATCCTTGTCTCTCTTCATCATGTTAATATAACCAGTAGCAAGCCATTGCAAGGGTTTTTTATCCTTTATGACTGATGACAATGTAAAATTAATCACATCAAACAAGCTCCTTCACTGTAACCCATTTTGTGCATTTTCATTGGAACGTCAGTATCTGCCATCAGCTCCTATTTTATCTTTGCATAACAAAATAAATAATACGTATCTAATTGGACAACTAGACAAGACAAATCCCTATCCAATCAGGGCCTCCGAAGAGTTAACAGAGCCAAGTGACAATTCAAAGTGGAACTTAAAGTAAATGTGTGAAAATGCCTCTGTATCAAACTACATTCATACATTCAGCTTGTTTAAATCACTGTCAAGAGTGGCACAGTTCTCCCTGCTGGTCAATCCTGTCGCTTGGGTGTCATCATTCTATCATTACTTTTGTCTTCTCCAAACTTACAGGGTTCAACTTGGAATCTGATCCTCATTAAAATGTGCTCTTTTGTCTGTCTCTCTGCTGCCAAAGTATCTTCTCTTCCACCATTGTTACTGAAGAACTAAAATCTCATTTTTTTGGTGGACTCGGAAACATTAATATGTTCGTTATTCAGTCCATACAAAGTGCTGCTGTTAAAGCCTTACAAAGTGTTGGAAAACAGGCAGTAGCTGATATGGCACTTACATACAGCAGAATTAAAACATCATTTGGAATAACCTAGGTGGCTCTCTGAATAACTTAGCTTCCCTAATAATTAATAGCAGTTCTTTCTTCGTGCCCCACTGTAGATTGTTCATGCCAAGGGTGCCTGTCATCTTGTCTTTTTATCAGCTTTATCAGCTTTTTACACATAAATATAATTACCTGTATTCTAACAGTCTATTCCCTTTCCTGCATCCTGTCAGCTGTGCATACATACGGCTGAAACAGACGCACTGCATAAATACCTAGGATTTTTCCATAATTTGGAGGCATTAAAAAAAGACATTTAAACATAAAAAAAACAGATTGTTTTGCCACCAATATGAATTTATGCAGCTTAATTACCATCAAGTACAAGCTACTGTTTTTGTATTACAGAGAAAAAGCAAATTCCAAAATTATTTCTTCCAGTAGCACACTATGGATAATGGCAATGATATATTTGGGAGCATTCTAGATAATAGAATCAGGAATGTATGATAGCTCTCAGCGGAGACTCGTATACAGCATGTGATAGTGTTTAAAAAAAGCAAAGAATGAAAATACAATAAGTAAAATCTCCAGCCAACCTACTCCTGGTACCCAAGATGAACAGATATTTCCCTTTTTGTATCACTTGTGTATTTGGAGTTTTTTTGTGATAATTATAATCCTTTTGGCCTATTTCTAGTATAAATAAATTTAAAGCAACTGGACTTGTTTGCAGGCCCGGATTTGTGGAGAGGCCACAAAGGCCCGGGCCTAGGGCGGCAGAAGTTTAGGGGCGGCATGCCGCCCCGCCGCAAGAACATTTTTAAATTTGGCTCCCATACGGAGCAGTCGGGACCTCTCCCCACTGCTCTGTATGGGAGTTAAAAGGATCGTTCGCGCATGCGCAATGGGGAGATGGCGCGTTGCGCATGCACACTGGGGGGCGCGTTCGCGCATGCGCACGGGGGACACCCACAGGGGCGGCCTCGGGGCACCCGGGATGGAAATCCGGCCCTGCTTGTTTGGTAATCATTGAAGACGTTTCACTACTCATCCGAGCAGCTTCTTCAGTTCAGTTTTTTTTTATTTTTAAATAACTTCTGCATCAGTTGAACTGAAGAAGCTGCTCGGATGAGTAGTGAAAGGTCTTCAATGATTACCAAACAAGTCCAGTTGCTTTAAATTTATTTATACTAGATATACCATGACCTGGATGAATGAAAATCTTCATAGACTTTTGGCCTATTCTTTCTGGTATATCAAAGCATTGTTGTGTCATTGTCTTTAAAAGTAATATTGTTTGGCCCATTCTTAGCACCCAATATGCAACATGGAACAAACTGCCTTGCTATGGTATGTAAAGAGCTGTGAGGGTTTTTGTGAAAGCATGACACAAGCTCAACTACCACTATGTTCACTAATTATCCAATATATTTATTACACAATGTACACAATGGGCTACATTTATACATTTAAGTGAAAGCCACGGTTGCCATGATCAGTAGTACTCATTACTCAGCAATGCATTTTTCCAATAGCAATGCATTTTTGACCACTGACACACCGATTTTCCATGTCATTCTACGATCTATAGTCCTTAAAGGGTCAAGTGCTCCTTTGGAACATTGCCAGCTTTTCTGTAATTTTCTATTACGTTTTATAACAAGACATGAAAATTGACACCCAGTCTGAAAGGTATGACTGGTAACAGCTCTGGTCCCTGCAGACATCTTCAATTTGTTGTGTATACAAACCTCAATCCATTAACAGAAAGCTGAAAATGATAAATGATATATATATATATCTACACCAGTTTGTCTGTTCGATCAAGTTTGGGAATGAAATGGTGAAGTCACATTATATATCTCCCCCTAACCGTGTTAAATCAGCCCCAAAGTTCTATTAGATGCAAGGCATTAGTCAGAATACAGAATCCTCAGAGATTGAGATCAGGGAATTAAACATTTATTTAAATTTATCTGATCGAATCTTTACTCTTTTCATCTAGTTCTGTTAATGCATCCCAGCAGCGGCTTTACTAAAACGACTCCATATGTTCTGAGAACAGTTCTTACTTGTGTGGTGGGGAGTGCAGGGCAGAGGTGCTACCACCCATTTGCTTTTTTTTTTTTATTTTAAATAACTTCTGCATCTGATAAGAGATAACGTGAGTCTGGGTTTCTGATAAGACCCTCAGTCAATTTCTAATGGGTTTGTGCTGACTGCCAGAGAAGGCAGGCTTAGCACCCCGCAGAGGGCAACCAGCCGTGTACGCCAAATGCCTTACTGATAGATTGACTTTGAAGATCTGCCTCAGCAAATGCTAGTAGGATGAAGTCTGCCACCTGTAGTCACTGCCTTAAGTAATTGTACATCAGACAGCACTGCATCTTCTCTAAGCAGTATTTCTAAATGATTCTTGTACAGCTGGCTAAACAAATTCTCATTTTATTTAATGTAGGATGTATAAAAGTCTATTTTTTTTTTCTTTTAATTGGCACTAGATGCACACTGGATGTTTTTTTGTATGGAAGTGTTCTTTATATTGTGATCATACCTTCAACTGCCCATTTTTATAATAACAACAGTCTAGCCATACCCAAAGTGTGCCCCTTTCTGCTAAACAACATTGCTCATGCAATTAGAAACCAGTACAGTCAAGAGAATGTTCCTGCTTCCAGTGCATGTAGACCAAGCAGCAAGCAGATTTGGTTTTAAGGAGAGGTAAAGAGGAAATCTGTTAATATTAAAGGGGATGTTCACCACATTGGAAGTGGAGCTGGTGATGTCATGGGTGGAGCATGTGACATTTTGTGGACAGGCAGGTGACATCAGGGGGTAATGCTCGCCGTAGCATTCACTTTTAGTCCAGTCCGGATTTCCTAATTTGGAAATAGTATGGCTGAATTACCCAGAGAGGGTCTAGAAACAATGATAAGCAAGTATAACAATGAAATGAAACCCTCACAGTTGATGTGTTTGTGATTTGTCTTGGTCAATGACCCTGACAACCAGGCTAGAAAACAATAATATATCAAAAACCATATAAAGAATATTAACCAGGGATCCCCAACCTTTATTAGTTTTAAGCCCCACTTACTGTATATACTCGAGTATAAGCCTAGTTTTTCAGCACCCAAAATGTGCTGAAAAAGTCACCCTCGGATCATACTCGAGTCGGGTGCCATGGGTCCCTCTAGGTTAGCACCCTCTCTCCTTTGTGTGCAAATTAGGCCACCTGCAACCAGACCCACCAGTGCCCTGGCCTAGGCTCCCACTAGCAATAATTATTTCCCCTTACATCTCCTCCGGGACCGGGTCTGCGGCCAGTTTGCCAATGTGCAATGAGCGTGGGGTAGTACTCATATTGTTTTTGTTGACCCTCTTCTCTGCTTACAGAGCTAGTTTACTGTTTTTCTTTGAAATAAATATTGAAGAACATATACCCCACTGATTCCTCAATTAATGTCATTTTATTGGTATTTATTTTGATTATTAAAACTTAGCAGTAGCTGCTGCATTTCCCACCCTAGGTTTATACTCGAGTCAATAAGTTTTTCCAGTTTTCTTAGGTAAAATTAGGTACCTCGGTTTATATTCAGATCGGCTTATACTCAAGTATATACGGTAAATGTAAAAAGAGCTGGTGGGCCTTGCAAGCATGAAAAACGTTCCTTGGGAATGCCAAATAAGGACTGTGATTGGCTATTTGGTAGCCCCATGTAGGCTGTTAGCCTGAAGGAGGCTCTGCTTGGAGTAAAACTGTTTTTTTGTGCTTCTAAAACTTGTCTCCAAGTCAGAAATGAAAATTGGGCATCAGTACCTTGGGAGTAACGTCAAAGTATGTGCCCATTTTTACATTTCTGGTTCAAATGCAACATGTTGCTCGAGAGCCACTGGCAGGGATCACTGATTTAAACCAAATGTGCTATTTTTGGATCAAATTGGCACATAAGTTTTAAAAAGTAAACAAACTGTTTGCTGTTTGAAGTAACCAGAAGGGCCATTCATTCCAAATGTAAACTACTTCATTAACAAGGCATATCTAAAAAGTGCCTTTATATCTAAGCCCTCAGGCTGTTCTTCAGCAAAAAAGAGAAACACACAGGTCCTGCAGTGCCAAAGATATTGTTACAAACCAGGTTATAGAAGTAGAGCATTTTTATCAGAAATGTTTCCCTTGAAGCCCCTCAGCTGTTGCATACGACAGCTCCCAGAATCCCCAAGCAGCTACGGCTTGCCACTTTTATGCATGACTCTTCCCATTAACTTTTTACAGAGCTCTGTTTTGGAGACATTTCCAAGTCTGTAACACATAGCAATGTGAGTGTAGAAAAAAAATAATAAATATGTGCAGAAATATTTCTGTGCTATGGATCGTTTTACCCCATTATTCCTCGTGATTTGCTATAGCTTCATCTCTGTCTATGAATTTACATTATGTGTACCCGTATTCGTATTGTACAAACTGCACAAAAAAGGCAGTTTCCAGATTTTATGAAATTAGATACTTGAAAGCTATCATGGCTTTGTTGTAACAATGTTTATAACTATAGATCTGACGTATTTCTTTTGAAACCAGAATCTCAGCTATAAAGTATGGCATGACTAGTAAAACCAGTATTGAACTCACTCAGTTCTGATTGCACAAAAAGTAAGTAAATTACATCTCTGCCACAAATACGAATTTTCATTTCATTCCATTGAGTTTGTAAAAATCTTTAAATGCAGATAGATGTGGAAGGATATTGACGTAACCTGACCTTAGCTAGTATGGGACTTTACTGTGAACTGTGTTGACAAATTGAGACAAGCAAACCAGTCAATATACTAACCCCTGGAAATACCTGCCCCTCTGCTTTTTCCACTGTCCTGCCCCTCCCCTCTGTTTTGTTATATACACATGACTGTGCCAATTTGTAGAAACGGCGCATAAATCAACCTTTTCCCTATGTTTCACATTTATTTTAAATATAAAAAAAACAATATAAATGAACCTGCTCTCAAAGCATGCACAGTTCACAAATCTCTGCAGCTGTGAAGCTGAGGAGATCAATTTAAAGAGCAATTCTAGCTTTTCGTTATAATTGCAGGCTACAATCTATACAGATATAGCAGTTTTTAGTGGTGTATACACCATGGGCATAGTTGTAGAGAAGCCTGCTTTATCTTTACTCCTGTTTAATGGTCCATGTGAAAAATTAAGTTACCTACCACAGAAAGCTCCATTTATAGATTCATTTGGGTAATCAATCCCCCCGTGAAATTTTGCTATACATGTGGCTGCTAGGCCAAGCCCTTGCTAGATCTATATAAAGGGATATAAAGTAGCAGAGCTGAGACTGAACATAAGAAAGTTTATGACCGCCTAAAAAATTTGTGCAAACATTCCAACAATGCAGCAACTCACCAACCTATAGTAGGTCTGCTACTCTCTTCGCCTATGAAGGCCAATCTCCCTTAGATCTTGAATTGGCTCTGCCCCTCGAAAATGCTTAGAGAACAGGAAAGCCCAAATAAATGTACCTTAGGTACGGGTAAATCTTCCTTGCAATGAAAGAGAGGTTGGGAACATAGAGGAGTGCCTTTATGACTAAAGGGAATTTGTTTCCAGTGATCTGTTAAGGGACTTGGAGCTTGTTTCCCTATAGCAGACTCACCCCTATGCAAAAAACCTTATGGAGTCCACCTCATAGGCATTGGCTTTACTGCTTTACTGGCCCTTCAATACAGGAGGAACTTTTAATAAACCTGCAAGATTGCCCTCTTGGTTCCCAATTGAGCTGAGAAGTGAAATGTTTAAATGCCACGCACAATAATAACTCCATATCATGCAATCGCCTTGGATCTGCAGCAAGCAGATTTTGTATTAAAACCTTTTCTCTCCCCATTCCCACATGGCAACAATTTTGTTTCCATTAGATAATATTTCAAATTAAGACTTCCCGTGTGGTATCTTAAATCCTCCAACAATCCTGTTATGATAAAGTAGAAGTTAAACAGCATTTTGAGAAATTTTTATAAATAAACAGATGACTGATTCACCTCTTAAGTAATTCAGTTCCTTCAAGGATCCATCTGGAGAAGTGTCAAAGAATGACATTATAATGGAATAATTCTTACTTGATTTAATAAGAATTCAAAAAATTCTGTCTTTCACGGTGCTTGCCAAATGCTGATATGATGGTTAGCGTGTATTAATACTAAACAGGTTTTATTACTGCCAAAAATTATAAATATGATTCTTGTTTTGTTACACAACCTCTGAGTTGGTCCTTGCTGTGTCCATAAAAACAAAGAGGCTGGATACGTTATACATACAATCAGGCTATCATTAGTCTGTGTGGCCCCGCAAACTCTGTTTCTGGGACCAAGGTTAATCATCAAAGAAGAAGTCCAACCCATGACCCATGTCATGGACACAGGCCCTGTGGGTTCACAGACATAGGGCAGAAACAAAATGGTTCAAATAACAGGTTGAGGCATTTATTGGAGAACGGCAACTGCACATCCATACATCTCCATACGTTGAATGGGAGCCAGCCTGCACTAAGCAGTCGTGAACATAGGATGTGCCAGGAATGGGAACTGTTGGTCACTGGGTGCTGATATTCAGCTGTGATAGCTTGCAACTAGGCAGTCTCTTGGTTTCCTCATGGCATGTCACACCCAAGATTGTGCCCTTTGATCTTCTGTACAAAAACCACAGATAATGGATATTTGGCACCAGATTTTGTAGGACAGAAAGAGACCAACCCCTGTTGTATATTGGGAACAGGGTTTAATCTGCCATTCACAAAGGCAGGCTCTAAAGAGAACCAATCAGGTCTCAGTCCAGGTGACAACTACAGGACTCCCCGCTATATTAGGGCCAATCATAGCTGGTACTGCTGGGCCTATAGAAAGTCACCTAGTGAGCATGCCTAGTTTAGTTAAGTGCATGGCCCAGACAGAAAAGGTCTCTTACAAGAAGGGATTTGAACCAATGATGTGATCAGAAGCTTCAGGCATCGTATGGCCTCATAGCAGGGGTCTATTAATTGTAAAAAATTGTAATAAAAAGTAAGGCCATTTATGCAGAGCCAGATCGAAAGGGATCTTTCACTCTACTAGATGTGCAAAAATGTTTAGAGTGCTCTTCTGAGCAATATTGCAATTTACATAATCTCTTTTTTTAGATTTCATGATATTAGCAATTCTTACCCAGCTGAAACTGTGAAAGTATAACCTGGGTGCCCCCTGTTGTTCAACACGGATGAAGTTTGTGAAATGCTCAGTGTGACATGAGTAATAAAACTGAGCAGGCAAATGTCAAAAGATGCTTCCGGCTTCAGGTTGACCTGCAAATACAATTTTCTATAGGGATCACATTCTGTAAATAACATACAATTAGGTCAGTAGAAGACATAATTACATGGACACTGCAAGCTTGTTTTATGAGGCACATTTACAAACAATAGGCAAATCGGCCCAGTTAAGTAACCCATGGCAACCTACCAGCACTTAGCATTGCTCTGTCTGGCCCAGCTAGAAGAGTAAGACCTCTAAAGTACACAAAGTACAAAATAATGGCAGGCTGCTCACAATTTTTTACACTGTACAACCTGCCTTTCAGTTCATAAAATGACCCTTAATGTCTCATCACTTACTATGAGCTACTGCCCAGTAGCATAATTGCCCAGGCTCGCCTTATAATAGCTCACTCACCAAAAGGCATCTTAGAGATTCAGGGAGCCGTTTCTATTTGTGAAAAATTTGAGACTGCATATATTACATATATATATCCTATATCAGTACATTAAGTTTATTTCTATTTATGTAAATCTCAGTTCCTTACATTTTTTTTTATAACAGATAGCTCATTTATTAGTGGCTGTGTAGAATATGTGTCTAGATAAGAGCTGTGCTTGAGAAAGCCCTGACGGGCATAGATTTGGCTTTAGGTTATTATTATAATAAGCCCATAACTTTAAATTAGGCCCTGAATACACATTGTGGGCTGTCAGTTGGATGTCCTAGCACCGCGTGCCAGTGTGCTTCGTTTAGAAATTCCTCATAACAGGGCCACGGTATGTAATAGGGTTACTCCATCTATCTTAATGTTTTCTAATTGTCTTCTGAAAGTTTGATATAAGACCTACATGGTGTGATAGGCTGGCTTCCTTCCAGCCTTGCTTCCCACCGTTCTCCCAGACATAGCTCAGCTAAGAGCAACTTTTGCTCATTACCAGCCGGTGCTTTTGACCCAGGGCTGTTTCTGTATTCTGATTACTTGAGCATTACAAGTCACCTTTCAAAAGGAAGACTTGTGTGCAGCATTTTATAACTCGTGTCACATAACTACCAAATCAGCTGATTCATGAGAAAAAAAAAAGTAACTTCATTTCGCCATTGCTGAAAGTTATAAAAATGATAAATTAACGGCATGGCTCAAAAGTAGAAAGGTTGCTTTAAAAATGAAATTTAACATCTTATTGGTTTTTATGGAATTTACTTATCTTTGTTTTAAATGATTTCCATACTTACGGACTAGGGGCTGCAACCCTAGATACCAAAAACTAGGCTTACTGGATTTCTAAATATTTGAATTTAATATTATTACCATTTGGCTATAGGTTGTTTTTTTTCTTTAGCCCCCTTCTATTCAATCTGTATACTGTCATTCGAATCATTAGATGGCTGGTAGGGTCTGTGATAGTGATGGGTGGGTAACAAAAAATTATGACCTGTACCTGGCCCTATACCACCTATAGAGAACCCACCCAAGCCTGCAAAACCTTACTTTGAATTAAACCTGAACTCACTGATGATGTCACGGAGGTCTGCCACTGACATCACTAAAAGGGAGGTCTCGTCAAAAGGTAACGTGTAGAGGCTCAAAGTAGCAGGTCTGGCAATAACAAAAGATGGACCTGCCCAAACCAGCACAAGCAACCCCACTTTGTGATCCTAATCCACACAACCTGCAGGTCCCAGGGGTATCAGATATACCGATATGACCCTAGCAACAAGATAGAAGGTTAAATAACTGCACAGCAACTGAGCTTCTTCAAAATAAATGCTGAACAGCTCAAAAGCTTTGAAAAATGTTAATCAGTGCATTTATTAAAATAAATTTGAATAGTACATACAGAGCTGTCAACCAACCCCTTGTCATGAGAAAGATAATGATCCAATCTTTGATTATTTTTTTACGCCTAAATTCTACATCTCACTAAAGGATAACATGAAATAAGGTCTTAAAAAGGCCTGGAGTGGATCATTATCTCCCTCAGGACATGGCGCTGGTTGACAGCTCTGTACATACAGTATATATACAGGAACGGTCTAAAAGCTGCTCTTGCATTAAGAGTTGCCAGGGTTCAAAAGCTATGGCTTGGTGAAGTGAAGGCAGGATTCTAGAATTTCTTGACAATGTAGCAACCAAAGGCCACTGTTTTTGTGTGAGATTTGTTATTGCAACCAAAGCTACTTCCATTCATATCAATAGAATTCTTGATAAATAAGGGTTAAAAAAAACACAGTTTTTGATCAACATGCTTATTTTGTCATTTAAATTCTCTCTCAAGAACTTGTTTTGCTCAAGATAATTTGCTTGCTATAGTCTTTTATTTATTAGAAATTAGAATCCCTTATATGAAGGCATCTTAGAGCTCTCTCCCTTCCCTGCTTACTAGGCCTTACAGGAGCAGACCACAGGAGCTTTCTAATACACAACTTCACTAGATGGTAGTGGCACTGGCACAGGGCATAAATTCTAAAGAGTCAGAGTTTTACTGTTGGTGCCCTTGGGTGGGCACATTCTTTGGATGCTGGCTGCTAAGCAGCTGGATTTCATGTTTTTATTTGCAAGAACATTAATTTTTTTATTGTTCTGCTAGGCTTCTAGACCTTCTCCTGACCATGCATATGGTTTTGTGAGATGTACTTTTAGTGCTGTGCACTGAAGACTTTACAAGGGGCACAATGTATTGCAGGGATATATAGAGGCTGCACAATGTTCTGTAGTATAAGTAGATACTGTGTCAGGATCTCCTGACTTATGTAAACAGCTATCAATGCTAAGCAAAACCCCACTACAAATTTGCCCTTGCTGTCTTTTGGAAAAGGAAATTAATCAAATGAAAAGTAAAACCCTACTACAAATTTGCCCTTGGTGTCTATTGGAAAAGAAAACAAGTGAAATGAAACGTAAACAAGAATATAAGTGATAAGGACATTTTGTTCTGCCCAATCAGTGTTTAGATAATTCTAGTACCTACATCAGGAATGTGAAACCTGTAGCCCTTAAACTGTACTGCAACCCTTGGCTTTACGTTAGTCATTGGGGGGGATGCTGGGAGGTATCTTTATGAAAAGCCGAAGCTTTCATAAAGATGAAAAGCTGTATCTTTATGAAAAGCTGAGCTATTTAACCCCCCTGATGTGTTTTCTTGGTCAGACTGGGCTGGTGGGGCCCCAAGGAAAAAAACCTGGTGCCCCAGCCCCTGTCGACCCAGGCCCGCTCCCCCTATGATGAGTGCGGAACATGGTGGGACGAAGTGGGGTGTAGCAGCTCCAGACTGGGGTGGGGGACCCCGAGGAAGCAGCCACTGTGGGCCCCGGATACCCAGTCTGACACTGTGCATTTCCACCCCCCCACCCCTGCACTGCCAGGGCTCTAGCCTCTCCTTTAACCCTGCTCCTGAATGTCACAAAATAAGTAGGCAGCTACATTTCCATCCGCTTCCCACCTTCCTACCTTCTAAACTTTCTTTCAGTATGCTTTTTCACTTTTAATAACAAGACCTGATAAAGAGCAGGGAAAATAGCATGTTGTTTTTGGATTTTTTTTTTTGTTGGCTGAAAGTTATGATTCAGAATGTTTTACTGGTTTTATAATTAGATATGACACATAAAGTCTTCCATTTTTGTATTTATTTTTTCTTTAAAGTGTATTTCAGAAAGTATTTGGCAATGCACTGGGTATATTTATTAAGTGAGGACTGCAAACAGAATGAGATTACTTTTATCACTTCTCTGATTGCATGAGATATCCGTTCCTGTGGGAGATACATTATCAGGTAAACAACAGCAAATGGAAACATATTTTTTCCCATCTATAAAAAGAAGAGAGGAAAGCATACTGATTCTGAGTTGGGCTGTGCAGTTATTCATCCTTTGCTTTAGGAAGCAAAACTAATTATTCATTTGGAAAGCACTTTATTAAATTAAGACACAAGTTGCAGAACTTCATTTGTCTCATCTCGTTGTGAGTCATGACTCTTCCCTGTCCTGAGTTTCTACCACTTTTTTAGAGAGTTTCATAGAAAGAACAACTAACAAAATCTGTCATATAACAATCAAATGTATCCAAATAAAATGCAATAAAAGTAGCAGGGTGAAGAGGAGGAGCAGATTGAGAAGGTTCTTAAACAATGGCTCTGTCCTGCAATAAGCCTGACAGAGAAATACAACTGAACAAATGAACATCCAGTGAATGAATTAGGTCAGGGCCACCGCTCCCTATAAACAGAGTATGCAGTCTGCATAGGGCACCAACTCTCAGAGGGGCACCATCCCAGCTGCTCAAAAAAAATTGTTTTTATATATTATAACATACCCCCCAACACTGTCCCACCGGTTTTTATAGCGCATCCCGCTATCCCGGATAGTTCAATCAATCTATGGGGGCAATTGGGGGCACTTACTATGGGGGCATTGTCTATGGGGGATATTGGGGCACTGTGTGTGGGGCCCCTATAGTAGGTATTTTTCTTTTATTATTTTATTTTTACTTCCATAATATTTGGGGGAGGGGGCACAAAAGTACATTTCTGCTTAGGGCACCCATTTGGCCAGCAGCGGCCCTGAATTAGGTAAAAAGAAACTGAAAAAATGCTGTTTGCTAAAGAATACAACAAAAACATTTTCACCAGCACACCCTAAAGGTCCCCATACACAGGCCGATAGGAGCTGCCGATATCGGGAGTGCCCATACACAGGCCGATAGGAGCTGCCGATATCGGTCCCTTGGACCGATTCGGCAGCTAATCGGCCCGTGTATGGGCACTCCCGATGGGCCCGCCCGACCGAGATCTGGCTTGAAATCGGCCAGATCTCGATTGGGCAGGTTAGAAAATCTGGTCGGATTGGGGACCACATCGGCTGGTTGATGCGCTCCCCGAACCGACTTTGCCATTGCCGTTCGGGGGGCCAAACAATCGAATTACCCTGGATTCTCCCGATATTGCCCACCCGTAGGGGGGGGATATCGAGAGAAGATCCGCTCGCTTGGCGACATTGCCAAGCGAGCGGATCTTATAGTGTATGGGGACCTTTACCTCCTTCAGTCCTTATACCCGGTGCACAGCCCAGGGAGTCGGCACTCCCAAAATAGTCCAACAAAAATTAGACCGGCACAACAGTTGTGGTGCAAGCGGGGCTCAGCCCCTGCATGTTTATTCAAGCTACAGCAGCAAAGTTTTGGGGGTGTACTACTTCGTCAGGCATCGAGGGGGTATGCCACTGAAACGTTGCTGCTCTAGCTTGAATAAACACGCAAGGGGCTGAGCCCCGCTTGCATCACATCTGTTGTGCCGGTCTAATTTCTGCTGGTTTGCTAAAGAATACCATGTCAAAGTTAGAATAAGGTTGAGAAATCCATCAATTGCAAACTGATTTTTTTTAATAAGGGGTATTTTAGAGATTTGAGGGCTCATTTGTGGTTTTTTTTTTATATAGTCTCCCATTAATGACTGCTTGATCTGTTACCTAGTTGTCTCTCTTCTCCATAAATGATTGAGAGGGATGACTGAAGAAGGAGAAATGGTAAATATTTACCATACAGCACAAAGCTGGAAGGTGCTTACTACACATTACAGTAAATGAGCCTTAAGTAGAAAACGAAAAGCTTAATATTTGTGATCCCGTAGGTAAAATCATTTTTGTCAGAATGGTACCCTGGAGATTTATACGAAATAATAATTAGCAGTTAATGACTTTATCTGTAAAATAAATAAGATAAAGCACAAACACCATAAAAAAATAATTAAGGGAAATGGAATGAACAAAATATTTTTAACCTATATCTTGAATAACACAGAAAAGTTAATTTAATTACAAATCGGTTGAATGGATTCGAATCGGCAGCTTAAATCTGCCCATGTATGGCCAAATTTACATTTTAAAGGAACAGTAACACCAAAAAATGAATGTGTTTTAAAGTAATTAAAACTGGTCTGTTTGCAACAGAAACACTACTATAGTTTATATAAACAAGCTGCTGTGTAGCCACGGGGGCAGCCATTCAACCTGGAAAAAAGGAGAAAAGGAACAGGTTACATAGGAGACAACAGATAAGCTCTGTAGATGATAATTCAATTTTATCTGTTATCTGCTGAGTAACCTGTGCCTTCTCTCCTTTGAATGGCTGCCCCCATGGCTACACAGCAGGGTATTTATATAAACTATAGTAGTCTTTTTGAAGCAAACCCACCAGTGCAGGGCAACAGTACATTATATTGTAATTACTTTTATAGACTTTGATTTTTTTGGTGTTACTGTTCCATTAAGCATAGTAAGACATTAAGGTCCCAATAACTGGCAAATGTTTGCATTTTGGTTAACTCACACCTCCTTTAGAACTTTCATACCTGCCCTCTGTACTCTTGTCATGGTGAAATAGCAGTCACAGGACAAAGCAGGCAGTGATCACAATAGATAGGAACATCCCAGGAGTCAATAATTGAAATATAGAAACAAAGTAAAGCAAAATTGCAGATACCAAAACACTACAGAACCAACACATTTTGAAAAATATGGCATTGAAGCTGTTTCCATGGAACACTTGTACCTGTTCATATTACTGCTCCATGCATTCTGTCCAAGAAGAGCCTCCTTACTCCTAGTGAGCTCAGATGATTTTACATAGAGAACAAAAAAGTAGCTTGAAACTCTGTGAACATTTACTTAAATGGAAACCCATAGACCATAATGCCAACACCAACATTTATAAAAAAGCATACTTCCAGGCAATATCATCAATTGGTTACTCATTGCCCTCCATGGGTGAGCATAAACTAACTCCAAACCAAGGAACTAAAACTTGCTCCAAACAATCAATAAACTAACTTGATGATTTATGCTTGATGTTGATATTTCTGCCCCCAAGTGTAGTTTTATGAAGGAGTATGCCAAAGTAATCTCGTTAGTATCTATGAAAATTAGATTCTAAACTCAAGGGCATGGGATTTATGTTTTATTAAATTATTAGTGATAAATAATTCAGGGATTTGTCTGATTTTGGGGCAAGAAGGGATTTCTTGAACCCCCTTTGAGGCTTAATTAGTAGTTTCCATACTTAGGGGGGTTGTTTCCCTGCCTCTGTGTAATAAAAAAGAGGTTCTTGCAAATATTGCATTTGATGGACATATTGTATGTCTTCTTGTGAAGAGTCATATCCCTTCATCTGCACCAACTGACTAATATGCAACTTCATGAAATGGGTAATCATTTATCCAATCTCATACATAAAATACAAAATAAAGGGCACAAATTGTTAGTTTTGTGCATGTTTAAATAAGATATAATGGTCATAAAATGTCATATTTTGAAATGGCATCAGTGACCTCCTTTTTTAATTAGTCTGCACTCTCTTTATGGAAATGAAAAACGTATTTTACTTTTTTTTTTTACAGAAAATGATACAGGACTCAATTATTCTGAGATGAATATTTAAGGGAAGAAGTCCATTGCTATAGATATGTTTTTAATAAATTAGAGAAAATGTTGATAAAAGGGGAAAAGGATGTGGTGGGACAAATTGGCTCTCAAGATGTTTTTAAATATTAAAGTGTCTCAAAAGGAATAAGACTAATAAATAGAGCTAAGTATAATGAGCAAGATGCAATTTCATGAGATATCACCAAGAGATTCTACATGGGGTCTCATTAAACCTAGTTCAATTATTGATTGACCAAAGGGATAGAATCCTTGACATAGTTAATACACTTGTTAATGAGATAACTCTAGGTGCAAAAATAGGAAAAATTCTAGTATTTCAGTGAGCTTTAATTATACTAAACAGTCATCAAAAATGAAAATACATAAAAAAATGTAACAGGCAATAAAGAAAAAAAATACAAATTAAGGTCCGTTTCTGCATAGATTTACAGGAACCTATTACTATAAGAACTGTAGAAGACTAGTGGAAAGAAATGGGACAAAAAGCATCAAAACTGGGAGTTCAGCAACAGAAAGTTATGAACAGACAATGCTGAATGTACATATAAGTATTGATTTAGAAATGGAGTAAATGGAGTTGCAAGAAATCCTGTACAGTGGGTCATGGTCACGGTTTTGAACTGTAAGTACACAATATACAAGCACAATATACAAAGAATTATAAAATGTTATAACATTATCATATAAATTTCTACTGTCAAAACACTACCTTCATTTATGGGTTTGCACTGTTAACCTTATATGTTTAGCAGTATTTACAGATCTCCTGAACACATGAGAAAGCCTTAGCCTTAGCAAACAATTCATGTTGATATGGTGAAAGCTACAAAAATGAAGACAAGTTGTAAACCAGTGGAGAGGTGAGGTTCAGTATATGTCCACTAACAAGCACCCGTCCTCCTGTGTCAGCTAGGGGTGAGCAAGCTAGTAGGGTACAATAGTTAGGAGCCTTCAAAAGTGTTGCTCTGCAGGTACTCCAAACAGAGCTGTGTCTGCCGGGTAGAATTCACTGCTTTTCCTAAGATGATTCAGGCCTGTACTTGATATTATAGTGTTGATTCACTAAAGAGCGATAAAACGAGTGCTATTTATAGCATGCGTTAAAAATTTTATCGCGTCTTATTTTCACTAAAAGGATATTTGCGTTAATTTATACGCGATGCTGTTTGCGTTATTTAAGTTGCGAAGACTATTTTCGTGCGGTATTTGACGCAATGCGCGTTAATTAACGCAGCGCACACAAACTGTCACCGTGTGCGAAAAAAACGCGCACCGTATTAGCCATACATGCCATTACTTTCGGAAAACTACTGTTCTGAAAATGACCATTTCCCTGCAAACAGACTTAAATAAATCCCACTGCAAAGTCCATATTATGTTGCCAAAAGCTCATGAACTGTACTTTTCTATAATTACTGCCTGGCCCAAGTAGGTGTTAATTTTCGCACAGACTAATGTGATATTTAGCGCGTCTAAGTGTTTGTGAATCATGCGTTAGTATTATTTCTGCACGAGATTAATGCAATGCGTTAAAATTAACGCATTCGGTTGCGCGCTATTTAATGCACGCGATATGCGACTTAACGCATGCGATAATACTTCACACGCAAATCACGTGGGTTTTTTTCGCATCAATTTTAGCGCAAAAAAGCATGCAATAACGCTTATCGACCTTTATGTGTTCAACAGGTAGAGGAACTAAAGAAGGACAGATACTGCGCTGCTGTGGATTTTTAGATGTTGGTAGTAGTACTGCTTATGCACATACATTTCATATTAGATAGCCTAAACTCCACAAATGAACGCTACTGTGTTTGTGAAGATTCTCATTCATTCAGGTCATATTATATTTGTACTAATAAGTCAAATCAACTAGACTTGCTGTGTTTTTCTTGAAGACGTTTCTCAATTTAGAATGAGAAAAGATATTCCTGGAATAAATACCCTGGAATGTTGCTCCAATCAGCATAATCCATTTATCATAACCAGCATGGGGTCAGGGATCTCATGAAGGTGAGGTGTTGATTGTATTAGCATGATTGCAGTTATTACTACAGATATATAAGTGCTACTGTGTTTTTTTCATGCAGTCTCACAATTGTGTCCCTTATGATGAAATGAGCTTTGTGTGAAGTCCCAACACCTAAAACCTTCTTAGGGATTTCCAGCTGTACTTTAAGATTCCCACCTTGTTGTATCATCCTCACACTGTTTATTTGTATCCACTCTACCTTGTTAGAACTTGCATTCCAATTATGTTATACTGCCTATACCCCATATATCACTTCCAGATGTTTAATTCATCTTGCTTGTCACCTTCTTTGCATTTTACTCCTGATATCTCTCTATGCTCATACACAATTAGTCCTTTTGTCCCCCAACTTAAATACACTTTCTGTGACACATTTATCCTTTATTATTATTATTATTATTAACATTCATTTATAAAGCGCCAACATATTCTGCAGCGCTGTACAATAAGTGGGTTTTATACATTGGACATACAGAGTAACATATAAAGCAATCAATAACCAATACAAGAGTTGAAGAAGGCCCTGCCCAAAAGAACTTACAATCTACAAATGTTTTATTCACCCCACCCCTCTAATTGCTTCTTTTATCCTCAATCTCTACTTCATGCAGTATCAATTTCTCCATCAATTTCACCACAAAGTAGACTACTATTGAAAAAAAATAATAAAAAAAACAATCCCAAAATTGAGGTTTACAGCACAGGGCTGTGCTCTGTTCCATAGCCCTGTACTAAGTGCAGCATGTTTCAAAAGTGATTGTCCCCATGGAGAAGGTCTTGTACAGTGGACTACAAGCAGTTGCTGAATAGTGAAGTTGCACAACTCCCCAGTAGGCAGAAGATCATCTGGGACCAGAGGGCATATAGCTGTATGGAATGATGAGGTTGCAGTACCACGGATATAACTTTCATATAAGAAGCTTAGGGGTGGTTCACGTGCACTTTAAAGTATATACACTCCAGTCCCTGCATAGAAAGAAACTATAAAACGCCAATCAAATGTATTTGTATTAAAAGTGATCTTTCAATACAGTGGTAACTTCATCATATGAATATTTAATTTTTACATGTCATTAGTTAAACCACTATTATACTGCATGCTTAACGATTTTTTATAGTTTGGTTTGATGGAGAATTGTATTCTTCTATGTGTTGTCCCATATCCCATGTTTAGCGCTGCTTATCCAGCTAACTAACTTTTTACCAGAAGGGCAGATTTCTGCTAACAGGAACACCAGCTTGGGGTATCAGGTAAGTGATTATAGGGTTGCCAAACATTTGGTAAACAAGACCCTAGCAACCAATCAGCTGCTGAAATTCGAAAATGGAGAGCTGATAAGCAAAAACCAAATAACTGAAAAACCACAAAAATAAAAGATGAAAACCAATTGCAAATGGCTTTAATGGCTATTTTATTGTGAGCCAATTTCATAAAAACTCATATGTGAAAATTGATACCTATAGATCAGCCTCAAGTCTGTTCCAGGATATATAATGTTCCCCGAAATATTCAAAAGTAAGCAGTAGCATAGGACAGCAGTCACATATGCATTATGCGCAGACAAGTACATCACAAGAGCCAGTTTTGCTTTGAAAATGATTAATACATTAATAACTGAAAATTGCATTATGTAAAATCAATGGGTGTGAACGCAACAGGGGCTTGAAATGTCTAAAAATATACATCAATTAAAAGTGATAATGGAGAAAGGTAGAGGTGATATTAAAAAGGTGTATCAAAATGAAAGACTTTGTGAAATGCATTTTCAGGTATTTGTGAAATAACATCCCAAAGGATCTAAGAAATGGAAACTATTAAAATTATACTCCAGTTGGAACACAAATGATTTCATTGAAGGGCCCACAGGAGGGACAGCCCAACATTTAGGTACATAGCACTCCATAATTTCTTATGGCAGCCAGGTTCTGTGTCAAAAACCAAAACCCAACAACCTATAAAAGGTATTCACACTATTCACACTATTACTGTTGCTTAGCTTATTTAAGTATGGATGTATGTGGACTTCATATAGGCATCTGAGTAATTTAGAAATGCATAATTATTAAAATATCTATAAATACATATACAACTAAATATGCACACTAGTGTTTTAATGAGACTGCCGCCCCACCTCCTGCCTAGTGGATCTCTGTTGCACCTGTAACCCTATCCTGACTAAAAAAGCCTTGTGCGGCTAGCAAAAGTAGAACATTGGTCAACATGGACAAGGGGTAACTTCCCAAGCTAGAATGGTTATGAGCACAACATGAACTGATACTAATATAGAACCTCGAGCTTAATAAATATATCAAGAACGCAATAATTTAAAAAATAGTAAGGTAGAGTTGCAGTTGATGAGCAATTGATGATTCCAGGATTTTTTCTCTTTAAGGTTTAAATGACAAGAGGAAGATACTAGGGGGCACATTTACTAATCCACGAATCCGAATGGGAAAAATTCGGATTGGAAACAAACATTTTGCGACTTTTTCGTATTTTTTGCGTTTTTTTCGCCGCCGTTACGACTTTTTCGTAAATTGTCGCGACTTTTTCGTAGCCGTTACGACTTGTGCAAATTGTCGAAAAAGTCGCGACAATTTAAGAAAAAGTCATAACGGCTACGAAAAAGTCACGACAAGTTATGACAAAATACCGATCATTACAAAAAAAACGCACTCGGACGCTTTTTGGACGTTCGTGGATTAGAAAATGTGCCCCTAGATGTCAGGCTTTAAAGTACAATGGAGAAAAAAGTAAGAGAACAAAGAGTGAAAGGGGTGCAGAGAACATGTTGGATTTGGGGAAAAGGACAGCAGTTTAAATGTGTCTTCCTCCATGAGTAAGGAAAGTGTATGTCATGTAAAGAAGTTTTAGAACTACTATAGACCTTTTATTTATAGAACAGGGATGTTATACAGTATTACCTGAAGAAAAATCTTCAGAGAAGAAATCAGTGAGCCACTGTGCCAAGCCCACAAAGGCCCAAGCCTATAGCTGCAAGATTTTAGTGGAGGCATGCTGCCCAAGGCCACAACTGCACTGGTGGTTGGGTGGGAAATTACAATGGCTGCCAAAATCTCCTGCCTGCCCAGAATCCAGTATTTTGTGGGTGCAGGTTTTTTGAATGGTGGCCCTGCTTCTAAACTGTTTTATTATCAATGGCACAGTGGTTCTATACTTTGTATCTTTCCCATACAGGCCTGCCCCATACCCTTTTGCCAGATTAGATAACTGAACATTGTATAGGCTACAAATCTATAACCATAGGAGTATATAGGAGTAGACGAAAAACCTGTATGCATCTAGCTTGTTCTGTATTCTAAAGGAAACACACACTTGGGCAAACATTTGGATTATCTGACTGATTATGCTACCAGTCAAACAGTGTCTCATTTGGCCATTCCCTTTAATAAGAGACTTCTGTTTTGAGGTTCATTTGGGACAGCCTGCCTCTTCCATTTACTGCATTTAGTACAGAGTAGACACGGATGTGTTAACAGCTAACACAATTAGGAGCAGGATAACTTATGTAAGACACACTGTATCCCATTAGCTCAGAATATGTTGACCTTTCTGCCATGCAGCAACTCAAGCTATCGGATGTAGATTCACAGGTAACAAGAGATAATTAAATGCTGGGGGGGGGGGGGGGCGGCTGGTGGATTCGACAACAATTCCAAACAATCCTTCTCTATAACTAGCCAGACTGTATAATAACTGTGGATTTGTGCACAGAAGCCCAGAGAAGTGAAAATGCTTACATTAATAGTTTGGGAAGCTGTTAAAACACACAATTTAATTTTTATTAGTTCATTTGTGTTTCGATGCTGCAGTAAGCCATTTTATGATTCAACAAATGCGTATTCATTTTGTTTCCTAGCAGTTCAATCTGAAAAACACTAAAACTACCTCTTACATAATTATCCCTAATGACACAAATTCCAGTATTGCAAAATCTCCTCCCCTGCACATCTTTGCTCAAGTCCTTGGCCCGATCAGATAGTTTAATCTGCCATTATTCCAACATAAATAAACAATGCATGATGTTATGGGCAAGCAAGGCAAAGGAACCTTATTAATACTGTCTATTTCCATAAGTAGATACACAAAGTATTTTAGAGGTCTCATTATCAGTAAATCGAACAATAAAACACTGAATCTGTGACATTCATGTACTGCCTTCATACCTTCATTGTTTACTCTATATGCAGGTGGACCTCCAGGTAGGTCTCTGAAGCCCCCCACAAGCTTGAAACAAGCATCTGTTTCTTACATCATACATCATCAATATATTTAATTTTCTTTTCAAACCCTTTTGGAAGATTTGCAACTGATATCAGGTTTAAGTAAATATAAATAACAACTCTAGGCATCCCAGACAATGCTAGCTATATATCAGGTTTAGCCTAACCCTACTCCTACTGTTGAAGAACAAACAGCACTGTTTTTTTGCACAGGCAGCTACCGGTGTTCTCTCTATGACAGGGATCCCCAAGCTTTCTTACTCGTTAGCCACAGTCAAATGTAAAAAACTTGGGGAGCAACACAAGCATCATAAAAGTTCATGGAGGTGCCAAATAAGGGCTAAGATTAGCTATTAGGCAGCCTCTATGCACACTATCAGCTTACAGGGGCTTTATTTGGTAGTAAATCTTGTTTTTATTCAACCAAAACTTGACACCAAGTCAGGAATTCAAAAATAATTTCCTCCCAGCTCTATCTACAACACTATCTGCTTTTGGCAGCTTTGTATTCATGGGGACTTGTGGGTGCATGCATCCCTCCATCCCTTTCTTTATGTTGTACCTTAATGAGAAGCACAAGTTAGGATTTGCCAGCATGTAAAGGATGCAACAGAGCCCTGTACACACCTACCTAGGAGCTGTACAAGGCTGCCTTGTGTCCACCAGTGCCCTTCACACCAGACTATAACCCAGCACAAAGGGCAAGACTGCCCATGCTGCAAGTCCAAAGTGAATAAGCTTTTCCACCCCTTAGTGCTCCTGCCTTTGCAACAGGAGCAGTAGTAAATGATCTCCATGGGAGATTTTGTAGGATGGTGTTTATCAATAAAAAGTTGGATATAGTTGGATGGGTCAAAATATAATGGAACTGATACAAAAACTGTCAGATCTAGATGCAGGAACAATACACATTAGGCCCTGACTTAGGACCAGACTCAATTCAGTGAGAAAAATTTATCTCATGATTTATCATGTGAAAACTCATAAATGAGACTCAATTCAAGGAGAAAAAACTTTTCTCATAATTTAATTCCAGCTTTTTCCCATAGAGTTTTCATTTAATAAACAGTGAGATAAGTTTCTGAATTGAATTGCATCTTAAATTGAATTTCATCCATAAGTTTTGACGTGATGAACCTTTTTATCATTAAATTATGAAGATCAGAATTGTGTGGCATGACAAGATCAAATAAAATCTGACCCACAAAATCTGATGAAAATCTCTTGTGGATTTTATCCCTAAAGGTTACACATTTTCTTTATGTTGCATGCTATAATTTACAATATGTCCAGGAATAGACAGTAACTAATAGAATGTATGTATGTGTTGTTTACTTTTATGGCTCATCGATACCAGGCAGGGCATCAACTCTCAGCTTGTAGGGAAGATTACAGCCAGAGCATATATTTATGTAGAAACTGACCTGAGACCTGGCATCCTGCTGAGGAGAGGAGAATATACCGCTGGGTTCCTCGTCTCCTTCAGCTGCAGCTCAGGAATAATGATAGGCCTATGTTACAGATGTCTTAAAAACAAAATGCTAAGACTATAATTTATTACTAATAATAAAATAGCAGGAACATTTTTTAACAATGTGCTTTACATATTCTGAATAACATACTGGTCTTGGTTTTGTTTGTTGTCTTTTTTTTGTTGTTTTTGTCTTTTTTTTAAATGTGTTTGTTATTTACCTGGTGTACTAACAGACTGATGGCAGTGAATGATGGCTTGTGACCAGACTCTTTCCCACTGTTGGTTAAAAACATGCTTCATATGTTGAAAGTCTAAAACTAATTTTATGGTCAAGAACATGTTAACAGTGGTATCCAGAACCTTGTGCGGGTGTCAGACATTAATACCTGTAGCTACTTTCAAAGTACTTATGTTTTATACCACTTTATACCACTCTTTTTCCCAGAGACCTTGTATGACTCTTTTGGTCACATATTTCTGTGCTTTCTAAGCTGGATACTTAAATCTTATCTCCATACATCTGAAAAAATGTAAAAGTGCATTTTCCGCCACTCCTGATTAGAAAGAGAGACCAATTGTGATCACACCCAATGATCTTCCATTTCTCATATTCAATCCAACAATGCCAAGATTCATACAAGCCTTACCTACATAATTAAGCTGCTCCAATTTTTGGTTGAAAAATAATAAAAAAAAGGTTTTGCCTTCAAAGAGCAAGGAAAGCATGTTCTCACATCTATCCATACAGCTCTTGAAACGCAGCATCCTTGCAACAGGATCTGGACAAACAGGCACTTTGGGCGGCTAAGTGGCAGATGAAATGAGATGAAGGTTATGCACCTGAGATGTATAAATATGAAAGTCACTTATACCCTTAATGGTACTATGTTAGGAATATGGAGAGGGACATGGGTGTAATTGTAGATAATAAACTCGGCTGTAGCATGCAGTACCAGTCAGCAGCTGTAAAAGCAAAAAGGTTTTGAGCTGTATTAAAAGGGGGATACATAAATGATCTTTTACATACAGTACTTTTCTATAAGATACCCCTTTATCTATGTATTGGGAAAGTCCTTTACACATTTTACCAAGATAGCACAAAGATTAACTGCTTATATATATATATGGCAGCCTGGAGACTTGTAAACCTGAAGTGGAAGCAAAGGGTCATACATACAATATGTAAGGTGCATGATAAAGAGGAGGAAGCTTGGAGAATGGAGTATATGTCAGTTATTCATAATAAAATCTTTGTATGTATGGGCAAATTGGAATTATAGCTTCCCTACCAACCCCACCTAAGAGCAGATTTTTACAAGAGCTAATCATCCCCTTCTTTTTGGATGATGCAGTGGGTATGTCTACAGCAAAACTATAACTTTATGGGACCTGGCATGTGACTTTGCACTCTGAATTTTGGCCTTATTATTTCTAATGAGAGGATTGAACTGTACTTAACTATACTTTGTACTACCTTTAGGATTCATTCCATTATATGTTATTTCATTTGGATTTATATTGTTACCATTTTTTCTTCACCTTTTATTTTTATTGCTCTGTAAAACATAAGGTTAAAAAAAGGGGACTAGATTCACAAGAAGGGGGTCATTCTCCCCCCTTACAAAGCACTAGTAAGGCCCCACCTAGAATATGCTGGTTTACAGTGCTCAAATGGGATATTACAACATTAGAGAGAGTCCAAAGAAGGGCATAAAGAGTATGGAAGGCCTCAGTTACGAAGAATAGCTACCCAAGTTGGGTTTGTTTACACTGGAGAATGGGCACTTAAGGGGGGGATAAGATTACTATGTATAAGTACTGTAAGAGGATCATATAATAATCTCTGTTGTATTTTGTTTATTTTCCAGCAGACAATTAGAAGAAAAAGCTTCCATTTTAAAATTTGGAAAGGGTTTGTTACAGTGAGAGCTGTAAAATTATGGGATTCTCTTATGGGAGTCATGCTGACAAATACATAGATAGCTTCAAGAATGGGCTGGGTGTTTTTTTAGCAAGTGAGAAACACGAAGTTACTGAAATTGCATTTCAGTACATTGTTGATCTAGGGCAGTGATCCCCAACCAATGGCTCATGAGCAACGTGTTGCTCACCAACCTATTGGATGTTGCTCCCAAGGACCACAAAGGGTTCTTATTTTTTAATTCTAGCATAAAGTCAAGCTTTAGCCTCATGTAGGCTGCCAGTCCATATACTGTAGAGGCTACCAATAGCCCCTATACCTATACTATCACAGCCTACAATCGGTGCCACCAGGAAATTTTTGCATGTTTGTGTTGCTCTCCAAATTTTTTTTACATTTGAATGTGGCTCGTGGATTAAAAAAGTTAGGGACCCCTGATCTAAGGGCTGGTCTGATTGCCATCTTGGGGTTAGAAAGGATTTTTTGTGTCTTGTTCCAACTGAAATGACTATGTTTCTATGTAAAATAATAATAACACCATTAATGGGAAGGATATTAGTAACAATAAGCACTCCAATTAAGCATTTATTTGTACTGCATTTTTCTGCCAATATAAATACTCTCTCTATAAAACTGCCTCTTCTTTTTACTGTATTTCTCTAGGAGGTGCCCCATGGGGATGTATTTAACAAGACTTCATTGAAGTCAATTAAAAATGTCATATGTCTCCATCTAGATCAACACTATTGAAGCTTTACAAACAACCTTTATTGCCTCCTTCCTTCCAATCAATTTAACAGCACGTTAGTCTGCATTTCAATATAATGTTTTTTAGTGAAAGGCCACAGAGAGTCTGCGCGGCCAAACATTCTGATTAATGACCAGATTAATTATTAATGATACCAGCTCTCTATGCATGGTGCATTTACATCCCAGTTAAAAAAACTGAAAAAAACAGTGAGAGTTCTGTAGCAGCACAGACGGAGAACATAAGCCATTAGTCTTTCTCTCTTTGTGTCTGTGAACAATGTAAAAATCATCGTAATACCAAGACTTCATTGTCATCATAACCAATTAAATTGTCCAGGTCAAAGAGTTTTCTGATCCCACAGGTCTGTCTGTACATATTATAATTATGTATTATTTGCAAGTAAGTCTAATTTTCAGGGAGGTGTTAGAAGAATACTTGACCTTTTATCTGGTAGCACGGTGTATCATTTTGGATGATTACAGTTTATCTGAAGCACTCACTGTTCTTATTTTTGCTACTTATTTTTACCATTAAAAAGAAGATTAGAAGGACTAGTTTGTTCAGCACTTTTTTACACATTTTTTTTAATATAAGTACATTGTGAACAAAATGGAAATTAGTGGGTTCAAGGCTGGTTCAGGATTAGCGTTAGCAGGTGACATACTGGAAAAATTAAGGCAATTATAATAACCAACCTAGCAGTGACAGGCCACTGTGATAAGTGGAAAAAGAGAGGCCAGGAATGTATTGTATCTAAAAAAACTGTATTACCAAGGGTCAGATCCTGATATAGTCTATAGGCAATACCTGAAACTCTACTTCTTTTATGTCATATTTTCAGAAGTCAATGAATGATGACATATTTATGTTTTACTAAAACCTTTGATAGTGTTTCTACACAAGTGTATTAAACAAAGGCAATTATGAGTGCAACTGGCATATTTTTTTCCCAGGATTCCGGCATTATTGCAGTCACAAAGGAGGTGATGCATTTGACACTATGCTTGATACAATTGCTTCTGATTCTGCAAAATTAATGCAACTGTGCTCATTTCAACGCAAATAGGACACAATTGCCCTCTTTGCAATTGCCCAGTGTTGGCTGTGGGAGTGACAGTTACGATATTTAAGGTACAAGTGCACTGTACCTATTGCCATTGGGTGCAAAGAGAACCTTGGATGGGGCAATAGCTCCAGGGTTCCTGTGGATCAATGGGTGCAACAGTGCTCAATTCAGAATGGGAGACAGAAAGGATTTAGTGGAACTGAGTGCAACTATAATTCAAGGAATGCAATTTGACACAAGTACCTTAAATAAAAGGGGTTCAACGTGCAACTCACATAACAGCAAGCGGACTTGCATCCACTGTGCCATGTTGTGCTCAGTTGTGTTGATTTTGGCAAATTTGAAGCAATTGCAGCAGGAGCAATTCCCCTTGCAACCATAACGGTTGAATTCTGAAAAAAAATGACATTGTGGGTAAAAAAAAACATGCCAATTGTCCTTGCAAATTGCACTTTGTTCACCGCACTTGCTGTCATAAACGTCCTAAACATCATTAAGTTCTTTTATTCCACAAATGAGCCAATGCTAGGGCAATATAAAAATCAGTACTGGATCCTTCTCAAATGATACAGGAGATGCTCTAGAACAGTGCTGTCCAACTGGCGGCCTGGGGGTCCCCCATCTGTCTGGCTGCTGTGACTACTTACCTTGTAAGCATTAAATGGCATCACTACTGAGATTACCTGGCCCCCCGCATTATTGACATCTCAGATTCAGGCTGTAAGACCCTGTGTTGTTCACACCTGTAAGGACCTGCATTGTTCACAACTCAGACAGACTGTAAGCGGCCACATTGTTCAGCTGGTCACACCTCAGACAGATTTTAGGAGCAGCACTGGCATTGTGTCACTGCAGTTCAAACTGTTCAGTTTGGAGATGTCATGATCAGTTACTTGCGTAATCATGACTGGTTTTCCTGTCTCCTTCCCTTCTCCTGCCTGCCCTGCTCTATCCTGCCTGTGTGTGCCATAGTCTGTCTGCCCTGCTTTACCCTGCCTGTGTGTACCATAGTCTACCTGCTCTAAGCTGCCTGAGTCTACTGCCCTGCCCTAGTCTGCTGTCATAACAAGAGTGTGGTTTTAAAAAAGGGGAATGGTCAAAACTGGCCCTCCACCACGTAGACCAGAAAATAATAAAAAAATGAAGACCAATTGCAAAGTTTACTCTATATCAGTACTAAAAGTTAAACCCCTATAATTGCCACACTGTACTTTAAGACCTGCTTTGAAGTAGCATATTATGTAATTTTTAGTAAGTAGTATTATTACCTACATTATTCACTGGTGCAAACTAAAGAAAGCACAATTTTTTTTC
This sequence comes from Xenopus tropicalis, assembly GCF_000004195.4. Taxonomy (NCBI): domain Eukaryota; kingdom Metazoa; phylum Chordata; class Amphibia; order Anura; family Pipidae; genus Xenopus; species Xenopus tropicalis. Next base: position 121,026,125 of record NC_030679.2, read on the forward strand.
ACTGGTCGATGGGGCAGTCATATTCAAAAATGTAACATAAAAATCTGTGGAAAGGAAAAATGATTAATACTTCACAGTTTTCCATTAATTAGTTTTATTATTTTTCCTTATTAATTATGTAGAGTTTATAGAACCAGCAAAAACAGCAGATGAGGTAGAATGCATTCCATGAAGTACCAAGCGCACAATAACATTTATGCTATAAAACCCAGGGGAACAATTCCAGCAAATTTGTAAATAAAAAAAAGAGATAGGGAATGGCAGGAAGAAGACCACAGCAAGGTACAAATGGGGCAAACAAGCTCAAGGTCTAGGCAAACTGTCAGGGCAGGCAGCATACAATGGACAGGAACTGGTCAATAGTCATGAACCAATAATCATAGCAGGATGACCAAACGAACTGGCAACCAAACATTGCTGACCATAGGCCTTTTAAAGTGGACCTGTCACCCAGACATAAAAAGTTCTTTAATAAAAGTCCTTTTCAATTAAACATGAAACCCAAACTAATTTTTATATTTGCCTTAGGCATAGAGGCGGGGCAGACAGTAACTTTAGCTTTCTGTTCAGCACTACCTAGATGTCACTGCACATCTCACTTTTCCCCTCCCTCCTCATCATCAAATTGTATAGCCAGTGCATGGGCATGGGCATCTGGTCCCCCATTCTGGCACATAAACAAGATTTTGGCATGATGCAAAGCTTGCCTTCATAACAGTGTCCACAAAATGGTGCCTGCCTGCTTGCTTTGATTGAGTAATTCCAAGACGGAAGGAAACAAGATTTATATTAATATAGAGTAAGTAAAGTTTAATTTTAGTTATTAGGGTGATAGGTCCCCTTTAACCAGGCAAAGACAAGGGATCCCCTGCACTCACCTACTATCAATATATATAGGACATTAAGACATTCTGTGCATTAAACTACTAAAAAAAACCTCCCCTTTAAACAAAACAGAGATTGTTTGTCAATATATTGCAATATATTCAAGCTGGCCAACTACATCAAAGTCATCCCTAGTCTGGTCAGTCCTACACTCCCTTTCTTTTTATTCTTTAAGAATTCTACTGCTTTACAATACATTTTTCACAGGGACTTATTTTACCTGCAGATTACTTGCTTTCAAGGTTAAACCTCCCAAATGGTTGCTCTTTTTATTGGCCACCACTGGGGTCAACTAACTGTATCTAGGAATGCAACCGGGCACAACCTTGCAATAGCATGGGATAATGACAAACTGATTCATTCAAATACTTTATGGAATGTGTCAAAATTGTTTAAGGAGGCCAATATAAAAATATATAGATGTTGCTTTCATAAATTTGTTGAAAAAAAACCCCAATATTTTTTTGAGGATACCGTAAAACCGCCAAGAAGGGCTTGGAACATTTCCATGGAACAAAAGGCAGAGAATGGGGTTAACATCTTGTCTGCAGGTCATGCCATGTCACGGCTGTTTGTGCATCTGCTGAAAGGTGTAATTTCCCTGCCAGTGATTTTCGGAGAGAAAACAGCATGTTTGCATGTTGTAGGAGCTAATTTTATACGAGAAATAAGAACCCGCTCATTGCACCTTGATTGGCAATTGTGATAAATTTGCGTAATTATCTTTTGACTCGGAGCAGAGTCTGAACGTGTTAAGAAGTTGCAGAATGTGCCACGGCTCTTACAGAACTGTTTTCTTTATCTCCATGTGTAAATTTATCTCCTGCCCTTACTCCAATACAAGTCTCTTTATGTAAATATGGCACATATAGGAAAAGTACCCAATTTTTTAGCAGCCAATAATTATATAGATGTCCTATTTTTTAAAAAGTCATTAGAGACATAAGTTGTTTGTAGGTCTAGCAATCTTTTCACGTACACAGGTTACATAGATAGCATGTTTGTGTTGCATCCTCTTGCATTCAGCTCCTGTTCCATCCACAGGTTGTTTGTGTAACACCTTGCATATGTAAGACAAGGGAATGGCCTATTTTCTAATGCTGAATTTCAGTTTAAGCGTTTGGCCACTATAAGGTAATAAGGTAAAAGGAAACAAACCTCAGTGGTGGTGCCCAGGTGTAATTAGGTCAGCTAGTGCAAGAGTAACTTTAGTAGAACCGGTCATAAAAGGCTTAGAAGGCAAAAGTCAGTAGCAGGCCAGCTTGGTAGCAGCTTTCAGTTCAGTAGCCTGATGGACACCCCATCAGGGTGGGCAGATTAAAGCTGCTGGTTTGGGTCCTTCAGACCAATACAGGCTTATCTGCCTGTGTATGGGGCCCCCGACTGGCTTCCCTGACTGATATCTGGGCAAAAAAAGGACAGCATTGATTTTTCTGTCAGATAGAGGACCGCATTGGCAACCTTAGCAAACGAGCAAATCTTACCTGGAATGGCCACCTTAAGAGGCATGCACTCTGCCTCTTATCCGTAAGATCACTAGCTTTTGAAATGGCCAGATGAAAGGGAAGTTTTTCACAGATAACCTTAGTCAAGAGACATAAAGGGCACAGCTGAACTGTGAAGTGACTGAAAACCCCCAATGACATATTTATTGGCTATGATAAAAAGTTGTGCATGCCAGCGTTAAGCTGACTTGGCTAAACATGCTGCTTGTTGAGGTATAAACAAATGTGTTTAGACCAACTGCAGATTTGCTGGAAATGATAGCAAATGCACTAATAAGTTAGCAAACGCAGAGCTATTAGAAAGGCCAGCGTGGCAGAATAAAATATCCATAACAGAATCCCAAGGTCTGACTTTACAAATTGCCCCTGTCACATTTTTATGAAGCATATTAAGGAGCAGGGGGAGCATAAAGTCTGTTCTCCATTTACTAAATTCCTGGAGGGTACTCACAGAACAATAGACTGGAATGTCAGGCTGAAGCAACATGAAATGCAGATATAGGCAAAGAAAGCAAAGAGAAAGTGCTCAGGCTAATAGAGAATCAGTTATGCTCGCAGGATGAATTCACCTTTGATATGTTAAAAAAGAGAGGTTAATCAGTTACATAATGAATAATTGCAGGATCAGAATTACATTGTGATTATAGCACAGAGCTACATGCAGTCATGTCAGTGATATATGCACTTTATTCCTGTATGAGTATGTTGTACCAATTACATTAACTAATACCAGTTGCATAACAATACTGTAAGAAAAGCAGTGGGAGCACCAAAGCTACAATGTTAATCACAAATATTACTGAATAAGTAATAATAGATTTATAGTTATTTATGCTACAGATTGTAATTTAACTGTGTTAGGCCTCTTTCCTACTACCTTAAGTAGTGCAAATGAAGTGGTCACACATAGCAGTAATATATTGGCTGTGAGCAGCTGCTGTATACCTTGCTATTAGTCTGGCTGGTGCAAAAAAGGAAAAGTAGTGCTCATCACTACATTTTAAACAATAAGGCAGTGCAGAAATCAGGATGTAACCACAAAATGCATACAGAGATAATCCCATCATTCCCCGCTACCTTCAGGTGATCCTAGTGGAGCCCATAAAAAAGCAACCATTCGGGTGTTTTAACCTTGAAAGCAAGCAAGTTGCTTGTATAAGTCCTTTGCAATTAAACATAAAACCAATTTTATTAAAACATCCATACTTAGATGTTAAAAGTTGTCAATCATATATGTCTTCCCTGCCTCTATGCCTGAAGCAGTGATCCCCAACCAGTGCCTTGTGAGCAACATGTTGCTCCCCAACCCCTTGGATGTTGCTCCCAGTAGCTTCAAACCAGGTGCTTATTTTTAGATTGCTGGCTTGGAGGCACATTTTGGCTGCATAAAAAAACAGGTGTACTGACAAACTGAACCTCTTTTAGGCTGCCAGTTCATATAGGGGCTACCAAATAGCCAATCATAGCCCTTATTTGGCACCCCAGGAACATTTTTCATGTTTATGTTGCTCCCCAACTCTCTTTTTTCATTTGAATGTGGCTCACAGGTCAAAATGGTTGGGGATCCCTGGCCTAAAGCATACAGGTAGGGCAGTCAACTACTTTCCGTTTCCATTCAGCACTTCCTAGAAGTCACTGCTCTCCCTTTGTCAGGCATGCACAGCGCTGTGAAAGTGCATGAGATTACATGACATGACATTAAAAATAATTTACATACAAAGCTTCAGTTAGTCCAAATTCCATAGTGACCACATGATCACCCCTCCTACTGTTAGTTGTGTTCTCTGCATGTTAACGATTTAGTTACAATAGAGTATGCACAAACATACCTGACCCATTACCAACCATCCTAATTTCAAAATTAATTTTATTTGCATTTTATGTAGAAATGATTTTGAAAAATAACGAGTACTTTTTACAGTTACAAGGCCGTGTGATTGGTACAAACATGGCATCAGCACACAGCAATATATTTATGGATCAGACACAGAACACATATATTTCTGATGTTGAATTTAGTCCCTATATTCAAGTTTATATTGCATGTGATATGTGGACAACTTGCCTGTACCAGGACAGGATTAATTGATACATTATGTGACTTTTTGCATTACTTGAATGGAGTACACCTAACTATAAATGCTAACACTGTTTGATTAACCATGTAGGAGTTATCCCTGCCTGCATTCAGTCTTGTGTGGCAGTATTATTGTCTCATGTAGACATAATGGGTGCAGGTCCGTAATACTGTGCACCAGACTAGTTTGTATGAGGCCAGAGTGTGCCAGTTATTTTTCTTAGGAACTCATGGAGGTCATATTCTGCTGCTAGGCTTCCAGTACATAGTTTCTTTTATCAGCAGGTGGATATTTCTAATTTGGTGCCTGCTAAAAAGCCACCTGCATTGTTCCATATGTTATTACCCTTGCCTGCACACAACTGCATTTTACAAAGCTATTGTGTAGTTTCGTAATGTGGCTTCTTGCTAGGGTAACCCTAAGTACTAACAAACAAATTCTCTTGTCCTCCTACTCTGACTGGCTCTGGCCTTTGTAATACCATGGGCACTTTTTACTACAAAGGCTCTGGCCTTTGTAATACCATGGGCACTTTTTACTACTGGGGATCTATTTACCCTTTGTGTTCTCTTTCCAAGTTTCCATGACTTAATTCAAGTTTTTTAGAAAATTAATATTTTGTTAATGTCAACCACTAACTACTACCACTACCTGTTTGTAACCTCTCTCACTGCTTCATCTCTTTGAAGCATATACAGTACAGGTTTGGGATCCCTTATCCGGAAACCCGTTATCCAGAAAGCTCAGAATTACGGAAAACCTGTCTCCTATAGACTCCATTTTAATCAAATAATTCAGAATATTAAAACTGATTTCCTTTTTCTCTGTAATAATAAAACAGTACCTTGTAATTGATCCCAACTAAGATATAATTAATCCTTATAGGAGGCAAAACAATCCTATTGGGTTTTAATACTGTTTTATTGATTTTTTAGTAGACTTAAGATATTGAGATCCAAATTACGGAAAGACCCCTTATCCGGAATACCCTTGGTCCCAAGCATTCTGGATAATGGGTCCTATACCTGTACTTATTACTTATTAGGAATTCTTCTCTAGAGTAACTCAAGTATTACTCTAGTAAGTAATATCATGAACCTTTGGTAAAGTACTTACATTGTACTATTCCACTTGAGCCTTTCATTTTCTAACTTTAGCTACATTTTTGACGTGAAGTCCTGCTTGAATAACACTTTTGGTACCAGCCAAGGAACATGCTATAGGGTATATAGGCTATATCCATGTAAAAATGAGTGCAAGATGCAGACAGGTTGTGTGCCTTCAGCCATGGCAAAGAGCAGTATAATAATCAGCCATATGCTCTTCCCATGCATTTTATTGTGTAGGAATGAGGAATGCTGAGTAAATATTGAATGAATGATACAATATTCTATTTACTAAGACATCAAATAAAGCTTGAACTGTTGCCCTCCTGCTCTCACTGCTGTGAAGATATTGTCCTTAAGGGCTCTGGCACACGGGGAGATTAGTCGCCCGCGGCAAAACTCCCTGTTCGCGGGCGACTAATCTCCCAGAGTTGCCTGCCCCTGCCATCCCACCGGCGAACATGTAAGTCGCCGGCGGGATGGCAGACGCGGCGTCGCGATTTCGCGCAAATCGCCGAAAAAGACTCGCGAGTCTCTTACATGTTCGCCGGTGGGATGGCAGGGGTAGGCAACTCGGGGAGATTAGTCGCCCGCGAACAGGGAGTTTTGCCGCGGGTGACTAATCTCCCCGTGTGCCAGAGCCCTAAAACAGAGGAGAATATGAGGTAGTTTAATAAATAGTGTGAGCAGTTTCCTTAATCTTAAGTAAATGAGCTGGCCACCAAGGATCCTATACAGATCTTTATTCACCCACGGACCAAGCAGTCACAGGGGAGTTAGAGCAGAAATTAATAAGCTTACAGTATTGATTGATTACTTAAGAGATAATTGACAGTTGCATATTATATGATTTTACAGTGCTGAATAAAGCAGTCCATTACTTAGCACACAGATCACATTTCATCACAGTTTAGGGTGAAAAAAATCTTTTCAAGGGAATTGTTCCAGTACTGCTGTATACCTTCAGTGATTAGTAACGCTACTCTGCATGTTTATAGTGATTTTGCTTTGCCTTTTAAATTCATTAGTTCTAGACCATGAATTCAGGTAATTTTCAGTGAATACTAGTATCAAACCAGGGGAGAGTTAGCAGAGAATAGTGTGCTTCTAATTTAAATGCATATTAACAGCATCAGTGCTGTCTAACGTATTACATGTAGTGGGCCAATTATATCTTGTACTGCATGTTCGAGGGCCAGATTAAATTAAAACGATTAATGAAATGAAAATGAATCATATAGTCAAGTCTATAGAACTTTCGAACAGATTGAGGACCATGAAAATCCTTTGTAGGGCCACATCCAGCCGTGGGCCAGGGACAGCCCTGCTCTACATGATCATCCATTTTTTTCAATTTCCTTTTTTTTTATGCCATACAGGTATGGGATCCATTATCTTGAAACCTGTTATCCGGGAAGTTCCAAATGACAGGAAGATCATCTCCCATAGACTAATTCTAATTTTTAAAAGTTATTTCCTTTTTTTCTGTAATAATAAAACAGTACCTTGTACTTGATCCCAACTAAGATTCAATGAATCCTTATTTAAGGCAAAACAATCCTGTTAAGTTTATTTTATGGTATAGAGATCCAAATTAGTACAAAGTAGTGATAAGGAATTCAATTCCAAAATGTTTCTTTACATTTTAGTGATTAGTTTGTTATGCAATGGGCTAGACTGGATGTCTTTCATGAGAGAGAAGTGTATAGTTTAAGAAGGTAAACACTGTTTCTCTCAATAGCCCAATCTATACATTTTATTTATACCCAGAATACATTCACATGGCACAAATATTATTTGTATGCATTATAAACTATGCCTTTGTATTCCCCTGTCTGTGTAATGGACAATACGAGAGAAGGGAGATAAACAGATGTATTTTCAGTATGACTTTGCGGAAAAGGTTGCAGTCAAAAAAGGAAGCCAGCAAGATGACATCTTAAGACATAAAACCAGACCAGGGAGACCAACTTGAGAAATATTACATGATTTGTGACTGTTTTTTTACAATGTATGGATGAGTCGATACACTATTATCAACACAACAGGTAGTGCTGTAAGTACCATGGAAGAGATGATTCATGTTGATTGCTGATTTCTGATCATCTCTGTACAGCATAAACCAGTGCTTATTTTTTATGGTGCCTCTTTCCTGCAGAGCAGATTGCAAGGGGGGTAATCAGTCTCCAAGCAAGGGTTTTTGCTTGTTGATGATGGTGTGGCTGTGAAGCAGAAGCTTATCCTTTACTGTTGGTTGGTCCTAATATTTAATATTTTATTTTTCAGCAAAGTAAGCAGTACAGCTGTTTTCACATATATATAAATACAAATATGCAAACATAAATTCCTTTGATCTTGGAAATCCACATTAACATATTTTAATGAAGCTTTATAGGAAACAAAAATACTCTTTAGGAAGGGACTGTGGCTGTGGGATAGCAGGTATAGTAGGGAGAGATGGTGCCTATAGTAGCAGTGGGGGATAATAGCCTCTGGGAAGGGACTGTGGCTGTGGGATAGCAGGTATAGTAGGGAGAGATGGTGCCTATAGTAGCAGTGGGGGGATAATAGCCTCTGGGAAGGGACTGTGGCTGTGGGGTAGCAGGTATAGTAGGGAGAGATGGTGCCTATAGTAGCAGTGGGGGGATAATAGCCTCTGGGAAGGGACTGTGGCGGTGGGATAGCAGGTATAGTAGGGAGAGATGGTGCCTATAGTAGCAGTGGGATAAAAGCCTCTGGGAAGGGACTGTGGCTGTGGGATAGCAGGTATAGTAGGGAGAGATGGTGCCTATAGTAGCAGTGGGGGGATAATAGCCTCTGGGAAGGGACTGTGGCTGTGGGATAGCAGGTATAGTAGGGAGAGATGGTGCCTATAGTAGCAGTGGGATAATAGCCTCTGGGAAGGGACTGTGGCTGTGGGATAGCAGGTATAGTAGGGAGAGATGGTGCCTATAGTAGCAGTGGGGGGATAATAGCCTCTGGGAAGGGACTGTGGCTGTGGGATAGCAGGTATAGTAGGGAGAGATGGTGTCTATAGTAGCAGTGGGATAATAGCCTCTAGGAAGGGACTACGGCTGTGGGATAGCAGGTATAGTAGGGAGAGATGGTACCTATAGTAGCAGTGGGGGGGGGGGGATAATAGCCTCTGGGAAGGGACTGTGGCTGTGGGATAGCAGGTATAGTAGGGAGAGATGGTGCCTATAGTAGCAGTGGGATAATAGCCTCTGGTAAGGGACTGTGGCTGTGGGATAGCAGGTATAGTAGGGAGAGATGGTGCCTATAGTAGCAGTGGGGGGATAATAGCTTCTGGGAGGGGACTGGGGCTGTGGGATAGCAGGTATAGTAAGGAGAGATGGTGCCTATAGTAGCAGTGGGGGGATAATAGCCTCTGGGAAGGGACTGGGGCTGTGGGATAGCAGGTATAGTAGGGAGAGATGGTACCTATAGTAGCAGTGGGGGGGATAATAGCCTCTGGGAAGGGACTGTGGCTGTGGGATAGCAGGTATAGTAGGGAGAGATGGTGCCTATAGTAGCAGTGGGATAATAGCCTCTGGGAAGGGACTGTGGCTGTGGGATAGCAGGTATAGTAGGGTAAGATGGTGCCTATAGTAGCACTTTATGTAACAGATTCTGGGAACAAGTGGTTCTTTACACATATGGCCACCTTTGCATTTACCTTTAAATTTGTGTTTTCCAGCCTTCATATTTCAGTTGGATTAGTAATCCTTTTAATAACTGTGCTCCTTGATGTCTGTTTTTCCCAGTGTGTCAATAGAGTTAAGGACAATGTGTGGTTTTTTGATAGGTTAAGCAACAGCTCTGAACATAAGGCCTAGCTATCTCAGAGTGGGTAAGTTAAGAGATCTGTACTGGGTCAGCAGCCCAGGGGCTACAATTTTCCACCCCTACATGACGCTGGGGAAAAGGATCTACAAGAGCAAAATGCCATCTCTAAAACCTTTCCTTTAACATCTTTTCTGTGAGGCATTGTATCCATTTACAGTTTAAATGAGCAAGGCAGCCCTCATTTCTGCACTTTTGCCCTTTAAAAGAAGCCTTTTTTTTGCTTAAACCTCCCTGCCCTCATTCCGCATCGCTGTTGACAAAAGATAGGCAGAGGGAGAAACACAGTCCAGGTATTGAATTGAAGTGCAAGGAATTGGCAGAAAGGTCAGTGCTTTCAAATCTTGATGCCATTTGTCCCTTCCGTACCCTGTGTAGGCTCATACTACCTTTCTGTAACAAAAGATGGCATTTCCCTTTCCACGGCAAAAAAGCATTTTCAGAGAAAGATGTTATGTTGCTGAGACAAAGTAACCCTTTCTCTTTCTTTTTTGTGCACAAATCTTCTGTATTGTCTGCATTTAGATCTTTTTTAATCACACAATGGTTTTTGCTATACATGGCTGCATTAGCTGTATTTATCTATCTATCTTAGATGTTAACCTTTTTTATTGTGCCTTTTATAGTATTGTGTGCATGAATAATATTAATTGTTTGTGTTTGTATGACAGACATACAAATGCCAGGGTTATCATTTATTGCATTGTACTATACAAGCAATAGATGTATTCCAGAATACTAGAATAAACGCTGGCCTGCACAGCAGCCAATAAGCTTTATTTTCCTCACTCGATTTCAATGACAGTTTTCGAAAGCGTTGGATCGGGGTTTAAACTTACCACCAAGTGGGTGAAATATCAGGTGAATGTAAAGTTGCTGCCTCGGTTATTCCTGGAAGACCAGTCTGACAGTAATGTAGGGTGAGATAGGGGCTATAACACAATTTCTTAAGCGAACAAACACACAGCTCAGCCAAAAGGTATACTCCAGAAACCTTGTAATCCAAGTGCTAAATTAGACTTAAATAAAGCTAACCTAGTATATTCCATGACCAGGGAGCAAAAATGCCCCGAGCCCTGCACAAACAAGGGAGCACACAGAAATTCCAATTAGCAAAACAGTTTTATATAGGCAGTAACTCACCCAATTCTTGTAGGGGTCTGGGTGCAGAAGTCACCACTTTTTATTGTAAGAGGCTCGCACACCGAAGAGATATTTAAAAACCTTTATTCTTCATCAAAACATCAAAATCTAACTAACACGTTTCATTCACAATGGGCGAAAAATTGACTTTTCCAAAGTTGCACAAACTCACCTTCAGAAGGAAATCTAGTATAAATAAATTTGAAGCAACTGGACTTGTTTAGTAATCATTGAAGACGTTTCACTACTCATCCGAGCAGCTTCTTCAGTTCAACTGACTGGTATGGGAAGTCCTCAGCATATTTATTGTTAGATTTGTGCCTGAACACCACATACTTCAAATACAAGGACCAATTTTACAGGCAAAAACATGGCTGTGCAATGGGTTCACCAGTTTCTCCCATTGTAGCAAACTTGTATATGGAAGAAGTGGAAAGGAAGGCCCTACTCACATTCAATGGAACTACACCAAGTCACTGGTTCAGGTATGTAGATGACACGTGGGTTAAAATCAGATCCAACGAAGTGGCGGCCTTTTCAGAACACATTAACTCAGTGGACAACAACATCAAGTTCACAAGGGAGGATGTCCATGAGAACAAACTTGCTTTTTTGGACTGTTTGATATCCATTCAAGAGGGGGGTATCTTGAAAACAGAAGTATACAGGAAACCCACTCACACGGATCAATATCTGTTGTTCGATTCCCACCATCCGCTGGAACACAAACTGGGTGTCATTAGAACTCTACACCACAGGGCGGAAAGTGTAACAACTGATACAGAGTCCAAGGACAAGGAATGTAAACATCTCAGAGGAGCACTGAAAGCTTGTGGCTACCCAGACTGGGCCTTTGTCAAAACAAGAGCAACTAAGCCCAACAGGAACACCAAAAGGAATAACCGTCCTGAGGCAGAGAGAAGGCGCAATATAGTCATCCCCTATGTAGCAGGAGTGTCGGAGAAACTCAGGAGAATTTTCAACAAACACCACATCCCTGTGTTTTTCAAACCTAGCAACACACTGAGACAAAAACTTGTACACCCAAAGGATCCAACACCAAAGGAAAAACAAACCAATGTTGTATACGCAGTCCAGTGTAGCGAGGAGTGCACAGACCTTTACATTGGTGAGACAAAGCAACTGCTCTCTAAGCGAATGGCTCAGCATAGGAGGGCGAACACTACAGGCCAGGACTCTGCTGTCTTTCTACACCTAAAAGACAAGGGACACTCCTTTGAAAACAGCAACGTCCAAATTTTGGACAAAGAAGACCGCTGGTTTGAAAGAGGTGTAAAAGAGGCCATTCATGTCAAGGTGGAGAAACCATCCCTTAACAGAGGCGGGGGACTTCGACACCATCTGTCTGCTACATACAATGCTGTTCTAACATCTGTACCCCGGCAGTTTCAGAACTCTTCACACATCCATTCATGCAACTCTAACAAGTAACACCTGTTTGAAGAGTTGCATGATACTTGGGTAATCCTTTCAAAGTAACTCCACAGCATTCACACCTCTGTGAGTTTCAGATGTCACCTTTCTGAAGAGTTACACAGTGCCATTGTGATTGGATTAGTGGAAGAGTATATATGCTGAGGACTTCCCATACCAGTCAGTTGAACTGAAGAAGCTGCTCGGATGAGTAGTGAAACGTCTTCAATGATTACTAAACAAGTCCAGTTGCTTCAAATTTATTTATACTAGATATACCATGACCTGGATGAATGAAAATCTTCATAGACTTCAGAAGGAAACTTTGCCCGACTTTTCAGAGAGGCTAGTCGCCAGCGATAGCAGAGATCTATTGCAGGGGACTTACTCCATGAGTTCTTACCCTAATACTAATGCCAGTAAAAGCTGCAAACCCTTCAGACTGAGTCAGTAGCTTATTGGCATTCCTAATTGCCTGCTTAATATTTGGCCAAAAATCATGTAAATATCTTCTAGTCAGGTTAGGAAACCTCAATGATGTGGTCTACTCCCAACAGGTCTCTCCCTGTAAACCCATTATGATCTGATCATGGCCTCAGGGGCCAATTGATTGGATCATCCCAATTTAACTCAGTGTGACGATGCCCAAAACAGGTAACGATCCTCCCACACATTCATGTGGTTCTGTACTGACATTTCACCCTAGGACCCCATTACGATCCCATTGCTGATCTGGGCAAAATTATTGGATCTTTCTGATTTCAGGTGAGAATGGGACTAGGGCATTCATGCAGGCAGTTCTTCCTAGGACACCATTATAATGTGATGATTGACCCAGGGACCAAACAATCATATGTATGTATGTACAACATTAGTTATAAAGAGCTACAAGGATACGCAGCACTGTACAATCTTACAATGTTCAAAAGTAAACACAGGGAAGACATATATTATATTAAATGCAATCAGTAAGCAAATACACAGAGATTAAGTGCTAAATGGTATGAGACACAGTAGAAAGGAGGTCCCTGTCCCATATAGCTTACAATCTAAATCCCAATTTAGTCTTTTGTGTTGGTGGCCCAGTCAGTTAATGTAAGAATGTATTTTTATCATTCACAAGGACAGATAGAGGTATGAAGTTATATTACGCATATTTTTCCAAATATTTACAGCATTACTACTATTTCGTTTTTTTATTTAGACAATAAAAATACATCTAAAGTAATCTCTAATTTGCTGATATCAAGGCTGTAGAGCATAAAGACATTACCTTGCTTACAGATAACAGTTGCACTACCACTTACGTATCAAAATAGGCTCAACTACTATATATACAATATACCATTGTAGGGATAAAAGAAATCATGTCAGATGCCATTGATCTGAGCCAGCATTTATATAGATTAGTGCAAACGCAGCTCCATAGAAGAATAATAATATAATCGCCATTTCCATTAGAAAATGTTCCATTGATTTCTGTGATTTTCTGGTGATGTAGTTTCATTGATCTCTCTAAATTTTCTACAGCAGTATAAGAAGCAATCACTACCTTAAAACTGCTCTAGATCTGAGAAATAGCTCTTTGTGTATTTGCTAACAATCCTGTATAATACAAGTTAAACAAGTTATCTACAGTGACAAAACAAAATTGTATCCTGGTGAAATAGGCTGTCTGCTAGCTATTTACTGTTACCCTAATTTATAACTGTCCAAAGCAGCATATTTTTTGCAGTTTGTACCTTGCCACCCTGGGCTTTTTGTGTAGGCCACCTATAGTCACAAGTTGCCCACAACCCTCTGCACTCACAGAATGGATCACAAATGTACCTGCTAATGGACTGAGGCAGACCTATAATATGGGATGAGAAAGAGCCCTGTAATCTGGGAAGGTAGAAAACCCAGACAAAAGAGCCAAAGCAGTAGAAAACCAAATGGTCAATACAGCAGCAGCGAATAAGGAATGAGAAATGAATCAAATAGCCAGGGTTGCCACGAGGAAGCAGGGGAAGAGAAAATGTTTATGCAGCAGCAGACAGGTCAGCAGATCCAAGATGAACAATCCTCTACTGGAAGCTAAGATCAATCAAACGAATGTGGGTTAAGAAGTCGGTGTTAGCTTTAGCAGCTGCTGCTTGATATTAAAGACCATACCATCAAAGTTAAGCACTTCATTTATCATCTACATCAGGGATCCACAACCTTTTATACCCATGAGCCACATTTAAAGGAAAAAAGTGCTGGGGTGCAACACAAGCATGAAAAGCTTTCTGGGGGTAGAAATAAGAGCTTTAATTGGCTACTGTATAGCCCCTATGTGGACTGGCAGCCTACAGGAGGCTCTGTTTATACTTGTTTTTTATGCAACCAAAACTTGCCTCCTTACCAGGAATTCAAAATTGAGCACCTGCTTTGAGGCCACGGGGAGCAACATCCAAGGGGTTGGTGAGCAACATATTGCTCCTGAGTGACTGGTTAGGGATTGGCCATTCTATGTAACATACTAAAAGTTAACTTGAAGGTGAATCCCCCCCCATAACACATTCCCATAACTCACTGAATTTATTGAAAATAAAAAACAATTCTAACAGCAGTCACAGATAAATATACAGAGTGTAAAGCTGTCCATGCTGTCGATTGGGCAATGTTTAGCTGAACTGGCTGACATGCATCGTCTATTCAAAGGTTCAGTACACTAGATATTAATCTAATACCTTAATTTAAAATGTATTAGTCCCGGCAATATAAAGTATATCTTTCCACTAAGGAAAATGTTGCACAGTTGTGGTTTAAATAATGAAAATATGATGCAATTAAACCCAGAGTTGGGCCAAGAGATACGGGTATCCAAGGATGCCCAAAGCCAACCTCCACCCCCCAACATTGCCCCTCTAATGCTCTCTTGCTGCCAGACACTCTTTTTTTGCTGCCACTTAATACAAGTACTTCCACCACATTGCTATGTGCAGAATGGAATACATGAAAATACATGCAGAAGTTCCGAAGTATGTTAATTATTTAGAACCCTCCTTACTTTCCTGGTACCCCTGAAGCAAAGGCTACAGGTGCACAGGGAAAGGCTGATGCCAGTGCAGTGGCTGATTATCAGCCTTGTGTAGCATAGAGTTGCCACCTGTCTGGTTTTTACCTGGACAGCCCTGTTTTCCAAACAGCTGTCCCCAATTTGGAAAACCAGAAAGATCTCTCTGAGATTGACGTGGCGATTAGCCAATCGATAATCGCCCATTAAAGCCCATGTCCCTGAGTCCCACCCACATGACATCACTGTCCCGCATAGGCCTAACACCACAGAATACCATCATTTTATCATTTTATGTATCTATACTTTATATCAGTGCTACCCAAGCAGCTGTTTTTCAGTTATAAATCTCAGCACCAGAAAGAAAAAGAGTAAATGGTATAATTAATTGAGCCATACTTATGGGCCCATTTACCAACTCCATGGGCACAAGTGCTATAACTCTAGGGGCCCAAAACTGCACCACTTTGGGTCCATCCACAGGGCATTTGTAGCTGTGGGATTGGTGGTATATGCTGTGCCCTGCACCTCATACTGGAAATTATATGGCTCCCTGATTCTTTGTGGTCTCCATCTGTATGACAAGCAAATTCGGGGGTATTAGAGAGGGACAGCCAAAGTTTGCATTCCCCCAGCCCTACCACTACTACAGATTATTATTTTTATTAACATTTATTTATAAAGCGCCAACATATTCCGCGGCGCTGTACAATAAGTGGGTTTCATACATTGGACATACAGAGTAACATATAAAGCAATCAATACAAGAGGTGAAGAGAGCCCTGCCCAAAAGAGCTTACAATCTACAAGGAGAAAGGGTTGAGACACAAGGTGTGGGAATATATACATGAAAAAAAGTCCAATAGAATAATGCAGATATCGTTTTATTGCTTTTGCTACATGTTAATGGTAAATGATGACTAACTCAGAAAGATATAAGCCAAAGTACAAATTGTTCCAATGAAAATAATGATTGTTGACATTCTGCCTAAGGTATATATAGCTAAGATTATTCTGATTAATATCCCCTGGATCCTGGCAGGCAACAGAGAGGTTAAGCATGTAATGCACTAAAATTAGGGTGACTGTTGCGGCAAATATATTTTTTTTCTTTGGCTGCAAACTGCCGTTATCTCCAGGGGAATCAAGAAGTTTATGGTTTCACAAGGCAAGTAGAAGTACCAGAGCGCCACCTGGTGATAAATGTGCACTTTTCTGCTTGTGACAGAAAAATCCATGCTCCTTGTCACATTTTGATCGCTGAGAAAATCCAATAGTGACTGGCGTTCCTTTAATCCGTTACACTAATGAAAGTCACAGTTTATCCATTTGCATAAACTGACAGCTTTTATCCCTATCCAGGAGGGGAGAGAGGGAAAGCCAGGACATACCATCCAAGAAAATTATGCAAAGTCATTTTCTCAGCCTGGATCAAAGGTTGTAACAGCATCACATGGGTCATCCACTTGGTTTTTTTTTCTCTCTTCTATAAAAAAAGTCTAGCTTATAAGTATGTATAAGCCTGCTGCTTGGTAAGCCCAAAATGATTCATTTCTCGCTTGCAGCAGCCAAATGAGGACAAGAAACAGAAAGACTCTCTGGTTTTTTTTTTTAAAATCCTCAGTTAAGATGAATGATTCCCTTAAGACGGATATATTTGAACTGACTGAAAGCGATAAAGGGTATCATTTACAAAAAGGTGCAGGGCTGCCACACAGATGCACACCCTTTGCCTCTTACATAACCTGTGCCCTGTACCTGACATCGGTACACAGTCAGTAATTCAGCGGTGCCCAGACTTTGTCACCCTGTGATCTACTCTTGCCACCTGGCCTCCGTCATGAGATCTACTACAGTTAATAGTGTGCCGTCTATCATTTGGCACAATAAGCAAGAAAAAGTATCAATTGATGTTTAACAAATACACATAGCAATATATAAATGCAGTACCAAATTCACATTTAATGCCCACATAACATTATTCAAGTGCCAACTTCAAGTTTAATGTGAAAGGATTGTAGTAGCTTTTACTTCCCTTCTTTATGGCCCACTGTATTCTGCACACACAAACATATATAAAGTGGTATCAAATATATAAGGTGGCCTGGTGGGGACAATCTTCTATACTGGGATGAAACTACAAAGACAGATGGATTGAGCAGCCACACTGAAAAGCTCCAGTATGTTGGGGGGGAAAATGGAGTGGTGGGATGTCATCCCACTGCATTCCACCTCAAGGTCTACCAGAAACTTTTAAGTGATCTACTGGTAGACCGTGATCTACGTTTTGGGCACCCCTGCAATAACTGATGTGCTAATTGCCATGTTAGTATGGCAGGCAGGGGGCTGTGTAATTATTGGTCCCCATGTTAGCAATATGGTAAAGGCAAGATCTGCAAGGCAGGGCTCCAGGGACACCACTACAGGTGCCACCAAGCTGGGGTTGCTACCCAATACCAATATTATTAATGGAGGAGAAAACGATCATATGTAGGAAGACAAGGGGCAGGGGATGAGGCTTATAGTGTGGCAATTGGGTCTTAACAGTAACTTAAAGCTTCTGCCCTCCTAAACGCAAGCATAATGAGTGAGCCAAATGGCCTATTGGTGTGGACACTTCTCTGACAGTGTGTACCTCTTTGTAAATGTTTCCTAAAGAGGAATTAATACAAAAATTTAATTTTAATATAAGCTTTATCTCATTGAACCAAATATAATGAATTAAAAATTCAATTTTCCATATTCCCCTCTCATCAGTTTGTCTACATTGCTCATAAGAAGGAAAAGTAAAACATGACATGACATTACTTTTAATTGCAGATTTTGCCCAGTTTAGTGCAAGAAATTACAAAAAACATACACAAAAAGTATGCACACCACAAGCCCTACTAATGTTAAAAAGGGGGTATACTGCCTTTTAAGCACAATTCTGAAATGTGGAAAATTACCTACAATTATTCCCCCCCCCCCCCCCCATGTATATTTTCCATTTTGATTGCTGCTTTATAGTTCCCTTCATGAGATTAGAACACATTTAGGATACTTAGGGTTAAAATAAAATATTGATCTTAGGGCAGCATATCTCTCCTTTAGGGTTGCTACCTGTCTGACTTTAGCCCGAACAGCCTGATTTTCGAAGGGCTGTATGGGTGAAAACTGCCTGTCTGGATTTCCAAATTAGGAAGTTCAGACAGGACTTTGAAGAGGATGTTGTGGTGAGCAGCCAATCAGAGATTGCTTCATCATAGTCCTGGCAGTTGATGGTATAGACACACACCCTTGATGCCACAGACATGCCCACTAAACTGCATCACTTCTTCTTACATCCGCCCCGTGACATCACACACCCTGTCCCTGGTGTAATTTGCCCCACACCCCCACCAGGAATTTAGCCACTCAAAAGGTGGCAAGCCTACTCTCCTTACTGTTTTTTTCCTCTTATATAAAGTATGTTTAATTCATCCTTCAATGGTTTGTTAAGGAGCTTGTTTCATAAAATCATTGATATCAACAAGGACAACCATTAGACAGGTTGCTCTTTACCTTTTGTATCAGTTAGTTTTTTGTATGTATGTAAATATGTATTTTAAATGCATACACCTTTCTATTGTATAGAACAGAAGAGAATGTTGCCACTTTATAAATATGTGTTAATAATAATAATATTAATAATACAGCTAACCTCCAGGCAAGCTGTTCTTCATTACTGTTCCTTTCACTCCTCTCTATTTCTTGCTTAGTGGCCAGAGTGGTCCATAATCCCTCTATGACACTATGGGGGAGGCTATGCCAAAACCTAGCCTGGGACAGGTCACATGGTTAAATAGCAGGATCAGGAGCATGTTTGAGGGTTTTGGTAAGGCATTTGTGTTTCTTTAAGCTTCTTAACCTCCAGTGGGACTTTGAGCATGACTAGTTTAAGGAATCCCATAAAACATAAATACTATTCAAAGTGATGCAGGTTTCCAGTTAAAATCTACTTAAAGACCAATGGTTTATTGCAGAATATCACAGTATGAATTATGTGAATGGATTTATATCCCACAGCCGCCAGTCACAGCTCTGCTC
Organism: Xenopus tropicalis; assembly: GCF_000004195.4. Lineage (NCBI taxonomy): Eukaryota > Metazoa > Chordata > Amphibia > Anura > Pipidae > Xenopus > Xenopus tropicalis. Next base: position 121,045,227 of record NC_030679.2, read on the forward strand.
ACAATTAACCTGCTCTAAGGAATACTGCCATGGGAAAACATGTTTTTTTCAAGACCCATCAGTTAATAGAGATCCTCCAGCAGAATCCTGCACTGAAATCAGTTTTTTAAAAGTGCAAACAATTTTTTTTATAATTATTTTTGAACTTTCACATGGGGCTAGCCATATTCTTCATTTCCTAGGGTGCTACAGTCATGTGACTTGTGCTCTGATAAACTTCAATCAGACTTAACTGCTGTGCTGCAAGTTGGAGTGATATCCCCCCCTCCCAGCAGCCGATCAGCAGAACAATGGGAAGGGAGCAAGATAGCAACTCCCAGTAGGTATCAGAATAGCACTCAATAGTAAGAAATCAAAGTCCAGCTTGGGACTCCTCCAGTTACATGGGAGTAGGAGAAACAATAGGTTACCTGAAAGCAGTTCTAATGTTTAGCGCTGACTCCTTCTGAAAGCTCAGACTCAGGCACAATGCACTGAGATGGTGCCTACACACCAATATTACAACTAAAAAAAATATATATTTGTTGGTTCAAGAATAAAATGTTAAATGGTAGAGTGCATTATTCGCTATGTAAACAATGTAATTTAGAAATAAAAAGTACACCATAAAAATTATGACAATCATTTAAACTTTTAAATGGGCTTAAAAACCACTTTCAGAAAACAACAGTGAGCCATTCTAACACTCTGACTGAGTAGCACAGACCTCGTCTCAGGTCTTGTCAGACAAGCCAATGTCAAACTCCTATAATAATCTGTCTACAAAGAGACAGCAGAAAGATGACAACTTATCAGATTTGTATTCTTTTCAATTAGTTTATATTATTTTCAGTTGGTCTATGTACACACACTAGGGCTGTATATGAATTGAATAGGGCATTCCATAACGGCACATTCGCTTCATGCCAATTGAACTGTGGCAAAACAAAAGAATACCTGATGCCAGCAAGACTTTTGTTTAATGGCAGAAAGTCAGAAGAATATCACATTGTCAAACAGAAGTAGAGAGTCAAAGTCTGTTTCATTAGACTGCACCATTCAAGTGTTCCCTTCCCTTTCTTTCTCTCTCCCTCTCTCCCCTTCTCATGCTCTTCATTGCTCGCTAAATTCCATACTCGTCACAGCCTAAAATAGATGTTTACAGAGCAGTTTCTAAGTGCAGCAAAGCCATGTGGCAGGTGACAGATTATAATCAGTGACATACAAATAAATTTGTTAACTGAACACAGATACACTCTGAATCTTCATTCCACAAAGGTAAGTGATTATTTTCTAGGTACTTTTAGCATATACTAATCAGTGTGAAACAGCACACATAGTATTTTGCTATTGAGATGACAGACTTATTGCTACAGAATTTAAAATCCCAAAGAGTACGCATCATCTCCTAAAGTCTCACCTAATGCCAATGAGCTCAGTATTATAGTGCCGCCAAGATGGACGATTCAGATTCAAAAAGAAATACATACAAGTTTTCAGTTTGCCTTAGTTTTTGGTTTCAGTATTTCAGCTCCCTGCAGTGCTTGACTTATTTAAGAAGTAGCTACTGGAGATATTTCGAGAGAGCACTTAGTCTGCCGCTGAACTGTTGATTCCCTCAGACAGCCTTTAGCTGCCCAAATAACTATCTCTATGGCCAGCTTCGACCCTTCTTACTGACATATCTAATGTATGGGCTGATTTAAGTGATAGTGGTAGATTTGCCAATTTATTCAGCTGGTTTGGCCCATGCACATAGGTTCCACATAGTTGGTTGAACCAAGATGTTAAATGGCTGATGGACACATATGTCTGTGCAGAGATCAGGCAACAACAAAGCCAGGGGCCTCAACGATCTGTGCCGTTTGGTCTGTTTGCAAACTGAGGTAGTTTATCAGTGATGTTAAATTACTGGGTCAATATATCCATTTTGAAAACAAAGGTTATCTTTTGAAAAAAGATTTTTAAAATGCATTCATTTTTTGTTGAAATACAGGTATGGGATCCCTTATCCGGAAACCCATTATCCAAAAAGCTCCAAATTATGGAAAGCCTGTCTCCCATAGACTCCATTTTAATCAAATAATATAGAATTTTAATTTTATAGATTTCCTTTTACTCTGTAGTAATAAAACAGTACCTTGTACTTGATCCCAACTAAGATATAAATAATCCTTATTGGATGCAAAACAATCCTATGGGATTTAATTAATGTTTTATTGATTTTTAAGTAGACTAAAGGTATGGAGATCCAAATTACGGAAAGGTCCCTTATCCCTTGGTCCCGAGCATTCAGCAAGGGAATTTTATTCAAATATATTTTAGTGTGGTGCTTTACACCCTACTGATTTCTCCACTAGTTGTGCAACCTTTTATTGTCCTCAGAATCTTATAATTCTTTCTGAACACCTGTCTATAAAAAGAGGAATTTAAGGAGTACAGATATGGGACCCATTATCCGGAAACCTGTTATCCAGAAAGCTCCAGGAAGGAAATAACAGGAAGGCCATCTCCCATAGACTCCATAGTAACCAAATAATTAAAACTTTTAAAAGTTATTTACTTTTTCTCTAATAATAAAAGGAAATATGTTTTTTAAAAAATTGATAAAATAAAAAATAATTCTTATTGGAAGCAAAACAATCTTATTGGGTTTATTTAATCTTTAAATAATTTTTTTGGACTTAAGATATGGTGATCCCTTATCCGGAAAACCCCAGGTTACGAGCATTCTCGATAACTATTATACAGTAGATACACAACTCTTTAGATTGTAAGCTCTTGTGAGTAGCCCACTCTGAACCATTGTATATTAAATTATTGTAAGACCCCTGTTTGTTATGAATTAATAATGTATTATTATCATTTATTTATAAAGCGCCAACATATTCCGCAGCGCTGTACAATAAGTTGGTTTCATACATTGGACATACAGAGTAACATATAAAGCAACCAAATACAAGAGGTGAAGAGCCAAAAGAGCTTACAATCTACAAGAAAAAAAGGGTTGAGACACAACGAGGTTATGTTACTAACAAACTAAACGAGGGTAAGCTTCTCTAAATAAATGTGTCTTTAGAGATCTTTTGAAGGCAGAGAGATTGGGAGAAAGTCGGACAGATTGTGGGAGTGAATTCCAGAGAAGGTGGGCAGCCCTTGCTAAGTGTTGAATACGAGTGTTTGAGGGGGAAATGAGGGAAGAGTTGAGAAGCAGGTCAGTAGCGGAGCGTAACAAGCAGGTTGGTTGGTATCTAGAGATAAGTTCAGAGATGTAGGGTGGGACAGAGTTATGGACTGCTTTGAATGTGAGAGTTATTAGTTTGAATTTTATCCTGGATGGTAGGGGAAGCCAGTGTAGGAAGTGGCAGAGTGGCATGGCAGAGGAGGAGCAGTTGGAGAGGTGTATGAGCCTGGCAGCAGTATTCACTATGGACTGAAGAAGGGCAGTCTCTAAAAGGGAAGGCCAATTAGCAGAGAACTACAGTAGTCCAGGCGAGATATGATAAGAGAGTGAATAAGAATTTTGGATGCATCTTGGGTGATAAACGATCGTATTTTGGAAATATTTCTTAGGTGAAAGTGACATGGTTATGGTTTGATAAGTGATTGGATATGAGGAGTGAAGGACAGGGCAGAATCAAGGATAACCCCATGGCACCTGGCCTGGGAAGATGAGGTGATAGTAGAATTGTTAACTGTGATAGATACTTCTGGAACAATGTGGGTGTCGGATGTGGGAAAGAGAACCCATTCCGTCTTGGAGAGGTTTAATTTAAGGTAACGTTGGGACTTCCAAGTAGAGATAGCAAACAGGCAGGAAGAGACCCAAGTTAAGAGCTGTAGTTAAGAAAGTAGAATCCAACCAAAATGCTGTTTGTTCTTGAACTTCCTAATAGGTTATATCTGTTTAAGAAATTAATGTCTATGTGCTTTCATTCTGGAGTGTAGTGTTTGTGGAGGTTTACAAATTAAACTAACTACTAACAGTACTATTCCCAGTTTTTCCCATGACTAATGTCTTTTTTTTATTTAACATTTTGGAACATCATATCTGTATAAGCAAAGGACATTTTGTTCCTGAGCAATGGTAGACTTTCAGCTACGTGAGAGGAAATCATATTTGTAGTGATTTATTATTTATCTAAATAGATTTGTAATTTGATACCACAGCTCCCGGACCATATATTCCCTAGCTATTCAGGAGGAAGAAAAATATATCCTGTTTATATATATGGTTTATTACCCATTACTTTTCATCTAACACAGACAGTAAAATATGAGGGCATGTTGTAGCTTATTGTGGGCACAGGTCATTGCTTGTCTGCATATTTACATTCATATAAATTAAATGAGTTGGAGCATTGATTGCCACTGTCGAAAAAGACTTTGAACTCTTACAAAGACAGCAACTACAGTAGCACGGCAAGTGGTGCTGTTAGCCTTGGTTTGTTTGTATAAATTATCTTTTATATAAACTAAGTAAGTAATATTCGAGCGTCCAGTCTAAATATTTAGATATGAATGCAGAAAGTAATATTCTTTGCTCACACTAAGGAGTGTACCACTAGCGTGTGGAACCTACCTGTATGGTGTTTCCTGAGGTCAAATATATTGGTGGGTGAGCTTAGGATAGCCCCATTATGTGATTAGGGTACCATAATACAAATACAAATAAGTGATCCATAAAAGGAATGGTGTTTTCCGTAATGACTTCCTTGGATTGCACAGCAAGAAGGCTGGAAAAAAAAAACAATACCCAATGCTACATCAATCACCTTGCTTAAAGTGATACTGACACGCAAAGACAAATTTTTAAAATATGAATCTACTTAAAGGAACAGTAACACCAAAAAATGTATATATTTTAAAGAAATTAAACTATAATGTACTGCTGCCCTGCTCTGGTAAAAGTTTTGTGTTTGCTTCAGAAACATTACTAAAGTTTATATAAACCCTGGTGTGTAGCCATGGGGGCAGCCATTCAAAAGAAGAAAAGGCACAGGTTATTCAGCAGCTAACAGATAAACCCTGTAGAATACAATGGTGTCTTATCTGTTATCTGCTATGTAACCTGTGCCTTTTCTCCTTTTTTTCCAGCTTGAATGGCTGCCCCCGGGACTACACAGCAGCTTATTTATATAAACTATAGTAGTGTTCCTGAAGCAAACACCCCAGTTTTACCAGTGCAGGGCCACAGTACGTTATATTTCCATTACTTTAAAACGATTTAATTTTTTGGTGTTACTGTTCCTTTAAAGGAGAAGGAAAGGTAAAAACTAAGTAAGCTTTATCAGAAAGGTCTATGTAAATACAGCCATAAGCACTCACAGAGTTCTCTGTCAAAAGATTTGTTGTGTCTGTAATTCCTGTGCCAGAGACATGCAGCTCTCTCCTCTCTCTCCCCTCTCCCGCAAGAATGCTAAAAACTCACTCCCTCCCCCCCTTAGGAATGTGGATCTGAGCCAATCAGCAGGATTCATAGTCTAACTAACTGAGCATGTACACTTGGTCTGGGCCTCGGTGCAGGAGCGAGGCATTATGGGAACTTTCTTTACACAGCTCAGCGTTTTTTCTTCCTGTTTGGCTTCTGTTCATATGAACAGGTGAAATATGGGGAGACTTAAGGGCACTATTGAGAGAACTGAAGGTATGCCTGCAGCTTGAGATTAACTCTTAATTAGCCTTTCCTTCTCCTTTAAAAAGTTGCCTATAGGTCATGTTGATCATATTTTGCTGGCTGCTTTTGTAAGTAATTGTTACTTGAAGTTCCTAAACCTGACTGTTTTGCCAACCTGACTGTCCCTTCTCAGCCTGTCAGCTTCTAATGCTAACGGCCCACTGCTGCACAGATATGGCAGCCCCTTCATAAAGGAACATGGGGAATAAGATGGGTAATGTAAAAGCATCAGGCCAATACTTTTATGGCAAAATTATAAATTACATGTAAAGACATTGTTATGAAAGATGTAAAAAAGGTTTAATTTCTGGTGTCAGCATCTCTTTAAATTAAATCAACCCCTTCTCCTTACTATATTCTAAGCTCTTTTGGGCAGGTCCCTCTTCACCTCTTGTATTGCTTATTGGTTGCTTTGTATGCCATTTTGTATGTCAAATGTATAAACCTACCCCATATGCTGGTGCTTTATAAATACATAGTAACATAGTAAGTTGGGTTGAAAAAAGACATACGTCCATCAAGTTCAACCATAATGCCTATATATAACCTGCCTAACTACTAGTTGATCCAGAGGAAGGCAAAAAACCCCATATGAAGCCTTTCTAATTTGCCGCAGAGGGGAAAAAATTCCTTCCTGACTCCAAGATGGCAATTGGACCAGTCCCTGGATCAACTAGTACTAACCCTGTATTCCCTCACTTTCTAAGAATCCATCCAGTCCCTTCTTAAAGCTATATAATGTATCAGCCAGCACGACTGATTCGGGGAGGGAATTCCAGAACTTCACAGCTCTCACTGTAAAAAATCCTTTCCGAATATTTAAATGGAACCTCCCTTCTTCTAAACGGAGTGGGTGCCCTCGTGTCCGTTGGAAGGACCTACTGGTAAATAAAGCATTAGAAAGGTTATTATATGATCCCCTTATATATTTATACATAGTTATCATGTCACCTCTTAAGCGCCTCTTCTCCAGTGTAAACAGACCCAACTTGGCCAGTCTTTCTTCATAACTGAGACTTCCCATACCCTTTACCAGCTTAGTTGCCCTTCTCTGGACCCTCTCTAACTCAATAATGTCCCGTTTGAGCACTGGAGACCAAAACTGAACAGCATATTCTAGATGGGGCCTTACCAGCGCTCTGTAATACATGTTAATATTAATAACATTGATAATAATAATACAGGAAGATAAGATGAGCAGGGGTGATACACCATGTATAAATGTTAGTACATCCTGGGGCTATTATCAGCAGCCAAAGAAAAAATATTTTTTAGTACAAACAAGACTGTGCACATTTATCAAAGTACGAGGCACATTTATCAAAGTACGACAGGTACAAAATACAAAAAATTCATTTTTGGTCATACCTTGCTCAACTTTTTCATACATTTGCACAACTTTTTCGCACTTTGCGACAAAATTTGTGCAACAAAATCAAAGATCTAAGGTCACCAATTCAACCAAATTCAAAATTATTTTGTTTGGAAACATATCTTTACGTGTACTATTTTGTGTACTATTTTGCCCACAATTAGTGAAACATAGCGACAGCTACAGTGCCTGTTGCACAGTGGTGGAATATTCTTGGAACAGTTGGTAAATTCTGGCATTTATCATGTCAGACAAAAATACTACCATATGTCCCTTTAATTCAGTCCACCATTGGGCTCTGTCTACTTTTCTCTTCCTACTACAGAATTCCTATATTTTTTTGCTAGTTAGCTATTATTTTTGGCATTGTAGTACACTTTTTCATTTTTCACCTAAATCCTGGGGTTGTTTTTTAGTAAAATGTAATATCTTAAACAATGTCCATAACAGCAGTCCAGGGCAGAAAGAGAGTTATAATTATAATTTGTTGGGTAGAAAATTGAAAGTACAATTATGAAAAATACGTAAACATAACACATTCTTAACATTTAATAAGCAGATGATTAAATGAAGGTAAAACTTTAAAGATTAAGTATTGATTACAATCTAGGACTGCAATGGTACAGCAGTTAAGAATAATGTAAAATTCAATAATCTGCAAATTAAAAATCTATGTTTCCTTTGAATGTTTAATATCACCAACACACCATGTGAGTCCCAGAGAAGTTGTCCATGCTTACCCACCCGTAGTTACACAACTCTAACAAAACTCTCTCCATCCCTGAAGAAGGAATCGTTGGAAGATTGGACCCCATGGCAGCTTCCCGATTCTCCAGTCAAGAATCCCTGCTAAGCGGAAAATACAAAATAAGCCGCCACAATGCACTTAGTGTGTTTGAGCTGGAGAAACTTCTGTACACAGGGAAGATGATAAAACAGCATGCAGATGAAGTGTGGCCGAACCTGTATTTGGGAGATCAGTAAGTAATTTAATTGCACACACACTGGCACTTATAACACTATATTAGAAAGATAAATTAGATCAAAAATGTCAAACTGACTTTTGGGTCTCCTCTGTCCTACACTGTGACCCACTCTTCCTCGTTGACTTTTAACTCGTGCCTCCTCAAATTGTTCAATATGATTAAAAGTGACCTGTGACCTTAATGTGATACTGACACTAAAAAACTACTCTTCAAAATAATAATGTACATTAAGGGGCACATTTACTAATCCACGAACGTCCGAAAAGCATTCAAATGCGTATTTCTGTAATCATCGGTATTTTTGCGATTTTTCCGTCGCCGTCGCGACTTTTTCATGAATTGTTGCGAGTTTTTCGTCTGCGTCACGACTTTTTAGCGAATTGTCGCAACTTTTTAGTTGCCGGCGCGGAAAAATCGGATTGGTTTTTCAGCTGTTTATAATTGCTCAATACGAAAAAATTGTGACGGTGACGAAAAAGTCGCGACAATTCGCCAAATATTCGCAATGGCGAAGAAAAAGTTGCGACAATTCCAAAAAAGTTGTCACGGCTACGAAAAAATCGCAAAATTTTCATTTCCAATCCGATTTTTTCCCATTCGGGATTCAGATTTGTGGATTAGTAAATGTGTTACCTATAGGTCATGGTGATCATTTTTCACTGATAGATATGCTTTTGTAAGTAATTATTACTTGACATTCCTAAACCTGACTGTTTTGTCAATCTGGCTGTCTCTTCTCAACCTGTCAGTTATAGCTTTAATTGCAAACAGGCTACTGCTGCACAGATATGGTAGCCCCCTCATTGGGAACATATGGATCAGATAGGTAATGGAAAAGCATCAGGCAAATACTTTCATGGCAAAATTATTAATAGCATGCAAAGGCAATATTATGATAGATGTACAAAAAAGACTTCAGATGTCAGTATCTTTTTAAAGGACATGGCAACACCAAAATTAATGTTTTGCCTAATAAAAGAAAATAATTCCAAGCAACTTTCCATTGTGAATTTATTGAAAAATGTTAGTGCTTTAAAAGTTATTTGTAAATGTTATTGCTATTGAAAGCAGCATTTGCTTAACTCCTGGTTGTTACTTTTTAAACAGTGTTTCAAAGGTCAGTCTCCTCCAGTAATACAGGTCTGTCAGTCTGCTAGTGTTACATTGTTTCAATTGGCACAGTCCCCCAGGCAGAGAATAGAAAGGGACAGGCAAACACTACTTCTAATAGCAATCATATATACACAAATGAGTCAAAAACCATTCAAATTTGTAAGGAATGTATATTGCAAAGTTGCTTAGAATTATGGTTTGTTTGTTTTTTAATTTGACAATTTTTATTGTTTTATCATCACAAACAACCAACAACATGATATAAAAGAAGCCTATGACAAGGTTATCGTTATAATAAGTATCTTAAGGCTAAACATCTACCGTATATACTCGAGTATAAGCCGAGATTTTCAGCACGAAAAATGTGCTCAAAAACTCAGCCTCGGCTTATACTCGAGTATATACGGCTGACCGTACCGCTCCCCATACTGCTCCCAGTACTGCTTCCTGCTGCGTCTTCTCTGTCTGCTGGCAGGTGTGAGCGGGGGACCGGGTCAATTCACGGACAGGGGAACGCACATTCGGTGCGCTCTGACACTGGTGACATTCGCGCAAGCGCCGGTAAAGTTGTAGTGTGGCCGTCCGCGTGTGATGATAGGTGGGATCTCCAGCCGGCATGACCTCGCTTCCCATGAAGCAAATAAATCAATAATATTCGGCGCACTCTGACACTCCGGCATGAACTCGCTTCCCATCAAGCAGCTCTGACACTGCTGACATTTGCGCGCAGTGTCAGAGCTGCTTGATGGGAAGCGAGGTCATGCCGGCTCTATACTGGGGCTGCAGTAGGACGGGATGTGGGGGGTGAAGTTCAGCTAATAATATTCGGCGCTGCTGACTGCTGACATTCTGACACTGCGCAGTGATTTATCTGCCTGATGGGAAGAGAGGTCCGGCCTGCTGGAGATCACACGCCGACGGCCACACTACAACAAGCTTTACTGGAGTGTGAACCCCCGCGGATGTCAGCAGTGTCAGAGTTCGTGCACTCCCATATCTTCTGTGTTTCCATGACCTGTAAGATCCTCTGTGTATGTGTATGTGCATGTGCTGCTGTTTGGTGGGAATGGAGCTGCAAGGCACAGTCTGATTATTCTGCAACTTGTCCTTAAATCTCCTTTAGTCACATGCATGTCTCGTGTGTGCACTTCATTGCTTTTAGTTTTATTGTCTTTCATTGCTGTGTTTTTATATGATATGAACATGACTTGTAGAGCAGCAGGACTAGCAACAACAATTTCCCAGCATGCACAGTCAGCCTTTAGTGCTACAATGGGAGTATGGTGTGCTAGTACAATTAGGCAGGCATAAGGTAAATGCTGTGTATATAATGATGTTTAATTTTTCCTTAAACCAGTGAACTGTTATCTTTCTAGCTGAACTTCAGCCCCCACATCCCATCCTACTGCAGCCCCAGAATAGAGAATGGTAGTGTGAATGCCTGTAACAGATGAGAGGGAAAGGGGTTAAAATAGCTGGTGTGCATTGTCTCATAAATCACCTTGTGGTTTGACACACTATTCTTTCTCCACCCTGGTTCTGTTGCTATAGCTCTCTTTTCTACAATACTAGCAGCTTCTACAGTGTTTTAAAGGACCAGTAATGTCATGTTGGGCCGCACTGGTATAATGTGTTTGCTTCAGAAATGCCTATAGTTTGCATGGATAAGCTGCTGTGTAGCCATTTGAAAAGTTTGAACTGCAAATATAATGTAAAGAATATTTATGTTCTCTCCCAGCAGTGCAGTTTAGTAAGACATTTATTTGTAAATGACATAATGAAAAAGGACATACCTTTCCCACCCTAGGCTTATACTCGAGTCAATAAGTTTTTCCAGTTTTCTTAGGTAAAATTAGGTACCTCGGCTTATATTCGGATCGGCTTATACTCGAGTATATACGGTATATATGAACCATAACTTATGCTCTTTGCAGAGCACGCTTGGGAGACAGGAGGAGAAGGGGAGAGAAAGAGAGCAAAGCAAGAATGTAGAAGAAAGATAAGAAGAGAGAAAAAAAAAAAAGGGAACAGAGTATATATATAGTAACCCATATAATTTCAGTAAAAACTTTCATAAACCTTTTACTTAATCTTATATTCCCTCATAATTTTTCTTTATAGTTTTTCCATAAGGACCATTTTTTGCTGTACATGTTCATAGCATTCTTGTTTCTAGCATCAAAGAATTCGAACTTTTCAGTTAAGTCTAGGAAGTTGACCATATCCGAGATATCAGGAATAGTGTCTGATTTCCATCTCTGTGCAATTAAAAGCCTTGCCACTTCTAGAAAATGCACCACCAGTAATTTTTGAGAAAATTTTACAAAATCCAGCTCTAGGTTCAAGAGTGCGGTGGAGGGTGTTTTAGGAATTGGTATATCTACCACTTTGTTTAGTAAGTCAAATACCTGTGTCCAGAATGGGACCAATTTGTAGGTTTTTTTATTAGACAAATTTTTTTGGGGTTGACTTGTCCTTTAAGAATTCAAGTCCAGTCTTTGATGTGCTGCTGTTCTAGATCCAAAATTAAATTTGTTTATAATAAAACAAGGTCTTTAACTAATATAAGGTAGTTTATTGGCCCCTTAAATAATCTGGAATTTCTTCCAAACACTGTGTTTGCCATATACTAGAACGTATATGGTCCTCACTGAATATTATTTGCTAATCATTGTGGTTTTCACACAGTGCCTTTAATGTTTTTAGCCTGTGTGAGCAAAATGATCTTTTGAGCATACTTACCTAATGTGCAGCAAGGTAAGTATGAGCAAGTACTGTACTCTGCATTTCACTAATATGGTAATGTTTTATACACATTGGGGCTGATTTACTAACCCACGAATCCGACCCGAATTGGAAAAGTTCCGACTTGAAAACTAACATTTTGCGACTTTTTCGTATGTTTTGCGATTTTTTCGGATTCTGTACGAATTTTTCGTTACCAATACGATTTTTGCGTAAAAACGCGAGTTTTTCGTATCCATTACGAAAGTTGCGTAAAAAGTTGCGCATTTTTCGTAGCGTTAAAACTTACGCGAAAAGTTGCGCATTTTTCGTAGCGTTAAAACTTACGCGAAAAATGCGCAACTTTTCGCGTAAGTTTTAACGCTACGAAAAATGCGCAACTTTTTACGCAACTTTCGTAATGGATAGGAAAACTCGCGTTTTTACGCAAAAATCATATTGGTAACGAAAAATTCGTAAAGAATCCGAAAAAAATCGCAAAACATACGAAAAAATCGCAAAATACCGATCATTACGAAAAAAACGCAATCGGACTCCATTCGACCCGTTCGTGGGTAAGTAAATCAGCCCCATTGTATTGACATTTTCTAAGTCCTGATGGTGCTCTTTCTGCTACCCTGTGTCAAAACGATGCCTGTGCCCAGTTCTTTAGGTGCACTTGCAATACACACACTTGCAATGACTGAATCCACTGCACTTGCAAATGACACTTCATTTTGCCAAAAAAGCTATCTTTATCCAAACATTGTTTTGGCATAAGATCTACCAATCGCATTTGTAATTTTTTTAATCTGCTTTTTCTGAGTCCAGGGATATAGCAGCTGACAAAGGTGAACTGTTGCGGCTGAACATAACCCATATCCTTAATGCCTGCCATAGTCGATTCCGAGGAGGAGAAGACTACTATAAAGGAATGAATATTTCCTATATGGGTATTGAGGCTCATGATTCAGAAATATTTGACATGAGTATCCATTTCTATCCTGCAGCAGATTTTATCCACAAAGCTCTAAGAGGGAGAGGTGAGCAAGACAGTAATAATGGCATAACAATGAACAATGCACTGCATATAGCTAAATCATAGATGTGTGCTTGTCATGCATAAATATGATTATTATATGTACCCAACAAGAATAAAAGAGTTGAGGTTCTTCATACTAAATCAATGTTACTTATCTATTTATCAATATTTATTAAGTTATTATTTGCTACCTGTATAAAAATTCCAGCATAGATCTTTTTAGGTATACTAAGAAAATGCACAAAGACCTTTAAGAGATATTGGGAAAGAATAATGTTTATATAAAAATTAACAATAATCAATTTAAGGTTGTTTTTTGTAATGTTCTGTAGGTAAGATCCTGGTACACTGTGCCGTGGGAGTTAGCAGATCTGCAACACTGGTGCTTGCCTACCTCATGATACATCATAATATGACTTTGGTTGAGGCTATCACAACAGTAAAAGAGCGTAGAGGAATAATCCCAAACAGAGGTTTTCTGCGTCAGTTATTGAATCTGGATAAATCCTTGCACAACGTGTATTAAATCCCTTTTGAAATTGGTTATCATTTATACAGTTCTTGTTACAGTTCTTATACAGTTCTAGTTTCATATCGATCAGTCATCAGTTAGGGTAATGTTTAAGGTCATCTCTTACCTGGCTTCCCACTGAACTTGTGTAAAAACTGAATATACTCACATACATCACATTAACCCTTTAAGTGCCAGCCGAATTCGTCATTTCGGTTCCCCCCAGTGCCAGACGTTTTTTAAGCATTTTGTACTCATTCACTTTAACAATGTTTTTTGGTAGGAAAACCTCCACGAAACTAGGGAAATTATATATCGTTTTTTTCGTCACTAATTGGGCTTCGACATACATACCAAATTTTATAACTTTTCTGGAGATATGATGTGTATTTTGGGTGAAATATGTAAAAAAAAAATAAAATTATGAAAAATTTCTGTATATTTTGAGGTTTTTTTCCATAGAAAAGTTAATTTTACTCACTTTTTTTTATTGTTTGTAAAAGCCCTGATACTCCCAATTCCAACGATACCAAATATGTGGTGGTACCCCACAGTTCCTGTCCAGAAGTAACCCCCAAACTAAGGCAATACTTAGTACAATATCACACCAGAACAAAGCAGAAAAGCGCTTGTAACAGTTAATGCAGCATAACTTATATGTAAATCTAAAATATCCCCTCATGTTTGGTATCTTTAGAAACTACAGACCTTCAGGTTTCTAGGTGCAATGTAGTTTTCACTCAAAAGCCAAATACCTTTTGTCAGTGCATTGTGAAATTTGGAACTTTTTATGACATTTTTTTTTTTTTTCTAAAACGTAAACTTGGACGCATGATCAAATGTGGATTTGACAAAAAAAAATCTCATAAAAATTTTCTAGCAAAGGCATATTTGAAAGACAAACTTCTCCTGAATAAAATGATGCCCCATATGTATGGGTGCACATAAAGACATGGGCACCAAACACTCCAAAGCAGGGGCAATGCACAAGGGCAATTACAGCTAAAAATGTGGGGGCTGCGCTCTATGTGCACTTCCTGCAGTTTTTCAGTGTTAACCCCCCCTACCTGTGAAATAACCCCCACAAACTATATATTTCTGAAAAGTGCACACCTTCAGCTATTCAGAGACGCCACTCTCCTCTTTCTACATGGAAAATTGTGGCCGCAGTCCCTTGCAGAAGTTAGCGCTTTGGTCAGAAATCAAGGAAAAACCAGATACAAACCTAGATTTCTCCCCAAAATCTCCATGGCAACTACCAAAAACTTACTAACCATCAATCTGCAAGTTCCCCTGAATAAAACGATACCCCATATGTATGGGTGCACATAAAGACGTGGCCACCAAATGCCCCCAAACAGGGGCAATGCATAAGGGCAATTTCAGTTGAAATTTTGGGGGCTGCGCTCTATGTGCACTACCTGCAGTTTTTCAGTGTTAACCCCCCCTACCTGTGAAATAACCCCCACAAACTATATATTTCTGAAAAGTGCACACCTTCAGCTATTCAGAGACACCACTCTTCTCTTTCTACATGGAAAATTGTGGCCGCAGTCCCTTGCAGAAGTCAGCGCTTTGGTCAGAAATCAAGGAAAAACCAGATAAAAAACCTAGATTTCTCCCCAAAATCTCCATGGCAACTACCAAAAACTTACTAACCATCAATCTGCAAGTTCCCCTGAATAAAACGATACCCCATATGTATGGGTGCACATAAAGACGTGGCCACCAAATGCCCCAAAACAGGGGCAATGCATAAGGGCAATTTCAGTTGAAATTTTGGGGGCTGCGCTCTATGTGCACTACCTGCAGTTTTTCAGTGTTAACCCCCCCTACCTGTGAGATAACCCCCACAATCTATATATTTACGAAATGTGCACACCTTCAGCTATTCAGAGACACCACTCTTCTCTTTCTACATGGAAAATTGTGGCCGCAGTCCCTTGCAGAAGTTAGCGCTTTGGTCAGAAATCAAGGAAAAACTAGATACAAACCTAGATTTCTCCCCAAAATCTCCATGGCAACTACCAAAAACTTACTAACCATCAATCTGCAAGTTCCCCTGAATAAAACGATACCCCATATGTATGGGTGCACATAAAGACGTGGCCACCAAATGCCCCAAAACAGGGGCAATGCATAAGGGGAATTTCAGTTGAAATTTTGGGGGCTGCGCTCTATGTGCACTACCTGCAGTTTTTCAGTGATAACCCCCCCTACCTGTGAGATACCCCCACAATCTATATATTTACGAAAAGTGCACACCTTCAGCTATTCAGAGACACCACTCTTCTCTTTCTACATGGAAAATTGTGGCCGCAGTCCCTTGCAGAAGTCAGCGCTTTGGTCAGAAATCAAGGAAAAACCAGATACAACCCTAGATTTTGGTCAGAAATCAAGGAAAAACCAGATAAAAACCTAGATTTCTCCCCAAAATCTCCATGGCAACTACCAAAAACTTACTAAACCTCAATTTGCAAGTTCCCCTGAATAAAACGATACCCCATATGTATGGGTGCACATAAAGACGTGGCCACCAAATGCCCCAAAACAGGGGCAATGCATAAAAGCAATTTCAGTTGAAATTTTGGGGGCTGCGCTCTATGTGCACTACCTGCAGTTTTTCAGTGTTAACCCCCCCTACCTGTGAGATAACCCCCACAATCTATATATTTACGAAAAGTGCACACCTTCAGCTATTCAGAGACACCACTCTTCTCTTTCTACATGGAAAATTGTGGCCGCAGTCCCTTGCAGAAGTTAGCGCTTTGGTCAGAAATCAAGGAAAAACTAGATACAAACCTAGATTTCTCCCCAAAATCTCCATGGCAACTACCAAAAACTTACTAACCATCAATCTGCAAGTTCCCCTGAATAAAACGATACCTCATATGTATGGGTGCACATAAAGACGTGGCCACCAAATGCCCCAAAACAGGGGCAATGCATAAGGGGAATTTCAGTTGAAATTTTGGGGGCTGCGCTCTATGTGCACTACCTGCAGTTTTTCAGTGATAACCCCCCCTACCTGTGAGATACCCCCACAATCTATATATTTACGAAAAGTGCACACCTTCAGCTATTCAGAGACACCACTCTTCTCTTTCTACATGGAAAATTGTGGCCGCAGTCCCTTGCAGAAGTCAGCGCTTTGGTCAGAAATCAAGGAAAAACCAGATACAACCCTAGATTTTGGTCAGAAATCAAGGAAAAACCAGATAAAAACCTAGATTTCTCCCCAAAATCTCCATGGCAACTACCAAAAACTTACTAAACCTCAATTTGCAAGTTCCCCTGAATAAAACGATACCCCATATGTATGGGTGCACATAAAGACGTGGCCACCAAATGCCCCCAAACAGGGGCAATGCATAAGGGGGGGCTGTGCTCTATCTGCAGTTATTTAGTCTAAACACCCCCATACCTGTGAAATAACCCCCGCAAACTATATATTTCTGAAAAGTGCACACCTTCAGCTATTCAGAGACGCCACTCTCCTCTTTCTACATGGAAAATTGTGGCCGCAGTCCCTTGCAGAAGTTAGCGCTTTGGTCAGAAATCAAGGAAAAACCAGATACAAACCTAGATTTCTCCCCAAAATCTCCATGGCAACTACCAAAAACTTACTAACCATCAATCTGCAAGTTCCCCTGAATAAAACGATACCCCATATGTATGGGTGCACATAAAGACGTGGCCACCAAATGCCCCCAAACAGGGGCAATGCATAAGGGCAATTTCAGTTGAAATTTTGGGGGCTGCGCTCTATGTGCACTACCTGCAGTTTTTCAGTGTTAACCCCCCCTACCTGTGAGATAACCCCCACAATCTATATATTTACGAAAAGTGCACACCTTCAGCTATTCAGAGACGCCACTCTTCTCTTTCTACATGGAAAATTGTGGCCGTAGTCCCTTGCAGAAGTCAGCGCTTTGGTCAGAAATCAAGGAAAAACCAGATACAACCCTAGATTTTGGTCAGAAATCAAGGAAAAACCAGATAAAAACCCTAGATTTCTCCCCAAAATCTCCATGGCAACTACCAAAAACTTACTAAACCTCAATTTGCAAGTTCCCCTGAATAAAACGATACCCCATATGTATGGGTGCACATAAAGACGTGGCCACCAAATGCCCCCAAACAGGGGCAATGCATAAGGGCAATTTCAGTTGAAATTTTGGGGGCTGCGCTCTATGTGCACTACCTGCAGTTTTTCAGTGTTAACCCCCCCTACCTGTGAGATAACCCCCACAATCTATATATTTACGAAAAGTGCACACCTTCAGCTATTCAGAGACGCCACTCTTCTCTTTCTACATGGAAAATTGTGGCCGCAGTCCCTTGCAGAAGTCAGCGCTTTGGTCAGAAATCAAGGAAAAACCAGATACAAACCTAGATTTCTCCCCAAAATCTCCATGGCAACTACCAAAAACTTACTAACCATCAATCTGCAAGTTCCCCTGAATAAAACGATACCCCATATGTATGGGTGCACATAAAGACGTGGCCACCAAATGCCCCCAAACAGGGGCAATGCATAAGGGCAATTTCAGTTGAAATTTTGGGGGCTGCGCTCTATGTGCACTACCTGCAGTTTTTCAGTGTTAACCCCCCCTACCTGTGAGATAACCCCCACAATCTATATATTTACGAAAAGTGCACACCTTCAGCTATTCAGAGACGCCACTCTTCTCTTTCTACATGGAAAATTGTGGCCGTAGTCCCTTGCAGAAGTCAGCGCTTTGGTCAGAAATCAAGGAAAAACCAGATACAAACCTAGATTTTGGTCAGAAATCAAGGAAAAACCAGATAAAAAACCTAGATTTCTCCCCAAAATCTCCATGGCAACTACCAAAAACTTACTAAACCTCAATTTGCAAGTTCCCCTGAATAAAACGATACCCCATATGTATGGGTGCACATAAAGACGTGGCCACCAAATGCCCCCAAACAGGGGCAATGCATAAGGGCAATTTCAGTTGAAATTTTGGGGGCTGCGCTCTATGTGCACTACCTGCAGTTTTTCAGTGTTAACCCCCCCTACCTGTGAGATAACCCCCACAATCTATATATTTACGAAAAGTGCACACCTTCAGCTATTCAGAGACGCCACTCTTCTCTTTCTACATGGAAAATTGTGGCCGCAGTCCCTTGCAGAAGTCAGCGCTTTGGTCAGAAATCAAGGAAAAACCAGATAAAAAAACCTAGATTTCTCCCCAAAATCTCCATGGCAACTACCAAAAACTTACTAACCATCAATCTGCAAGTTCCCCTGAATAAAACGATACCTATGTCTGGTTGCACATAAGTACATGGCCGCCAAACCTGAAAATGCATAATATTGGGGCTGCACTCTATGCACCCCTTTTTTTTTGCCTGCACCCGAATGAATGGGATACGCTCGGGTGCAGGCACATGTAGCCGATATACGCATGAAAACGCGTGAGAATGCAAAGTCTCGCGTTTTCATGCGTATATCGGCTACACGTGCCTGCACCCGAGCGTATCCCATTCATTCGGGTGCAGGAACAAGTAGCAGGCGTAGGGCTGAATTTTCGGCAAGCGTTTTTCCACTTGCTGAAAAAATCAGCCCTACGCCTCGTGTGGCATCAGCCTAACCCTTGGCAATAGAAACTACCAGAACAATCTTAGCACCTCTGGACCTTTCTAGAACAACTGAAATCAAATGGAATAAAACCACTAAAAGCAATCAAAGAACAATAGTTGCAATGAAATCGGTAAGAGCCCTGGATCCACCAATGTCACTGCAAAAGCAACCTTTTTGGGGGCACTAAACACACAATAAAGAACAATGCAAAGATAAAACACCGTAAAATCCAATAAAACCACCTAAACCAACAGAAGAACAATAATTGCAATGAAATCGGTGGTCAGAGCCCTGGATCCACCAACGTCACTGCAAATTCAGCACCAAATAGCAATAAAAAAAGTTACAGTGCAATAGAATAATTCAAAAACAGAAATCAATTATGAAAATGCCAAAAAAACACTAAAATGCAACCAAATAAATCAGATAATTATAGAGCAAGATCAGAAATAAAGTTTTAGTAAAAAAAAGACTGCCAAAGAAAGCAAAGACAGAAAGAAAAGAAAAGAAAGAAAGAAAAAAAAAAAAAAAAAAAAAAAAAAAGTGTAAGTGTAAGTGTGTGTGTAAGTGTCTGTGTGTGCTTGGGAAAGTTGTAAATAAGTGTGTATGTGTACAAAAGTGTAATAATGACAAAGATAGAAGAAAAAATGCAAAAAAAAAAAAAAAAAATTTTTTTAGACAGTTGAGATAGAAATAAGCAAAATAAACAGTGGTAGAGAGTTGTAGTTCAGCTTACCCAAGGCAGGCAGACGATCAGGGGCGATCAGGGGCGATCAATCCAGCAGGAAGGCAGCAGGGGAGCTCCATCTTGTCCCAAGTGCGCAGCAGGAGTGAGGGAGCCGACAGTAGGCGGCGCTATTTAAAGGGACAGCAGTGGACACGTCATCAACGCGTGTCCACTGCTGTCATTGGCTGGCGACGCGATCGGTGCGGCTGGGGGACCCGGATCGGTAAGTATGTCTTCATTGCTCGTTGCCTAGGGGGATCTGAGGGGTTTACAAGCGCTGCGCTGCTTTAAAAGCGAGCGCAGCGCTTGTAAACCCGACAGTGCCATTGGACGTAGATTCTACGTCCCATGGCACTTTGGTCCCTTGGTACCTGGGACGTAGAATCTACGTCCCTTGGCACTTAAAGGGTTAATGGCTGCAAATTAACTTGATTTCATGCCTTCCAATAATGTCTGTATTACCCTGCTCTAGTTTTTATATGTACGAAGTTCAAACAATATCCTCTCTAACTGACAAACTTGTCTTGGAGAAGCTATAGTGACAGATTTTGGTGTATTCTGTAACATTTCAAGGAGTTTTCTAATAAATATTTTTAAAAATGTGTGTATTGTTTATATTTGCCTGTAACTGTTTATATTGTGTGTTCATATGACACTGGGGCATAATAACATATTCTTATTTCAGATATTTGGACATATTCACCTGGGCCACTGGTACATATATATATATATTTATAGACAACAACAAGAGATCCTCTGCACTCACCCTTTATCAATATATATATAGGACATTAAGACATTCTGTGCATTAAGCTAATAAGAAATGCCCTCCCCTTTAAACAAAACAGGGATTGTTTGTCCATACATTGCAATATACTTCAAGCTGGCCAACTATGTCAAAGTCATCCCTTCTGGCCAGTCCTACACTGACCTATGCGATTCACCAAGAATTCTACTGCTTCAATATATGTTTAGCCAAGGGACTAAGTTTTACCTGCAACTTGCTTGCTTTCAAGGTTATAACCCCCATATGGTTGCCCTTTTATTGCAATGTTTGGACAAACAATCCCTGTTTTGTTTAAAGGGGAGGGCATTTCTTAGTAGCTTAATGCACAGAATGCCTTAATGTCCTATATATATTGATAAAGGGTGAGTGCAGAGGATCTCTTGTTGTTGTCTATATGTATTTTGTGGTCACAACCTCATTGCACCCCCACCTAATGGTTTAAAATTTAGTGGTTGAGCACAACTTTCCCTTTTTTTGCTATATATATGTAACCCTTTCTTGGCTGTAACAAGCCAACAGCACGGCTAGATAGGCCTTGAGCATGGGGTACACGTGACTCAATCCTTCAGGATGGGCCTTCGCTATGTGGAAGTAACCAAACGGAGCTATGGTGTAGTGCAACTACAACCCACTGTAGCTGTGTGCAGTGCAGAATAACAAATGGGCGCCAGAAGGTTCTTGCAGTTTAACAGTAGAACTGGTTTATTTTCAGCAACAAGCAACTTGCAGGGTTTTGCAATATACTCACACATCAGTTAGCATAGCTTTCTCTCAAGGACAGCACAGAGAGGGGGCACACCCGCTCCTCCCAACTCCCCTTGAGCCAGGCAGGATCAGTGCCACCGGTTCAGTTGCTCACTCTGTGGAACAGCTAGCTGGATACCACACTCCTCAGGCCCCACGGCAACTTTGGATCAGGGTTCAATCTACCTGCCTCCTAGGTCTAAACCGTGGCCCTACACTAAGGCAACAGTGCCTGTCTGAAAGGGTACTCCCACAGCTACTTTCCTCTGAGCCAAACTGCTCGTGCTCTCTTCCCTCACTATCTCACTTTACTAGAAAGTGCTCCACAAAACTTGCTATTTAACTGGTCCTCATTCACGGGGTCCCTGTCCCCGACTTCACCAGAGAGGCTGACACACTCTGGGGCACATGGCTTTTACTGGGGCCTAGTTCCTTGCCTCCAGCACAGTGCTCCTTCCCCTGTGAACACAGGCAGCCAAAGAGACAGACCCACCCCCCTGCTAAACACTATATCAGAGTGCCAAGGGAGTGGTCTCCCTGTGAACCAATAATCACACATCTGAACTCAAAATTGATACAGGGGTCTTTGCCCAGTAACAGCACAAAACCAGGAAGCTGCAGGGTTTAAAGCCATAGGGACTAGTTAACCCTATGGATCCCTACATATATATATATATATATATATATATATATATATATATATATATATATATATATATAAAAAGTAAAAAGAAAAAGCAGGCACTCACGTTTCAACAGGGTTATAGGTGCCTGGGTGCAGTATGCAAAATACAAAATAGAGCAAAGAAAGAATGGATGCCGCACTCACCTGGTGCTTTTCTCTTTCCTCTTCTTTCTATTGACTCGTGGCTTAGATTTCTATGTCACATTATACATCTTTGTCCTTTTGTGTTGTTAATACGATTTCGTTGTTAGTAGTTTACTTAAGTTTAGTTTTTTGCACTTAGTGGGTGGGGAATCACCAATTACACTGCACATGACGTCATTTACAGAATTTTGGCGCCATTTTAGGTTTAAAGTAGGTTTGTTGTAATGTTACATTCATTTTGAGAAAGGCTGTGGACTCAGCCGAAACGTTAGTCTGACACAATAAATTTTCTTTATTTTTTCTAAGACCTGTGAGTGCGGCATCCATTCTTTCTTTGCTATATATATATATATATATATATATTCTATTTCTTCCAACTTTCCATTAAGCCCCACATTTTAACTAAAATGAGAAACAATGGCAAATTTGCTGGGGATACACTGTATAAAAGACACAAGTATAGACAGCTCAGCTCTCAAATACTGTCTCAGTATTCACCAAATATTGTTTTTACCACTTGAATAAATAATGTTAAAAAGCAAAGTAAATACTAACCCACATCGAGCACTATCTCACATATAACTGTACTGAAATAAGTACCAAATATAGTTTTTCCCTTTTGTTGACATATCTAAGCCACATTGTTTTGCAGTATATTTTTCCATGCAAAGTTTTTTTTCATTCATTCATTCAGGTTATTTTTTTGGAATAGGTAACCAGAGCATTCAGGGGATTAAATGACTTTGGGACACTGGATTTACAGTATATAAGCACAGGCAGAAATGCCCTGCATAGTATTCATTCCAAGTTCCAGTATGCCTAAAAATAGTTGTGGGCATGGAAATGGGCATCATTGCAAATATGCCTATATAAATGAGTTACTGCTATTTCAAAGGGGGTTAAATACTTGGAAGCATACATGCATAGTAAGAATGCTTGGCATGGTACACATTCTGTGGTTCATCACACCAATTTGGATTTCATGACTATTTTGACTACATGAACAAGTAAATGAAGCATAGATACAATAATCTATAGGGGTATGGATTAAACTGCACAAATATCTTATTTGTGACTAAACGAATGTAGTAAAAAATAGCAGAAACTAATTACTACGCTTTTCAGTAGACTGGTTACATTTTTTTTTTAATTTTTTATTGGTACAAACGATTTAGCTAAAGGTAAGCGAAAGCTGCGCAGGAAAAAAAATTGTGGGTACTTCCCGCCTTTAGCTGCACCCGGAAGCGCTCGCTGTGGTGCCCTTGTTACCCTGCTTGGGTGCCGCTATTCCCCTGCTGCTTGGGTGCCGCTATTCCCCTGCTGCTTGGGTGCCGCTATTACCCTGCTGCTCGGACTGAACCGACGAACAGAATGCATTATTGTGCTCGCTTTACCCGTACAGACGGGATGTCATTGGGTAAAACGCAGCTTGTCATGGCGGGGATTGCCTTGTTGGCAACAGGGCTTATAGCGACAGAGCAAGGTGAGGATAGATGCTGTGGGGAGGCTCTGGCCAATATAAGGGCATGGATTAAAGGTCCTTTATACAGTTTGTATAAGTAAAGCGTATTGTTTTTTTCTGAAGCACCTTATGGGGCTGAGTGTCAGATCTACATGGCCCAATGGCGTGATGCACAGCAATACTTGCTAGGAGGAAACCTGCCTGTCTGTATGATCAGCAAGGCGTCATTCACCTGATACTGTGTATAGGGTTTCCAACAACATTTATTAAAATAAGGCACACTAAGGGGCACATTTACTAACCCACGAATCCAAATCCAAATTGGAAAAATTCCGATTGGAAAACAAACATTTTGCGACTTTTTCGTATTTTTTTGCGATTTTTTTCGGCGCCTTTACGACTTTTCGGAAATTGTCGCGACTTTTTCGTAGCCATTATGATGCGCTCGTATCTTGTCGTGACTTTTTCATATTGAGCGCTCGTAAGCGGCGGGCGAAACTTTCAGACTTAGCATGATTTTGGAAGCCTCCCATAGGACTCAATGGCACTCTGCAGCTCCAACCCGGCCCAAGGAAAGTCTCCCATAGGACTCAATGGCACTCTGCAGCTCCAACCCGGCCCAAGGAAAGTCTCCCATAGGGCTCAATGGCACTCTGCAGCTCCAACCCGGCCCAAGGAAAGTCTCCCATAGGGCTCAATGGCACTCTGCAGCTCCAACCCGGCCCAAGGAAAGTCTCCCATAGGGCTCAATGGCACTCTGCAGCTCCAACCTGGCCCAAGGAAAGTCTCCCATAGGGCTCAATGGCTCTCTGCAGCTCCAACCCGGCCCAAGGAAAGTCTCCCATAGGGCTCAATGGCACTCTGCAGCTCCAACCCGGCCCAAGGAAAGTCTCCCATAGGGCTCAATGGCACTCTGCAGCTCCAACCTGGCCCAAGGAAAGTCTCCCCTAGGGCTCAATGGCACTCTGCAGCTCCAACCCGGCCCAAGGAAAGTCTCCCATAGGGCTCAATGGCACTCTGCAGCTCCAACCCGGCCCAAGGAAAGTCTCCCATAGGGCTCAATGGCACTCTGCAGCTCCAACCCGGCCCAAGGAAAGTCTCCCATAGGGCTCAATGGCACTCTGCAGCTCCAACCCGGCCCAAGGAAAGTCTCCCATAGGGCTCAATGGCACTCTGCAGCTCCAACCCGGCCCAAGGAAAGTCTCCCATAGGGCTCAATGGCACTCTGCAGCTCCAACCCGGCCCAAGGAAAGTCTCCCATAGGGCTCAATGGCACTCTGCAGCTCCAACCCGGCCCAAGGAAAGTCTCCCATAGGGCTCAATGGCACTCTGCAGCTCCAACCCGGCCCAAGGAAAGTCTCCCATAGGGCTCAATGGCACTCTGCAGCTCCAACCCGGCCCAAGGAAAGTCTCCCATAGGGCTCAATGGCACTCTGCAGCTCCAACCCGGCCCAAGGAAAGTCTCCCATAGGGCTCAATGGCACTCTGCAGCTCCAACCCGGCCCAAGGAAAGTCTCCCATAGGGATCAATGGCACTCTGCAGCTCCAACCCGGCCCAAGGAAAGTCTCCCATAGGGCTCAATGGCACTCTGCAGCTCCAACCCGACCCAAGGAAAGTCTCCCATAGGGCTCAATGGCACTCTGCAGCTCCAACCCGGCCCAAGGAAAGTCTCCCATAGGGCTCAATGGCACTCTGCAGCTCCAACCCGGCCCAAGGAAAGTCTCCCATAGGGCTCAATGGCACTCTGCAGCTCCAACCTGGCCCAAGGAAAGTCTCCCATAGGGCTCAATGGCACTCTGCAGCTCCAACCCGGCCCAAGGAAAGTCTCCCATAGGGCTCAATGGCACTCTGCAGCTCCAACCCGGCCCAAGGAAAGTCTCCCATAGGGCTCAATGGCACTCTGCAGCTCCAACCCGGCCCAAGGAAAGTCTCCCATAGGGCTCAATGGCACTCTGCAGCTCCAACCTGGCCCAAGGAAAGTCTCCCATAGGGCTCAATGGCACTCTGCAGCTCCAACCTGGCCCAAGGAAAGTCTCCCATAGGACTCAATGGCACCCTGCAGCTCCAACCTGGCCCAAGAAAAGTCACCATACTGAAGCTTGAATGAATCCGAATCTTTCGTACTCGGCGCGAAGGCTACGAAAAAGTCGCGACTTTTCGCGCAAGTAGTAACGCTACGAAAAAATCGCCAGATTTTGCGCAACATTCGGAATGGCAACGAAAGAGTCGCGACAATTTTCCAAAAAATCGCCAAATACCGATCATTACGAAAAAAACGCAATCGGACGCATTCGGCCCGTTCGTGAGTAAGTAAATGTGCCCCATATTAAACATACCAAAGAAAGGACTGCCTACAGAAATATGCACAGGATAATTGGTGAAGCTTATTTAAGATTGGAGTTGGCAACATTCATGACAGATTGTATAAAGCCATGAGAGACTGAGGCGGCAGATAGGATATGCCAGTCATGCTAGGAAAGTAATACAGGTATGGGATCCGTTATCCAGAAACCTGTTATAGAAAAAGCTCCAAATAAAGGGAAGGCCATGTCACCATACAATTTATTTTAATCAAATAATTACAAATTTGAAAACATATTTCCCTTTTCTCTGTAGTAATAAAACAGTACCTTGTACTTTATGCCAACTAAGATAATTCTTCATTATTGGAGGCATAACAATCCTGTTGGGTGTAATTAATGTTAAAATATTTTTTAGTAGACTTACGGAGATTCGAAGATCCCTTATGCAGAAAGCCCCAGGTTCAGAGCATTCTGGATAACGGGCCCCATGCCTGTATGGGCAAATGCAATGCTGTATAAGTAGATGCTATGGACCCCAAGACGTAGATACTTCTAACATAAAAATAAGCACAATAAAGATTCTTACCTTAATTTGTGTTTCCTAGACTGGTATAAACAAGACTGGAGTTCAGAACTACAAGCATATGAAATAATAGATCCTCTGAAAATACAGTCTAGAGGGCAGACTGAGAATGAGGTAATTACATACTGCAAGAAAACTGCAAGCGCTTTCATTCAGGGGTTGGAAAAACCAAATGGATGTAGAGATGTTTCAGTGAACTGACACCTATTGAGTGTAGAAGAGAAAGTAAGTGCACTTG
Organism: Xenopus tropicalis; assembly: GCF_000004195.4. Lineage (NCBI taxonomy): Eukaryota > Metazoa > Chordata > Amphibia > Anura > Pipidae > Xenopus > Xenopus tropicalis. Next base: position 121,071,913 of record NC_030679.2, read on the forward strand.
TTAGAAAACCAGGGAAGTTGACTACTAGAGCACATTCGGGGGAAAGGTGAACCTTTTGTTTTGGGGCTACCAAACTTACAGTTTCTTTTTTTCTCCTCACAAGAAAACTGGGCAACTTTGGAAAAATGAAGTGTACGTATTTCCCACTGGCAATTTACTGTATTACCGGTGGGAAAACATTTAAAGGAGAATAGTCGCCTGCAGTAGAGGAGATATATTGCAGGTATCTAAACTCTTTGTGTGCCAGCATCTATAAAGGAGAAAAAAAGGTAAAAGTGTTTTTAGAAAGGTCTATGTAAATACACCCATAAACACTTACAGCGGCTGCTCAGTGAAAAGAAACACCACATTTATTTCCTTATATTCTGTATACATGTTCTTCTGTGTCAGACTTCCTGCTCTCAGAAAAAATCTTCAGGGCACGAGTTTAGTTTTCTCCTCTCTCCCCCTCCTTTCTGCTCTCTTCCCCTCCCTTCTGCTATTCCCCTCCCATTTCTGCTGTGTAATCTGAGCTGAAAGCTGCTCTATGCCCGCATACCAGGCTAAAATGGCAGCTCCTATCTTAAACAAACAGAGGGTGAGTCTATGGGTGTTTACTCAATTATGGTAAAGCATTCTGCAGAATAAATATAGTGTTCTATAGTGTTACACTATTGTTATTAATCTTTTTGGAAATAAATTGCCAAAATGCCTTTCCTTCTTTAAAAACTTGTAAAATGTAGCTGAGGTACTTATTACAAAGTCTTGCTTTACCTGTGGGAACATTCTGGCCTTAGCTGTTTTTTGGTAACTGCCCCTTATTTGTCTTTTTGTGCTTTAAACATGTATTGGCTGGCCTGATTGTAGTTAGCATCTAAAGCAGTGAGGACTTTTGCTGTGTTTTGTACTCTTTACAGCCTGAAGATTATTCTTGCATTACTATTTATATATCTGCCATTATTAAAGGAACAGTAACACCAAATAAAATCAAAGTGTATCAAAGTAAATAAAATATACGGTACTGTTGCCCTGGACTAGTAAAAGTTGTGTGTTTTACTGACAGTGGACTTAAATGAAAACCTTGACAGCCATACAAAAATATTTATTTTGAAAGCCATGTTCCATGCCAGGAGAATACTCACCTTACACTGGAAGGACCGGATACCCCCAAAATCGCAAGAATGGAAAAAGGCCATGGACGAAACTGCAGCACTAGAACAGACTATACTCTATAAAAGAGGGAAAATGCTCACCTTTATGCAAATTTGGCGTCACTGGACAGACTGCCTCGGTACCCCAGTCCCCTTCCCCCCAGGAGATCCCCCATTGATAACAACCGCTCCTCTGTAAAGCTCCCAACCCCTACAGGACTGCTCAGGTTTTGGACCTTTATTAGTACCGACACACAACTTATGCCAATGTTGTTTTTGATTATCTTGTTGTTCAATAAAGATATTGGTTGGTAAAGAAAAAAAGTTGTGTGTTTGTTTCAGACAGGCTACTATAGTTTATATAAACAAAGCTGCTGTGTAGCCAAGGGGGGAGCTATTCAAATTGAAATAGGGCTAAATGGCACAGGTTACACAACAGGTAACAGATAAGCTCTGTAAAATACCATTATCTGCTATGTAACCTGTGCCTTTTCTCCTTTTTTTCTAGCTCGAATGACTGCAATGTGGCTACACAGCAGTTTGTTTATACAAATTGTAGTAGTGTTTTTAAAGCAAACGCACAACTTTTACCAGTGCAGGGCAGTAGTACATTATACTTTAATTACTTTTATACACTTATTTTTTTTGGTGTTACTGTTCCTTTCTTTATGTTCCAGAAAGTTACATTCCTCATAAGAACTGAAGAAAAGCCCCTTTTGCTTCGCTTAAAACAAAAGAGGTGAGTAGATTGTATTAGTTAAATCCTAAGTATTTATATTAATAATATTATGCTGTTACTGCAGTTTTTGTTTGTATTCAGCATTAAAGCACTAATCAAATAGTGCTCAAAGCTAATTTATGAATGCAGAGCAGTGTGCAAAGTGCAATTTATGAATGCAACAACTCTTGTATTTTCCCACAAAGCTCTGTTTTTTTCCAGAATTCCACTGTCATTGCAACCATGCATCAAGTTTGGTCTGCTGCCATGGCATGAATTATCAAAGTGGGCATGGCGCCCCTTCTGGTGCATCACTGTGCATAGAATTAGGGTGGTATGTGCTTGCCACAAGTCTATTAACAATTGATGCAGCCTGCTGTGGGAACCCTGGAATTACAGCCAACCTGACCTTGCACTAGCATCAGTAGGAGCATTTGTACTTACACATAATTCATCAGAGCAAACTAGAAGGACACATTGGAGCTCCACACAAGTACACTGCATGGGGTGTGGGGCTCGTTCTTCACCATAGCCCAGGGTGCATATGCATTAAGCTGGTCATACACGTGACAAATTTCTTTCCTTAATGACCAATTTCAGTGTGATCCAACAAAACCATCAATTTATAAGGTTAGTGTGCACCGAACGATTGTATATTCAGAGATCTTTCATTCGGCATCGGTCAGAAAATTGATTGGACAGGTTTAAAAAATTTTGTTTACAATTATGGCTGATTTATCAATTTTTGAGTTTGTGAATTTGAGTCAGTTTTTCTAAATCAAATAAACTCACATATGAAATGCTCACTCATTTATTACAAAGGAAAACTCGTTTGAATAAACAACTCGAATACTTTGAATTTTTCGAGTTTACAAAGTTTTTTCGAACCATAATTCGAATTTGAGTTTTCTGGCTCAAAAAAAATCTCGAATTTTGAAAAAGAATCGAACTCCAATGTTGATAATTCACCCACTAAAATTTGTCCATTGTCAAATTGTTTGCAGAACCAATCAAGCAGCTACCCACAGTTTTTCCTAGCTTCAACTTGACAATATCACTTGAAATCGTAATTTTTATTGATGGACAAATCGTAGTTTTAAACAGTGATTTCAAGATAAGCTTGGTTGTACGTCAATTAAAAGATCTTTTAAAAATCTACACATGTATGGCCAGCTTTAGAGTGCAAAGCCCACTTTTTGTTTCTAAGTTGTCATTGTAATGTGCATGCTTACCTGGACTAGAATGCAGGGAAGATTGAGGAAAAAAAAAGATGGCAGCATGCCAGTTCTACAGTAGCAACTAGGGATTCACTGAATCCAGGATTCGGTTTGGGATTCAACCAAGATTTGGCCTTTTTTAGCAGGATTCATCCGAATCCATGGTCCTGGCCGAACCGATTCTGAATCCTTGAAATCATGTAACTTTTCACCACATAAATGCAGAAGTTGAAATGTTTTGCCGTGCTTGATTCTTTTTACGCCTCCCGCCCTTAGTTTGCATATGCAAATTTGGATTCGGTTTGGTATTCAGCCAAATCTTTTACGAAGAATTCAGGGTTAGGTTGGATCCCAAAATAGTGGAATCAGTGCATCCCTAGTAGCATCCCAGACAGGTGCCATTTTCTTCTCAAGTCCTAGAAGTTGTTGCTACTTCATCACATACAATTCTAGAACTATATATAAAATATATTGAAAAAATGTCAACAACATAAGTTTAAATGAAAAAAGTTTCATAACTGCCTTCATGTAACACTTTACTGCTTTCAGAGAATCGGTATTATCCAATATGAAAGTATTTACATATGGAAAAGACAACAAACTGATTGCTGATGAACCATACATGCAGGTTAGAATATGTATTTGTTACTTAGTTGCTTGTTACTTGGTCACAAGAAACTTATGTGTGAGAGGTGTTTTGTGATGTCAGAATGTTCCGCTTACATCTAACTTCGGCTATGTACCAGTGGCCACTTTTCATACCATTAAAGGTTCACTTTTCATACCATTAAAGGCTCACTTTTCATACCATTAAAGGCTCACTTTTATTATTATTAATTTATTTATAAAGCACCAACATATTCCGGAGTGCTCTACAAAACGTGAGTTTCATACATTGGACATACAGAGTAACATTTAAAGCAGCCAATACCCGATACTGGAGGTGAAGAGGGCCCTACCCAAAAGAGCAAAAGAGCTTTTAATCTACTTCCCTGTAGAGCTACAGCACACTGTAGTGCTTTACATGGTGGCTGTTGTTCACACCCATATCTCTCTATCTTTGTGATGAGCAAAATGTGAATTAATGCAGAAAATAATAGCTATTAATGAAGAGTAACATATTACCACCTGCCTTATACTGACCAACAGATATCTGGCAGGTTTCCTGGAATAAGCTCTTAGGGCTAAGATGCCAGCTGCTGATGTCAGTTTAATAAGTCTAATATTAAGTACACCTAATCCTAACGCTGTATTCTTGTTACCTTAATTCACTCATTACTTTCTAAGATATACTCATAACCATTGTGTCATACGATTTTCATGCACGTATAGTGACCTGGTGCTCCTGCTCACAGTATATGTACTCTGGTATATCAGATAGTTTGTCTACTGGATAGGTTTGAAAAATGAACCTACCTCCAGTAAATTGTAGCGCTTAACTGGAAAAATACCAATGGATGATGGGTCAGGGTATATTTAAAACATTACAGATAGTACATAAAAAAATACAAACGTTCCAAAGTCTCTAGAACATATAAAAAAGAGGAGTGTGTACCCATTAAATTAGTGTTCGACAGTGATAGTTTTTCTAATTTTTATACAGGTTTGAGTGTTACAATTTTTGTTTAACACATATTAATAATACTTGCAAAAATATTTACTATATACTATCTACTCTGTACTTAACTATTACTTTCCTTTTCTTGTTTTAGGACAGTTGCTACTATCATGGTTTTGTGGAAGGATACCCTGAATCTTCAGTGTCACTTAGCAGCTGTACAGGGCTAAGGTAATCATGCATAAGTTTACAGTGCTTACCTTTGTAATTTAAAGGGCACAGTAGGAGAGATTCAGTTTGTTACTTATTGTTTTTTTATGTTTTAGGCTAATGGTCATTTTCTCTGATAGTGGCCAAAACCAGAGTATACAGTGATATCAAACATCTGCCTGTCACTATCCCCTTGGGCAGATGTCAGCCTAACTAAAGCAAACTAGACTGTTTTTAGCCCTGGAGGCATTTTCTGCCTGTGGTTTTCAGTGAGTGGCATCGGACTAGCCTTTCAGTTAAAAGATCTTGGCTGATCCCTAATATTGTTAGTAAAGGTCTATACATTCCCAGTGCTGTAACACAGTATTATAATTCAGATCATGCCATAAACTAACAGTGGAATAGCATTTTTATTTTAAGACCTTTATAAACATTGCCATCATAGTGTGAATTTACTCCCTATTTAACAGATAGAATAGATATAGTCATCTAATAAACCAGAATATCCAGTACCTACTGGAAATAAGTCTAAAGCAACTGCACCTTCTGAATTTTCTTAAAAACATTTCACCATCAGTTCGAGTTGTAGGGAATTTCTTTTTTTAAAAAGGCCTACTCTGGGTATCTACAAGTTTTAAAGCTCCTTTAAAATGCTTATATTCTTGCCTTTAGCCATGCATTTTTTGATACAGTTTCAACCAGATGATGTAGAGTTCTTATAACCACCAGGGAGTGGTGGGAATCAAACAGCAAATACTGATCAATAAGAGTGGGTTTCCTGTATATGTCAGTATCCAGGCCCCCTGTATAGGTCCCTCCTATTGATCAGTCCAAAAAAAACAGTTTGCTGTCTTTCACATCTTCCCTTGTGAACATGATGTTTTTGACCATCCAGTTTTTGTGTTTAGTAAAGGCTGGAACTTCATGTGTTTTAATTTTAACCCAGGTATTGTCTACATATCTGAACCAATTACTTGGTACTGTTCCCTTGAATGTGTTCAGTGCTTTTTATTCCACTTCTTTCATGTAAAGTTTTGCTATGATGGGTGATGCAGGGGAAACCATGGGGAAACCATATATAAACTTCCTTGTGTTTGAACTAAGTGATATAAAGGCATAGGTTCAGCAAAGAACAAACTTGTTCTGGGTTCTCACTGTTTCATACCTTATTATCCACTTATGCAAGTTATATTTCAAATATGTGTACTATATTTTGTCTGTTTTGCCTGACTAATTTTGTCTGTTCTACAACTTCTTTTAATTTGCAGGGGCTTTATACAATATGAGAATTTTAGTTACAGAATTGAGCCACTGGACCCACTCCGCACATCAAAACATATAATGTATCGGTCAGAAAATAGAGTTGGAAATCTAGCATGTGGGCTGAATTTTAAAACTAAAACACCTTCTCTGCAGTTGTCATCTCCAGTTTCCTATAGAGTAAGCAAATAAATGTAGAAATAAACTTTCAGGTGCAGGTGTTTGTATAGCCTACTGTACTGGAATTCTCTGGATAAGGATATGGGTTTATGAATTATACTTCCCTTTGCCTCTATTGGTTTGCTCTAGTCTAGGGCATATAAACAGTAGGTCACAAAGCCTGCAACCAAGTCAACAAGAACTTGAGGAATAGTTTATTCAGCCTGTCTGTCAATATATACATCTGGAGACAGACCAACAACACTCATTTTTGTATAGGCTCTGCTGGCTCAGGCCACTGTTGGACATAGCACCACACAGGCAATTGGTCTTTACCAGATGTAAACTACAGGTTTTGAATTAATCCAACTGACAAACTTTTTTTGTAAAAGTATTCATCAAGTGTGCAAATTATTTAGCCAAAATCAGCGCTTGCAGCATTTATATACAATAGCCTATGTATTTTGGAAATACTTTTTGTGGGTATATGATAACCCTTGACTGAACTTTTTAAAATACACATTTATTCTGTATCATTTTAGGGTGGCGAACCAATGTATATTGAATTTGCTGTTGTGGTGTCAAACAATTGGGTATGTGCAATCATCCCCTTTTTCCAGTATAACTGAATTTCAAATAGGGAACATTTTCCTTGTTTATAAGTATGGTTTCTTTTTTACTTTATTTCCCTTAATGTAATATATAAACTTTATGTACACTGTACAGTTATTATGTAAATATTTTACTAGACTTGTTAGACTGAGAAACAACTTCTTAGAACTCATAAAAGTTTATTTATTACAGCCCGGATGCAAGAAAGGGGCCTAAACTCGCACTCTACTCTGCACTGCATTCTGTCACACTGTGAAATTTTGCATGTTATATTTATTTCTCCATTTACATTTCTTGATATCAGCATTTTTTATATTTTCATTTATAATGTCACATGTACAATTTATTAACCATTAATGTTTAAAATTGATTTTGTTTCATTGAGTAGATTCATTTGTTTTTAGTTTTTTTTTCTTTTTTTAGTATCGTCAGGTCCAGAACATATCACAAATAGTATCAGAAATAACTGAAATGGTAAATCTGATGGATGATGTAAGTACATTTTTTTATACTTTTATTTGGATTCTTCCATGTATTTACAGTCCTTCATAAATCAATTAGAGTTGCCACCTGGCCTGTATTTCACCAGCCTAGCTGGTATGTCATTAACTAGGACCAGAGCCGGAAATACAAATTTACTTGCAATATACCTGTCCTGACCCACCCCTATGATGTCACTGCTTCTGCCTCATGACATCACTGCCCCAGCCCCCCCCCCAAAGGCCAGTATTACTTGGGAAAAAATGTGGCAACCCTAATATAAACACATCATATTTTATTAATATTTTAGATGTTTCAGTCCATCAACATTCGTATAATTCTGATCGCTATTGAAGTGTGGACAAATGAAAACTTCTCAGTAGCATCCAGCAGTAGTGGAGAACATATCTTGACTGAATTCAATAAATGGAAACAAAGGGAATTTGTCCATCGTGTTTTTAGTGATATAGAGGGATTTGTGTAAGTTTATTTAAAATGTATATAAGATGGTTTTTTGTTTTTTTAAAAAGACATGTTTTTGTTTCTCTTTTTTAATACTGTTATTGTTTTTTCAGCATCGACAGAGCCCCATCTGCTGGAATGGGATATACAGGAAATGCATGCAAAAAATCATTTAGTCATTCTTTTGCTGTTGTAAGTTAAAATAAAATCATATTCAGAGAACTCATAGACATTTTCCAGGAGTCCAAAAACCATCAAGTCTGTGATGCACATGCCTTTTATCTACTGCTGCCTTTAGGTTTAGAACAGTGGTGGACAAAACACCTCTTTCACTTGTCATTGCTTTGAATGCTGCAAAGCTGTCGCAGAGTAGTGACAGATGAACATTGGCCACACAATTCTCATGGGAATATTTTGGCGGCAAGATCCTTGCAATTATTAGTATTCGGGGTGCTGGCAGAAGAAAAAGTTTTTGTTTTGTTCTGCGCTGTTCTCCATTTGAGGGCAGCAGCAGACAAAGCTGTATTTGCACTATAGGTCTTACGAATAATCCGCAGCTTATTTTTACTTATCTAGTGATGCTGGAAGAGTAAAATCAAACATCTCATTGGGTCACTGTGGTATAACTCCTATGATAACATAGACATAAAGTTAGCATAGGATATAACCAATAGCAACTAAAGCAGTAGTTAATCTTTATTCATGTATATAGCTAGAAAATTTTAAAGTAGAAATTTGATTGGTTCCTATTGGTTAACACTGAATTGTAGGGATGTACCGAATCCAGGATTCGGTTCAGGATTTGGCTTTTCTGCCTTTTTCAGCAGGATTCAGATTCAGCCGAGTCCATGTGCCTGGCCGAAACAGAATCTTTTTAACCTTTCTGTGGTCTTGTTTGCATATACAAATTCAGATTTGGTTTGGTATTCAGCCAAATATTTCACAAGGGAATCAGGGTTCGGCCAAATCCAAAATAGTGGATTTGGTGCATCCCCATAAACTGTACAACTGTGTAGCATCTATTGCATTTCTCTTCCATCATCTTGTAGTAGCAGCAGCCAACTCCACAGTCATGCGGGGGCTGTGTAGGAACCCATCACCCCCCCTTCTCCTACCCGATGTTTGATTGACATCATACATGCCCCTGTTCCTAATATAGCCTGGCTACACAATGTAAGATCTGGACAGTCAACTGAACTGTGGCCAGTTGGCTTGATCAATTTGTTTATCAGTCAGTTGAATGAATAGATGAAAGGGCCCTGGGCACACTGTTCATCCAGTAGCTAAGGAGATTCTAACTAATCACTTTATCTCGCAGTTTCCAGTCACACAATAATTGTAGAATGTGTGCTTGATAGAAATTTTGAATTGATTTTTTATAAAAACATGGGAGAACAAGACAAGAAAAGCGATATTTACTTTGTATTAAAACATTGCTTTGAAGGGAAGCTGTCTGCATTGATGACAGCCATACCTTTATTTTCATATTCCCATTTTTATATTTTTAAGAAATATTTTTTTTCATTTAAATCCTGCCTACGCTGCCATTTTCTCAGACCAAAACCATCCTTATCTCTTAATGTTACAATTGTGGTATATTGCCATAACATAAAGACAACAGGGGGGCATGGCCTAGTAACATATGGGGGTGGTCCACTGTCATAGGGATAATAGCCTGTGATCCTATAGAAAAAATGCAGTCGGCAAAGTTAGCAGTTCCCTGTGCCCTTATATTGTACTGTAAGACTCCACGGGCTGGAAAGAGTTCTGCTGTCGGCAAAATACTTTTACTGATTTATAATATTTTAAGGACCACAACACTTTTCTCAGCTACATAAAGACTGCATACAAATGCCATTGTTGCCAGTATAATAGACCAGAATTCAATTACTATTTAAGCTGTTGCTGCAGAATCAGGAAATAGTTCATAATATCATTGTTCATTTTTCAGCACAGATAGAAAAATCTTTACTGTGAACCCTTGCAAATACTTTTCCTTTGGTTGATAAATGACACATTTAAAGAGCAGGATGGAATTTCTGCCTCTCTTTATCACTCATTTTCATTGCAGAACTTACAAGGTTGATCCGTGTGTATCTACTTTAGCTTTGGGGCTGTCAATGGGGACTGTCCACTGTGTGATTTGCCACTGTACACATCTTTGGAATATAAAAACATTACCACCTTTTTTTTCTCCATGATTTTGCTAATTTTTACTGTGGTTTTTATTAACAGACACTGAAACTTATGTACGTGCAGGGCAGGAAGCAAAGCCTCATGTTTTTTCGACGTTTGCACCAGCCCTGCACTTCGCACCCTTGGTGTTTGTCAAAATACTGTATTCACAAGGCTTGTGGCAGGAATGTAGGTGTTATCCTATAAACTTGTGTGTCATTCGGATGCCTGCTGGTGCAATGTTCGGCAGAGCTTTGCACTTACCATACAGGGATGTCTTGCTCCCAACAGCACTGGTCTTTGCACCAGCAATGCTGTGGATGCAAATGCTGTGTAAATGACCACTAAGGGATGCAGTTTTGCAAACCTTAGTTTTCTTGCATTTGCATCTGTAAATAAACTGTATATACATTAACTTGTTTCCCTGCTTATCATTAATACTGTTGTGTTCTGCCCTATGCACTAGCCTATTTCAATATTTCATTCTCTCTAAATAAGGCCACCAGTGTATTCTGTGAATACGCTGAAGAGACAATGGACTCAGCATTTGGTTGATGTGTATTTACCTTTAAAGGAGACCTAAACCCCCCTGCTCCCTCCCTGAAGAGTTTATTTCTATGAAAAGTGTCTCTGTTTGTAAAGCTGACCTATAGATGCTGAATAGCATAGAAAAGCTATCAGGCACCATCTTCTGTATCTTAAGGTTTTCTTTGGCTCAGTTTGGTGACCAGGATTACCTTCAACTGCGATTGCGCCAACAAACTCTGTGTCACCGAACTGATCCGAAGAAAAGACGAAGAAACAGAAAATGGCACCTGCAAGCTCCACTGAACAGATGCAGTGGCTATTACTACTTATACCTGTAGTGAAATTATTATTTGCAGTATCAATAAGTAAGCAGTTGCACCTTTTTTCTTATAGTTTAAGCATTTTGATGTTGTAGAAAGGGCTCTGATATTTGCACACAACTTGGGACATTCACTTGGAATGGAACATGACACTGATGAAAGCTGTGAAAACTGCATTATGCATTGCTGTGCCATGTAAGTAGAATTTATTTTTTTTACAGAAGTTGAAGATGCATGGATTTTTAAGGAACCAAGATGCTTTTCTTGCTTCTCAGACAAGACAAGCACCACTCTGCTTTCTATAGTCTAGTTAAGTATAGAGACTGTAATTTGACAAAGCACTGATAGTAGTAGAGACAGATCAGATACTTTACCTCTGCTTTGTAAGAGGGACCAGTGAAATATCACTTTTTTTACCATAATCTAGTTCTTTTTATTTTACAGGTATAATTTAAGTTTTAGTGAACAATCCCATTCTGCATTAATAGCTGAGGATATAGGTGGTAAGCTGCTGTGCTTAAAGAATGAACCATCTACAGAATCATTATTTAATTCAGGGAATTGGATGCATGGAAAATATTGTGACCGTGGCTCTGAAAAGGTTAGTATTTTCAGTTCAGTATTAGGCAAAATGACTGCTATGAGAAGCATTCATACAAATCCTGTTCAAACCAAGTCTCATCATCTGTAAAGTACTGTTATTGTGGGTAAATGCAAGAAGAGTTTTTACAAGTCTTTGCATTCATGAACTTGACATGGGTTCAGTAACAAGGGTTTGCATTTTTTTAAAACATTTTGATAGCATGTCCCTTACCAATGTTACTACGGGCACCGTCTCACCCTAATATAGCTGCTACCCCACAGCCACAGTCCCTTCCCAGATGCTATTATCCCACTGCTACTATAGGCACCATCTCTCCCTACTATACCTGCTATCCCACAGCCACAGTCCCTTCCCAGAGGCTATTATCCCACTGCTACTATAGGCACCATCTCTCCCTACTATACCTGCTATCCCACAGCCACAGTCCCTTCCCAGGGGCTATTATCCCCACTGCTACTATAGGCACCATCTCTCCCTACTATACCTGCTATCCCACAGCCACAGTCCCTTCCCAGAGGCTATTATCCCCACTGCTACTATAGGCACCGTCTCTCCCTACTATACCTGCTATCCCACAGCGATAGTCCCTTCCCAGAGGCTATTATACTCCCACTGCTACTATAGGCACCATCTCTCCCTACCATACCTGCTATCCCACAGCCCCAGCCCCTTCCCAGAGGCTATTATCCCCCCACTGCTACTATAGGCACCATCTCTCCCTACTATACCTGCTATCCCACAGCCACAGTCCCTTCCCAGAGGCTATTATCCCCAATGCTACTATAGACACCTTCTCACCCTATTATACCTGCTATCCCACAGCCACAGTCCCTTCCCAGAGGCTATTATCCCCCCACTGCTACTATAGACACCATCTCTCCCTACTATACCTGCTATCCCACAGCCACAGTCCCTTCCCAGAGGCTATTATCCCCCCACTGCTACTATAGGCACCATCTCTACCTACTATACCTGCTATCCCACAGCCACAGTCCCTTCCCAGAGGCTATGCTACTATAGGCACCATCTCTCCCTACTATACCTGCTATACCACAGCCACAGTCCCTTCCCAGAGGCTATTATCCCCACTGCTACTATAGGCACCATCTCTCCCTACTATACCTGCTATCCCACAGCCACAGTCCCTTCCCAGAGGCTATTATCCCACTGCTACTATAGACACCATCTCTCCCTACTATACCTGCTATCCCACAGCCACAATCACTTTACAGCAGGGGGCTCAAACTCAATTTACCTGGGGGCCGCAGGAGGCAAAGTCAGGATGAGGCTGGGCCGCATAAGGGATTTCACAAAAAAAAGTCGGGAGCTGCTGATTGCGGAAATGACGTTATGCCATCACAACAGTTATTATGGGAAGACGTTCTGTGTGCACAATTAGCTCCTTACGTCTTCCCATAATAACTGTTGTGATGGCATAACGTCATTTCCGCAATCAGCAGCTCCCGCCCGCCGTGCCTTGCATTATCCCTTGAATCGCAATAAAAATCGCGATCCATTCATTCGGCGTTGGTGCGGGCCACAAAATATTGTACCGAGGGCCGCAAATGGCCCGCGGGCCGCGAGTTTGAGACCCCTGCTTTACAGGTATTATACATTATTCACATCAGTCCATGCCCAAAAGGAGCTTACAATCTTAGGTCCTTATCATATTTGACACGCTATCATCAATTTTATGTTTTTGGAGTGTGGGAGGAAGCCTAAATACCTGGAGAAAACTCACACAGACATGGGGAGAACATACCTTCCAGATAGTACCCAGGCTGGGACTGAACTCAGGACCCCGTTGCTGCAAGGCCAAAGTGTTACCCACTGACCCACCATTCATAATTGTATATTTGGTATATTAACTTGTGTTTGCACTTACTTCTGCTTCATTTTGGCTATACATTCTTTAACTGAATTTTACTTCTGTTCACAGCCCAGCTATATACTTCTTTCACTGGTGTTTTTTCTGGCTTTTATCCAAATAGTGCTATTTGGTGGTAAGACGGCTATGTGTTGATGAGTCTTACTGCTCAGCTGAAGACTGTTTAATATCCTTGTTATGATCTTTCTGTAAATGGTGCATTTTTAGCACAAAAGTTGTTAAATCACCTGTAAATAAAACTTATTATGCATCAAGTCTTGTTTTTTTATTGCTATTGTATAAATGCATGTTTGTAGTTATCTAGTCAACCTAATGAAACTCACAAGTACTTTTTGCTTAGGTCAGAGTTGACTGATTTGCCTATATATATATTCTTTTTACTGAGCTGCAAAGTTTGTGATATGCCTTGTACATGTAGCATGTATTGATCATAACTTTAGGGCCTATTTCTACTTGTGTGAGGGAGTAGAACCCGTGCTGGCAACAGATCCTTTCTTCCGTAACAGGCTGGCACAAAACTGGACTGTCGTGCATAAGTGATGCAGTTTAAAAATAGTTTATTTAGTGTTAAAAACATCTCAAAAATAAGGTTGTGTGCCAGCCTGTTATTTTGAAAGAAACATGTCTGTAACCTCCCTTAAGCTCAAGGTCTGGGGCATGAGCACCTGGCCCCACACATTTTTTTGTGGGTTTATCCCATATTTTGGTTAAACTTGTTTTTTAGTTTTATATTGCTACAGATTGTCGGCTATAAGCATCTGTTTAAATGATACCATAGCCAAGTCTGTCACTCTGGGTAGAGGTCTGCAGTTACTGTAATTATAAGTTGGACAGGGTGGTGATCAGGCTTCTTATGTATCTTTAGAATAGTACTAGTGTTTGTAGTGTTTGAGGTATTAACAACTAACAGACTTAAAGTCAGAATAAATACCTTTATTAAGAACATTCTATGGCAATAAGGTTTTTACTGATTTTGTTTTATAAAAAAGTGGTTAATTTATAAACATAGCATTAAATACTAAACCCATAAAACCCATGTTATCTCCAAGCATTCTGTAATGCTAAGCAACACCAGTGTAAGTTAAGGGCTAGATTTTTGGTAACTTAAAGGTAGATCATGATCCAGAGAAAAGCAAAAAACCCATCTGAACCCTCTCCAGTTGGCTTCAAAAGAGGGGAAATTTACTTCCATGTACTTTTATTTAAAAAGATCAACTTAGAGAAATAAATAATAATAACATTTTCTCTATGAATTCAATGTATTTTTAATGGAAATTTGTAACATGATTGTTTAACTAAAAGGTCACCCCTGGGCTAGATGGCACGGCCCACCAAATCAAAAACAAATGGAGTAAATGTTGTTGGATTTTCAGGTACACTGTACCTTCTTCTAACTTCACAATAAAAAATGGATACCCTTGCTCTTACCCTGTGAAGGGGAATGTGGGACATCCAGAACAGGGTGGCAGGGAGTCAGTCTTCACCTGTCACTCCTTTGAATATTTTTTCTTATCCTCTTAGGGCACAGGAAAGTGCCAGCTTGTGTAAAGAGAAGGCTGAACTGCTAGAGGTCTATGAAAGCATTCCTGTGATTGGCTGCAAACTTTTGCCAGTTGCAGTGTATTCAGGGGTTACAGGAGTTATGAAGATGAATATCTTCTAAGGTATTTGACATCATTTACTAGGGAATGAGCACTCTGTGTTCAAACCACTTAAGTCACAGGCATAATTTAGTTTTTTCTGACTTGCATAGTCTTATGGGCTTTGGCATTGGTGTTCCAGGGCAGGGAAGACAGGGATGTGGTGGTTGACATCGGTAGGCACTCCTCCACCTATGCTTTTGAAATCACCCAACCCACTACTGGTAGAGACCCTGTTTCAGGGTGTCCCCCACCCCTTACACTCCTTTTACTAGGGTATGGATGTCTTCTTCTGATTAAAAACATACCTATAGCTAATCATTAAAAAGTAAATACAAGTAGGGGACCTGTTATCTGGAATACTCACGACCTAGGGTTTTCCAGATCAGGGGTCTTTCTGTAATTTGGATCTCCATACCTTAAGTCTCCTGAAAAAACATTTAATAAACCCAATAGGCTTGTTGTGCCTCCAATAAGGATTAATTATATCTTAGTTGGGAACAAGATACTGTTTTATTATCACAAAGAAAAAAGGAAATTATTTTTAAAAATCTGAATTATTTGATTAAAAGGGAGTCTATGGAAGACGCCCTTTTTGTAATTCAGAGCTTTCTGGATAACTGATTTCCAGATAATCGATCCCAATACCTGTACTGACCTCTTGGCCTTTCCAGCATGACGCTAAAGGAAGTTTACCCTGGTATTATGCTTCGGAGGAGCGAACGAAATAGGATAAATCTTAAAAGTCCCAGCAGTGAAAGCAAAGAGAGGAGCAAAGCTACAATGTCACCTAAACCCACATCTGGAAAGGAAAAGTAAGCCAGACTTTACTTTTTGTGGTACTGGAATTAAAGTGCTATTGTGTGCAAGTTTAGTGTACTCTACTTATTACCCTCCTCTATAAAAGTAAACTATAATTTATATACTCTTTTCATTAAGAAAAAGAAACCTATATAGTTATGTAACCTACCTACCTGACCACCAATGGAACCTTTTAGATGGGTGTTACTGCCCCACCCATGGGCACTGCTTGACAGCTGTGATTAGTAGTTGAAAGGCTGAATGCCATTTAATATTTATGTAGGGTTATGTAATGAGAGGTGCAATGTTTGCTACAGGTCTACTTAGCTATAGTAGCTAAGAGCTTGTAGCATCCACTGGTTACCTGTTTAGAACATCATATCTTAATAAACAAATAATATATTTAAACAAAAGTTGCTGTAACTAATACCCCCGAAAGTGCTAATATGATTTTCACTTTGTTAAAATGTTCACTTTATTTGGCTTCATAGGCTTGAAACAGCACAACCACCCATCACGCTACAGGGGACCCGAAGAATCAAACATTCAAATCCATATGTTACCAAAGACATCAGAAAGGGAGAGTCGATGGAAATCGAAGTGGCATCCACATCTAGGAATAATAAGTCAGATTCATATGTTTATATGTTATATTTTTTTTTATTTCATTGTGAAAAAATAAGAAATGAACAGTGCAGTTACATATATGAATTTTCCAAAATTGTTTCCCAGTTGTGTTAATGAGTGATGATGAAATGTGTGATGAAAGGGAACATATACCCTCAGTATAACAGTGTTCTAAACATTGCTATCAGGTAGGGCCACACTATTGGGGCATATATATTATAGTATGTAATCCAACATCACCGGTGATACTGCCCATTGCAACCAATCAGGTCTTTGCTTTTGTTTTGTAACTTGTAGGTGACCGTTCAATTCAAATTGCTGATTGGTTGGTATGGGCAACAGAACCTCTTTTTCACCCTGGAGAATGTAATAGATATATTATTGTTTCATGTAAATGTAACCTGTATGCACAGATTACATTTATGGGGTTATGTAATATCAGGAGCCAAATTTGCTCAACTTCTTGGTCACCCAGCAACCAACTAGCAGGTAGCATGTACTGGTCATCTGCTTAAAAGCAAGCATCTTATTGGTCGCTATGAGTTACTGTTCCTGGGCAAACTTTGTGCCTTTTATTGCAAATGAGGTTTAGTCTTTTTATTGCCCCGACAGGCCTTATTTTGAATGTCAGTGACACTGCACATGCTCAGTTCAGCTTAGAGGGTTGTTGTATCTGCCATAGAAACTGACGAGCTGTAGAAATACAGCTTAGAAAAAGTGTGTGTAAAGTTTGGAATTTGAGGTAAATCTATCATTTTTGATTTGCATAGGGCAGTACACTTCCTGGTACTCATTACTGCCTCTGCTTCAGCCCTGCCTTGCTTTACGGCTGGGATTTTGAATAAAAGCAAGTGTCGCACAGAACACAGGGCAGGATCAATCACATTTTATCTGAAAGGTTAAATTACGTTTTGTACATGCTCTCGACTGATTAATCTATAGGACTAGCAGAGACAGGGCTGTAGTTATATATTAGCACCCGAGGGCCTGTGTCTAGGGCGGCAGCTTTAGGGGT
This sequence comes from Xenopus tropicalis, assembly GCF_000004195.4. Lineage (NCBI taxonomy): Eukaryota > Metazoa > Chordata > Amphibia > Anura > Pipidae > Xenopus > Xenopus tropicalis. The sequence goes on from NC_030679.2 coordinate 121,089,317, forward strand.
GGCCCATGGGTCCCTATATAATCGATAACATTTAAATAAATGAATTCATTATTTAAAAAACTCCCTAGCCGCCAGACCATACCTGCACAAATCTGTCTGCTGGGCTGGGAGTGAGCAAGCAGAGGGCGATGTTGGGCGAAAGTGACGTCACCTCCAATGGAAATTATGTCATGCGCAGCTATGTGCATGAGGTCACTTCCATGACCTGGGGGCTGCGTTCAGATCCAGCGCCTAGGGTAGCAATGGCCCTATGGCACTGTATTACAGCACAAGAATCAACATTTAAGTTATGATGGGTTTTTTTTCTTTTAGTTTCGACTGTCTATATGAGTTTGTTTTCCTTTTTGCCGTTTTTGCCTTCGGTGAGTTTACCTTATTTCGTCTTTATAAAAAATGAATTGTTGTGTGCTAATTTTTAGGCAAGGCCCCATTATTATGCATGACTCTTACACTATTTGTGCACTGAATCTTGTATTATTTAAATTTATGAAATTTCCTAGCAGTGTGCACTAATATATAGTAAAGTATTAAACCCATATTTACTTACCCTTTACTTAGGAATCGTTATTGAGACAAACAAAAAAGCTTTTAAATGATATTGTCCATTTTTTTACTAATCTTTTCTGTATTTAAAACTCCTAGCAGCATATAATCTTTTTATTTTGCTTTCCTTTGCAGTATTATTACTTATATATATACGGAGCCAGCTGATATCCTGCATTTTACTGGAGCAAAAGGTAATCATAACAAAATGTACACTTTGCACATGGATAGGTAAAGGATACTTTTTTAGCTTTACAGCTTTTATTATGGCAGATCTACCTTTTTAAAAGAAGACCACACCATAGGGCACATATACATCCACAAGTGCAGCAAGCAAAATGAAATTTCAAGACCAATCCGCTTGTTTTTTCCCCACAAGGCAGCATGTTTTACAATTACAGCAATTGTGTCCAATTCACCAAAATGTATTTCTGCCCTCTGAGCCAACTGAGGTGGCTCCTGCGATGCCGCCCCCTGTGCTTACCTTTACAGTGCCAGAGGTGGTCAGGGGGGGCTGCATATCAGGTGTAGAGAGCGCACAAATGTACTTTCTGCACTAGCAGAGCAGAATTTCCTTTTTTTTTTTAAAAAAATGGAAATTCGGCTATTAAAGTTATCAGGAGCGGCTTTTTGCCTAAGGCAAGTTTCTCAACTTGCCTACATAGCAGTCACAAATCTGGTGTCCATATACATGGCTGTACAACACTTCGTACATAGTTGCATTTGAGTTGCTATGATATTTGGTGTGGGACTCAAACACCAGGCGCTGTATGGTCCCAATGAGCCTACTTTCAGGGGAGTACTGTAGGATGTGCAGGAACAGCAAGGCACAGGCCCTGCAACACTGAACATTATTATTTCATATGAACATAAGCACCATTTAATTTGAAATTGTTTTGTGTCTTACAGATGCGCCAGCAGAACACTGACATGACACTAAAGGAAATAAGGTTTGATGACTTTGTCTGAAAATGGCGAACAAATTGCAAAGTTTTGTTGTAATCATTAGGCACACAGGCAGGATAATCTACTAAGGAGCCATTGTCTTAGGCATCAGAGGGCCCTTTATATCTGAATTTTGCCCCTTGGTGTCTAGTGTTAAAACGATGGTCCAGCATAAACACACTAAAGTCATAAAACATTCTCAACCAATCATGAATGCATCCAGTGTAGGAGCATATTTGTACTTAGTAAATAAGTAAAAATGTAATGATTTACAGAAAGTAAAAGTAAAAAACTTTCAAAGCTTTGTAATTAACACTCATTTAGCTTGCCTTAAAACTGCTGTAGTCATACATATTGTTATGCTCTCTCCTAATTTCCCCTACATTGGGGTTTTCTGGTTTCCACATTACAAAATTGTTCCACCTACAGATGGCACCTACCTTCTGTTTCTGGAACCTATGTCAGTACATACCATCCTTTCTCTGCACATCTGAAAGTTTTAGATATAAAATGGAAACTTTTAATGCACATTTGAGTTGATTTTCAGACATTTTTGCTTCCAGTTCAAGCTAAACCATAGTTACAAGAATATCTAGGATATCCCAAATCTTACCATAACTGAGCTTTAAGATGGGCTTTCATGTGTATATAGGAGACCAAACCTTTCCAGATTTTCCCCAAATCAGCTTTCACTGATCCAGGTCCCACAGTTTGAGAACCACTTGGTGTATTACTAGCTGTTAATTAGACATATGCCAGTGACTATAATGGTACAGCAACACAAATGGTTAGCTCTAATCTGAATATTCTGCTTCAGTAAGCACTGTATACATAGGTGTAAATATACAGAGAACTTTTATGATGACTGTTTCAAATCTCAAATTAGGAGAATGAAGGACCGATTCCAGGAGATTCTAAATGATGTGAGTGAACAGAAAAGAACGCAAATGACTAAGATGATGGTGCAGGAAATAAAAAATGAACTCAAGAAATGGGAAGAAGACAATGTTCAAGTGAAAGATTATGCTCTCTATTCTTTAGGTGTGCAATCATATACATGGCGATCATTTCTTACAGTATACACATTTCTTATAGTATGTACACTTTGACCAAATTACTTGTTGCTGTCGTCACATGAAAATTCTTAATTCTTGCGGTCAAGTTCTCATCTTCTGCCCCTTCGTCTTACTATCAGGTGCCACTATCATAAAGGATAAGACCAGTCAAAGTCTGAAGTCAGATAACCTGCACTGGTCATTTCTTGGCATCTTGTCATGGCCCTATACTTCATGTCCAGAAGAAATACTCAAGGTGAGGTATATATATATATAAGTACTCCGTTTAGATCTCCTCAGCTGTTGCACAACTACAGCCATGTTTTTGGAGTTGTAGTTGGGCTTTTGGAATTAAATTGTTCCACTATGTTTTGAACCATATTAACTGTGTGTGTATGGCCAGTATTAGCCAAGAATGCAAGTACATTCATGTTACTGCCATTTTAGTTTACTCATTTAATGTAGAGTCATGACTGTGACTTTTGGAATGTGGCTTTTGACTAATAAACTATGTACGTGCCTCTTTAAGGCACATAGAGCAGTTCTCCAAACTTTAAGTATATGAATGTGACCTAAAACATCATCTAATTTTCAAACAAGTCCTAAAGGTAGATGAATAAACAAAAATAATTATATTTGTTCATGTATTTATTGAAAAAAAAGATCCAATAATAATATAATAACTATAAAATGCTCTAAACTTTAATTCATGTGCTGCATTAGTCTTATTTTTACCCATTACAGCCTGACGTTTACCCAGGCAAATGTTGGACTTTCCCTGGCAGCCAAGGACAAGTTTTAATAAAGCTGTCTGCTAAAATAATCCCAGTGGCTGTTACCCTTCAACACATTAGTAAGACAATATCTCCATCCAAAAACTACAGCAGCGCTCCTCGGGACTTCTCAGTGTTTGTGAGTAAATGGCATTTACTAGCATCTGTGGGCGAAATGTTATTTTTTTTTATTTATGCATAACTACATTTTTGCCAGGTACTGCATTCATTATTTCTCAATATTAATTACTTACTCTGGCTGTGAGCTTAACTGTCCTTGCTATTAAAGGGGTTTTTCACCTTTAGTTAACTTTTTGTATAATGTAGAGGGTAATATTCTGGGGCAATTTGCAATTGGCCTTAATTTTTTGTTTGTAGTTTTTTAATTGCTTCCATTTTTGTTTAGCAGCTTTTCAGTTTGGCGTTTCAGCAGCAACCTGGTTGCTAGGGTCCAAATTACCTTAGCGACCAGGGTGTGATTTGAATGAAAGACTGATATATTTATAGGAGAGAACCTGATACATAAATATTTTATAGAAATTAACAATAATAATAAAACTGCCTTCAAAGAGCAATAGTTTTTTTGGCTGCTGGGGCCAGCCAGTTAAAAAGCTGCAAAGAGTTAGAATGCAAATTATTAAAAAAAAATAATGAAGACTAAAGTTTCTAAGAATTGGCCATTCTATAACATACTAAAAGTTAACTTAAAGGTGAAACACCCATTTAAGTAATGTCAATCACTTATCCATCAATTGAAATCCCACTTTTGTCCTAAATATTCTATGGCTGAATGTTTTGTTTTTTTTTATATATGGCCCTTTTCCGAGACTTCCAATATACTGGAAGATTGTTGGCCAGAACCCACACATCCCAGGAAATCTGTCTGCCAGAGTAAATTGTATTTTTATATTTTTTGCTTTTCTGTTGCAGGGTTACGAACATGAATTCCAGGAGACTGGCAAGATACTGGGACAATTTACATATAACCCATGGGAAGCCCTAATTCAGAGTTTTAAGCTTATGGTAGGAGAATAAATAAAATATGTATTGCATCATTCATATCAATATCATTGTGTAGACTTTTGTCCCATTTTGGCTATGGCAAACGCTGGCACTGTCACATGGATGTTACCTTTGCATGTCTCACTTTCTATCAGAGCAATGCTCAGTTATATTTTCTGTATTCCCATGGCACCATCCATCTGCCAGCATTTCATTTATGAGAGATGATCCTAAAAACAGTTTTAAAGGGCAAGGTAAAATAAGGAATCACTTGGGAGTGATCACCTGAGGCCTGGGGCACTTTTGTTCTCAGCACTGTGCTATAAGGGCTGTGACACATGGTGAGATTAGTCGCCGCAGACAAATCTCCCCAAAATGTCATCCCACCGGCTAGAATGTAAATCGCCACTGCGATTTGCCGAAGTCGCAGAAGTTGCCTTGAGAAGAAACTTCTGCAACTTTGGCAAATCACGGCGCCGCGTATGCCATCCCACCAGCGATTTACATTCTAGCCAGTGGGATGGCATTTCGGGGAGATTTGTCATGCGGCGACTAATCTCCCCTTGTGTCACAGCCCTAATACTCTTTCAGTTCCCCAGCATCCCCTAAACCAGTGCTGTCCAACTGGCGGCCCGCGACCCCCCTTTGTGTGGCCCCCCACCTGTCTGGCTGCTTTAATGGCTTACTCTTGTGTAAGCTTTAAATGGTATCAGTACTGTGATTAACTGCCCCCCCCCCCCCCCCCCCTGCATGGTTCTCACCTCAGATTCAGGCTGTAATCAGGCTGTATTGTTTAAATATGTAATTCCCTGTGTTGTTCACACCTTTTAATCTCTGCATTGTTCACCCCCTGCAGTGTTCACACCTCAGGCTCAGGCTGTAATCACCCCCATTGTTCCCCTGTTCACACCTCAGGAGCAGTAGAAACCCACAAATAATCCCTGCACACTACAAAAAGAACATATACTGAGGTGGTACTGCAATTAAAAAGTTTTTTAATATACAGTTATTGTGCAGACTGTAGGAGCAGTGCCAGCATTGTGTCACTGTAGGCTGCCTGTGTGTGCCATACACACAGGCATCATAGGGCAAGTAGAGTATGGCACACACAGGCAGGGTAGGGAAGGCAGAGTATGGCACACACAGGCAGAGTATGGCACAAACCAACCAAGGATGGCAAACACAGTGAAAGTATGGCACACGCAGGCAGGGTAGGGAAGGCAGAGTATGGCACACACAGGCAGGGTAGGGCAGGCAGAGTATAGCACACACAGGCCAAGTATGGCACAAACCAGCCAAGTATGGCACACAGGCAGGGTAGGGAAGGCAGAGTATGGCACACACAGGCAGGGTAGGGAAGGCAGAGTATGGCACACACAGGCAGGGTAGGGAAGGCAGAGTATCGCACACACAGGCAGGGTAGGGAAGGCAGAGTATGGCACATACAGGCCGGGTAGGGCAGGCAGAGTATGGCAGGTTTTTGCTGTACTACAACCATTAATATGGGTATGGTCATGTGATAACATGGGTGTGGTTTCTGTACATCGTTTCTGTACATCGTGTGCAAGAAAAGTAATGCGGCACAGTCCTGACAAAAAAAGGATGGTGCATGTTTGGAAGAAAGGTAGTGCTGGCCAGGTTCTATAGTAAGTCACTAGAATAACTGGGAGGTGCTTTAAGGGCCGTGACAAACGGGGAGATTAGCCGCCAAGCGACAAAATCTCCCTTGTCGTGGGCAACTAATCTCCCCGAAATGCCATCCCACTGGCTAGAATGTAAATCGCCGATGGGATGGCATACACGGTGCGGTGATTTGCCAAAATTGCCGAAGTTGCCTTGAGATGAAACTTCGGCGATTTTGCCGCCGCGTAAGCCATCCCTCCGGCGATTTACATTCTAGCTGATGGGATGGCATATCGGGGAGATTAGTTGCCCGTGACAAGGGAGATTTGTCGCGCGCCGACTAATCTACCCGTCTGTCACAGCCCTAAAGACACACGGAGCTACTAGTAGCAGCTACTTGTTGTGGCTACAGAAATAGACAATGCTGATCATTTACTGATAATTGCCTCAAAGTGTGTTTTAGCAGAGGCAGAGTATACCCTGTCTGTGGCAGGGTATTTTCTGGCATTTAGTAGCTGTGACTAAGTAGCTCTGTGTGTCTTCACCCAGAGGGATTCTGTCATGAGTTTTTGGTGTACTTTTTATTTCTAAATTACATTGTTTACTTATCAAAATGACAAAAGTTTAATTAAAATCTCTTTGCCTTGCCTTCAGAATGATGACACGAGTCGATTCCAGTTCATCCAACTGAGGATTCTAAGCAACTGGGGCAATGAGAAATACACAAGTGTTTACAGGTTCCAAGTTCACCAGGAGCTGCCTGTACAACTCAGAAGCTGAAGACCCACACCGTGTACATGCTGTGTACATTAACATGTGTTCTACAGCTGATATTTATATAGCAGCACTCTGTGATAAATAGCATCTTTCTTATATGTGCCAGACTGGTTTCATGTTCTGTCTGTTGGGAAATAAAGTGCAAATAGAATATTTAAAGGATATTTGTTGGCACATTAATATTTATTTATTTTTATTTCTTTGTGAAGCTTCTCTTTGATACAACAATGTTGGCTGTATATGTATATATCGCTTGGTTTTAATACACTGACTAAATATATGCAAATCTGCATCCTGGTTGGCAAATGATCAGTATACTCATATTTAGGGGCACATCTGGGTCTGCTGACGCACCCCAACCCTCCTATGCTCATCTCCATTTCGTGAAACATTACTGATACAATTGTTAATAATAATTGTAGCTGCAGATGCGTTTAAACTCTTCACATTCAGCATAATGAGAGGCAACTACTGTCAGGAAAATGTATTTGCCACCTTACGATAAGTGAAATAACCTATTCATATGCCATTGCTTCTGGGTGGGTTAGACAAGGTTGTAAGGTAACTACTGAGAGACAGGCTGAAAGACTAAGGGGTATATTTATCATGCTTACCGGTGATGTTACTCATAGTAGCCAATTAGATGCTTTGCTTTGGTTTTCTAACTATTTAAATCTAATTGCTGATTGGTTGCCCTGGGCAACATCACCAGTAATGGTTCACTCCATTTTTTCACAGCATGATAAATATACCCCTAAGTCAAGGCAGAAGACAGCACACAACTGGCAGTGTCAGGTACAGGATGACAGTCAATACCAGGCACGATGGCACTATGCCACAGGCATACTAAACAGGCAGCAGTAAGCTGGCATCATCATGCTTGCCCAGGCCAGTGCTTTATTCCCATTACTGGGCCCGTGCAACACAGTAGGGGTCATATATGTGATACCCCAGTTACAGTTGAATAAATATTGCCTCAGCTGTTGAACAAATATATGCCAATGCCATTCATTTAAAGTACTTGTGTCATTCGTTATGAAAATCCTATGCAAATGTGCCTTTTGATGTGGGTAACCCTGGATCAACCACCACCTCGAAAGGCTGCAATAACACCAGCTACAGCAGCCTATGCCAATTGAAAAAGTGAACTTGGGCCTAAAGAACTGGGCACATAAGTCATTCTTGCCACCAAGCTCTAGAAATTAAATATCACAGATTTTCAGCACAATTGCATTTGATTTGCTTAAATGGGAACTATCATGAATCTGCTTAATTTGGCTCAGTGGGAGCCCAAGTGGCCCAACCATTCTTGAGTAATATCTAAAGTTCAACTGACACTTTCCCTCTCACTCACCTGAGTCACTAACAAACACCTAGAACTTTATTTCATACAGGGATCTATGTGCCTGTACACACACATAGTTGCCTGTGCAGAGGTCTGTTATATTACTGCAACTGGTGTGTCACTGTGACTGGTATGGAGGAAGTCTCTTTTATACACCTGTGTCTGGCTGATAGCTATAACTTTGTGTTGGTGCAAAATTTTTAAAAGCAATAAATTGTCAAAATGTTTGTCTTTGGACTTTATATTTTCAGTATTATAAAATATTTTCCATTATTGTTCCCCTTTAAATGCACAGGAATTCTGCACATTTTAACTCGACGCAACAATTGTATCAGAAGGCATCTCTTTGGCACAATTACGCTGGACAAGCATGTGTATAATGAGCGACCTGGGAGACTCCCTCACTATGTGCATGGGTGTCACCCAGAAACCCTCCAACCTGCTAACCCGGAGTACAGCACAAAGCAAAGACTTGATTGGTTATTATGGTACAACTGCACTGGGGCAATTTAGCAGGGTTATGAGTAAATCAGCTCCTGACTATATATGTATTAATCTGTGTTCTACACTCCATGTAAGTTTGCAAACATACATACATGGGAGACATCAACACATTCCAGGAGCCTTGCTTTACAATACAGGGTCTGGCCCTACGGAAGAGCACTATGGCCACCATAAAAAATAAATTCTGTTGAATTATGACTTTTAAAAGTCATAATTATGAGATTAATAGTCATAGTTATATGTTCAAAAGTCAGAATTTTGGCCCCACGTATTGTGAGTTGGGTAATACCATTCCAACTACAAACTCCTGTCAGCTGTCTCTGACTATCCTTTCTTCTAATTGGATGACTGAAATGCAGCTGTGCGATTGGTCAGTTTTATAAACCTGGAAAATTTCCAAGGATAGGAAATGATAATGGAGGAACCATTCCTGTAAATAAAGAACGGGTAACTAGAATTGCATCGCTATCACAATACAAGTTCAATACAAATTCTTGATATACTGGCACAGGAGGGAAGTAGCATTAGCGAAGCAGCCACGTTAATACTGAGGCGCCTCTAGTCACCCCTATGGCCGCTCCGCCACCTGGTCATGTGACCGCGCTGTGCAGCCATTGGCTAGTGTTTCCGCCTCAGCTGGCCCGGAGAGAGGGAAGGCGTCAGTGTCGCTTGTGCTGCGCAATAATGGCCTTCTCCCTTCCCTTCATTATATGCCAGGTTATTGTGGCGCTGACCATTGGTGAGTGCGTTAATCTGAGGAAGGTTGCTCTGTAAAAAAAAGTATCTTTATCTTATTCTAAACCTATAGACGCCTGCGCCTTGTGTCATTTTGTCTGTGAGCACCACATACAAAACAGGCGCACTTTGTTGTGGTATTTCCACTTCTCTTGGTGTGTAGGAGCGCCTGCATCCAGTGGAACAACTAGAAGGCACTGGGCCCTACAGTAAAATCATTCTGGGGCCCCTAAACTCTATTCCTGACATACCCCAGCAGTCAGCTAACAGATTAGAGGGGATCCAGCCATATTTCTGTGAATCTGTGCGCATGTAGACGCTCAAAAACAGGGGTGTTTAGTTACAAGGTTATGATCATAAAATTGGCGGGCCCCCATACCGCATCAAAGTGTAAAATCACCTTCAGCAGCGACAGATGCACAATGTGTTATTGGAATTTGACATCAGGGGGTACAGCCGCACAGCATGACTTGCTTAAAGTTAGCCCCAAATATCGCTTACATGTTGTGACAGAAGGAAAGGTAACAACTAAGGGGTATATTTATAATGCTGTGTAAAAAGTGGAGTAAAACATTACTGGCGATGTTGCTCATAACCGCCAATCAGATGATTTGCTTTGATTTTATAACTGTTGACATCTAATTGCTGATTGGTTGCCCTGGGCAACATCACCAGTAATGCTTCACCCCACTTTTTACACAGCATGATAAATATACCCCTAAGTAAGCTTTATCAGAAAGGTCTATGTAAATGCAGCCATAAGCACTCAGAGAAATGCTGTACTGACTTCTCTGTCAAAAGATTTATTGTGTTTGTTTTCTTGTGCCAGAGACAGGCAGCTCTCTCCTGCTCCCCCCCTCCCTCAAGAATGCTAAGAACTCACTCCCCCCTCTTAGGAATGTGGATCTGAGCCAATCAGCAATCAGTCATAGTCTAACAAATTGAGCATGTACACTGGTCTCGGTGCAGGAGCGAGGCATTATGGGAATTTTCTTTACACAGCTCAGCGGTTTTTTTTCCTATGAGGCTTCTAAGCATCTGAACAGGAAAAATATGGGGAGACTTAAGGGCACTATTGAGAGAACTGAAGGTATGCCTGCAGCTTGAGATTAACTCTTAATTAGCTTTTCCTTCTCCTTTTAAGGATTTTATTAAAGCTAGACACTGAGCCATTCTAATATATATATATATTTTTTAATAGTCAACTTTTATTAATTTTCTTATAAACAAGGGAATGATAGAAGGAAGAAAGTGAGATGGAGGGAGGAAAAAGGGGGGGAGTAGGGAATGGAGAGCATATTATGGTGCTTTAGACAGTTGTTGCTGGAGACTCCAGCCATGGGTTCCAAATCTTCTTGAACTTTAGTGGGCATCGTCTGGCTAGATATGTTAACCTGTAGAGTTCCAGTTGTGAGTTGATCAGTTTTATCCATTTATTTATTTATCCAGTGTAGGGCCACAGTTTTTTTGCATAAAATAGCAGAGCCCTCATAAGTGATCTGGAGGCTGTCTTTGGTAGTAGGAAGTCCACCAGGCCCAACAGGCATGTGATTGGGTTTAGAACTTGAGGTAGGGAGAGTTTGTCTGCTAGGAAGCGCATGACTTGTTGCCAAAATCTCTGGATGTCTGGGCAGTTCCAAAGTAAGTGAAAGAAATCAGCATCAGGTTCATTGCAGCGAAGGCATCGGGAGTGTTCCAAGCGACCCATCTGGTGTCGTTTCCTAGGTTTTAGGTAGGTTTGGTGTATAATTTTGAATTGAATTAGTTTGTCTCTTGTACTTGTAATGGGGAGTAGAGATTGTCTTCCGCCTCTTCCCAGTCATCTGGTTCTAGGTGGAGATCGCTTGATTCCCATTTGAGTTTGACTCTGGGGTCATATTTGTGAGTTGTGATTGCTGTGTATGTTTTGGAGAGGGTTTTAAGCTTGTCTGGGGCAGAGATTATGTTTTCTACTGTCGTGTATTGTATGGGATGGATATCACTCTGAAACTGTATAAGGAAGAGATGTCGTATTTGCATGTAACTACACACCGACATTCTAATATATTTACTTCTAGATCTGAATTTGACCGACTGGCTGGGCTCATATGAAATTGTAACACCATTGCTGGTAGAGGAGAGGATTGTGAATAAAACAAGAGTGAGTTTGCCTTAAAAAATATATGTTTAAGCAGAGTCCCTTATGCATTTCTTTTGTAATGCCCCCATCATGTATATACTTGCAACTCAATCCACCTATCTCTGTCATCACTGGAGGGGACTCAAGCCTAGGATAAGAACCCTTGGAGTGGTTGAGTCGCCTGTGATAGATGACTGCTATTATGGACGACAAACCGCTCTCAAATATGGGGGGTGGGCGGGCTATGCGTGTACAGCGGATCAACGAGACGACCGATATATAGCAAAGGCTGCGGATATCGGTCGTCTCGTCGATAGGGCAGGTTAAAAGATTTTGATTAGGCGCCATTAAAGGTAGATTTCCTATTGTTTCTACCTCCACATCTGACGATTCAGCCCTGAACGTCAGTGGGGGAAACGAACCCACAACCTTACACTGCTGGCTGTCTCTCCCCGCTTCTGAATTTATAGGCGCGCACCTGCTACGATCCGCCCTATTTGCGATGTCATTTCAAGGCGCGGGTCTGTAAATACAGGGAAGAAGTCTGGTTAGGCATGGGTTGAGTTTTTCTCGACCTTCACATCACTACTGCCTTTGTCTTAAATATGGCTATTTAAAGTTCTAATGATCACTACTATGTTTTTATACTTACTAACTTGTTCTCTTATCCTTTGAGAAGATGCTTTGTATAAAGTCTTTTACTTCCCCCGTTTCTTGTGTGTCAAATTTATTTTACTGGGAAAGGTTAAATGATTTAGTGCCCACCAGCAACTGAAACTGCTTTCAATTAGCTGCTCTCTATTGTTCAGAGCAGCAAATCACAAATAATTGTATAGCAATTAAAGTATCATAGTGTGGGGTGGCACCTGGAAATAGACTTTAAGGGTAACTAATTTGTTGTACTTTTAATTTCTGCTGTAACTACACATTTTTTTCATTCTGATGTTTAGGAGCTTACCTATGTAATTATGATTGACAGAACAGACTACGTTATTCACTTAATTCGTAATCCGTAAGTATGAATGAGTAGGTCCTACCACAAGCTTTTCACATACGTGTAACACTTCGCTCATCTTCTGTCAGTAATAATGATAGATTTTAGACATGTGAGACTGTTGAACACAAGGCTATGTCTAGCAGTTGCACTGTTTAGCATTTGTTTATTTACAGCTCCTGAAAGGGTAAGTAAAGCCACAATTTCTTTTTTTATTGTGTGTTGGTTGCATTGGGGTGTTTCATGTGTTCTACTTTTCCCTACATAGATAAATTAGGCACACACTATCTAATTAGCCTTTATGTCATCTACTACTTAAAGGGCAATTGTTTTCCCCATTGGAGGTGCGGAGAGGTACCAGGAGGTGGCCATGTTTTGTCAGACACATCGCATATTGAGCGAGTCTCCCAGCTCATTCATTAAGCATCAGGGGATTCCTCCCCTAATCGTACATCACATGCATGCACCTGAAGCAAGAGCATATTAGGGCCCAATTAGCATTGTTTACGCCAACCGTAGTGTGGTCTCTATTTGCCAAAAAATTCTAACTGCACAAAGCTGCATTATGCCAAAGTCTAGTTGCAGCAAATTCTCTAGGACAGTGATACCCAACCGGTGGCTGATGAGCAACATATTGCTCAACAACTAGTGATGTGTGGGTCGGGAAATACTCAACCCGCAGCCGACCCTAACCCGAACCCTACCCGACCTGGCTTCCTCCCTCTATGTATAGACCCACCCTGCAGTGATGTCACAAAAGGGGTGGGTTGGAGCGGGACAGCGCGCACGCCTATAAATTAGAGAGCCGGAAGAGAAAGCCGGCAGTGTAAGGTTGCGGGCGGAGAGGAAGTGCTCAACCTGAACCCGCCCACAACCCACAGTTGATGTGTAGTGCACATCACTATCACCAACCCCTTTGATGTTGCTCTCAGTGCCCCTAAAGCAGGTAATTATTTTTGAATTGCTGACTTGGGGGCAAGTTTTGGTGAATAAAAACAAGATTTACTACCAAATAAAGCCCCCTGTAAGCTGATAGTGTGCATAGAGGCTGCCTAATAGCCAATCTTAGCCCTTATTTGGCACCTCCATGAACTTTTATGGTGCTTGTGTTGCTCTCCAAGTCTTTTTTTTTATTTTTAAAGTCTTTATTTTAATGAAGATATTGAAAGAACATACAGTAAACATGGTTCACAATTATTGACAGTCATGAATATGTGGTGTCTCCATGATACAGCGCAAAAGGAGAAAGAAGGGGAAGCAAATATGCATCAGTGAAATACACAGCGTAATCATATTAACTTACATTTGTACAATGATACAAGTGCTATCCCAGCCTGGTATAGAGTTTATTTATCAAGTAAATGTTCAGGGGACCGAAAACTCAAGTAGGTTAATATCAAGCCGTGGGCTCCATATTTTATCAAATTTTTCTGGGCACCGTCAAGCCAGGTAGGTAAGCTTCATAGAGGGGAGAGTCTCTCTCCAAATCTTTTTACATTTGACTTTGGCTCACGAGTAAGAAAGGTTAGGGATCCCTGCTCTAGAAAGAATTTGTACATGTAGGAGAGAGTGCATTAAAGGGGAACTTTGGCTTCCAAACCAAAACTTGTTAAAGAGTCCCACACAACAGAAACCCCTAATATAGCTATCGCTGTAATCCATTGCTTCAAAAATTAGGAATACATACAATTTTTATATGCTGAAATCCAGCTGCAAAACAGTTTTTCCCTTTCTGCATCATTTGAAATCCAGCAGGGAAAAAGGGACTAAAACACTGATGTCACAAATTTTAACAACTTCTGTTATATTTTATTTGAGTCTCAAAGTAGTCAGCCAGATCAGCAGGAAAATTATGTAAATTATTACATTTAAAATCATGAAAAGGCTGCATATTTTTTAATCAATGAATATTGCAAAGTCGCTTGAAATTATGTTTACTTTTTAAAATGCTTAAGTTGTGTTTGGATGGATTCCACATTTAATCTTTCTTTGGTACTCAATTTGGCAGTACAACTAGTGTGCTCCAAAGCAGGGTCCTTCCACATCATTTACAGTGCATGCAGTGCTATACATGCTAGGAATGGGGTGAACATTATTGTAGGCAGTGATTGGCTGAAAGAACGTGGACAATCAAGAAGCCGACACAGCCCTGGAAATGCCTGGCATAATTCAGAAAAGGTTAAATATGCAGAAGATAAAAGACTGCATTCTAAAAAATTAATATACAGATGAAAGCCCTTTCTTTGATTCATTTGTGGGTTAGTTGGGCTTTTTCCTGTTTCCTTTAGCCCTTGGTATTCCCCCGCATCTTTACTCCTTTTGGCTCGCATGTCACATCTGACAAAGCAGAAGTGCAAACCATCTACAGAACATTTGCTTGTCTCATGGAAGCATCGCATTATCAACCACATTAGTGCTGCTTGCTCAGTGTCAACATGCTAAAGCGGGGGGACGCTGGGGTTATTGGACCCTTTGCATCATGCTTCCCAATATGTGCTTTGCTGTAAGGTTTATCACTACCCTCAGCATAGTTCCTTGGTTTTTCCGCAATTATCTGACTTTGTGTAAACCAACTCCACATCATACAGGAAAGAAGCCATACAGCTAGTAAAGCCACACAAAATCAGTATGTGCCTTAAATCTGGAAACATTAAAAGGAAGAGAAGAGAGCTTCAGCAGAATGATGGGTAAAAGTGTGGGGGATTGGAGCAGGGTGAGATAAAGCTGAGGACAGGGAAGACTAAGAAAATGAAAAGGCAAGGGGGTATCTTGGTGGTTCCCCATTTACATTGGCTACTTTTTTCTCTTTAGGATGCTTGTTCCTACAGACTTTAAAGTTTTTT
This sequence comes from Xenopus tropicalis, assembly GCF_000004195.4. NCBI lineage: Eukaryota > Metazoa > Chordata > Amphibia > Anura > Pipidae > Xenopus > Xenopus tropicalis. The sequence goes on from NC_030679.2 coordinate 121,104,575, forward strand.
CCTACAACAAAGCATACTCCTTGTATTTTGACGAGCCCCACATTCTTGTAAGTACTAACACTATTGCTGCAGTTGCTATAAAATAATTATCTACTAGAATGCAAGCTCTTCTACATTCTGTTTTTTCTGTACAGCATGAAGCTATCTTCATTATATGGATGTTCACATTAAGCTTCTCCACCCCCATCCCCACGTCTCAAAAATGTGTGTGATAGACTTGGTCATAATGCCAGCCCAAATGTGCTTTTGTTTGGGGTATTGTGACCCCTCTGATCTCACCAACTGTGACTGCGGTGTCACCACCCAGCCAATTTTACAGCCGTTAATTTTGCTAAACCGTGTTTTAATGTAACATAATAATAAAATAGAATTTCGAAAACCAACTAAAGCCAGAGAGAGAGAGAGAGGGGAGAAATGCCTTTTTATTTTCAAGTTTTTCCTACAGTTTTCTCTCTTTCCACAGGAGGTCACTGTTGTACCATTTCTTAATTATAAGCCACATTTTTATTCACTTTCTATCATATTACGTGTATTTATTTGCCAAGCTGACTGCTTAAATTTTGATGGCAATGTTTGTAAATTATAAATACATGCCATTAATAATAAAATAAATTAGTGTATTCACATGGAAGGAAGCCAAATTCCAGCAAGGGCAAGTACAATGATTTGCATAAAAAAGGTGTCAAATAAAAGTGGTTCGGGTATGGGACTGGTTATTCAGAATGCTTGGGACTGGTTGTTTTCTGGTTAAGGAGTCACCATACTTTGTTTACTAAAACATCATTTAAACATTAAATAAACCTAATAGGATTGTTTTGGCTCCAGTAAGGATTAATTATATCTTAGTTGGGATCAAGTACAAGGTACTGTTTTATTATTACAGAGAAAAAGGAAATTATTTTTAAAAATTTTAATCCTACATCTTATAGTTGTAGTTATAAAGCTGTGTCCGCCACTATTTCTGAAGTCTGCAGGGAGAATCTATGACAGATGGATAAGTATGTAAGATAGTAGTGTTATTTTATACAACCTCAGATGTTTGAGCAAAGTAAAGTGCATTTCACTGGGGGCGTGCCAAAATATTATGCACCCCCCCCCCAGGCTGGGCTGGAGTAAGTAGAGTAAGCCCGGCAGATCCACTCTATTGTGCAAAATCACACCCAGAGACATCCCTGATTTACCTGAAACCCTGCCCACTTTTTTTCACATGAATAAAATAATTCTTAGTCACTTTTATTACTTTGGTAACAATATCCCGTATTGGTTGCAAAACAATCCTATTGGGTTTATTTAATATTTAAATATTTTTAGCAGACTTAAGGTATGGTTATCCAAATAATGGAACGATCCCTCATCCCATAAAACCTTAGGTCCAGAGCTATTTGGATAATAGATCCAAAAGCTGTATTATTCTTAAGATCCCATTTGATTATAACTAGCATCTGGCGGGCAGGGAGGGTATCCTACAGGAAGCAGCTATGGCCTAATACAATAATTTGAGTTCTAGATGCAGTAGGGTGTAACTGACACATCTGGCACACACAGTTTTCCACTTAAAAAAGTTTGCTCCATCCTTTACCCTTGTTTGGTTTTGCAAGTGTGACATTAGACTTAAGACATGTTTTGCCACATTATAGAAAGACCATTGTGCAAAACCCCAGGTCACAATGATAATACCTTTACCCCTACAATGAAGGGTTTCAAACAAAGCAGTTATTATTAAACCATATCTGAGAATATATCTTCTATTAGGAACATTGTAATAATATCTGTGTGTTTTCCCCTTAAGACACAATGCTACTACCAAGGATATATACAAGGATACCCAAACTCAGTAGTGGCTATGAACACATGCTCTGGACTTAGGTTTGTCTTTACATTTGTCTTTTTTGCATAATTGTACAGGTATTTGTTTGTTTTCTTGTGCATTTCATGGCGGATATCTTTTCTGATTTTTATAAACCATGCTGAGAAACCTTGTTGCAGGCTATTCATCAAATCCTGCTGTCCTCTGTTGTTGTTAATATTATTTCTATCTGTCCAATTAGGGGCATCATGCATACAGATGAATTTATATATGCAATTGAACCAAGTCAACAATTAGACAATTTTAAGCACGTTGCTTATAGTATGGAACAGTTTAAAACAACTATACACTGTTTACTGAACACATCCATTTACCATCCTCCTACAAAAAGCTCACCCATAGAGCAGGTACCAGTAACCATTCCATAACATTTAATTGGTAGATGTGGATGCTAGAAAAACTTCAGTTATGCTGTTTTTATACTTTGGCCCTTATTTATTGACTATCGTTTCTGTATCCAGTTTACTTACCTGACCTCACTTTTTCATTTCTTCAATCTTAGCATCATCCCAAATATTTGCTGCTTCCTGTATTGTATTTAAGAAGAGCACTTCATAAACTGTTTAATAAGAAGTGTTGTCTGTTGATTATATACTTACAAAAATGTTTGTATTTATCCTGAATGCTTTTCACTTTTCACTCATTTTTTATTTGCAGGGATTAGGTGGTCGCAATAAAACAGCATATGTGGAGGTATTTATGGTTGTAACTCAACAACAGGTGATTTTGGATAAAGGGTCAATAATATTCAGCAGTACTGTATGGTATGGAACCTGGGGTTTTCTAGATAGAGGGTCTTTCCGTTACTTGGATCACTTTAAGTCTGCTAAAAATAATTTAAACATTAAATAAACCCAATAGGATTGTTTTGCCACCAATAAGGATTAATTATATCATAGTTAGGAGCAAAGACAAGGCACTGTTTTATTATTAAAAAGAAAAAGGAAATCATTTTTAAAAAGCTATCAAGCAAGCTAAAATAGAAATGGAAAGGGATATTGCAGCTAGGAGTAAAAAGAATCCTAAATTATTTTTTAATTATGTGAATAGTAAAAAAATGAAGCAAGAAGGGGTGGGAACTTTATTATCACGGGGGGGTAAGTTGGTTGATGAGAACGGGGAAAAAGCTGAAATTTTGAACTCTTATTTTTCATCTGTCTATACATCTGAGGAGCCAGATAATGAAGGCTTCCCTTGTAATATGCCCAGTTCTAGTAATTTAGCTACTGGCGCATGGGTCACTCGGGAGGAAATTCAAAAGAGACTTGAACATGTAAAGGTAAACAAAGGTCCAGGGCCGGATGGGATTCATCCCAGAGTATTAAATGAGCTGAGCGCTGTGATTGCCAAACCTCTTCACTTAATTTTTCAGGATTCATTGAGGTCTGGCATGGTGCCAAGAGACTGGCGGATTGCTAATGTGGTGCCGTTATTTAAAAAGGGATCCCGTTCTCAGCCTGAAAACTATAGGCCTGTTAGTCTGACATCAGTAGTAGGAAAACTTTTGGAAGGGGTAATAAGGGATAGGGTACTTGAATACATTGCAGTTCACAATACTATTAGTTTGTGCCAGCTTGGTTTTATGCGTAACAGATCTTGCCAGACTAATTTAGTCGCCTTTTATGAGGAGGTGAGCAGGAACCTTGATGCTGGAATGGCAGTTGATGTCATCTACTTGGACTTTGCTAAAGCGTTTGATACAGTACCTCACAGAAGGTTAATGATCAAATTAAGGAATATTGGCCTAGAACATAATATTTGTAATTGGATAGAGAACTGGCTGAAGGATAGAGTACAAAGAGTGGTTGTAAATGGAACATTTTCTAATTGGACCAGTGTGGTTAGTGGAGTACCGCAGGGGTCAGTCCTTGGGCCTTTGCTTTTTAACTTGTTTATTAATGACCTGGAGGTGGGCATAGACAGTACTGTTTCTATTTTTGCTGATGACACTAAATTGTGCAAAACTATAAGTTCCATGCAGGATGCTGCCACTTTGCAGAGCGATTTGACAAAATTAGATAACTGGGCAGCAAACTGGAAAATGAGGTTCAATGTTGATAAGTGCAAAGTTATGCACTTTGGTAGAAATAATATAAACGCAAACTATCTACTGAATGGCAGTGTGTTGGGGGTTTCCTTAATGGAGAAGGATCTAGGGGTTTTTGTTGATAACAAGTTGTCTAATGCCAGGCAGTGTCATTCTGTGGCTACTAAAGCAAATAAAGTGCTGTCTTGTATAAAAAAGGGCATTGACTCAAGGGATGAGAACATAATTTTGCCCCTTTATAGGTCCCTGGTAAGGCCTCACCTTGAGTATGCAGTGCAGTTTTGGGCTCCAGTCCTTAAGAAGGATATTAATGAGCTGGAGAAAGTGCAGAGACGTGCAACTAAACTGGTTAAGGGGATGGAAGATTTAAACTATGAGGTGAGACTGTCGAGGTTGGGGTTGTTCTCTCTGGAAAAGAGGTGCTTGCGAGGGGACATGATTACTCTGTACAAGTACATTAGAGGGGATTATAGGCAGTTGGGGGATGTTCTTTTTTCCCATAAAAACAATCAGCGCACCAGAGGTCACCCCTTTAGATTAGAGGAAAGGAGCTTCCATTTGAAGCAGCGTAGGTGGTTTTTCACGGTGAGGGCAGTGAGGTTATGGAATGCCCTTCCTAGTGATGTGGTAATGGCAGATTCTGTTAATGCCTTTAAGAGGGGCCTGGATGAGTTCTTGATCAATCAGAATATCCAAGGCTATTGTGATACTAATATCTACAGTTAGTACTAGTGGTTGTATATATAGTGTATGTATGTGAGTGTATAGATTGGTAGGTGTGGGTTAAGTGTGCTGGGTTTACTTGGATGGGTTGAACTTGATGGACACTGGTCTTTTTTCAACCCTATGTAACTATGTAACTATCTGAATTATTTGATTAAAATGGAGTCTTTTGTGGTTTTATAGATAATGGGTTTCTGCATAATGGATCCCATACCTGTATATTTAAAATCAGCTAGACACAAATATTCTTTTATATTCATAGCATTACTGTTAGGTTTAATTAGAAACAATTTAGTGCGATAAGGCATATTGCATGCTTTTGTTGCGTTAAAATTGACACAAAAAAAAACGCGCGATTTGCTAAAGTATTATTGCATGCGTTAATTCGCATATCGAATGCGTTCAATTTTGCGTTAACGCTTTGCATTAATTTGTGCGCAGAAATAATACTAACGCATGATTCACAAACACTTGGACGCGCTAAATATCACATTTGTCTGTGTGAAAAATAACACCTACTTGAGGCAGGCGGTAATTATAGAAAAGTACAGTTAATGAGCTTTTGGCAATAAAATAAGGACTTTGCAGTGGGAGTTATTCAAGTCTGTGTTGGCCCAAGAGTGATGCAGCCTCCAGTTTGCAGGGAAATGGTCGTTTTCTTAAAAGTAGTTTTACGAAAGTAATGGCATGTATTGCTAATATGGCGTGCATTTTTTCGCACGCAGTGACTATATGTGCGCGATGCGTTCATTAGCGTGCGTTCCGTCAAATACCGCACAAAAATAGTCTTCGCGACCTAAATAACGCAAGCAGTATCGCGTCTAAATTAACGCAAGTATCCTTTTAGTGAATCATGCATTAAGACGCGAAAAATTAGACGCCATAACATTTTTAACACATGCTATAAATAGCGCACGTTTTAACGCACTTTAGTAAATTAACCCTATGGTGTTTTGTTTTACCTACACACTTCAATATTAAGCCCCCTTGAAATAAATATAGCAGTTTTCTTTCTTTATAGATTCTCATCTGTAGGAAGAGGAGTTGGCCTAGAGCTGGTTAGCCTTTGGGTGTGGGTCCTTAGTTTCATTCGCTGTGGCCCTGGGCAATGATTTGCCCTGGGCAGGTCATTTAAGTTTATGGTATCCCAGCATACTTAGTGAGCCTATAATGGCTGCCTTGCTTGCTATAATGCACTAATTCCCCTTCCTTCCCTTGCAGTTTAGGGTTTGGTGCACTATGAATTCACTAACTCAGATATTTTGCTTCTGTATTTGCAGTTTGAATTCCATCATGAAAACCAAACACTTCTATTAGAGAGCATGCTTGATTTAATAAATGGTGTAAATGCAGTAAGTACCTTTTTAATTTCATTAATACACATTCTGGCACACGCACACACAATCTGTATAGAACAGAACTTGGCCATACAGGGGCCAATAAACGTTTCTGACGGGGCTAGTGGGTTATTGGGACGTTTGTGGGGTCCTGCTGATGGCCTGACAGGAAATTAGCCAGATATCTATCTGACAAGTTGATGCAGTCCTTTTCCATCAGGTCACGATAGACCCTATTTATGATCCGGTTGTTGGCCCAAGGAACAAATAATACATTTAGATTTATTTGGCCCAGCCAAATTTGGAAAAGATCCACTTGCTTGGTAAGTTCTTACAGTGTACTCTGGCACAGTACAGGTAATTGTAATATTGAAACAAACATAGCATAGCAGTATGAGAGGTTCTGCAGAGCTAGGGAAGGAGGACAATGGTTTAACAGTGGCTTTGCTCACTCTCTGAGTAGGAGTCATTGAAAGGTTAGATGTTGGTATCTGTACTCTAAGACATCTGTTGGTCACCCTGACAATGCATCACACGTCCTGTTGGCAGTCCGACCAGTGAGTGAACTGGTTAATTGTAATACTTTAAGACAGGCTTCTAAAGTATAGCTAAATATTTTAAAGGGACACTGATATGTTCCTATAAAAATATATAAGAATGTGTCAGTATTACTAAACAGTTGCAGCATAAAAATCTAACAAGCGAAAAGCCCACCAAACGCATCCCCAGCCGAGCTGTTCCAGAGCGACACGCCAACCAGCAAAGGGATCTTTTGCACTTGTGATCATCACGCTGGGTTGGGTGTGGTGTGATCCTGCCATAGGGTGGAGTACTGTTTCCATTTCTGATTAGCCTATGGAAGGATCGCACAGCCCCCAAGCTAGTGTGAAACTTGAAAACAGTGTGGCTCCTTCTGCTCTCGGCCCCCTTCATGATGAGGAAGAATAAAATAATAGTGTGAGATCTATTTATTCGGGAGTCTGGGAGTAGGAAAAGGAGCATTTCTAATAGCAGGCCTTGTGCCGTTATTTGTGTACTGATTGGTTATAATTTGTTATCTGTCTAGGTGTACCAGGCTTTAAATTCTCACATTGTTTTGGTTGGAATAGAGATCTGGTCTAATGAAAATCTTATTAACACAGCGGGAAAGAATGTGCATGCTATTCTGTCAGATTTCCTTGCCTGGAAGAGAGAATACCTGGATGAGAACATTAAATGTGCTGTTGCAGTTTTATCTTGGTAAGAATCCTAGTCTAATTTGTTTTGTACAAGGTTTTAAAGGAGAAAAAACACTTACCATGTGAGCTAGAAATGTTGCACGTTTTGTTTTCTGTGCCAGCTCAAGGCCATCAGACAGTCTATGCCCCCTAAAAGCTCCCCATCTTCTTTTCTACTGCTGCTTAGGGGCCAATTTACAATATACAATATATATAAATCACATGTAATTCAGATTAAATGCCAGCACAGATGGCCCAGAAAGATCCGTGATGGCAAGCTCCTTTGGACAAGTATGAATAATCTGGGTCATAACTGGTAAAGGGCTGTCAAACCCCTGTACTGGTGCAGTAAGGTCAGTCTATAACAAACAGCATTTCTAGCCATATTCATTTTTAGGAGTCGTCTATAAAATAAGTCATTATTTTTAATATATTATAATTACAAATCATAAACCTGGATAATTTAAAAAATAATTTTAGCAGTAGTTCCATTTTGTAATTATTTAAAGTCATTTATTTAAAAGGCTTGAGGCAAACACAATAATGCTGAAGCACTGATACGGCCTTTTACAATAATAGGAGAGATGAGACCGTCTCCACATCAAGTCTGTCACATTTGAGAGGAGCCTGCAGTCCTGATAATTCTGCCTTCATAATCAAGGTATGCCATTTTGTTAAATTTCTATACAAGAACCAGTAAGAATAGACAGAGGGCAGTGCTTGTGTTTGTGATAAAAGTATATGTCATTGCATATTTAGACAATACATGTATTGTCACCAAGTTTTTTATTTGTTTTATGTTTCATCAGATGAACCTTGAGAAACCAGTGCTCAGTTTGAATCTGTTTACTCATGAGCTGGGCCACATTCTGGGAATGAAGCATGACACAAGTGGATGCACATGCAAGTCTGGAAAAGCAGCTTGTGTAATGGCTAACAGTGGCTTGTAAGAGAACTTGTGTATAAGGAACTACGTGTTACCGGGTCAGGTTGGGAGAGGGTTAGTTAGGGTGGGGTGCGGGACAACTTTACTAGCGTTTAAACTGGCACATAAACATCTGATTGTTCGGCAAGGTCGCAAAACAAGTGGATCTTTACCTGATTTGTCCACCTACACTCTTGCCCAAATCAGGCTGATCCAATTGTTTGGCCCCCAGACCAACAATCAGATCATAACAGGCGACAATGCAGATCCTTTCAGGTTAGCACTGTATCAATATGCCAAACTGGACCCTATATGAGGGCATTTTTAAAACTGCCCAATAGATATTTGGCTAATTTTCAACAAGATATCTATTGGGTTGGCTGCTGGGGATGGCCATATATGAGCAGATAACTTATGTCTGAAGGGCCCAAATTGGCAGCATAAATCTGCCCATCTAGGGCCGGCTTAAATTGAAACAAAGCATTAATGTGTACACCATGAGGCAGCATTTGCGCCACTCAAAGTCAGAACTTAACGCAGTAAAGAATTGGTGATTGGCATAAAGAAGCCTTTTGTTCATCTGGCATTAAATACGGGGAAGCCTGCAATTGCTTCCTATTACTTCAAAGTCACAAGTTGTGGCCATTTTGATGCAGTGTACTAACTGGCAAGAATCTTTGCACCTCAGTTACAATTTATATATAATCCATTTGTCTAGATTGTCTCTTGGCTTCAGTAACTGTAATGAGAAGGACATGGAGATGTTTTTTGCTAGCAGTGAAGCCAGTTGTCTGTGGAAAGAACTATCCCAATGTGGTAACAACATTCTAGAACAAGGGGAGGAGTGTGACTGTGGTTCTGTACAGGTTGGTAACGTCTTATGGCTCTGAAACGTATAAACTTTACATTGTTTGCTCATAGTCCCTGAAAAAATGCCAATTATTTTTGTAATGGCTTGTGTGGCCCATATACTATGTCTCACATGCAGCAACCCAAAACAACTCTGACTTGCAGTAGTGAAATTATCAATCTTAAGAATATAAACCAAAGGGGGGGGGAAATGTAGCATGCTAATATCTAGAAAGAGTTTTACCTATTTGCAGCTCAAGTCAACGAAGGGATTCAATTTGTGTCCCAACACGTGGCCAATTGGCAGACAAAGCCTCAGATATCACTAGCAGAAGAATGTTCTACTGGCTGGAGAAGCATTTGGCTAAAAATGTTCAAAAAATATTTCCTGGATGATTCTTCTTCTACAAGCCCCTATCTATTAAGTCACAAATGTACCTGTCCTTAGCCATCAGCCTCCATCAGTGTGTTGCTCTATTCAGCACCAGCATGGTCGTTTATTTATGGCCAAGAGAATTAGCTATCTGATCCAACATCCATTTTTTTAGTCCTTGGAAGTATCTACTACCATCAGTGTAGTTGGCTATGTAGCTTTCTTTTGCTACTTAGCTTAATTATTATTAATTATTAAGCTAAGTATTAATAATAATTATTAATAATAATTTTTACTTAATTATTAAGTAAAGGAAACATAGTCATAATATATATATTAATAAACATTATACATACAAGGGAGACACATTTGGCAGGATTGATATTTTTTTTCTCACCTAATGGTGGTCATTGAATTGGGGAAAGGATTGAATGTAATGAACAATTGACTTTTTATTATATGTAACTCATCAAGTGTGACATGATTTCATATAACATAATCATTTTCTAACCGACATTGTGTTCTGTTATGCTTTCCTTTTCAGGAATGTGCAATTATTAAATGCTGCGACCCAACAATTTGCAAATTAAGGGAGAATGCGGAATGTTTATCTGGACTTTGCTGCAAGGATTGTAGGGTTAGCGAAGTATATACTTGCAACTTTGTTGTCTTTTTCACTGTTCGATAAAAACATTGATTGTAGCAATACCTCTCATCCACGTCTTTTACTTGACTTGCACTCTATGCAGTAGAAGGAAGTGTGACTGTTGCCATCCAGATCCTGATAATAAATAAGTGCTATCCTGTAGCATCCCATCACCCATGGGAAGCATCTGACTGTGTGCCCCACACAGGTGGAAAGGGATAGATGACTTTTGTTAGGCAAGAAGTTCCCGTGGCAGTAGCAGATATTCTGCAATTGATGGGTCATTGCTAATTGGGTATTCACACTTTGGGACCTATTGTATACTGGATAAGTTATCTTTCTGTAATAATAGAAACCTTGTCTAAAATATAATTAAAATAATTTAAACATTAATAAAAAATACCAATGCAATTTTTGCCATCAGGGGTTTCTGCTGGGAAAGTTTCATAAGCATTTAAGGGGGCATTGCAGGGGTTGCCCACCTCCCACCCACTCTAAATGCAGTGCTACATATAATGTGAGGTACAACTTTTGGAACACAAATCCCCATATGTAACAGAAGGCACTTAGTTTGCCTAGGAGCAGTAACTCATAGCAACCAATAATATGTTTGCTAATAAACAGGTGACTAATAAATGCTGCCTGCTGATTAATTACTATGGGTTACTGCCCCAATAGAGTTCCACCTCTGAGTGAAACCCATTAGGAGGATAAAGTGCAAAAAAAGAGGAAACTTTACACGCAAGCATCTCCAGCAGTTGTTTTCCTGGATGTTGGTGTAAAACAATAGTCACATCATCACATCAATACACATATCTCTCTTTTACAGCTTTTACCCAAAGGAACACTCTGCAGAATACCCAAAACTGAGTGTGACCTTGCTGAATACTGTGATGGAGCATCCAGTCACTGCCCTTTAGACATGTACCAACAGAATGGGTCCCCGTGTAACAATGGCACATCTTTGTGTTATGAAAATACATGTTATGACTACAATAAACATTGTGAAACAGTATTTGGAGAAGGTAAGCCTTTCAAGGGTAACATGGTTAGAGTACACAGCGCTAGATATAAATACATACATTCATTTTTGGATTTGGCCAAATACTGAACCTGCCACAAAAAGTTGGGCCAATTAAAGAACCAAATCTATATCCTAATGTGCACATATGCACATTTCAGTAAAATCCCAAAACATTGCATCAATTAAAAAAAATCACTAACAGCTAATTAGGGCTTCAAAGTCACATGACACAGCTGAATGCTGCTGATAAGACTGATAAGATTTGTTGCATTCCTATCAGGAAGTACAGAAAGCCGGTTAATGTTGGAGGTGTAAATATTTTTACACCTATTCTCTTTTTCTATAAGATTAAGAACCATTGTCCTAAGCACTTTAACCTGTGATTACTGTGAGCTAATTTGCAGTGAGTACTGAACAGCACCATATGATAATTGGTGCCAACCATTCCTGCAGGCTTGTACCCACATGGATGGAGACAGCCTCTGAATGCGGAAAAAATAGAGAAAGTCCTAGTTCTGCATTACAGAAAGAAAAGTCACTTTTTTGTGATTTACTAAGCATCTTAACAGCTAAAAATCCAACAATATGCCAGCTAAAAGTTGCTCAGATCATGTAGAAGTCAAGGGCAGATGTCCCTCTCCTTAAAAGATCCTTCTTTTACCTCAGAACTTTAGAGGTTTTGGATTTTTACGCTGGTTTTTGTGCGATAAAAAAATTCAGTTGTCAAATTTTTATAAAGTATCAGAAATGTTAACGTTTTATTAAATTTGCCTCTAGATATCATTTTTTTTTTAATAAGTATTACATAGAATGGCTGGCCCCTGCAGATACTGAACCTATAGCAGTGATCCCCAACCAGTGGCACGGGGGCAACATGTTGCTCACCAACTCATTGGATGTCGATCTCTAAAGCCCCCTGTAAACTGATAGTGTGCGCACAAGCTTTTAATCATAAGAACTTTTATGATGCTTGTGTTGCTCTCCAAGTCTTTTTACATTTGACTGTGACTCACGAGTAGGAAAGGTTGGGGGCCCCTGACCTATAGAGCACATAAACGTCATAAGGGGAGGGGAGACACATACTGTCTTTGGCTGCTTTATTTTGCCTGAATATTCAGATACTCTTTTGCCATTCTTACTGAAGTGCAAATTTCTTTTTCCCAGGTGCAACTGTCGCTCCTCTGTCTTGTTTCCAATCGGTGAATACAATAGGAGATCGATTTGGGAACTGCAACACAGAAAGAGAGATGGTTGAATGTAATATCATGTAAGTTATTTGTAATAGTGGGCTGTTTTCAGGCTGTTTACATCCTTCCACTTTAAAATGCTTAATTCTATAAGCACAAACAAAGAAACAGAGCAGTCAGTGGGGTTGAAAAAAATGTACCCACAATCCCTCCCGTTGCACCGGAAGAGTAATGCATTACTTGCCCAGTGCCATAAGGACATGATGCTATTGTCTTGTGTAAAGCTTTTGTTGGTTTCTCCCAGGGGGTTGTCACTCTATAGGGAAGCTATTGTGGGAGGCAGGGAAGGTTTTGGATATCAGCTAAGGAACATTGTGTCCTGTGTGAAGGTAAAACCTAGCAAAAACAGCAAGAGATAGCAAAAAGAGGGTAAAACAAAGATCTATTGCTATTTTAATCTTGCTATATATGCTGTATCAAAGAAAAAGTCCAGGGTAAGAATTTATTCACACTCAAAGCTATATTTGAAAAAAAAAAGTTAGCTATTCCTAACCTCGCTATCTCTTCTCACATGGGTGGAGACATTTTTAGTTTTCTTTTACTTTTTTATGTTTATTAGTTATTTGTTAATAATTACAGCTATATTACATAGTAACATAGTAAGTTGGGTTGAAAAAAGACATACGTCCATCACGTTCAACCTTAATGCCTATATATAACCTGCCTAACTACTAGTTGATCCAGAGGAAGGCAAAAAACCCCATCTGAAGCCTCTCTAATTTGCCGCAGAGGGGAAAAAATTCCTTCCTGACTCCAAGATGGCAATCGGACCAGTCCCTGGATCAACTTGTACTAAGAGCTATCTCCCATAACCCTGTATTCCCTCACTTGTTCTGAGAGCTATCTCCCATACCCCTGTATTCCCTCACTTGTACTGAGAGCTATCTCCCATACCCCTGTATTCCCTCACTTGTACTGAGAGCTATCTCCCATACCCCTGTATTCCCTCACTTGTACTGAGAGCTATCTCCCCTACCCCTGTATTCCCTCACTTGTACTGAGAGCTATCTCCCCTACCCCTGTATTCCCTCACTTGTACTAAGAGCTATCCCCCATACCCCTGTATTCCCTCACTTGTACAGAGAGCTATCTCCCATACCCCTGTATTCCCTCACTTGTACTGAGAGCTATCTCCCATACCCCTGTATTCCCTCACTTGTACTGAGAGCTATCTCCCATAACCCTGTATTCCCTCACTTGCTAAGAATCCATCCAGCCCCTTCTTAAAGCTATATAATGTATCAGCCAGTACAACTGATTCGGGGAGGGAATTCCACAACTTCACAGCTCTCACAGTAAAAAATCCTTTCCGAATATTTAAGTGGAACCGCCCTTCTTCTAAACGGAGTGGGTGCCCTCATTTCCGTTGGAAGGACCTACTGGTAAATAAAACATTAGAAAGGTTATTATATGATCCCCTTATATATTTATACATAGTTATCATGTCACCTCTTAAGCGCCTCTTCTTGTCAGGAACTATGGGGATTCGAACATTGGACTTGGTGCTAGACTGCAAGTGCCCTTGCTTAGTGAGCCACAGAAGGCTCCTTGAGCTCTTTGGGATCAGTTGCCCTTCTGCATTTCCACCAGTTTTCCTTCTGTCGCAACATATATTGTTAATCACATGTGTGGCTACTTTTCTAATTACCTGCCTATATAAACCCTCTCCGGGCAACACCCAGTTGCTCGATCATCGTTCCTGCTGAGCCTGGTCTTGCCACTTCTGTTTCTGTGTTCCCTGCCTGGTCCCTGTTTGGTTTCCCTGATTTGACTTCTGCCTGACTTCCGATTTGCTTGAACCCTGCCTGGACTGACCTCTGCCTGATTTACGGATCTGCTTGAACCCTGCCTGGACCGAACCCTGCCTGATAAACGGATGTGCTTGAACTCTGCCTGGACTGACCTCTGCCCGCTTACGGATTTGCCTATTGCCGGACTCTGTGTTTTCTTCATCACAGGCTTGTACATTATTTTTATTCTGTTTGGTCTTCGTTAAACTTCTTTGGTTATCATACTTGGCTGTCTGGCCCTTAAAGGGAGTTCTGGGGGTTATTACATATAGGCTCCTACCTGCTGGTCTCTCGCCAGAGGCCAGGCCTGACAGTATGATCGAGCCATACAGCAAAGAGCCTGCTAGTAACCCCTCAGTGTCTCATGATGAACTGCAACTCTCTGCCCAGTGGCTCTCTTCTGTTAAGAAGTATGAAGGGGAAGAAGGGACTTTTTCAGATTTCCTGCTTACATGCAAAGAGTTTGCTACTGTTTCTTTTGTCCAGCAAGCCCCTAATTATATGAAAAGCCGTCTTATCATTTTGTTTCTTTTGGCGGGCAAAGCTCAAGAATGGGCAGAACTTTGCATTAATGGCTCACTTTTTGGAGGATCCCTGTACTTTTCTTTATATTTTGAAAGCAAACTTCACAGGGGATTTATGGCCAATCCCTTCGGACATTTTTTCCTCCTCTGCAGTTAAACCCGTTACTAACTTTCAATGTACCCCTTCAGTTAAAAGTGATTCTCAATGTGTGGGGCCCCAAAGCACCGTCCAGCCTGCTGTTCCTTCAAGTATTCTGAATAAGGAAGAGCAATTCTGTTGTGAAGATGAGACTGACTGTGTAAATATATTTGATGATGAGTGGGAAGATATGGATTCGGAGGATGAAATACCCACCGCATATACTACAAAGTTCAATGGCTGGTCAACTTCCCAGTTGCCAACTGTGCCTGTAGTTCCGCCATATATATCTATACCCACAGATCAGTCACCTTTATCTCTGCCTGCAGTTCAGTCACCTGATCCAGTTCCTGCTCATCTGCCTATTTTTCTGGTACCTGCCCTCAGGCGGCTTGGTCCTTTGCCAGCTTTCCCACGGATTGGGCCTATACCAGCCCTCCAGCAGTCCAGCTCTGAACCTTCATCCGCTCCTGTGCCAGACTCCGCTCCTGTGCCAGACTCCGCTCCTGTGCCAGACTCCGCTCCTGTGCCAGCTCTCCGAAAGCTGCCTTTGTCTGCTCCTGTGCCGGCTCCCCGAAAGCCGCTGCTGCCTGCTCTAGCACCTGCCATTAGCCTACCGGTTCCTGTACCCGCAGTCCAGTCTCCGGTTCCTGTACCCGCAGTCCAGTCTCCGGTTCCTGTACCCGCAGTCCAGTCTCCGGTTCCTGTACCCGCAGTCCAGTCTCCGGTTCCTGTACCCGCAGTCCAGTCTCCGGTTCCTGTACCCGCAGTCCAGTCTCCGGTTCCTGTACCCGCAGTCCAGTCTCCGGTGTCTGCTACCCAGCCAGTGCCTGCTCCCGTACCTGCACCCCGACGGCTGCCTCCTCCTGTGCCAGCAGTCATGTCTGCATCGGTTCCTGCCTCTGTGCCAGTTCTCCAGCCATCGGTTCCTGCCTCTGTGCTTCAGTCACCTGCTCCAGCCTCTGTGCCCGTGCTTCAGTCACCTGCTCCAGCCTCTGTGCCCGTGCTTCAGTCACCTGCTCCAGCCTCTGTGCCCGTGCTTCAGTCACCTGCTCCAGCCTCTGTGCCCGTGCTTCAGCTTCTGTGCCTGAACTGCATCCCTCAGCTTCTGTGCCTGAACTGCATCCCTCAGCTTCTGTGCCTGCTCCTGCCTTGGTGCCAGCGGTTGTGCCTGCTCCTGCCTCGGTGCCAATACTTTTTCCACCAACCTCTGAGGACAAAACTGCTTCCGGACCTGCCATCCCTGCTACTGGATCTGGTAGTTCTGGTGTCCCAGACTCTGCCAGTTCTGTTGCAGTGTTTGGTGGTCTTGTTGCTTCCCTGGGCGTTTCTCTTCCACCTGTAGTGGGTGGCTATAATGGTCCTCCACCTGTAATGGGTGTCTATGATGGTTCCCCACCTGTAATGGGTGTTTTGTGTGGTAATTCATCTGCTGTGGCTTGTGACCCTGGTTTCTCATCCGCTGTGGCTCCTGACTCTGGCGGCACTCCTGACTTTGGCGGCACCCCTGTCCTGGCTTTGGCTCCTGACTCTGGCTCCTGACTCTGGCGGCACTCCTGTCCTGGCTTTGGCTCCTGACTCTGGCGGCACCCCTGTCCTGGCTTTGGCTCCTGACTCTGGCGGCACTCCTGTCCTGGCTTTGGCTCCTGACTCTGGCGGCACTCCTGTCCTGGCTTTGGCTCCTGACTCTGGCGGCACTCCTGTCCTGGCTTTGGCTCCTGACTCTGGCGGCACTCCTGTCCTGGCTTTGGCTCCTGACTCTGGCGGCACTCCTGTCCTGGCTTTGGCTCCTGACTTTGGCGGCACCCCTGTCCTGGCTTTGGCTCCTGACTCTGGCGGCACTCCTGTCCTGGCTTTGGCTCCTGACTCTGGCGGCACTCCTGTCCTGGCTTTGGCTCCTGACTCTGGTGGCACTCCTGTCCTGGCTTTGGCTCCTGACTCTGGCGGCACTCCTGTCCTGGCTTTGGCTCCTGACTCTGGCGGCACTCCTGTCCTGGCTTTGGCTCCTGACTCTGGCAGTACTTTTGTCCTGGCTCCTGACTCTGGCAACACCCCTGTTCCGGCTTCTGATCCTGACATCCCTCTGGCTTTGGTTCCAGACCCTGGCGACTCACTCCCTGTTGATGGTCCTGTCTCTGATGGCTCACCCTCGGCTGAAGGTTTTGAGCCTTGCAGTATACTTACTTGCATATCTAGTCCTTGCAGCATCTGACTGGGAGATCACCCAGAGGGTGATCTTTAAGGGGAGGTAATGTCAGGAACTATGGGGATTCGAACATTGGACTTGGTGCTAGACTGCAAGTGCACTTGCTTAGTGAGCCACAGGAGGCTCCTTGAGCTCTTTGGGATCAGTTGCCCTTCTGCATTTCCACCAGTTTTCCTTCTGTCGCAACATATATTGTTAATCACATGTGTGGCTACTTTTCTAATTACCTGCCTATATAAACCCTCTCCGGGCAACACCCAGTTGCTCGATCATCGTTCCCGCTGAGCCTGGTCTTGCCACTTCTGTTTCTGTGTTCCCTGCCTGGTCCCTGTTTGGTTTCCCTGATTTGACTTCTGCCTGACTTCCGATTTGCTTGAACCCTGCCTGGACTGACCTCTGCCTGATTTACGGATCTGCTTGAACCCTGCCTGGACCGAACCCTGCCTGATAAACGGATCTGCTTGAACTCTGCCTGGACTGACCTCTGCCCGCTTACGGATTTGCCTATTGCCGGACTCTGTGTTTTCTTCATCACAGGCTTGTACATTATTTTTATTCTGTTTGGTCTTCATTAAACTTCTTTGGTTATCATACTTGGCTGTCTGGCCCTTAAAGGGAGTTCTGGGGGTTATTACATATAGGCTCCTACCTGCTGGTCTCTCGCCAGAGGCCAGGCCTGACACTTCTCCAGTGTAAACAGACCCAACTTGGCCAGTCTTTCTTCATAACTGAGACTTTCCATACCCTTTACCAGCTTAGTTGCCCTTCTCTGGACCCTCTCTAACTCAATAATGTCCCGTTTGAGCCCTGGAGACCAGAACTGGACACATATTCTAGATGGGGCCTTACCAGCACTCTGTAAAGGGGAAGAATAACCCCCTCCTCCCGTGAATCTATACCCCTTTTAATGCAGCTCAAAACCTTGTTTGCCCTTGCAGCTGCTGCCTGGCATTGCTTGCTACAGCCAAGTTTATTATCTACAAGGACTCCAAGGTCCTTCTCCATTATGGATTTGCCTAGTGCAGTCCCATTAAGGGTATACGGGGCTTGCATATTTTTACATCCCAGGTGCATGACCTTACATTTATCCACATTAAATCTCATCTGCCACTTAGCTGCCCAGATTGCCAGTTGGTCAAGATCCTGCTGCAGGGATGTCACATCCTGGATAGAATTGACTGGTCTGCAGAGTTTTGTGTCCTCTGCAAACACTGATACATTACTTATAATACCCTCCCCCAAGTAATTTATGAACAAGTTAAACAAAAGTGGACCCAGTACAGAACCCTGAGGGACCCCACTGAGAACCTTATTCCAAGTAGAGAATGTACCATTAACAACCACCCTCTGTACCCAATCCTGTAGCCAGTTTTCTATCCATGTGCAAACGACTTCACTAAGACCAATAGACCTTAGTTTAGAAAGCAGTGGTTTGTGGGGAACGGTATCAAATGCTTTGGCAAAATCCAAATAGATTATATCTACTGCATCCCCACTGTCCAGCTTCTTACTTACCTCATCATAAAAAGCAATTCAATTGGTCTGACATGGCCTGTCCTTCATAAAGCCATGCTGATTACTGCTCATAATGGCATTCTCCACTACATAATTTTGAATGTGATCCCTTAACAAGCCTTCAAAAAACTTGCCCACCACGGATGTCAAACTTACAGGCCTATAATTGCCAGGCTGAGATCTTACTCCCTTTTTAAATATAGGAATGACATTCGCCTTCTTCCAATCCCTAGGTACCATACCTGATGAAAGAGAGTCTGAGAATATCAGAAACAAGGGCCGCTGCAATTCTGCCCCTAGCTCTCTCAGTACCCGAGGGTGTATTCCATCTGGCCCAGGTGCCTTGTTTACATTTGTCGTGTGTAACCCTTCAAGCACCATATCCTGTGCCAACAACTGTGTAGTTGGAGCTGAGGCAACAGTGCAGCTATTGGGTGGGACTTGGCCCACTGGCTCCTCTACTGTATACACAGAAGAAAAGAACTGGTTAAGCACATCTGCCTTTTCTGTATCCGCTGTAACCATATTGTTACTATAACTCAATGGGGCCACACCCTCAACCTGCATCTTTTTACTATTAATATACTTAAAAAACTTTTTGGGGTTAGTCTTGGCCTCGGCCGCGATGCGCTCCTCATTTTCTATCTTTGCCTTCCGGATTGCTGTTTTACAACACTTGTTATAGTGTTTATAATCATTAAACGCAGCTACTGTCCCCTCTGACTTATATTCCTTAAAAGCTTTCCTTTTTCTCCCTATTAACTTCTTTACCTCAGAGTTAAGCCACATAGGGTGATTCTTAACACTTCTACTTTTTCTTATTAATGGAATAAATTGAGAACAGTAATGATTTAACCCTTTAAGTGCCAGCCGAATTCGTCATTTCGGTTCCCCCCAGTGCCAGACGTTTTTTTAAGCATTTTGTACTCATTCACTTTAACAATGTTTTTTGGTAGGAAAACCTCCATGAAACTAGGGAAATTATATATCGTTTTTTTCGTCACTAATTGGGCTTCGACATACATATCAAATTTTATAACTTTTCTGGAGATATGATGTGTATTTTGGGTGAAATATGTAAAAAAAAAAAAAAAATTATGAAAAATTTCTGTATATTTTGAGGTTTTTTCCATAGAAAAGTTAATTTTACACACTTTTTTTTGTCGTTTGTAAAAGCCCTGATACTCCCAAGTCCAACGATACCAAATATGTGGTGGTACCCCACAGTTCCTGTCCAGAAGTAACCCCCAAACTAAAGCAATACTTAGTACAATATCACACCAGAACAAAGCGGAAAAGCGCTTGTAACAGTTGATGCAGCATAACTTATATGTAAATCTAAAATATCCCCTCATGTTCGGTATCTTTAGAAACTACAGACCTTCAGGTTTCTAGATGCAATGTAGTTTTCTCTCAAAAGCCAAATACTTTTTGTCAGTGCATTGTGCAATTTGGAGCTTTTTTTGACTTTTTTTTTTTCTAAAACGTAAACTTGGACGCATGATCAAATGTGGATTTGACAAAAAAAAATCTCATAAAAATTTTCTAACAAAGGCAAATTTGAAAGACAAACTTCTCCTGAATAAAATGATGCCCCATATGTATGGGTGCACATAAAGACGTGGCCACCAAATGCCCCAAAACAGGGGCAATGTATAAGGGCAATTTCAGTTGAAATTTTGGGGGCTGCGCTCTATGTGCACTACCTGCAGCTTTTCAGTGTTAACCCCCCCTACCTGTGAGATAACCCCCACAATCAATATATTTACGAAAAGTGCACACCTTCAGCTATTCAGAGACGCCACTCTTCTCTTTCTACATGGAAAATTGTGGCCGCAGTCCCTTGCAGAAGTCAGCGCTTTGGTCAGAAATCAAGGAAAAACCAGATACAAACCTAGATTTTGGTCAGAAATCAAGGAAAAACCAGATAAAAAACCTAGATTTCTCCCCAAAATCTCCATGGCAACTACCAAAAACTTACTAAACCTCAATTTGCAAGTTCCCCTGAATAAAACGATACCCCATATGTATGGGTGCACATAAAGACATGGCCACCAAATGCCCCAAAACAGGGGCAATGCATAAGGGCAATTTCAGTTGAAATTTTGGGGGCTGCGCTCTATGTGCACTACCTGCAGTTTTTCAGTGTTAACCCCCCCTACCTGTGAGATAACCCCCACAATCTATATATTTACAAAAAGTGCACACCTTCAGCTATTCAGAGACACCACTCTTCTCTTTCTACATGGAAAATTGTGGCCGCAGTCCCTTGCAGAAGTCAGCGCTTTGGTCAGAAATCAAGGAAAAACCAGATACAAACCTAGATTTCTCCCCAAAATCTCCATGGCAACTACCAAAATCTTACTAACCATCAATCTGCAAGTTCCCCTGAATAAAACGATACCCCATATGTATGGGTGCACATAAAGACGTGGCCACCAAATGCCCCAAAACAGGGGCAATGTATAAGGGCAATTTCAGTTGAAATTTTGGGGGCTGCGCTCTATGTGCACTACCTGCAGCTTTTCAGTGTTAACCCCCCCTACCTGTGAGATAACCCCCACAATCAATATATTTACGAAAAGTGCACACCTTCAGCTATTCAGAGACGCCACTCTTCTCTTTCTACATGGAAAATTGTGGCCGCAGTCCCTTGCAGAAGTCAGCGCTTTGGTCAGAAATCAAGGAAAAACCAGATACAAACCTAGATTTCTCCCCAAAATCTCCATGGCAACTACCAAAATCTTACTAACCATCAATCTGCAAGTTCCCCTGAATAAAACGATACCCCATATGTATGGGTGCACATAAAGACGTGGCCACCAAATGCCCCAAAACAGGGGCAATGTATAAGGGCAATTTCAGTTGAAATTTTGGGGGCTGCGCTCTATGTGCACTACCTGCAGCTTTTCAGTGTTAACCCCCCCTACCTGTGAGATAACCCCCACAATCAATATATTTACGAAAAGTGCACACCTTCAGCTATTCAGAGACGCCACTCTTCTCTTTCTACATGGAAAATTGTGGCCGCAGTCCCTTGCAGAAGTCAGCGCTTTGGTCAGAAATCAAGGAAAAACCAGATACAAACCTAGATTTCTCCCCAAAATCTCCATGGCAACTACCAAAATCTTACTAACCATCAATCTGCAAGTTCCCCTGAATAAAACGATACCCCATATGTATGGGTGCACATAAAGACGTGGCCACCAAATGCCCCAAAACAGGGGCAATGTATAAGGGCAATTTCAGTTGAAATTTTGGGGGCTGCGCTCTATGTGCACTACCTGCAGCTTTTCAGTGTTAACCCCCCCTACCTGTGAGATAACCCCCACAATCAATATATTTACGAAAAGTGCACACCTTCAGCTATTCAGAGACACCACTCTTCTCTTTCTACATGGAAAATTGTGGCCGCAGTCCCTTGCAGAAGTCAGCGCTTTGGTCAGAAATCAAGGAAAAACCAGATACAAACCTAGATTTCTCCCCAAAATCCCCATGGCAACTACCGAAATCTTACTAACCATCAATCTGCAAGTTCCCCTGAATAAAACGATACCCCATATGTATGGGTGCACATAAAGACGTGGCCACCAAATGCCCCAAAACAGGGGCAATGCATAAGGGCAATTTCAGTTGAAATTTTGGGGGTTGCGCTCTATGTGCACTACCTGCAGTTTTTCAGTGTTAACCCCCCCTACCTGTGAGATAACCCCCAAAATCTATATATTTACAAAAAGTGCACACCTTCAGCTATTCAGAGACACCACTCTTCTCTTTCTACATGGAAAATTGTGGCTGCAGTCCCTTGCAGAAGTCAGCGCTTTGGTCAGAAATCAAGGAAAAACCAGATACAAACCTAGATTTTGGTCAGAAATCAAGGAAAAACCAGATAAAAAACCTAGATTTCTCCCCAAAATCTCCATGGCAACTACCAAAAACTTACTAAACCTCAATTTGCAAGTTCCCCTGAATAAAACGATACCCCATATGTATGGGTGCACATAAAGACATGGCCACCAAATGCCCCAAAACAGGGGCAATGCATAAGGGCAATTTCAGTTGAAATTTTGGGGGCTGCGCTCTATGTGCACTACCTGCAGTTTTTCAGTGTTAACCCCCCCTACCTGTGAGATAACCCCCACAATCTATATATTTACAAAAAGTGCACACCTTCAGCTATTCAGAGACACCACTCTTCTCTTTCTACATGGAAAATTGTGGCCGCAGTCCCTTGCAGAAGTCAGCGCTTTGGTCAGAAATCAAGGAAAAACCAGATACAAACCTAGATTTCTCCCCAAAATCTCCATGGCAACTAACAAAAACTTACTAACCATCAATCTGCAAGTTCCCCTGAATAAAACGATACCCCATATGTATGGGTGCACATAAAGACGTGGCCACCAAATGCCCCAAAACAGGGGCAATGTATAAGGGCAATTTCAGTTGAAATTTTGGGGGCTGCGCTCTATGTGCACTACCTGCAGCTTTTCAGTGTTAACCCCCCCTACCTGTGAGATAACCCCCACAATCAACATATTTACGAAAAGTGCACACCTTCAGCTATTCAGAGACGCCACTCTTCTCTTTCTACATGGAAAATTGTGGCTGCAGTCCATTGCAGAAGTCAGCGCTTTGGTCAGAAATCAAGGAAAAACCAGATACAAACCTAGATTTTGGTCAGAAATCAAGGAAGAACCAGATAAAAACCTAGATTTCTCCCCAAAATCTCCATGGCAACTACCAAAAACTTACTAAACCTCAATTTGCAAGTTCCCCTGAATAAAACGATACCCCATATGTATGGGTGCACATAAAGACGTGGCCACCAAATGCCCCCAAACAGGGGCAATGCATAAGGGGGGTCTGTGCTCTATGTGCTCTACCTGCAGTTATTTAGTCTAAACACCCCCATACCTGTGAAATAACCCCCACAATCAATATATTTACGAAAAGTGCACACCTTCAGCTATTCAGAGACACCACTCTTCTCTTTCTACATGGAAAATTGTGGCCGCAGTCCCTTGCAGAAGTCAGCGCTTTGGTCAGAAATCAAGGAAAAACCAGATACAAACCTAGATTTCTCTCCAAAATTTCCATGGCAACTACCAAAAACTTACTAAACATCAATCTGCAAGTTCCCCTGAATAAAACGATACCTATGTCTGGTTGCACATAAGTACATGGCCGCCAAACCTGAAAATGCATAATATTGGGGCTGCACTCTATGCACCCCTTTTTTTTTGCCTGCACCCGAATGAATGGAATACGCTCGGGTGCAGGCACATGTAGCCGATATACGCATGAAAACGCGTGAGAATGCAAAGTCTCGCGTTTTCATGCGTATATCGGCTACATGTGCCTGCACCCGAGCGTATTCCATTCATTCGGGTGCAGGCACAAGTAGCAGGCGTAGGGCTGAATTTTCGGCAAGCGTTTTTCCACTTGCTGAAAAAAATCAGCCCTACGCCATGTGTGGCATCAGCCTAACCCTTGGCAATAGAAACTACCAGAACAATCTTAGCCTTTCTAGAACAACTGAAATCAAATGAAGTTAAAATGGAATAAAACCACTAAAAGCAATCAAAGAACAATAATTGCAATGAAATCGGTGGTCAGAGCCCTGGATCCACCAATGTCACTGCAAAAGCAACCTTTTTGGGGGCACTAAACACACAATAAAGAACAATGCAAAGATAAAACACCATAAAATCAGTAAAATCCAATAAAACCACCTAAACCAACAGAAGAACAATAATTGCAATGAAATTGGTGGTCAGAGCCCTGGATCCACCAACGTCACTGCAAATTCAGCACCCAATAGCAATAAAAAAAGTTACAATACAATACAATAATAAAAAACAGAAATCAATTATGAAAATGCCAAAAAAACACTAAAATGCAACCAAATAAATCAGATAATTATAGAGCAAGATCAGAAATAAAGTTTTAGTAAAAAAAAGACTGCCAAAGAAAGCAAAGAAAGAAAGAAAAGAAAAGAAAGATAGAAAAAAAAAAAAAAAAGTGTAAGTGTGTGTGTGAGTGTCTGTGTGTGCTTGGGAAAGTTGTAAATAAGTGTGTATGTGTGCAAAAGTGTAATAATGACAAAGATAGAAGAAAAAATTGAAAAAAAAAAAAAAATTTTAGACAGTTGAGATAGAAATAAGCAAAATAAACAGTGGTAGAGAGTTGTAGTTCAGCTTACCCAAGGCAGGCAGGCGATCAGGGGCGACCAATCTGGCAGGAAGGCAGCAGGGGAGCTCCATCAGGTCCGAAGTGCGCAGCAGGAATGAGGAGCCGACAGTAGGCGGCGCTATTTAAAGGGACAGCAGTGGACACGTCATCATCGCGTGTCCACTGCTGTCATTGGCTGGCGACGCGATCGTGGGACCGGATCGGTGAGTATGATCCGCTCTGCTCGTTGCCTAGGGGGTTGTGAAGGGTTTACAAGCGCTGCGCTGCTTTAAAAGCGAGCGCAGCGCTTGTAAACCTGATAGTGCTGTAGGACGTAGATTCTACGTCCTGTGGCACTTTGGTCCTTTGCTACCCAGGACGTAGAATCTACGTCCCATGGCACTAAAAGGGTT
This sequence comes from Xenopus tropicalis, assembly GCF_000004195.4. Taxonomy (NCBI): domain Eukaryota; kingdom Metazoa; phylum Chordata; class Amphibia; order Anura; family Pipidae; genus Xenopus; species Xenopus tropicalis. The sequence goes on from NC_030679.2 coordinate 121,129,588, forward strand.
AATATCATTTTAAATGACAACCATTTCTGCTCTGTGTTTTTATCAGAAAACATAATGCCCCAATCTATGCCCTGAAGCCCTGCCCTTAAGGAACTAAAATTTGCCTTCCTAAAATTCATTGTCTTTGTTGCCCCCGTGTAAATTTGTTTCCTGCACCAAACATTAAATGAAATAACATTATGGTCACTATTACCCACGGGTTCAACCACTTGCACATTTGCTATACGTTCTGGGCCATTAGAGGTCACTAGATCCAGTATAGCATGGCTCCTGGTTGGCTCCTCAACAACCTGTGACATAAAGTTGTCATGCAGCAAGTTTATAAACTTGTTCCCATTTACTGTCCTGGCAGTACTATTGCCCCAGTCAATATCAGGGTAATTAAAATCCCCCATTATTATCACTTGCCCCAAACTAGCAGCCTTTTCTATTTGCAACAGGAGCTGGGCCTCCTCCTCCTCCTCACTTACATTAGGGGGTCTATAGCATACCCCTACAATTAGTTTGGTAGATTCTTTACTATCTGTGAGAAGCTGAACCCATAAGGATTCAGCTCCCTCTGTTAACCCCATCACTTCCTCCTTAATATTTGCTTTTAATTCCTGCTTAAGGAACAGACACACTCCTTCTCCTTTTCTATTGCCCCTGTCCCTCCGAAACAATGTATAACCCCCAATATTAACAGCCCAGTCATGAGACTCATTTAACCAAGTATCAGCAACACCAATCACATTTCCGCTCCAACGCCAGTACCTCCAGCTCTCCCATTTTACCAGTCAGACTCCTTGCATTGGTAAACATAAATTTAATACTGGTACCAGCGTGAGAATGACGTGTAAACAACTTATGGGCCTCCCTGCCATTATCAGTATCCCGAAGCAAGTCTCCTCCCCCATTTTCCCTTACTATGCCCACTACCTCATCTATCCTGTCTCCCACAGAGTTACCTGCTGCACCCTCCCCCCCACTCCTAGTTTAAAATCTCCTCCAACCCTCTAGCCATCTTTTCCCCCAAAGCAGCTGCCCCATCATCATTGAGGTGCAGCCCATCCCTGGCAAAGAGCTTGTAGCCGATTGAGAAATCAGCCCAGTTCTGGAGAAACCCAAAGCCCTCCTCCCTGCACCAATCTCTCAGCCACGCATTAATCTCCCTGAGCTCCCGCTGCCTTCTTAATGTTGCTCGTGGCACAGGTAATATCTCTGAGAAAATTACCTTGGAAGTCCTCGCCCTCAACTTCTCGCCTAGCTTTTTAAAATCATTGCTTCCTTATGGGTTTTTGGGACATGAATATTGGTCTACAAAGCCAGTTAAAGTACAGTTGATAGCAGATACAAGATGGTATAACCACAGAAATAGGACAACTGATCCAAAGTAAAGATTTTCCGATAACTCAGGCCTGACACAGCAAATGGTGCATGTGGGCCAATGTAATTGTCAGTGGATGTTCTAATATATACGTGGTAGGCTTCATCTGCTCATCACTTAGCCGTCAGAGAGCTAGGGGCAAGCACCCAAGCAGCCAGACATTAAATTAGAGTTGTGAGGAAAAGGTCATATGCCCATCTTATCAGATAATAAGAAAGGAGGATTATTAGATAATATTTTGTTTTACATCTGGAACGATAAAGTTGTGGAATTCTCTGCCTGAAGTGGTTGTGTTAGTAGATACAGTAGATAACTTCAATAAAATATTAAAATACTAATGTGACCTTCCATGTTAAAGATTATTTTTTCCTTTTCTGGGACAGATAGTAGGTTCTGATCTCTTCTTTGCCTTACTTTGGAACACTAATTGAAAGGAGGGTAAACTTGATAGGTGATTGGTATGTTTTGTACAAAGTACTATGGGTGCATCTGTATATCTAGGCAGTAATTCCTTCCTGTTCACTTAATTTTCCTTTCATAACACTCTCTATAAATGATTAAGACATCCCAGTATGTATTTATATGTCTAGGAATGTAATGTGTGGCCGACTTCAGTGCCAAAATGTGAGTTCTCAAATGAAGCCCATTGATAACAAAACTGCCATAATTCTGACGCCAAATGGAAACTCCTGGTGCTGGGGAATAGACTTTCATTCCAACCAACATTCTTTTGACCTTGGAACTGTTCCAGATGGGGCACCTTGTGATACAGGAAAGGTAACTTCTTTTGTCCTAATTACTATTAATTTATTCTTTATGCATTTTTCCATAGCCGCTTGCACTTGCTTTTGCTTACTGGGAGCAAGAACATCTTCCCCCCATCCCCAAACACAAGCTAAATAAACATCATCAAGCTTTCCTACCTCATACTGTTGTTTCTGCTCAGTTATTCATAAACATCTTATAGTCCTACAAAAATACATTATGATTTAAAGGAATACTGTCATGGGAAAACATGTTTTTTTTCAAAACCCATCAGTTAATTGAGCTTCTCCAGCAGAATCCTGCATTGAAATCCATTTTTCCAAAACACAAACAGATTTTTTTATATTTAATTTTAAAATTTCACATGGGGCTAGCCATATTCTTCATTTCCCAGGGTGCCACAGCCATGTGACCTGTGCTGACAAACTTCTGTCACACTTAATTGCTGCACTGCAAGTTGGAGGGATATCACCCCCCTCCCAGCAGCTGATCAGTAGAACAATGGGAAGGGAGCAAGATAGCAGCTCCCAGTAGGTATCAGAATAGCACTCAGTAGTAAGAAATCAAAGTCCGGCTTGGGACTCCTCCAGTTACATGGGAGTAGGAGAAACAATAGGTTACCTGAAAGCAGTTCTAATGTGTAGCGCTGGCTCCTCTGAAAGCTCAGACTCAGGCACAATGCACTGAGATGGCGCCTACACACCAATATTACAACCCTAGACAGGCCCAGGTCAAGGCCAAATCCTACCTGAATCCCACACAAATTCTACCCTGAAGAAGAGCTATTTGTGGGTGATTATTACTGTAACATCTGCAGACGTCCCCAGAATATTTATTGAAATAACTAATGTATCTGCACACACATCCATTTTATAACAGATTGACAGTGCCTTTTGCTTGGCAGCCTGGAAGCGAGACATGAGATTCAATGGCACTAACCCCAATTACTAGCTGCCAGTGGTGCTTTCCCTAGCCCCTTATCCAAACACTCAAACCTGGGAAAGCAGCAAGCCTATCAGTGGAAAAGGTTAAGGGTGAAGACACGTGGCGATTAGTAGCCCCAACTAATCCATGCAGCGAGAATGGCACACGATTACTCGCACCGGCTTTTGTAATAACTTATGGCGGCAAGGTCGCTGCAAGCAACTTTTCTGAAAGTCAAGGCAACTAATCTCCCCATGTATCTTAGCCCTGATATGTATAGAAAATTCCCCTGCAGTAAAATGGGAAGAATAGGAGTCCAGACAGAGGACAAATATTTTCTCTGGCAGGGGCTGCCATTATAATGAAATGTTTAGGAATCATAGGAAATCTGAAATGAAGCATGTATCTATATAATATACAGGGGTCACATATACCCTGTAAATTGTATCTTTATAAATGGTGCTTAGTGATGTCATCATTTTTAATCAGTGTTAGTGATGTCACTTCTGTCACATGACTGAAACTTGTATATTATAAAAGTAATGAATCCTCTGAGTAAAAGAGTTTCATGATCTGTATAAAAGCATTTGGCCTTCACATTGTCATGGAACTCCTTGGTGACTTCTAATATAGTGAACTATGTACCAACTCTTGTAAAATATAAGGATAGTATAAGTCTCAGAGGCGTCTTATGACCATATAAAAGTACTGGGACAAAGGCTGAGTGCTTTTTTTTTACAGGTCATAGAACTCTGCGGCCCATTACCAAGGCTTGATAAAGGGCCCGGTATAGGCCTGAAATGTTGCTACTTTTGTGAGCGAATAAAACGCCTTTCACAGCATCACAGCATCAGTTGTGCCTACAGTGTTTTTGTTTCTCAAATGATTGATTTTTCTGGGCCTCTGGTTGTTTGGGTCCCCTATACTAGAAAGTACCTGACACTTACGGGTATTTTTATACTAGTGGAGGCACTCCATCCTACGTCTTATATATAGAACTCTGAGGTGACTTCTAATATCCTCCTGTTTTACAGCAGGGGGTACATGGGTTACTGCTCCTGGGCAAACTTAGTGCCTTTTGTTACATAACTCCTATAAGTGTTATTTATATAACAACATATACATAACTTGTCACTTTAATCGAATGGGGGGGGGCGATCAGTAAATATTGGTGAAAATAAATTTACACCAGCATATATTTTCAGAGAAGTAACTGAAGAGACCGTGAAAGGTTTGTTTATTTCTAAATAATATATATAGTTCAATTGTATTCAAATAAAGCTCTTCAGTGGGATGTAATCCCATTCCACCCTCTGCTATGTTTTACTGCCCAGTTGCAAACTTACCCAGTGTTGATAAAGGAGCCCCGTTAAAGGGCACCACCCAGTCTTCTTAGCATGAATGTGTTAGATTCTGCCCCCGAGCTGTACTGCCTACAGACAAATCAGCCAACCTTAAGGTATAGGCAGAAATGGGGCATTTTGTTAGAAGAAATGAAGAGTAAAGTAAGATTGGACTGCTGCTGCTATAGCACCTGGGGATACTGTAAGTAGGAGCTTAAGGGGGCATGGTGAGAGATTGGAGGGGCTTTCCCCCATTGTTTGTTTGAAGAGCAGGCATTCCCTGAGCAAATCTTCAGGTAGAATTCTTGATTAAAAAGTAAATTTATTTGAGTACTTTATAGGCGGTACTCCAATAAAGTTAGAATTCTGCCTCAGGATTTGCTCAGTGAGTGCCAGCTCTTCATATAAACGGGTGATACCCGCTCCCCTGGCTCTGGAGCCTCTTTCTTCTTCTGGTGAGTTGTTGGACATATATTATAATCTTTCATGTTGTTTTCCCCCCCATTACTTTTTCTGAAAAACTATTCTGTTATTATATCAAACCTACATTTTCACTTTATTTGACATTTCTTGGTGTAGATATGTTTGAACAAAAGATGCTTAAGCTCCTCAGTGCTGTCATATGATTGTGACGTGAAGCGCAAGTGTGGCGGAAATGGGGTAAGTCACATAATCAGCTCTGCATTATCAATTCCTTCAGTGCTTCATCCATTATTTATCAACTTCACTTTCATCCATCAATGTATCATTCAATTGTTGCATTGCCATGGATCTTAGCACTCATTTTTTATTCATATTGATTGATTGATTCCGACTGTTTTTAGGAAGTTTATTGGCTATTTCTGTATTATGGTTTGTTCTGGTTTGGTGGTATAGATGTTATTGGACACTAAGGGAGCTCCTGCTTTTTCCACAGTATATTTAGTAATGTCCATGTGATATAGACCTAATTTTTATACATATATATATTGATCTGTAATGTCAGAAGGGAGAGAACTATTTGCCTGTTATTACATTGTGTGGATTTTTATACATATTTTTATTGGTTCCACTAGAGGGAGCTCTTTCCATTTATGTTATATTTTAAAACTCTGACTCTGCGTTAATAAGTAGAGACTGGAATTTTGAATGGCACATACGGTATGTTATGACCTGGAGAGAATGCAACAAATTGATAATAAATGCTTGTCAATTTTGTGGATCTGGCCACCTGCTACCCTGGGATGTGCTATAAAGTGATGCATTTTATGATGTAAAGTTAGAATTTTTTTAAAGGTTTTTTCCTTGCCACTAACCCATCCTCCATGAGTTTGCTGCTCATGACCAAAACCTGTGCTGGGGCTCTTGGGGTGAGTGAGGGGTACTGGAAGATGGCATAGGCATAACAGTTTCAGCATATTTTTTGATTTTACATTTCCCATAATCCAAGTCTGTACACCAAAAAAATGGAGCATTTTTAAAAGCAGATGTAGACTGATTTCTGTTGGAAATGAAGGCATAACCTATGTATCAGGGATATTGTAATATTCTGTCTTTGGACGGGGTATGTGAGGGGTTTTTCCTCTGGTAGAGCCGCTTTGGCATAATATGATTCCAAACACAGTTGTGAGGGAGAAAGCTGGGGTGGGGATAGGAGTGTGGGGTCCCACACAATAACTCTTTGCAGTTCTTGGCAGCATGGCACCAAAACATCTCTGGTAAGGGTTAAATGTCATTTGTGAGTTCTTATGCAGCGCGTGGCCATAAAGCTTACTCACGCTCCATGCCCCCCTAGGTCTCCTGGGCTTCTATGGTCTGGCTTTGGGACTACATTGTCAGCTTATTCTTTGAGCTTTGCGTACAGTATTGTGCACTCTCATATCATGTTACCTTGCTCTCTCTTCTTTTTTCCATGACCTCACTTGGCTATACGCTGGGAGAAACAGAACTCTTATTCCCATTTCCTTCCCTGCCTGAAATGTAATTATCTGTATACACACACACATATATTCACTTCTCTTAAGGGCTCTGGTACACGGGGAGATTAGTCGCCCGCGGCAAAACTCCCTGCTCGCGGGCGACTAATCTCCCCGAGTTGCCTTCCCCCTGCCATCCCACCGGCGAACATGTAAGTCGCCGGCGGGATGGCAGACGCGGCAGGGCGATTTTGGGAAATCGCCGAAAAAGCCTCGCGAGTCTTTTTCGGCGATTTGCGCGAAATCGCGCCGCCGCGTCTGCCATCCCGCCGGCGACTTACATGTTCGCCGGTGGGATGGCAGGGGGAAGGCAACTCGGGGAGATTAGTCGCCCGCGAGCAGGGAGTTTTGCCGCGGGCGACTAATCTCCCCGTGTACCAGAGCCCTTATGGATTCTTTAGTAATGATTTATGGTACAAATAAGTACAGTGAGTATTGGATTAGGCTAGCCTGCTACAGATACAGGCTGATATGTTCTGTTTGTTTTGTTCTAAATTAACAACATGATACTTCTTTCCAAGGTTTGCAACAATAGAAAGAACTGCCATTGTTATTCACAGTGGGCCCCCCCTAATTGCACCGAGAGTGGATATGGGGGAAGTGTGGATAGTGGGCCTGTAACCAAAGATTCATCTCTTGTATTCATGCCAGAAGGAGGAATGCTGCGCTTGTATGGTAACTATAAATGTGGTACAGCAGCCACCCACCTACTAACCACCTCTGCATTGGGCCCTGAGTTGCAGGGGAGGCTCCTGTTTCCTTTAAAGGAGAAGGAAAGGTAAAAGCTAAGCTTGATCAAAAAGGTCTAGGTAAATAGAGTCACATACAGAACTGCTGCTCTGAGCCCTCAGCGAAAAGAAGCACCACGTCTTTTCCTCTATTTCACATACATGATCTTCTGTGTCAGACTTCCTGCTCTCAGAAAAATCCAGGGCATGGCATGAGTCTGCTCAGTTTGCTCCTCTCTTTTCCCTTCATTCTCCTCCTCCCCTTTCCTACTGTGCTGTGTAATCTAAGCTACCAGCAGCTAGAGCTACAGCACAGAAAGTACTGAGACCGAGCTAAAATGGCAGCTGCTATCTTTAACAAACACAGGGAGCTTCTAGGGCTGTTTACTCAGGTATGGTAAAGCTTTCTGCAGAATAAATATAGCGTTCTAGCTTACACTAATGTGGTAAATCTATTAGCAATAAAATGCCTTTCCTTCACCTTTAAGGAGTTTGGGTGATGGAGTTAGGGTGGAGTGTTTCGAAATGTTTCCTTCTTCTTTTGTTATGCTATACACACCCCAACACACTTTGTACTAATATTCTCTCTTTTGTTTTGTAGATACCAGTGCAGCAAGATGCCCAAGGCTGCCTGTTTTCATAATTATTCTTTATCAGACTTTGCTTATTGAGTGTTTTCAATCCATCTATTAATATGCTGTCTGGTAAGCATGGCTGAAATAATGGCTAACCAGCCTACCGATGAATTAACAGCTGCCCATTCAGGTCTCCTTCCAGCAGCCCTAATATATTTATATTTTGTTTCAAGACCTTGTTAGAAATGTTATAGTAGCAACATCTCAAAAGAATTTGTCTGCACCCTTGTTGTTTATTAAACTTTAGATTTACAGTTCATTCTACAATCTCCCATTTTCAGTTTAACTTTATGGGAAGAGAATTAGGGGCATAATTATGATCCCTCGAGGATTGTGGTTGGGGGGAAAGGAAAAAAAACACAAATGAGTTCTCTCAATTGCTTTTTTTTCCTGATCAGGGAGGTTTGTAACCCAAACGGAATCACAATTTTCAGCAAACTTACTAAAAAATCATAAATGGGTTATTCATGATTGTGTAAAGCCAGCATTCTGAAGATACACTGACTTGTAATGCATCTTGGGAGGTTAATGATGATGTGTTTTTAAATCACACAAAACAGCAGAATCACAATCGTGATTTGTGGCTTTGCACGATTTTTGTCGTTTCATAGCTGCATCCAACTGATAAATCGGCCTGTTATTGTCATCATACACCACAAAAACACAATTTTATATTTCTTTCTATTCTTTATTATTTTTACAATTTTTTTATGTACTTTAAAAAAAAAGGGTGTTTTTATTTTCTAATAACAAAATAGATATGCATGGAAGCTGTAATACTTGTTGTTTAACAGTCTAAACAAATTATAACAAAGAAAGTAAACTTGTGGGTGACAATATTACACTTTGGGTATGTTGTGCAGCATTATTTAAATACTCTGAGATACAGTTAGTATTGTGAATGAGTTACTCAGTACCTTACATTCAAGGTAAGTCGCTTGGATCGAGTGCAACAAAAGGTTGGTTTGATGGCTCCTGGGGGGTGATCTCTGCAGTCGCCAATCTCCTTGGGTTCATTGCTGTATTGAATTTGTTGCAAGGACTAAAGGCTTGTTCAATAATGATTCTGTATCATACCAAGTAGTATGTCTGAAGGTGTATCTTGTAGAAGTGATGACATACTGATGCCAAAAGTTGAAAAATGTATCTACACCTTGTTCCTTGTTTATGGTTGATTCCAGCCAGTTCATATGAAAGAGATATTGGAATTTTTTCTTTAACAGTGTGGTTGGTGGTGGTGTTATGGAAAGCCAGTGATGTAAGGTTGTTCACCTAGCTGCTGCTGCTAATTTATCCGCCAAATTTCTTTCTGAGTATGTTAGTTTGTCATGTTGTGATGGTATGCCCAATGTGGCCCAGCTACGTGTAGGTTGTATTGGTTCCCTATTATGTTTCTACCATAGTTACTGACATCTTTACAGAAATCTTGAATTTGAGGGCACAGCCATAAACAATGACCAAGATCTGCTTGGTGGGGTATGACATCCCATTAGGTATGTGTCGCTAACCATATGATATGGTTTTTTCAGAGTCAAGTTTGAATTAGGAAGTATTTGTAAGTCCGTCCCCTGATATTTACTGGCCAGTAATATTTTCATGGCTTGTTAGTGATAATGGAGTATTTTGGCTATGTCTGTATCTGGGATATTCGCTGTCCAGTTATTTAGTTTTGTATTTGGATTTTCCATAGATTTGTTCTGATTATTTTGTATATTTGTGAGGTAGATTTTATTGTTGTGTGGTTAGACCATAAATGATTAATGGGATTATTTTTTGTCTAAAGTTGTTAATTGTCGCATTATTTGAGAGGCAAAATGTCTGTAATGGTTGAAGTGCTACAAATCCTCAAAAAGAAATGTTATGTTATGAATTCTAATTACCCAGACGTTATAAAGCTCATCCTTTGAGTTTTGGAGGTGCCTTGTTGCAAATGCATTGCAACTTTAAGGCAGCCCCTAGCATTCTCAGTACATCCTTCTCCCAGGCAGCAACACAATAGCACAGACACCTCTGATTTAAGGCAGTGATGGGCAATGTGTGGCCCTGTGTGAGCCCAATGGTAAAGGGGATGGAAGATTTTAACCATGAAGAAAGACTGTCAGGGTTGGGGTTGTTTTCTCTGGAAAAAAGGTACTTGCGAGGGGACATGATTACTCTGTACAAGTACATTAGAGGGGATTATAGGCAGATGGGGATGTTCTTTTTTCCCATAAAAACAATCAACGCACCAGAGGCCCCCCCCTTTAGATTAGAGGAACAGAACTTTCATTTGAAGCAGCGTAGGGGGTTTTTACGGTGAGGGCAGTGAGGTTGGGGAATGACCCTTCCCAGTGGTGTTTTGATGGCAGATTCTGTTAATGCCTATAAGAGGGACCTGGATGAGTTCTTGAACAATCAGAATATCCAAGGCTATTGTGATACTAATATCTACAGTTAGTATTAATGTTTGTATATATAGTTTATGTATGTGAGTGTATAGATTGTTAAGTATAGGTTGTGTGTGCTTGGTTTGCTTGGAAGGGTTGAACTTGATGGACTCTGGTCTGGCAATCTATGGGTTCTGGCAAATGCCAGAGGGGCTGCTGTAAGATGCACTATTGATTGGGCCTATGAGGGGCTGTTTGGGCCCCTGTGTACTTGAAATGCCAGGGCCTATTTTGTAGGCCGGGCCAGGCCTGCGTACCAATAATGCCAATACTGGAGAATGTGTGCTCTGTGTACTGGGCCTGTCTTCTATAAAGCTCACATGTCATAAAGAAACAAAACAGCCATAACAACTTTTTTCTTTATTACTTTATTTTCTTTCACTTTTCCTTCTAAAGCCCTCCATACGTTCACACAGGTTTGTGATGGAGAAGACCCCCAAATGCAGAAGAAAATGTAGTTTACAAATGTAAGCTTTCAGACAGGCAATGTTGCAGAGCTTTTACAGCTGATTAAACAAGGTAGATGCTCTCAGATGTTAGGGGGCATTTTACCCTGCCTTCCTGCTCAATGGCTTTTTTGGTATGTTTTGTTTGTACGTCTTCTCTTTGGGGGGGTGGAACCCACGGGGGAGTGTATGTAAGCACAGCACGCAGATAGCATTGTACATGCCCAGGCACAGGCTTCCAGTCTGTTACATACCTGTCTCTAACCCAAGGCAGTGGAATCCCTGCACCCTGACACATTCTATTCCATGCTAGGGCTTCCAGTCTGTTACATACATGTCTCTAACCCAAGGCAGCGGAATCCCTGCACCCTGACACATTCTATTCCATGCTAGGGATGATAGTGGCTGCATCTCAGTGAATCAAAGCAAAGTGCCCCTCTCCCCATCAGTGCAGGAAATGCAGGGTGTGCCGTTAGCTTTCTGTCCCATTACTCTCTACTTTTCTTTGCATCCCAGAAGCTCCTTCTGCAAAACTTACTGAGCGATTTCAGTGAATTTAGAGATTAATCTTGGAGACATTTTTGTGTATATATTCGTGCACGTGTTCAGCGTATACAGATTAGCTCACGTTATAATAATGGGTAACATAGGAACCCCGTACACACCATAACTGTCAATCATATCTGTTATGAACTAATCAAGGGAAAAATAAAAACAGGAAAAACACTTATCCAATCTTCAGTCCCATCTCACTGCAGCATGCTGGGTAATAAGATGTTTCAGGCCCAGTGGCATTTTGTTGGGTCAGTTCTGCTCTTGCTTGGTCCATAATGGAAATGATATGGGAATGTATGCAGGAACTATGTTATACAAAACTGTAGGAAAATTTCATGACAGTGAAATCCTATGGTGCTTCCATCATGGTTACCATAGCACTTGGGGATGCTGCTTTATCCCTCTACAGTAGCCCAACCCCTGCTGTCTCTGGGCCCCATCAGCTCAAAACAAAATAGCATATATGTGAAAACATGGTATTTCTTGTTTCTCTCCTGTAATGGGTATCCCAGGTTAGTAATAGAATAGTAAGCATTCAGCTTCAAATATCCCACCCCCATGTCCCAACAGAAGGACCCCCCCCCCCAAATGTTAAAGCTTGTTTCAGTGGCAAGTGCTCCTGAGTACAGTGTGTCCAGTGCTCACTGCGGGTGCCCAGTGGCAGTGGTGTGGTCCCGCACCCTTTGTATTTTGACTTTTTGGAGCTGATTCCTATAATCTGTCAGACACTGCCCACCTCTAACCATGGGGATATGATATGGGGCCACTCAGTGCGAATTTCAGCTCTTGACAAAAAGCCACTCCTGGAAACTTCAAGAGCCAAAACAAACTAGCAGCTGCCACCTGAGGTGCGTCTCTCAGCCTGCCTTGTGGCAGCAGCAGCACCCCTGCTCCTAGCAGGACTTGCTTCCCTTAGTGCCATTGTTTATTGCTCCTTTTCTTTCTAGCTTGGATTTGAGATCAGCTAAAGATGTTTCCTGTACATTACTAGGTTCTGCACCTGGAGCTGGTAGTATGACAGAGAATAGGTTACTGTTGTGAACATTTTGCAGTATTATCAAGGAATCTGCTAGAGCCTAGTTTCCCTCCTAACTGGACATTAAGCTTGCTATATCCTATTGAGTACTGATATGGAGTACATCCAGGGAAAAGGGTTAGGCTGTTTGGTTTTCCAGGCTTCAGAAAACCATGTAATGTGTGAGCCCTTCCACCGGGGATTCCCTTTATCCCTATTGTGGGCAACTAATCAGCCTAAAATGTTTTATGCTTACCATGGTTTTCCTTTCCTGCAAGTACTCCATGTCAGTACATTCCCAAACCTTCCACAATGGTTGTCCTAAAGCTTGTAACAGAGATGCCGTAGAGGGGGTGGGAGGTCTTTAAAAGCTTTGGGGAGGGCCCTCCTAATAGGGCATTGCAGTGGGCATATCCCTGTGTGTGCTGATATGTAGTATGCCCAGGAAAGGAAAATCATTGTCAGCATGGTACAATTTTCTCCTTAGTTGAACTATGGAGACCCCTCCATTACCCATAATGGGTCCGTTTTGGGACCACTGCACAGTGGAATTACAGTTTAGGGACAATATTAAGGAAAAGGGAAACTACAACAATGCTTGGGGAGAATGGTGTGCATATTTAGAGTTAATGTCCTCTTCCCTGCAGAAACAGGTTGGCATTGGTTGTGCAGGACCTTTATTCTTCCCCTGACCCCCTCCCATTTTCTCCCCAAAAGTTCTCCCTGACAAGGGCAAAAAAAAAGGCAAAATTGCCCCACTCCTTTGATAGTCCCCACGTACTACCCCCCATGCTGAAAGGCTAATCAAGTTAGGGCACTGCTTCATGTGAGAGCTTAGTAAATAAGGCGACCAATCAGCACTCATTGCCAGATGTTTTACAGGTTGCCCAATATATCCGAGATCTGGCCCCAATAGCAAAATTTCTAGCGATCCCAAGAAACCTTACAATCGTCCCTCAGTAACCGCTGAGCAAGTTGCTCAGCGCTAAGAATTCCCCAATCAAAGATGACAGCAAAGTATTGGTGAAAGATGATTAAATAGTTCCTGCATCACACCCTGAACACCCACTTCAGTAGGTTGATGAACCCAATATGCTGGAACTGCTGCCATACTCACACTCTGTAATGTTACACCTATCCCTTCAGTGTCTGTTACAAACCTTAAAGATAGACCTGGAAAAGAAAGACCAGCGCATTTTCCTTATTATAATGCAAAATGTGTTATTTTATGTTTTAGTTTGTATGAAAATTAATAAAATATACCTTTGAAAAAAAAAAAAAATAGTTCCCGCAGGGTTGTGTCTGGTTCCAAGTTGATAATGGAACAGAGCAACTCTACAGATTAGGAAATAGATCATTTAATATACCGTATTTTCCGGCTTATAAGACGACTGGGCGTATAAGACAACCCCCGACTATACGCCGGAAAATACGGCTTGTATGATAACAGGCAGAGGCAGGAAAGAAATTGCGGGGCTTCTCCGAGGGTACCCTCAAATCAGACAGCGTAGCGTGTCTCCCGTTGCTGTGGCAACGAAAATGCGATCGTGCAGGCCTCACCAGGAAGACCAGGAAGCAAGGTTCAGGTAAGTATCCGGCGTATAAGACGACCCCCGACTTTGGCACAGATTTTTCGGGGTTAAAAAGTCGTCTTAAACGCTGGAAAATACAGTAGTTGGGCTAAATTCTAGTGGTAAAAAAAACAGTAATAGAAAGAAGACAATCTGTTCAGATATATATAGTTCCTAGTTGGTAATGGAACGGTGTACCTTTACATATAAGGAAACAGACTTATAACAGTACTAAATAGACTATATTCTAGTTGGAAAAGGAATAGTTATAGAAACTAGACAATGTAGAGCATATACGGTAGCTCCAACTTGTTTTCAGTGCTTACTTGGAATGACTGGAGGGTACGATTTCTCTCATTTCAATAGTTTCACTAATAGTTGTAAAACAGGCTGTCATTTTATCCAACTATATAATAAACTATATAATAAAGTTGTAAATATATTGAATGAATAAGATCATTTTATTTCCACTCATAATTTCAACATTATTATAACAATAATGAAAAAAATAGAATACGAGATTTTTATGTTTCCTCTCCCTTTCACTCTATTAAGCAGAATTTGTGTCAGCTGCTAGGATCGAGTGTATTTTTAAAAAAAGAGTCTATGGGATGTTGTGTATGGGCTCCCTATTCTGCTTTACTGGGATACTCTAAGCCACCAGTATCTAGTGTATTTTTTAAAATGGATCTATTGCTTAGTGGCCTACATAGTCCTTTGCTCTTTTAGCATACTATAATCCACTAGGGTCTAGTGTATTTAATGGAAGAGTCTATTTCTTAGTAGAAAACACATTATGAGATGCTGTTGATGGGATGGGCTCCCTACTTTGCTCTACTAGGATACTATAATCCACTAGGATCTAGTGTCTATTGCCTAGTGGCCTATATAGTCCTTTGCTCCTTAGGGAAACTATTATCCACTAGGATCTGGTGTATTTTAAAGAAAGTCTATTTCGTAACTGGGAACATTTTATGGCAGGGTTCCCCAACCTTTCTTACTCGTGAGCCACAGTCACATGTAAAAAGACTTGGAGAGCAACACAAGCATCATAAAAGTTCATGGAGGAGCCAAATAAGGGCTGTGATTGGCTAATAGGCAGCCTCTATGCACACTATCAGCTTACAGGGGACTTTATTTGGTAGGAAATCTTGTTTTTATTCAACCAAGTCAGGAATTCAAAAATAACTACCTGGTTTGGGGACACTGAGAGCAACATCCAAGGGGTTGGGGAGCAACATGTTGCCCCCGAGCCACTGGTTGGGGATCGGTGTTTTATGGGATGCTGTGGATGGGCTCCCCTGTTTTGCTCCAGTGGGATAGTGTATTTTAAGGATATAAGGGATATGCAGTGAGACCTCTTCCAACATATCTTTATTTTTTTTTTCTCCAGTTCTCCCAAATAAGCTTTATCTTTTTCCAATACAATCCAAGAGATTTTTTTTATGCCTTGTGCACAAGTCTTACTCGTATGGTACTCATTTGCCTCCGCGGAGGAAGATCCTCAAGCTTTTCACTTGGTAGCGGCACTGTGCGGCTATTGGCATTGTGTTTGATAGCAAAACAGAAACTGATGACCATCTCCATGTATTTTAATGGTGTGTGGGCAGAAAAATATATGGACTGTTGGTTTTTCTTGCTTCCATTTATTTACAAGATCCACAACATTTTGCTGGTCAAGAACTGATTTTTTTTTTTTTTTTCTTCATACCTATCTTTGTACATAGGATTTGAAATATCTTTCTGCATTGGGTAGAACCTTCTTCAGGATACACCACTAGGAGAGAGCTCATGATGGATATATGCACCAATGTCTGTTAATTTCACTCACCTTTCTGACACCACTTCAGTACGGTTCCAGTTTTATTTTTTACTCTGGGGTCAACTTATTCTTTGATGTTTGCCATCCGGTAAGGTAAAAATAAACATATACAGAACTGAAAAACTGAAATTAACTATAGGAAAAAATCCCTGATACAAATTAACTTCAGTCTGCGTCATATTAAAATGTTTACGTTGACCAGGCCAGTAATAGGCTAAATTGTGTATGTATGCTCATATTGTTAGAAACAAATGATTTATGTGTAGGAACAATTCAACATTGCTGGAAGCTCAAGACAACGCACTTCAGCTACATCATAGACTATGCTTAGTTAAAGGGGAACTGTCACCCACACTTAAAAAGCTATATAATAAAGATCCTATAAATATAAAAAAAAGAATTTGGGTTTTCATGTTGAAATTAAATCATCCATACCTGTTATAAGTGGATTTAAAAGCTGAGCTGTCAATCATATATTGCCTGCCCCGTCTCTATGCCTATGTGTGTTTGTGTATGCATGTGTATACGAGTGTGTAAATATGTGTAAGTGTATAAAGAGAAAAAAAAGCCAGAAGGCGCTGGATGTCGGGTCAGGTAAAAAGTCAGGCCCTGCAATCATTGCGTCACAGGACCGACATGGATGCCCCCTTGGCTCGTTGCCTAGGGGGTTGTGGGCCCATCCGACTCGCTGCATGGTGGCAAAAGCCACTAGTTCATCGAGGAAGCCCTTTAACACGAAGCGTGTAAGCACTACGTGCTTGGCACTTTGAGCATTTTTCTGCCAGTATGTAGTACCTATGTGCTTGGCAGGTAAAGGGTTAAACAGTGTACCCACAAAACATCACATACTTTGGAGGCACTCACAGACTGACCCAACCTATCCCCCCATTCCTGACAAATAGAAGGGCTACCCCCCCTCACTGCCCTAACCTGACCCCCAAAGACAGAAACCTACCTAGGGGTGACACAAGCTGCCTCACTTTCCACTCACATTTGATAGATATGTCTAGTTTCCCTACACACTGCTCTGGAGCCAAATGCCCCCCACAGACATAAACCTACAGCAGCTCATCTAATCTCACCCCACACTTTACCCCCCCCCCCCTCACACTAGGGCATCTAAATACTTATGCCCCCATAGGACTAACCCAATCTTCCCTCAAGCTCTGGGTAAAAAAAGCACACACCTCACAAGTCATGGGCACCCTTACCCCAAAAAATAAAAGCACCCAACACATAAGCAGGCTCCAATAACCCCCTAATGTATTTGTAGATTGTAAGCTCTTTTGGGCAGGGCTCTCTTCACCTCTTGTATCGGTTATTGATTGCTTTATATGTTACTCTGTATGTATGTACAGGTATAACTTTATTTATAAAGCGCCACAAGGTTACGCAGCGTTGTACAGTCTTACAAAATTACACACAGGGAGGACAAGTGATATAATAAATACATATATGTATATATATATATATAAGTGCCATGTGGTATGAGACACAGTAGGAAGGAGGTCCCTGCCCCGTAGAGCTTACAATCTAAGTAGTTGGGTAACATACAGGCATAAACTGTCCAATGTATGAATCCCACTTATTGTACAGCGCTGCGGGATATGTTGGCGCTGAACAGAAACTGCCCCAGTGTTCAGGCGAGAGCTGAATAAACTCCCGCATTTCCTCCTATCACAAGAAAACCAAATGCCGCTGCCCAGCTTGCCCCGATACTGTGTGAGTGTGTGTCTGTGCCACTGCCCGGTAGCACTGGGGCCGCACTCCCTGCGCTCTGTCCCTACAGCCATTAGAAGGAGCCGCCAATGTCACGTGTTGTGGGCGGTCCCACAGGCTGCGGCGTGTCCGTGACGTCACCGGCGGTAATGGCGGCGCGCTGAGGAGCCTGTGCATGCTGAGGAGCGTGTGTTCCCTCTCAGGCCGGCTGCCAGCAGCACTTCCGTTTCGGTGCCATTCAGGGAATATGGGGAAGCCCAAGAACCATCTGCCGGACAGGTAAACAATATCCGACGGGGCTCACACCTCAATAGTGAGTGTGACAATTGGAAGGGAAGGGCAGGAGCCTCATATGTACGTGTAATATACTGTGGGCCGAACGGGCGGATGACTGTAAATGTACGGGGCAGCTATGGCAGTAATAAGGCAATAATCCCACTGGGGGGAGGGATGGGCAGTACTTTACATGAGGGATGATGTTTGTGGGGGGCTGATGCTGATGGGGGGCAGTTGACACATTGTAGGTTTGGGATTCAGGTTCCTCCTGTTTAACTGTAACAAACTGACTGTTTAGAATTTCTTACTGCGATAGTAGCCTGGGGAGCTTCGTGACGCACATATTAACATTTAAGGCTAATGTCAGACCAGGCGTATATTTACAGTAAGCTGAAAAACGCCTGCCTAAAATACCGCCATACTCCTCCTACCTGTGCCTGAATGGGATACGCTCGGGTGTAGGCACATGTAGCCGAAATACACACAGAAACGCAAGACATTCTCTCATGTTTTTATGTGTATTTTGGCTACATGTGCCTACACCCGAGCGTATCCCATTCAGGCACAGGTAGGAGGAGTATGGCGGTATTTTTGGCAAACATTTTTAGCTTGCTGTAAATATACACCTGGTCTGACATTAGCCCAACACTTACTAACATTTACCATGACACACACGTTACCATGACGTTGCATCACCAAGTGTCTCCTCTTGTTCCTTTACAGATGGACAGACTATGTTCCGCTTGGAAAGCGCATCCCGGGAACACGTTTTATTGCTTTTAAGGTCCCTTTAAAAAAAGTAAGGTGTTTTTTTTACTGTGTTACATTACTGTGAATTCACTGACACCTTTGCAAACAAACATAATGTGTTAGCTAGCACAGTGGCGCCAGCTGGTGTGTGTGTGTGTGTGCCAGACGGGGAATCTTTGGAAAATAATTTACAGTAACCTGGCTATGTCTCCTGCTGGCAACACAGGGTCACTTGGGAACAAGCTTAATGGAGAAGGAAAGGGTAATAAAGAGTTAATCTCAAGCTGCAGGCATACCTTCAGTTCTCTCAATAGTGCCCTTAAGTCTCCCCATATTTCTCCTATTCAGATGATCAGAAGCCTCATAGGAAAAAACAACCCTGAGTTCTGTAAAGAAAGTTCCCATAATGCCTCGCTCCTGCACCAAGACCCATGTACATGCTCAGTGTGTAAGACTATGAGGAAGCTTCCTGCTGATTGGCTCAGATCACACATTCCTTAAGGTGGCCATACACATGGCAATCTGACGATGTTTCGTACGACCATCGGTCGCACGAAACATCGTCAGATCCGCCACACACCATTCAGGACTGAATCGGCAGGTAAGGAGGTAGAAACAATAGGATTTCTACCTCCTTCTGCCGATTCAGATCTGAAGGGAGAATTTTGGTCAGGCACCTTCTATGGCGCCCGATCAAAATTTTCCAACTGGTCCGATCGGCGAGTCGTCCGATATCAGCAGGTTCCTGCGATATCGGTCGACTCGCCGACATACCATACACGCACCGATTATCGTACGAAACGAGGTTTCGTACGATATCGGTGCGTGTATGGCCACCTTAAGAGGGGGAGAGAGTTCTTAGCATTCTTGAGGGAGGGGGGAGCAGGAGAGAGGAGAGAGCTGCGTGTCTCTAGCACAGGAAAACAAAGAGACAACAAATCCTATTTCTTTTGACAGAGAAGTCAGTGCAGCATTTCTGTGAGTGCTTATGGCTGTATTTACATAGACCTTTCTGATAAAGCTGAACTTAGTTTTTACCTTTCCTTCTCCTTTAAAGCTGCTAGTAATGATGGGTGCTGATGCTGAGCAGGTACAGCAGGTTTGGGAGAGCTGCAGAGTTATTGGTCGAGAGATGGGCAGTTATCCTTGTGCTGATTTGGCACTGCTGGAACTTTTTATTGGCAAACAGTAGTGATGAGCGAATCTGTCCCATAAAGTTTTGCCGAAAAATTAGCAAAACAGTGAAAAATTGTTTGGAAAATGACACACGTAAAAAAAAATAGTTGCACACGTCAAGATTGGCGCGCATGACACAAGCATAATGGTTTTTTATTGTTGTGCGGCAAATTTTTGCACCCGTTTGACATACGAATCAGCCAATGGCAAAACATGGAAATTTGTCACAAATCCATATCTAGTGAAAAATTACGCTGATCTCTACTAAACAGTTTTAACATTTTGCTGTTACTTTAGGGGCCTTTCCGTGGGGCAATTTTAGTTTACTAGAATGTTTGTGTAATTCCACAAAATATAGGCTTCTAAATATTCTAAATATTTTCCATACTATGAACACATATCAGAAACATAAGTTATTGTATGCACAAAAATACAACTGATTTGGAAAGTCCCATGTCTCCTGAATGTGCCAATACCAAATATATATAGTTTTATGGAGATTTCTCACTTGTATAGGTCAAACCCTCCAGCAGTACACTACCAAATTCCCAAAGCACTGCTCCAGAAAGCTGCATACTTTAGATTTCAAGGCCAAACATTCCACTAACAGAAGGGTTACCCCTAGAATAGGCAAAACTGTCTGTCTACTCCCAACTACCAAGTCGCAATGCTTTCCTAAATTTATCATTTTTATAAGAATATGTGAAATTTTTAAAAATCACTTCAAAGCTTCCAGTCTACAGCATCTTATCTCCTACAGGCCATAAGATAAAACACCCTAAATATAAAAGCTTGGGATCCATGGAATAGTGTGATGCCCAATATACATACTCAAGTATGTGGCATGTAGGGGCCCCAAAATGAAAATACCCAGTTTGAGCTATCATTTTTGTTGTTTCAGCTCCTGTAAAATCTACACATTTACATCATTTTATGTGGGATAAAGTACAGAAAATAAGCTCACCTTCAGAAAACC
This sequence comes from Xenopus tropicalis, assembly GCF_000004195.4. Lineage (NCBI taxonomy): Eukaryota > Metazoa > Chordata > Amphibia > Anura > Pipidae > Xenopus > Xenopus tropicalis. Next base: position 121,150,036 of record NC_030679.2, read on the forward strand.
ATGTATATTTGGAAAGCACACATTCCCCTGACTCCAAAGTGGGTACCCATGTCTTTCTACTCCAAAGTACCAAGCCACAAAGCTTTCCTAAATTTGGTGATTTTTATGACGTTTCCAAAAATCACCTCAAAGCTTTTACTTTGCAGCATCTTATTTCCCACATACTATTAGGTACCAAGATAAAACACCCTAATTATGTGCCCCAGGGGTATAGTTTTGATGCCCAATATGCATAGATATACCAACGTATGTGGTATGTACAGACCCCAAATGAAAATAGTGCATACAGTTTTTTCTCCCCTGCCAAATCAGTTTCTGCAAACAGAGCTCCTGCCAGCATATTATGTTCAGTACTTTTTTAAAAGTACACATTCTGACAAATTCAAAATAGACGTCTTTCTACACCAAACTACTGAACGGCAGAGTTACGCTGAAATAAAAAAAATGTAACGAGCAACAAGGAAGGCATAAAACTGCAATAAAATCACAAAAATCAAATACAATTAGACAAATCAATGAAATAAAACAGCTGATTTGACAGTGTGGTTAGTGGTCAGAATATCTGATCCAATAGTCAAAAGTTTTTTGGGGGGAAAAAAGACAAAATCATAAAAAAAAGTATATGTGTTTGTTTGTTTATGCACGTGTGTACAGCAAGGTGATAAAATTTTCACCTTGTAATGTAATGTAGCGTTAGAATAGGTAGAGTAGAATGGAATGGAATCATTTACAGTGATTCTACCGTTTTTTATTTCAGATATTCAATAGCAGGATTGAGGCATGGCAGAGATTCTCATCAGCCGACCTCATCAGGGACATCCAAGCCCAGGATGAGGAACTGGGGATAATAATTGATCTAACATGTACCACTCGATACTACTCCCCAGAGGTAAGCTATTCATAGCCATGTAATCCTCACTTAACCCTGGGAGACATCTCTATTTCCATATAATGGGGAAAAGGAAAGCAGCTCAATATCCAAAAACTCCTCTACATCTGCATATACCACTGGTCAGGCAGCAAGGCTGAAATTAGCCAGGCCTTCTAGGCAGACTCCTTTTTATCCCATCTTTATACTGCTTGTGTTGCCTGAATACTGCCAAGCATGTCTGGCACAGAAAAGACAAATGAAGGGGTAGGGGAATTATTACTGAGTAATGTATAGACTTTGCACTTAAAAAAAAATCAGCCTCTCAGTAAATTGATTATTATTGAGGTTCTGAATATAGTCTGAAAAAAACTCGAGTGTTGCAGCCTCAAAAGGAAGGCATTAGTCCTCGGTGCAGCTCTTTTATACTGACCAACTAATCTTTTGTGCTCTGATAAGAAAATATTCTTTTTTTTTATTTGAAGGAGTTACCAGAATCACTAAACTATGCAAAGATCTTCACAGTTGGGCATGAAGTGCCAAGTGATGAAACCATCTTTCAGTTCAAATGCATTGTAAATCAGTTCATGAAAGAAAATTCAAACAATGGTACGTTTCACTGTGACTGCTGTGCCTTATGTAACCCTTCCACTCACCCTTCTAGCTGAACAATGTGGTGGTGCACTTTGTATTTAATATTCTGGGTCTAAAGAATTCTAAAATTTTGAAGCTTCGTGTTTACTTGTCCTTGTCACAAGACCTTACCTGTTGCCAAGCACAGCTTATGCAACATTTTGTCGGTGTCTGCCATAGGCACTGACCCTATAGCCAGCCCATCTATCACTGCCTTGTCTGTGGGAGGAGTAAAGTGCAGTAGAGGGCATTTTGACTGTTCTTGTTCTAGCCATGGCATTCAAAATGCTGTTGTACCATAGCTCTGAGTGGTTGTGTGTGCTCAGTCTTGGACTGGTAAACACTTTGAAGCCACAATTACTTTTAAATAGCCTATGGAGGCTTATTCTATCTGTGCAAATATATATTAACAGGTGCTTCCCTTGGTTTCATTGGACCCCATTTATTACATTAATTAATGGGAGATTAACATAGTTACAAATTAGTAATGTATTGTACTTGTCTTATTCTAGCAGCAAAGTAACATTGTGGCTGTTATATATGTATTAAGATTAGATGCCATATTGCTTTTTTTTTGCAGTGTTGCCAGTAGAAATTAAATCAAATGGAAAACAGTCATGAATGTGCGCAGCTTATAGGCTGTAAGCTCTTTTGGGCAGGACCCTCTTTACCTCTTGTATTGGTTATTTGTTGCTTTTTGTATATATTTGTGAATGTGTAATGTAGACGCTCATTGTTTGTACAGCACTGTGGAATATATTGGCGTTTTATAAATGCATGTTATTAAAAATGGATTAATGCCAACTTTTTATTTTCTTGTCTTTACAGATAAATTAATTGGCGTTCACTGTACCCACGGCTTAAACAGGACTGGCTACTTGGTGTGCAGGTGAGACAGGCGGTGACATTGCACTGACATGTTTGGCTGAATCATTCCAAAAGGCAGACATTCTCATTGGCTGTAAAGTGCTGGATAGTTGGCAGTGCAATTAGTTACATTGCTTTTCCTGTTCTAGGTATCTGATTGATGTGCTTGGCATGGTGCCAGCAGAAGCCATAGAAAGTAAGTCCTTTGTCTGTCACTCTAAGCTATTCATCTGCATGGGGTTTGAGGAAGCCACACTGAGGGGTGTAGAATGCAGGGCAAACTGGTGTGTATTTGCTCTAGTTTAGTAACACATAACTACCCCTTAGCCTTCATTGGTCAGATGTGTATATACAACATAGGATCTCACTATTATCTGCCAGCGGTTTTACTGCGTATGATAGAATGGCTGCCTCTCAGTATCATTTGCTTGTGTTTTATAGAGTTTAATCAGAGCCGCGGACACTGCATAGAACGCAAAAACTATTTGGATGACCTGATGTATGGAGTACAAAGAAGGTAGGCGACTAGGCATATGAAGTCATAAAATTATGATTTTATTAGGGCCCTGCATCTACGTGTACATTTACTTACTTCATCTTGATTGTAACTGTATTTTGTATTCATTATTATATTGAGCCCTGTTTGTTTTGTTACTGGGTTGTTCTGCCTTATAGCACTATGTAAATAATAATATACATACAAACCGGATTCCAAAAAAGTTGGGACACTAAACAAATTGTGAATAAAAACTGAATGCAATGATGTGGAGGTGCCAACTTCTAATATTTTATTCAGAATAGAACATAAATCACAGAACAAAAGTTTTAAACTGAGAAAATGTACAATTTTAAGGGAAAAATATGTTGATTCAGAATTTCATGGTGTCAACAAATCCCAAAAAAGTTGGGACAAGTAGCAATAAGAGGCTGGAAAAAGTAAATGTGAGCATAACGAAGAGCTGGAAGACCAAATAACACTAATTAGGTCAATTGGCAACATGATTGGGTATAAAAAGAGCTTCTCAGAGTTGCAGTGTCTCTCAGAAGCCAAGATGGGTAGAGGATCACCAATTCCCACAATGTTGCACAGAAAGATAGTGGAGCAATATCAGAAAGGTGTTACCCAGCGAAAAATTGCAAAGATTTTGCATCTATCATCATCAACTGTGCATAACATCATCTGAAGATTCAGAGAATCTGGAACAATCTCTGTGCGTAAGGGTCAAGGCCGTAAAACCATACTGGATGCCTGTGATCTCCGGGCCCTTAAACGACACTGCACCACAAACAGGAATGCTACTGTAAAGGAAATCACAGAATGGGCTCAGGAATACTTCCACAAACCATTGTCGGTGAACACAATCCACCGTGCCATCTGCCGTTGCCAGCTGAAACTCTACAGTGCAAAGAAGAAGCCATTTCTAAGCAAGATCCACAAGCTCAGGTGTTTTCACTGGGCCAGGGATCATTGAAAATGGAGTGTGGCAAAATGGAAGACTGTTCTGTGGTCAGACAAGTCACGATTCGAAGTTCTTTTTGGAAATCTGGGACGCCATGTCATCCGGACCAAAGAGGACAAGGACAACCCAAGTTGTTATCAACGCTCAGTTCAGAAGCCTGCATCTCTGATGGTATGGGGTTGCATGAGTGCGTGTGGCATGGGCAGCTTGCATGTCTGGAAAGGCAGCATCAATGCAGAAAAATATATTCAGGTTCTAGAACAACATATGCTCCCATCCAGACGTCATCTCTTTCAGGGAAGACCCTGCATTTTTCAACAAGATAATGCCAGACCACATTCTGCATCAATCACAACATCATGGCTGCGTAGGAGAAGGATCCGGGTACTGAAATGGCCAGTCTGCAGTCCAGATCTTTCACCTATAGAGAACATTTGGCGCATCATAAAGAGGAAGGTGCAACAAAGAAGGCCCAAGACGATTGAACAGTTAGAGGCCTGTATTAGACAAGAATGGGAGAGCATTCCTAAACTTGAGAAACTGGTCTCCTCGGTCCCCAGACGTCTGTTGTGTTGTAAGAAGAAGGGGAGATGCCACACAGTGGTGAAAATGGCCTTGTCCCAACTTTTTTTGGGATTTGTTGACACCATGAAATTCTGAATCAACATATTTTTCCCTTAAAATGGTACATTTTCTCAGTTTAAACTTTTGTTCCGTGATTTATGTTCTATTCTGAATAAAATATTAGAAGTTGGCACCTCCACATCATTGCATTCAGTTTTTATTCACAATTTGTTTAGTGTCCCAACTTTTTTGGAATCCAGGTTGTACATAAAGGAGCTAGGTACTATGGGTAGGTACTGTGTGGAGTAGTTCATCTGCATGGGGAGGGTGGGGATATCTGGAGGCTAGCACACCAGTGATGATACTGGCTCACACTGATAGATGGCCCTGCAAAGCAGTAAAGTCAGACTTGGTCAGATTTATGAGCATTTTCTAAGCAATGAGTGAGTGTTGTACTGTATATGGCTTCCCTCATTGTACGTCATACGGGACCAGGGAGGAAATTACAGGAAAGGTTTTAGTTTGGCTCTGAATTATAGAACAAGTCTAGTAACTGTCAAGTAAAGACTGCTCAGGAAAATGTGTTTTAAAGGGCAACTAAAGCCCTGATTTAAGTCCCCCTCCCCCAGTGTAAAGTGCATATTGCAAACATAACTTCACTGGTGCACCGGCTTTGTGCTGTGTAATCCATGCCACCTCCATGTTGGAGCTTCACCTTTCCCTGCTACATTGAGTAGCCACTTGAGTAGAACTTGCTTCTTTGCATCCTTCTCCTGAGCCCCCACAGTGGCTGCTGATGTAGCGTGGATGCCTTGCACTGCTGCTGCTGCTGGGGATTCAGCTTTAAAAGCATTACAGTTCTGAATAATGAAAGTTTGTATAGTTCTGCATTTTGTTTTTTCCAAAATGTCACTTGGCATCAGATTACTGATTATCTTCTTCTTTTGTCTTAGTAACGCTGAAATCGATAAAGCACCGGTGCCTCTACACAAATACAAGCAGAAAATCCCAAATGTAAATAATCCTTCAGTGCCTCCGTGTCTACCCCCGCCGCCTCGACCAGAGCAGCCTCGGTTTCCTAGGTACTTTCCCTCTGTAATACAAACTTCTGTGTGTAATTAGATTTGTGTGAATGACACAATGCTGTCTATGCACAAGAACTGCTGGGGGATGATGTGCAATAATGAATATAAATAAAAATGGGAAATATGCGATAAAAGTGCCCCTTTAACCTTCCTCTGTATCCTTAGGTTTGGAAATCCCCTGGACGCTCCTAGAATTGCAGAACCCCGGCCCATGTTTGCACACCCACCCAGGCGTAACATGCCATGGCCAATGTATAATGATCCACCTATGGAGTACCACTGTCACAGGTATCCCAGGTACTGAATCCCACTCTTGGGAATATCTATATGGTAGTGCTTTGGTTCTGCAGGCTTCTTATACAGTCACACCCTGATTTTACATTTTTCAGGGGACCAATAAAAAAAATCTGTAAAATGCAAGAAAGTTAAAATGTTAATGTAATATTAAGGTTTGCATGTAGAATTGGTGTGGTGTTACTATTGAGTGCTATTCTACCACTTTTAGCAATACAGGTGTCAGGGAGCTGCTGTCTTGCTCCTTTCCCATTCTGCTGATTGGCTGCTGGGGTGGGGTGGGGGTAGTGATACCGCTCCAACTTGCAGCTCAGCAGTAAAGTGTGATGAAGTTTATCAGAGCACAGGTCACATGATTGGCACCCTGGGAAATGAAGAATATGGCTTAGCCCCATGTGAGATTTTAAAATTAAATATAAAAAACTAAATCTGTTTGTGCTTTTAAAAAAAAAAACAAATTCAATGCAGGAATCTGCTGGAGAAGCTCTATTAACTGATGGGTTTTTGGTAATAGTCTGTACGCAATTTTTGCCTACCATATTGAAAATGTAAAATGTCATCTCTGTAAGAAGCCTTAATTATATTAATTATATAATTATAGCACTTTATTATACATTAAAAGGTACAGAACATGTCCAGGTATAACCACTTCCCGCTTGTCACATAATTCTGCATGCAGACTATTCCAGGCAAGCTGTGTAGGGCTAGGCCTTTACCAGTTTTAGTGGCCCTTCCTTCAGCTGATCCCAATGAATCTATTTAGTGACTTGGCTTTCTCTATTTGCTGCTTCTATACTTTCATTTCTTGCACTTAGCATGAGCTTATTCCTAGCCAAAATCCCATTCTTCAGGAATGTTCCACCCTTGTTACTGCTCTGTAAATTGTGCTGTTTTTCAGCCTGAGAGAAGTATTTTGTTTTTCCCACTTCTCACATCCTGTCACTAAGCTGAGATGAACAATGGGAAGATAAAGCAGGAAGCAATGGGGCCCAGAGAGTTTCCTTTATACAGATGTTCTGAGATCCTATTGCGTAACTGGTGTGTGTGCTAGAAAGTTAGCCATTCTGAATGTCAGTAGGGCATGTCTTGGTCATAGGGTTGAGGCACCAATAGGGGGCAGCATTATGTAGGAGTAGTACTCCCTCTCTTGCTGTGTCCCCTCATGGGCCTACCTCCTTGGGCTATCCTGGGGGGGGGGGGTGATAGTGCAGCAGGTCTGCTATAGAAGGGCATTGTTACAGCAGCTCTACATTAATCTGTGTATAAATTAGCAGCTTGTAATTACTTCTGTTCCTCCAAGTAAAAACACTTCATTTAAATCATCAGCTCTATTAACTGATGTGCTTTGAAAAAAAAAACATGTTTTCCCATGACGGTATTCCTTTAATATGCGTAATAATGTGATCATTACTAAAGGGCACAAAAACACTTAACCAGAGTGGGTCAAGGTGTGAAACGTGTTGCTTAGATCTGTTATTTGTACTAAACACCTTTTGGACTCTAGTTTTAGGTTGCCCTTTAAGTTGATATCACCCTTCAGCCGTAATTCCCTGCACACACATCTGATATATATCATGGCCTCACTGAAATTCACAGTAATGGTAAAGCCACGTGGGCTGTTTCCTGGACCCAGCATATACCCAGGCCAAGACACAGCAGATCCGGGCTTCTCAGCCTGGGTGCAGACATAGGGAGCAGATTTTGGTGCAGAAACACACACATGCATTTTTGTGCTGAAATCCACCCAGTGTGTCTGCACCCAGGTCGATGCAGTGCCTGTTAGTGTGGGCTGAGGAGAGCGGATTGCCCACCCCTTAATATGGACACCCTACTACCGTAGGTGAGCAAATCTGTTTGAGTTTAAACCTTGCTGCCTTCCAGCACTTGGGTCCTATGTGGGCTTTTATGTGTTCTCTCCATGTCAGATTGGATTTCTTTTGATGTGAATGATGTATAATCTCTGGAATGTGCTGCGGGACAGGACTATATAGGCTAATAGCATGTACAAACCGGATTCCAAAAAAGTTGGGACACTAAACAAATTGTGAATAAAAACTGAACGCAATGATGTGGAGGTGCCAACTTCTAATATTTTATTCAGAATAGAACATAAATCACGGAACAAAAGTTAAAACTGAGAAAATGTACCATTTTAAGGGAAAAATATGTTGATTTAGAATTTCATGGTGTCAACAAATCCCAAAAAAGTTGGGACAAGGCCATTTTCACCACTGTGTGGCATCTCCCCTTCTTCTTACAACACTCAACAGACGTCTGGGGACCGAGGAGACCAGTTTCTCAAGTTTAGGAATATGAATGCTCTCCCATTCTTGTCTAATACAGGCCTCTAACTGTTCAATCGTCTTGGGCCTTCTTTGTCGCACCTTCCTCTTTATGATGGGCCAAATGTTCTCTATAGGTGAAAGATCTGGACTGCAGACTGGCCATTTCAGTACCCGGATCCTTCTCCTACGCAGCCATGATGTGATTGATGCAGAATGTGGTCTGGCATTATCTTGTTGAAAAATGCAGAAAGCTGAAAGAGATGACGTCTGGATGGGAGCATATGTTGTTCTAGAACCTGAATATATTTTTCTGCATTGATGCTGCCTTTCCAGACATGCAAGCTGCCCATGCCACACGCACTCATGCAACCCCATACCATCAGAGATGCAGGCTTCTGAACTGAGCGTTGATAACAACTTGGGTTGTCCTTGTCCTCTTTGGTCCGGATGACATGGCGTCCCAGATTTCCAAAAAGAACTTCGAATCGTGACTCATCTGACCACAGAACAGTCTTCCATTTTGCCACACTCCATTTTCAATGATCCCTGGCCCAGTGAAAACGCCTGAGCTTGTGGATCTTGCTTAGAAATGGCTTCTTCTTTGCACTGTAGAATTTCAGCTGGCAACGGCGGATGGCACGGTGGATTGTGTTCACTGACAATGGTTTCTGGAAGTATTCCTGAGCCCATTCTGTGATTTCCTTTACAGTAGCATTCCTGTTTGTGGTGCAGTGTCGTTTAAGGGCCCGGAGATCACAGGCATCCAGTATGGTTTTACGGCCTTGACCCTTACGCACAGAGATTGTTCCAGATTCTCTGAATCTTCGGATGGTGTTATGCACAGTTGATGATGATAGATGCAAAATCTTTGCAATTTTTCGCTGGGTAACACCTTTCTGATATTGCTCCACTATCTTTCTGTGCAACATTGTGGGAATTGGTGATCCTCTACCCATCTTGGCTTCTGAGAGACACTGCAACTCTGAGAAGCTTTTTTTATACCCAATCATGTTGCCAGTTGACCTAATTAGTGTTATTTGGTCTTCCAGCTCTTTGTTATGCTCAAATTTACTTTTTCCAGCCTCTTATTGCTACTTGTCCCAACTTTTTTGGGATTTGTTGACACCATGAAATTCTGAATCAACATATTTTTCCCTTAAAATGGTACATTTTCTCAGTTTAAACTTTTGTTCCGTGATTTATGTTCTATTCTGAATAAAATATTAGAAGTTGGCACCTCCACATCATTGCGTTCAGTTTTTATTCACAATTTGTTTAGTGTCCCAACTTTTTTGGAATCCGGTTTGTACAACAAATTCCCAAAACCCTTTCCCTAATTGTATATTAGAGGGTTATCCTAGGGAGGATGCTAATATTTGCTGGTTGGAGCTGCATTTGCTACTCTTTTGTTTCTTAAGGCATCTAAAGCCACATAGGGCTCCAACTGGCAATCTGTGGGCTCTGGTAAATACTAGAGGGGCTGCTGTAAGATGCCATAGACAGTCACTATTTATTGGGCTGGTGGGGGCTGTTTGGGACTCTGTGTACTTGAAATGCCAGGGCCTATACGGTTTAGACCTGGAGCTGTTCTTGGAGGTGCTTTGAAGAGCTCTTGCTAAGGCGGCTCATACCCTGATATTGTTAGGCCAATGGGCCCGCTGACGGGATAAGGCACGAGGCACATATAATTGAGCGTCTCTCTCTTTTGATGGGCTTGTGAAGGCCTATAAAACAACAGAATGGAAAAAAACGTTCCCCTCCAAAAAAATTGAACACACATTGATAAGGAACTATTTCTCGCAAAAAAATTAGCTTTTACATGTGGCATATATTTACATGTAACAGACCCACAAACAAGTAGCAATGGTGTCTGTGTGGGCTTTTTCACTCTGCACAAAAGTGACACAGTTGTTAAAGAATGTACTATTAGATGAAATGGGGGGGGTGCTATTCCAGCTTGTTTGAGCCACTGAAATTTACAGTGTCTGCCACCTGGCTCAAAAGCCCTTAAAAGCCAACAAGGTTTTTCTCAGACCTGAAAAGACCATAAAAAGTCTGTTTGGCTTCCTAGAAACATTGGTGTAAATGCCTGTTTGGACACGCGACTACATCTTGAGTGTTTAGGTGTTTTACTGGATAATAGCAAGGCCACTTCCTGCTGTAAGTTAGGGGCTGGTGAGAAGTCAGGCAACATACTGGGGGGAGTAATCACAGCTTCTAATGGCTGTGTAGGACTCCAGGCAAGGCTGTGATGTCTTATGCTACTTTCCATAGTGTAAAGAGGGTTTGAATATCAGCCGTATTCTTATTATTACTACTATACTAGCACCTACATGTGTTGCAGAACTTTTAGATGGATTATACAGCATTCCAATCACACTCTGCCCCATGGAGCTTAAAGTTCCTGACCCATTCCCACTAGGGAAGTTTGCTCATAAGCAGGTGCCTGTGTGTATATGAGGTGGGGGAGGCAGAGTACCTGTAGGAAAGCCACAGAAACACAGAGAGAACATGAAACCTGACTGGCATGAAACCTAGGACCCCAGGTCAGTATGGCAGCAGTGCTACCCATTGTGCCATTGTGCTGCCCATAATATAAATATTTTCCAGATTTGGTGCATTCTGTCCCCAGGCTGCCCATGATATATCCTGATCACACATAGGTAGGCCAGTACTTTTCTCCCGAAAAGGTGGCAACCCTATCTATTTGTTTCCTTTACTTTGGGATTAAGCATCATTTTTACCAGCAGGTGGCAACTCTAGGCTGGATTTTTTTTTTATTTTTCAAAGATCTCTCAAGCCCAGCCATCTTACATCTACCGGTGTAATAGTGCACCTAAGACTTTGATCTTACAGGGTGGAACCTGTACCAGACAGGTGGGTGTTCCAGTGATGCCCTGCCATTCAGACCATCATTTGATCTCTTTACACAGACTTTACATATTTATGGCCTGTTGCTTAGTCCTTATTTTTCTTTTGTAGAGAATCCGATTGGCAGCAGTGTCAGCATTGGAGCCCCCATCCATACCATTATGGCTACGAACCACCATCGACAGATCTCAATGGCTACCAACCACCATCAAGATATCCCAATGGCAACCAACCACGATCAAGACATCCCAATGCACCCCAAGGTTCTACTCCCTGGCAGTCTGCAGGCAACGACCCTTACAAAAGGCATTCAGCAAGAGGCATGAAACACCGAAAATATTGACAATTACATGCTTTTTTTAAAGGAAGCCTTTTTTGCTGATAACTTTCAGCCATCTTTAGAAATAATATTGTATTTTTTTAATATATAAATCAAAATGATTCACGTTTTAGTAGTCCAGTTCTGGGGAACGCACCCTAAGCAAAGCAGCCCAAAGCCCTGTAGCTCTAGGGTAGCGTGAGCCAATGTGCTGCTCAGAACACGTACATCATTGTGCACAAGTACTGAGGCACTTGACCAATTGGCTAGTTTTACTAAATAACAACAACACTAACAACACTAAATTGTTTTCTGTGATATTTTTACTTCAAAGCACTGAAACTCAAGTGTTTGTTTTTTTTAACGTTCCCTCGTTGAAAAATGATTTTAAATCTAAAAACTGAAGTATGCTGTTTGCTTAAGTATGAATTTATTGTAGAGCCCTTTGACAGCAGGATAAGTATGCGCTGGTGTTGCACACTGTTGGGGGTTTTTGGGCAGATTTTCTAGGCACATTTGCTTCAAGGTGATCAGGTTAGTTGGATGGCACTTATGCGCCTCTGTCAGTGCCACAGATACTGAGATCAGGCCTTTGGCTGGACTAGCCAAATTATTAATTATGTTTTTTCTAGTAATGATTCGAGAACAAAGCAGCAAATGTCCTGTAAAGGCACCAATAGGATCTGAATACAAATCAGTATCAGTCTTAAAATGAAGGTGGCCAAACCTAGAGCAAACATGCCTGGAAGAATGGGCCAGAATTACCCCTGGACAGTGTGCATAGCTGCTACGTACTTGCCCAAAATGATTTAATATGGTTGTGGCTGCAAGTGTTGACTAAAAAATTGTGCGGGGCCTGAATCCTTCTGCAAACAGCAATAGTTTTATTATGGTTCTTAAATGTTTTTGTTCTAAACACTTAAGTTTTTAATAATTTCAAATGAAAAATTCACAGGGAGAACATTTCAGTGTAGGATTTGTTATTCAGTAATGAGACGATTTGTCTGAATACTTGGGCATAGCACTGAGGGTTGACTGGTGGGGTAACTATGTCCATAATCTACCAATATAGTTGCTCTTTGATATTTCTGATTCTATATTCTATGGAGGCATAAATACAAGGATATACCACATCTCTCCCAGCATTACCCTGGGTGCTGAGATGATTGGTTCCATGTACACAGGAAGAGCGTGTTATTTCCTATCCTTATTTAAATGGTGATGGATGGTAGAAATGATGATAGAATCTGATCCTTAGCTAGTTTTTCACATGAGAACATTCATTACAATACAGCTCCCAGATCAACAAAAAATGACAGCACGTGTAATAAATGCACCAAGCAGGGCTGCACTGCTACCCAAGTGTAAACCAATCACTATAGCTCTGCTAGATGGTTTTTTTCTTGCAGTGGGCCTTTTAGTTCAAAGCTGCTTTGGTCTATGTTTACTAATATGCTGCTCAGGGATTTATCATCTCTTTTATTTATTATTTTTTTTTGCACACATCCCCCAAGGAACATTCATAGTGACATTTACCTTTTCTTCTCAAAAGATGGCTGCCTCCATTTCTCTTGTCTCTCCAGAGGCCAGAAGTGTTGGTATCTCTGCTGTGCATCCATACTGTAATGGTGCTTTCTCCATATTCTGTAGGAACGGTGGATTTTCGCAGACTGATCAGGGGTCTCAATGAGTGCAAAATGTATTGAGAATATAACCTGAAATTTCTCTTGTTTTGCCAGAATATTTGAAAAAAAGAACGTTTTGAAGCTCTTTAAATAAAGTTGTTTCTTCCTAAACCAAAACTGGAATTTTTACTTCAAACTCTTAAGGGCCTTCAAATTATAAACCGTTCTGAACCATAAATGTACTGTAAGGTAAGGGGTTATTCAGCTGTAAATATGGAGTATGGGACACAGGTTAGTAACTGCGAATGATAGGTATATTGCATGTATCTGGCGTCTGTACTATCACATACGCAAATTGTCAGCCTTGAACAATAGCAACGAACTATCTTTGTAAATACATAGAAGCTAATGCTAAATGGATCATTCTGATTCTTACTATGCATCAGAAGCGTGGTAAAGAGTGTTTCCGTTTATGTTTGAATTTTCAGGAATGGTGAAATTCTAACCAAATGGAGTTCTGTTATTCAGGGAAAGTGTATCCTGTCCACAAACAGTTCTGTGAAGTGATAAGGTTGCACGTTTCTGCACAAACTATTCCTTCCTTGTGTATTTGCACTTAGGCATGCGCTGTCATTGCTTGCCTTGGCTGGGGCAGTCTTCATATAAATGTTAATATACTGAAATAGGAATGTTCAGCCAAAAGGCTGGACCTTTTTTTTTAATGAAACGTATTAAAAGATGAAGCTGTGCTTAATAAATTCCATTTACCTTCCCTTGTAAATGCAGTTCTTGGAAGGTCCCTTGAGGTTTTGCTACAAGAGTATGAGGTTACTCTGCCTAAGGCACAGTGCACTGGGTCTGTATTGTAGCAACCAGGTTATTACACCATTGGATAAATGTCTTAACATCAAAATCTGTTTTTGTTCACCCTTCAGGTCAGGTATTGCCATGTGTGGTCGTATAGTCCTTATTAATATCTAATGAAAAGCTTTCCCTGAATCTCTGTGGCACTGGCAGATTAGGAAATAATTGTCTAACATTAGAAACATTTGCTGCTGTGTTCTAATAAAAGATATAGGGATGTACTGCCTTAAACAGGTGCATCTGATATATATATATATATGTGTGTGTAGATTCCAGGGATCAGCTTTACATGCTGGTCATGCTTGGACTTAACCATACAGGTAAGTGTAATCACATGTCAAGAACTATCATTCTCTGGGCCCCTCAGAAAAAAGTAATTAATGCTCATGTGTCTGTAAGGGGTATTTTCAACATGACTGATGGATCCCAGAAATCTGTCCGCTGAATTTATTGCACAGAATATGCAGTGGATGCTTAAATATCTAGAAGCTCAGATCATTGTTGAATATCAATTAAAGAAAGTGTTCCAATGAATGGGCATGTCTGTCTGTGTGCTGATAATACTATATCATAGCATGGTTGGCAGGAAACAACTCCTATATGAATTAACAAAAAAAACATGTTTCTTAATGCTGGTAGAAAAGAAAATCACATTTAGCATTTACCATGCAAAGTGCAAGTTATTTTTGGCACCGCCGTGCTCTATAGAAACTAACGAGGTGTGACTTGGAAATCACACCAAAAAAGTCACACGCATAAACGCCTGATTATTCAATGAATAGGCCTTGTGCTGAACATGATTTTAAGAATCTGTGTTTAGATATATTTGTGGTCACTTTATAATTGTATCCTTTGTGTGGCTGTATAAAGGCATCTTGGCAAGTGGCTATCCAATCAAACACCTCAGTATTTGGCTGAGGTTTTTGATTGGAGTGCATAGATTTTGAGCCAAGGGGTAACTTTTATACTCTTTAATACAATAAAACCTCACCCTACAATAGAAGGCTGCAAATCCATCTCCTGAGACCTTTATGTTCTTGTGACCGGCATATGCAGTTATACAAAAATAGGGTGCCCATGGAACTAGCCAATCTCTCCAGATAAGGACGCAAGAGAAAAATTGGTCAAAGATTTTGTCAAAGGATTGTTTAAATTGTGGAGAAAACCTCAACTATGAGACGGATTCAGGCACGAAGTGCTTCAACTCTCACATCTGCTCCCAACTAAATGAAATGGGGCTCACTGTTATTCTGTGCATCAGGAAATCAGGAGATTACCAAGTCATCTTGGAGTGCAAGATTGAACCCAGTGTCAGGGACATGAAACACTTCATAAAACACCTGAGAATTGTTAGACAACTGGTTTTGAAGTGGCTAGCACTGCCCAGAGTCTGGATCTAAATGCCATTGAACACTGCAAAGATCTACATACTCCTGCTGGGAGGTGGCACCCTTCAAATCTGAGAGAACGGCAACATAAAATGTGGATCTAACTATCACTAGAGAGAGATAGAAAATGCTTGTTCATTTATATACAAATGATGTCTCAAGTTCTGAATGAAAGCAAGGAATTGTGAAAACCTTTTGTCGACTTCAGACTTGTTTTGCAGTAGATCATTTTATTTTAATTATTGTATAAAGTGAAAAGGTGTTTTTGCCATGGTTGTATCTCCACCCTGTGCTCCTGATGGGGACCCTAATCAATGTGTCATCTTCCCACCCATTTCTATTAAAAATTGCAAGCCCCAAGTTTCTGAGCAGGGGTCTGTCTGTCAAGGCTCCGTCTGCTTTAGGCACCGTGGTTTCCGTAGATTCCTATGTGTCGCACAGGAAGAGAGTGGCATCTTGACCCAGTCCAATACCCCTCATAAAAAAATTAGCATTGGAGCGCTGAATTGCCTTCTTTAATCCATAGAAGTTTATCAGAGCACAGGCCACATGGCTGTGGCACCCTGGGAAATGAAGAATATGGCCAGCCCCATGTGAAATTTCAAGATTAAGTATATAAAAATCTGTTTGTGTTTTTGAAAAACAAATTTCAATGCAGGATTCTGCTGGAGAAGCTCTATTAACTGATGGGTTTTGAAAAAATGTTTTCCCATGACAGTATTCCTTTAAGATTGATTATGTTGAGCTTGACTGTATGCTACAGAGAAGATTGCCCAAGTATATCACTGGCCCAAATGTTTGGATCTGCTCAGTTCTGTTGACTGTGTATGTTGCTGAATCAGAGACAAACTGGAGACCTTCCTTGCGCACCCTAGCTCTCCAAAAAATTGAAAAGCTCAGTGCACAATGCTGGAGGGATCGGCATACTCCCAAAAATTACACATAGGCACTGGCACTCAGAGCTACAAACGGGACAAGCCCTTAGAAATCTTTATTGCGGAGGGGCAACATTTCGGGGCAAAGTAACCCCTTTATCAAGCATCTTGCTTGTCCCGTTTGTAGCTCTCCGTGCCAGTGCTTTTTTACTATTTGTGGCTGAATCAGACAAACACCGACTTATTTGGTAACCTAGCCTGACTCACTCTTTTGTTATTGTTTTAAATTATGGGTACTATAAAGACTTTCTGTTGACTTTTTTATATTTTATAGAACAAATGGTCATAGAGGAAGCAGTGGTTTTGGCAGTTGCTTTTGTTGCAATATTAAGATGAAAGATAAGGATTTCACTTCAGTTATAGTAGGGTTGCTAGAATGACTACAAGCAGGCTTTTTAATCAGGACCCTGAGCAGCACAGAGGAACCAATACGTGACTACGAGACACGTTTCAGGTACGTATTACTATAACATTTATACTAATGACTATCTTATAAGTGTACTTGATGTTCTGGGATGTGGTACAGAGTTGCACATTACTGTAATCTCTTCATTGACTTGAAATCCTACATTGTCCTGATCATCTGTAACACAAAGAAATAAATCTAAAATGTGAATAATAAATAGGTCTTTTAATGCCTCAGCCCAAACAGCATGTGTCCAGAGTTGTTTGACGTTACACAAATCACCAAATCTCCTTGGGAGCCATAGACTTTAACCAAAATCAAAGTTCTGTTTTCTATCAGGGCCAAGAAAAGATTGGAAAACAAAAAGATGGCAGCTGGGCCCTCCTGGGTAATTTGATCCTAGTGCTGGACTGGAGATTGCACGGGGAGCTTCAATATAGCAGGTAATTTAGAGACCTTTCTTTTTGAGACACACTGAGCTACTAGTAGCAGCTACGTGTCATGGCTACAAAAATAGACAATGCTGATCATTTACTGATAACTGCTTCTATGTGTGTTTTACCAGAGGCAATTCTCAGTACTGTCTATCGCAGGGGATTTTCTAGCTTTTAGTAGCTGCTACTAAGTAGCTCCGTGTATCTTCACTCTAAAGGTATTTTAGTTTTTTTTTTCCTCTGGATCTTTGATGTAGGGCTGAAATCCAAGCTAAGCTTGCAGGTGAATAGAATGGAAGGTCTTCCCAATCTGTGGATTCTGGCAAATGCCAGAGGTGCTGCTTTGAAATGCCACAGACAGTCACTATTTAGTGGTCTGGTGGGGTCTGTTTGTTTTCTGTGTAATTGAAATGCCAGGGCCTGGGCCTGCCTCACCATTTAGGCCTGGATTTAATGGTCCAGGGCTCATACATAGACAGAATTGTACTACTAATCTAGCCAACCTTATATGTCCATGTGTGGCGTGTAGGAGTTTATCTGTTTCATAACTTCCAGAATGCTTTAGAAATTGAGCAGAATGCACTCACTTTTATTTACAGCCATGTTAGGGAGTTTTCTTCATTGTTACTGGTTTCTAAATTTGTTCTTCTTTTGTAGGTCTCTGGATTCCCAGTTCTATCCATGTCCAACCTAAAAATACAAAGGTAGCCGGCATGTTTGGATTGCAAAAAACGTTTTGCTGAAAGTAAGAGAAAGGTGAGTCTGATGCTGTAGGGCAAATGCAGTGGACATAACTCTAACTGTTGCAGACAACCTGTCACAGTACATAAATCCTCTATGGTGTAGTTTTGTGCAGCACTTGTTGGTCTGGTTTTGCCACTTTATGTTGAACTGCTAACTAAAGGTCCCCATACATGGGTCGATTCTAGCTGCCGATATCGGTCCTTTAGACCGATTCAGCAGCTAATCGACCCGTGTATGGGCACTACTGGCGGTAAGCCCGATTGATATCTGGCCTGAAATCGGGCAGATCTCGATCGGGCAGGTTAGAAAATCTAGTCGGATCCGACTTTTCCTTTGCCCAACGTTATAGTTTGATCGTTTGGCCCCAAATGATCGAATTATCCTGGATTCTCCCGATATCGGGCACCCGTAGGTGGGGATATCGGGAGAAGGTCTGCTTGCTTGGCGACATCGCCAGGCGAGCGGATCTGCTCGTGTATGGGGACCTTTAGAGCCTAAAATGGGTAATCTGGTGAATCAATGACTTCTGCAAATCTGCTGGACTATGTATGTATGTATGGCTTTTATGCCTCTTTATACAGGGTTCTTTACTTATACCATTGACTTACACAGTTAAGTCTTGCAGTGTTGCTGGCAGGCTTGGAGATTATTGCACAGTTGGGCTTCGGGAAAGATAAATATATATGCTCTTATACTAGTCATTAAAGTGAACAAAAGGGCAGTGGGCCATGAAATAATAGCTACAATTAGTCTCCGTGGCTACCAGATAGCCCTTTGTCTGTGTATTTGCACAGCACCCTAGAGAAGTAAAGTCCTCAAGAAAAGGGGAACAAGAAAATATCTGTCCGGTGTGGCCACGCACTTGTTGATTTCAACACAACCCTATCAGTCAGCACGTGGCCAAGCAATCTGACCACACCAAAGGGGCCGCTGCAGGAAGCAAAGCAATAGCGGCACCAGTTCTGTAGTAAGAGGCATATGTTTGGCCTATAGACCTACCATTGGCTCCCAGAGACATGTGCAGTCTCTATCCTTCCCTGGTTTTGTTTTTTACAACCACACTGGTCAATAATCAAGCAGTTGTGTTTTTTCCTGTGTGATCTCAGAAACTTGAGAAGTTAGTGGGCCTTAAGGTAAGAACCCACGGAGCGAGTTAGTTGCAATAGATCTCGCCTGCTATCGTGACTAGATCTTGCCTCGGCGACTACCTGCTCTGAAAAGGCTTTCCACTGGCAACAATAGAAGTGTCTGGTGGAAAGCCCTTCGTATCGGTTCAGTTTCCCAAAGCTACCTGCAGGAGGAAACTTTGCACGACTTTGGATTACTGAAGTGATGCGAAGGGCTTTCCACTAAGACTTTTATTGTTGCGGACGGAAAGACTTTTTGAGTGGTTAGTCGCCCACAATAGCAGGTGAGATCCGTGGGTTCTTAATTATATGCTGGGGATCCTGTACTGATAGTCTACCATAATAACTTGTAACTTATAGTTAGGTTAGTGGGCACCGAACAATCGTACATCTAGTGATCTTTCATCCAACATCAGTCAGAATATTGTCGTGGCAGGTTTGAAAATGCTCGTCGTTAACAATAGAATTTGCCTATTGTCCAATTGTTTGCAGGACCAACTGGGTAGTTTCACAGCTTCAGCTAGGTGATATCGATTGAAATGATCATTTTCATCAATGGGCAAATCATACATTTTAAACAACCGTTTGAGGATAAGCTTGGTCCTGCCATAATGAAAAGACCTTTGGAACATCTTAAACTGGCCATACACGCACCGATAATATCGTATGAAACCTCGTTTCGTACGATATTCGGTGCGTGTATGGCGAGTCGACCGATAGCGCAGGAGTCTGCTGTTATCGGTCGACTCGCCGATCGGCCAGGTTAAAAGATTTTGATCGAGCGCCATAGAAGACACCTGAGCAAAATCTGCCGTCAGCGCTGAATCGGCAGAAGGAGGTAGAAATCCTATTGTTTCTACCTCCTTATCTGCCGTTTCAGCCCTGAACGTTAGTGGCTGATTTGACCGATGGTCACACGAAAGATCGCAAATCGCCACGTGTGTGGCCACCTTTAATGTGTATGGCCAGCTTTTAGAATAGTATTCCTCCTTGCTTGGCACTTACTGAGATTTTGAGAACTCTAGATAGCTGTACAATGGCTCTTGATCTTGGGGTTAAATTGGAGATATGCTGGTGATATATAACACTGCCTGGCTCATTAATGTGGGATTCTGTCATGATTTTTATGGTATACTTTTTATTTCTAAATTACACTGTTTGAATTTCAAATAATTCACTCTACCATTTAAAATTTTATTCTTGAACCAACAAATATATTTTTTTAGCTGTAATATTGGTGAGTAGGGGTCATCTCAGTGTATTGTGTCTTAGTCTGAGCTTTCAGAAGGAGCCAGCGCTACACATTAGAACTGCTTTCAGGTAACCTATTGTTTCTCCTACTCCCATGTAACTGGAGGAGTCCCAAGATGGACTTGAATTTCTTACTATTGAGTGCTATTCTGATACCTACTGGGAGCTGCTGTCTTGCTCCCTTCCCATTGTTCTGCTGATTGGCTGCTGGGAGGGGGCTGACATCACTCCACCTTGCAGCGCAGCAGTAAAGGGTGATGAAGTTTATCAGAGCACAGGTCACATGACTGTGGCACCCTGGGAAATGAAGAATATGACTAACTCCATGTGAAATTTCAAAATTAAATAATAAAAAAATCTATCTTATGTACTCAGTATTTTTTTTTTTTTAATCTCGCTGTATTTTCTATTCAAGTAATACTGACACATTACTGTAACTTTAAGGAATCTATCATCATTATTATTAGTAGGCATGCAGCTCATCAGTGTTTCCTTTTATCGAAATTGCCCCAAGCTACTGCAGTGATTGGAAATTGAGGGTAACATGGGGGATACCCACAGGAAATATAGCAGTACTGGAACCCTGAAAGGCAGTTTTCTGGACTGTGCAGGAAGTCATATTGGGCTGCTAGTGTTGTGTTTTCAATGAGAAAAAAAAACTGAGCTTAGAAATGAAAACACAATGACCTTAAAAGTGGAACTAGAGCAATATGTAAGCAATCTAATAGCAATATAAATGTATGGCCTGTCACCTGCTTGGCCAATATCACATGCTATCTTCCAGTTAGTTCCCATTTTTAGGCAGTTTCACTTTGTGCTTCAGCCAAGTAGCTGTGGGTGTTGGGCATGAAACTGTGTAACTCAAAAAAAGAAGTGCAATGTGTACAAAAGGCAAAAAGTTCAAAAACTATTTAAATAAATAAGACCAATTGAAAAATTCATAAGAATTGCTCATTTGAAGGTGAACTACCCCTTTAACCTGGTGGGTTGCAATTCTTTGCACTTTGCACCCTGTCCTGCACATAATTCATGACCTGGGGGTCTTGTTTCTTTTGCTGTTGATATGAATAGCTGTAAGTAAAAGCAGTTCAGTCATGCTTTGTGGCTGAGCTTGTAGCTATATGTATAACAGTAGGCAGACCACACTGGACAGAGAATCGGAAACTCATGTCCCCTTCACATTATGTGAATGAAGGGCGCTGAACTCTTGCCATGATGGCACCCATATATACGCCCGCTACTCGCTGTGGGTTGAAACACTATTGCCATATCTTTAGGACTTTCTGGATAACAGGTTAATGAACTCTCTATCCTTTTTAAGAGCCTGACCGGGGTCCATTTATGTGACTGAGAAATGATAAACATCTGAGGGCTCTGGCACATGGGGAGATTAGTCGCCCGCGACAAATCTCCCTTGTCACGGGCGACTAATCTCCCCAAACTACCATCCCACCGGCGAAAATGTAAGTTGCCGGTGGGATGGCACACGCTGCACAGACGATTTCAGCAAATCGCCGAAGTTGCCTCGCAGCGTGTGCCATCCCACCGGCAACTTACATTTTCGCCGGTGGGATGGTAGTTTGGGGAGATTAGTCGCCCGTGACAAGGGAGATTTGTCAAGTTTCCTACGATTTGCGAGGTTTCGTACGATATTATGGCCACCTTAAGAGTTCCCTTCGTGATTTTATCATCTGGATTGAGCTATAAAACACTTAATGTCTGTTGTGATAAAATCGCTTGCAATTTGTTGTATTATCCATGCACGGAGCTTTGATGTTTTGAGGCAACATCAGTAAGAACAGAAAAGGGAAGGACGGTAATTAAATACAGATTATCTGTTTTAGATCTTATCATTCATTAGACATTGTGCATCTGCATAGATAAGGAAACAATGGCCCCGTGGCTTTCAGCCCCTGCTCCTGCTGCATCCTCAATGGCAAATGTAAATTTAAAGGGACACCCTTGTAAAAGTCACACCAGGATATTTTTCAGTGTTTTTCACAGGGAAATTGGCAAGAACACAATGTACAGGCTTATGGTGGACTCGTGGAATCTGCTTATGTGTGGCCCACCTGCACCACTGTCCACTATAAAAATCAAGTGGTGGCATTTCTACTTGTTTTGTCTCTGCAGATAATTTTTGGTATAGCGTACATTGCAAGGTAAAGCGGGCCGTACAGTAGAAGGTAAAGCGGGCCGTACAGTAAAATGTAAAGCGGGCTGTACATTAGAAGGTAAAGCAGGCCATACATTAGAACAGTGTTTTTCAACCTTTTTTGGGCAAAGGCACACTTGTTTCATGAAAAAAATCACGAGGCACACCACCATTAGAAAATGTTAAAAAATTTAACTCTGTGCCCAGCAGCAGTGCCCCCCTAGTACATTGGTGCCAAGAGCAGTGCCCCCCTAGTACATTGGTGCCCAGCAGCAGTGCCCCCTAGTACATTGGTGCCAAGAGCAGTGCCCCCTAGTACACTGGTGCCCAGCAGCAGTGCCCCCTAGTACATTGGTGCCAAGAGCAGTGCCCCCCTAGTACATTGGTGCCCAGCAGCAGTGCCCCCCTAGTACATTGGTACCAAGATCAGTGCCCCCCTAGTACATTGGTGCCCAGCAGCAGTGCCCCCCAGTACATTGGTGCCCAGCAGCAGTGCCCCCCAGTACATTGGTGCCAAGAGCCAGCCCCCCTAGTACATTGGTGCCCAGCAGCAGTGCCCCCCAGTACATTGGTGCCAAGAGCCAGCCCCCCTAGTACATTGGTGCCCAGCAGCAGTGCCCCCCAGTACATTGGTGCCAAGAGCCAGCCCCCCTAGTACATTGGTGCCCAGCAGCAGTGCCCCCATAAGTCAGTGTGCCCCGTGGCCCCCCCTAATACATTGGTGCCCAGCAGCATTTTACTTCTGCTCTTCAGCGGCTTGAGCAGCATCTTCCCCTCACGCGCGCCGCCTCTGCACTTCTGCCTACACGCGACCGCACACAGGCCCTTTTATAACGTTGCGCCCTGTGCGTACTGACGTCACCCGTACACACGGGGCGCAACCAATAACAGGGCCCGGATTTTATTAAAGGGGGCTACTAAGAAAAACTGTAGCATCGCCGGGCCCCCTTTGAAAGTAAAAATTGCGGCCCTGCCTACGGCACACCAGGCAACATCTTGAAAAACGCTGCATTAGAAGGTTGGCAATATTGGACTGATCTAATCATTTGGCGCTCTTTCACTGGTTTGTTACTTTGCCCCAGATTGGTGCTATCACAAGATAGTGATATCTTGCAGCTTCATGAAGTTGCGTGTGAAAGTTGAGGGTTGCTGTGTATGATTGGTGTTTCTATAGGCCTTCCTTTGGGACCTGTTTAGACTTTGTGAACTGTTCTATGTTTTGGGGTTTCTCCTTGCTGCATGTGGGCCATGTCAGTAAATGTTGTGATTGCACGGGGAGGTAATAAGGTTAGTAGTTGGGTGCTCATAGACCCCTCTGCCTTTTTTGGCATATTCTCCATCCAGATAATCAAAGATGTGCATAAGCTTTATTTAGTAAGATACTTCTGAGCGACATGGGTGGGTGCTGGATGAAAAAGATATATAAGGAGGAGACTGCTATTAGGTTGACTCTTCTGCTAGGGTAATTGGGATTCTTTACTTTACATTTTATTTTTTTATCATTCTGTAGTAATTGATATCTGTTGGTTTATTGATCACCAGGTGCTTAAATTTTGCACAATATTTTAGGGGAAAATTGGGGTCTGTACAGCATTGGGTAAAGATCTGAGTGTCCTATGAACTTGGTGAGTATTGATCAGAAAGAAGGAAGAGGAAATAACTGAATGCCATCAATATAAAGCATGGGGTTTTCTCTGCCGCGAGAGCCACAGCCCTTTCACCCCTGGGTCAAGCCTCATCCTTACGGCCAATGTCTCAAGCAGACAACCATGAAACAGGGGCAGCTCTGATTTGTGCCCTAGCCCTGTATTTGGGTTTGTATTTGTAGATCTGCCTGGTATAATAGTATGTATTTGTTTTCCCTAGCTGCTATTAATCTGGCAAGGATTTGGCTTCTTGATTAATAAGAGAAATTGGGTCATATGCATCTTAGTATATCTCTGGTTTTGGGACGGTGAATATAAAGCCTAGAAACACATTTCTTGCTATATCCAATTGCCTTAATATTTTTTCCACTGATTTTTGCTTTGGGATTGTTAGCATCGCCCTGCTTCATGAAAGGAAGCGATAAATGTGTTGTGCAGCTTTCTTTTAGTTTAGTAGCTAAAAAATGCAAAATCCCAGGTTGTTTTGAGAGTTTTAACCGCGGGGCGTCCCCAAATGCCTTTGAGTGGGCCGCTCTGTTATATGTGAAACTTTTGACGTTTATGTGAAACCCCCTATTATGCAGGCATGTTTTTTGAAGTCAAAACTAACTTCCAAACACATTCTTTATTGGTTATTGTGCAGATGATGCAGATGAGGTACTGAGAACAAAACCCGCGAGCCAGTCATACTGGGAAGAGCCGGTGGTTGCTGTTACAGTATAGAAAGATTGTGAGTATTGGTGGCTGTATTTGAGCACCAAATCATTTTTGTGTTTTTGGGTGAATTTGCATATGACAAATAGTTTTATGAGCCTGTGATTAGCAGTGTTAAAGGGGACCTGTCACCCAGATATGAAAAGCTGTGAAAGTCCTATTTAAATTAAACATTAAGCCTGAATTCCTTTTTTTTTATTAACACACCCATACCCATTATAAAGCTATTTAAAAATCCTAGCTGTCAGTCATTGCCCGCCCTGCCCCTATGACCTATGCATAGAGGCGGGGCAGACAGTTACAATTTCCATTCTGCACTTTCTTGATGTCACTGCAGTCCTTTCACTTCCCCTCCCTCCTCACCATCTAATTGTGTAGCCAGTGCATGGGCATCAATTCCCCCATTCTGGCACATACACAATATTTTGGGGTAATACAAAGCTTGCCTTAATAATAGCACCCACAAAATGGTGCCTGCCTGCTTGCTGTGATTGTGAAATCCAAGACTGAAGAAAACAAGATTTATATTACTTATATAGTGCTCATAAAGTTTATTTTGCTTGACAAACACGAGAAAGGAATTTTATTATTTCTTAGGGTGACCGGTCCCCTTTAATAACAGGTTGTTGCTGCTGAGGGAATGTTCCCAGTTTAAGTGATTCACTACTAGATGCTGAGGAGCCATGTGAGAATTGGCCCTTAGTGTTGGTGGTGCTTGCACTATAACATAGTTTTAAGTGCTCACAAAGCAATGGCAATGTCAGATCAGAGGCCTGACAGAGTACCAAATTATCTGCTTGTGGGCCCCAGCCAAGGACTATTTCCATTGGCCCTTTCTTATTTCCACCATAGACTTATATGACATCTATTACATATAGTACTGTGTACATCTAACCATTGAGCGTGTTCCCTTCATGTCAGGTTCCCTGGTTAGCCCCACCCAGAGGAGGTACTTTCCAAGGTTGCAATGGTGGGGCTGGGACTGTAGGTATGTGCCTCCTCTGCCTACCCCCTCCTATTGGTTCTTAGTTTCCACTGGGGAAGGTGATAGGGTAATCAGTGGTGGAAAAGAGAGGTAGGGAGAATGGGGAGGAGGTCGGTAAGTGGAAAGAGCATTTCTGAGCAACTGGGGGGGGTGGGTAGGTAGAGGCTAGGGGGGATAGGTGATGCCAGGGGCTTACTTGGGCACCCTTATTAATTGGCCTGGCTCTGTTAGGCCCTACACTGTGTCTAACGACTGCTTATAGTAGTATAAACTCAGCGTGTGCATGCCAAATGTAACTAAAAGTCACATGACTGATGCTTGTAGTGTATTGGAATGGGACACACTTGTCTTCCCTAAAATAGCAGTTACAAGTCCCTGTCCTTGAGGAGCAAGCAGCTTTTGTGAAAAGGAAGAGACTATGACATTCGCAGCTGTATCTGTAAAGTCACACTTGTGCAGCATTGTTGGTGTATAGTGGGCATGTTGTAGTAATAGGCACATTACATCTCTATGCAGACTAAAAAGTAGTCTGTTTTTAAAAATATCTGCAGTTTTTTATCTAAGAAAAATCTTATTATAAAATTAAATGGGCTGTCAGAGAACAGTCACATTTCTTTCCAGTATTTCTCCTGGCTCTCCTCCCTATCAAATTAATTTCATATCCTGCTCTTTTACTGAGAGGACAAGCAGCACAGAAGAGGTGTAAATATGTAACAACCTTTATCTAAAGTGCCAGCGCTTGATATATCAATATGGAGGAGTTAGTTGATTGCTAGAGGGAACCCAAACAAGCCCAGCTATGCTGCCTGCACTCTCATGACTGAAAGGAAAGATGATTTTAGGAATCTCCTGGTTATGAAATATAAAAGAAAACAAAGTTTCTTTGCTTACGGACAAGTCGACTTGCTGTGCAAATAGCAAGGGCCTCGAAGTTGAGATTCTGTTCTTGGGATCCACATTGGTGATGAAAGAAGTATTGGCTTTTTGGAAGAAAATCTATGTTACATCTGGGCAAGATATTCAAATAACAAAGGTTCACACTGCCAAGTCTGTAGTTTGCCCATTCCTAATGTATGGGAGCAGAGAAACCTGGGCCATTATGCTTTGAATTGCGGTGCTGGCCGAAACCTGAGAATCCCACGGATGGCAAGAAATTTAGTTATTATCTAATGAAATCCAGACTGCACTCTGGAAGGATAAATGCTAAAGCAAATGTTGGAATATTCTATCCACATATTTCCTTTATTTCATTTCCAACCAGTCATCCCTGCCCAACTTTGGGCCATTCAGTGGGTAAATATTAGGGCTCTATTACTCTGTCCAAAGCTAAAATCTCATTAGAGGCAAAGTCACACCAGTTACATAAGAAAGCTAGATTTTATTCAACTAAAGGATAGGTTACTGCGGAAACCCATGATACTGACGGACTGAAGGCAAAAGGATAGCTATAAAGTCAACCTAATTTACATTTGTATATGAGATCCACTTTATAGGGCAGATTTAAAATTGAAAATGCGTCCTTGAGCAATTTTGGGGCACAGCGCTGTGCCTGACAGCGCTAAACAGGGTGCAGATTAGGGTGCATAGGCGTTTTCTTCACTGGCAGAAAAAACATAACAAGAACCTTAGGGTAATGTCCCATGGGGAGATTAGTCGCCTGCAAAAATCTCTGCTACTGCGGCCAACTAATTTCCCCCGAAAAAGCCTTCCCACCGGCAATAAAGGAAATCGCCAATGGAAAGGCCTACGCATTGCTTAGTTTTTCCAAAGTCACGCAAAGTTTCCTCTTGCAGCCAACTTTGCGCAACCTTTGAAAAACAAAGTGATGCGTAGGCCTTTCCACCAGTGATTCCCTTTATTGCCAGTGGAAACGCTTTTTCGGGGAGATTAACCTTAGGGCTAATGTGGCAGTCAAAACTACTCAATCTGCTAAAAAGTGCCCACAGTCTCCACCAGCGGCTCCTTTTGCCATCTCGTCACCCTGCTCTCCTGGCATGTTTGTGTGTTTCCCATTCAAGTCTCTCTGAGACGCAGCCAGCTGAAAAGCGCCACGTGTGCTATGAGCCCTTATTGTTAAATCAACAACGGGCATCCCAAGCAGCAATGTAGTAAATGTTAATGAGCCTTCCAAATAAAGGCCATTTTGTGGTGCTTTGACCTATGGGACACTGCTTCAACAATCACTACCATAAAGCAAAACACGGCTTTGTTGTGCGCGCCAGAAAGGAAATAACAATAGTCACATGGGTACCAGGAAATACATTCCCCCCCATGCAAACATCAAGTGATAGGAATGTACTTTTTTTTTTTTTGTTTTGTTTTTTTTATTCTATTTCTCAATCCTTTGAGTGCCACAACAACAGAAAATACTGCCCTTTAATGCTTTTTGCGTCACTTTAGTGTGATCCCTGTGAGCAGTTTAACTGAGTTTTGTATATGAGATCCTGACGTTGGCAAACTGTTGGTTTCCATGTAATGGCACTTGGCTAACATATTTCTGGGCTGTATAAACTCATGGTTATCCAGGTTGCTCCAAAGCAAATGATCTATCTGCTCTGACCTCTGCTCTCAGCTGACAAGCTTTATCTTGCATGTAATTAGGTGCTATTCATTCTTTGTGACACCCCTCACACCTCTCCTCCCCCAGCAGTAGGGTGGCCAGCTAATCCTAAATGAGGTTCTCACTATAGACTTATCCATCTGACATAATGCTTTTAATAACTGGTCAGTTCCATGAGTAATCTAAGCCAGCGTGCAAGGGGTGTTTTGACCACCACTGTAGGCCCGAATAAAAACAGCGTGCTTATCACCGGTGCAAAATCAGTGCAGGCAGACATATTGCCCAGTGCCAGCGCTTGGGGATGAGTGCAGTCTCTGCAGATCTATAACTATAGATGGATTATAATTAGATCAGCGCTGTAGAGCTCTTGCCATGCAACTGTCCCATTAGAAGATATACATATGTATATATGGGCTTGTGGGGCACATTATGTTGCGTCATACACAGCCTATGGATCCCATTGACAGGCAAAAAAAAGAAAGGCAAAAAAATGGAGGGCCACATCCAGCCTGTAGCCTTCCTTCTGGACTGCCATGACTTACATTTTATCCATGGTGTGTTTATGGATGATCTAGGCCAGGGATCCCCAACCTTTTTTACCCATGAGCATTTCAATGTAAAAAAGCTGGGGAGCAACACAAGCACAAAAACTTTCCTAGCAGGTGACCAATAAGATTGGTTAATTAGTAGCCCAGTGTGGACTGGTAGACTACTAGAGGCTCTGTTTAGCAGTACACATTGTTTTTATGCCTCCAAAACCTGCCTCCAAGTCAGAAGTTCAAAAATGGGCACCAACTTTTAGGCCACCGGGAGCAACATCAAAGGGGGTGGTGAGCAGCATGTTGGGGATCACTGATCTAGGCCATTCTGACAGTTCAAAGTATGGCAGGCCCTATTCCCTAGAACTAAAACCGCTTCTGTTTGTTGCACTATTAAAGTGCTTCCATTGAAGCACATGAAGGTTTCCCAGCAGGCTGTAGGAAAGCATTACACCTCTGTGATGGTTTGTGTGTAAATGCAGGAATGCTAGCTTAGTATTGTGAGGGTTTTTTGTGAGCCTGATGAGTCACTACCGGACTGATGGAGAGCAAATGAGGGGCCACACATAGTATGGGTGCTTTCCTATTGTTCCAATCATGGTGCATAGCAGGCAGTGGAGGGGCAGCTCATTTTAACTTCCTTATCTGTTTATGCAACATAAACTGCACAACGTGGTGCATCGCACACAGAACTTTCTAAGCTGTCCAATTGCAGAACCAACTGATATCTGTAGTACACGTGGGGCACCTTACACGTACCAATAGTGGTATGAAACTGTTTCATCTGATGCGTTGGAAGGTGTATGGCCAGATTAAGGCCAACACCTAGAAAATAGGATGGATTCTAGGAATGCACTTGCTTAGCTTTAACCAGAAATGCTCAGCCTGCAGCCCTCCCGCTACATACCCCAGCCTGGGGATTCTTAATCTGTTGGTCAGGGTGGGTGTTTAGGGTGGGACCTTATGATCCTGCTTCAGCTTGTGACATTTCTTCCTGCAGTAGAAATAAAAATGAGTTGCGTAAAAACCAATTTTGTGAGCAAAGAGCTGACTGGCTTAAAGGACATCAATCCAAAAATAACATAACATAAGCATACGTTGCAATATTCATTCAGTACATATTTGTAATAGTGTTTGAGTTATTTGTATATATAACTGCTATTAGAAGCAGTGTTTGTCTGTCCTTTTCTATTCTCTGCCCTGGTGGCTCTGGCATTTGAAACAATGTAACACAAGGCAGCCAACTGACAGACCTGACTTGGGGAAGGAGACTGACTTTTGCAACATTGTTTAAAAAGTAACCAGGAGTTCAGCAAATGCTACTTTACATTACATTAACATTTATTTATAAAGCGCCAACATATTCCGCAGCGCTGTACAATAAGTGGGTTACATACATTGGACATACAGAGTAACATATAAAGCAATCAGTAACCGATACAAGAGGTGAAGAGAGCCCTGCCCAAAAGAGCTTACTTTCAATAGCAATTACATTTACAAATAACTTTTAAAGCACTAAAAATTTCTAATAGGTTCATATTGAAATTGCATAGAATTATATTTTCTTTTATTAGGCAAAAAAAATTTTTTGGGTTGACATCCCTTAATTTGAGCTTCCTGAAAACCGTAACCCATTCACCCCCAGCACCAGTCTG
The DNA here is from genome assembly GCF_000004195.4 of Xenopus tropicalis. Lineage (NCBI taxonomy): Eukaryota > Metazoa > Chordata > Amphibia > Anura > Pipidae > Xenopus > Xenopus tropicalis. The sequence continues at coordinate 121,180,310 of NC_030679.2, forward strand.
GGAGGTGTATTCAGCTGCCATCTGGACGATTGGGCATCTCCTTCCTTATATAAACATGTACATGTATGTTCTCTGCATATCTGCATTCATCCATCTCCCAGCAACAGCCTCATTGCTTTGCTTAGCAACACAGTGGTCCCTTCCTCCTATCCTATGTTGGCTACTAATCACTGCTTTTCTTATCGAAGTGACTGCGAGTGGATATATTCCTTCTCTGGCCATGGCACAAGGATATACGAGTGGATATATTCCTTCTCTGGCCATGCCACAGGGATATACGAGTGGATATATTCCTTCTCTGGCCATGGCACAGGGATATACGAGTGGATATATTCCTTCTCTGCCCATGGCACAGGGATATACGAGTGGATATATTCCTTCTCTGGCCATGGCACAGGGATATACGAGTGGATATATTCCTTCTCTGGCCATGGCACAGGGATATACGAGTGGATATATTCCTTCTCTGCCCATGGCACAGGGATATACGAGTGGATATATTCCTTCTCTGGCCATGGCACAGGGATATACGAGTGGATATATTCCTTCTCTGGCCATGGCACAGGGATATACGAGTGGATATATTCCTTCTCTGGCCATGGCACAGGGATATACGAGTGGATATATTCCTTCTCTGCCCATGGCACAGGGCTATGCAGGTAGCAATGGGACTGTGGTATATGTAGGTAGGGAGGGCGGATAGACAAGCAGTGTGCAGCTGTGCAGAGACTGGAGTGTAAGCAGTGTGTGTGAGATCGATTCCATGTGCAGAGTAGATGTGTACACAACATTTACAGAGGGGGTGGGGTGGCTGTTTGTGTGTGTCAGGGAGTTGATATAAACCATGTGGAACTGAGGAGGGGGAGATATTCTCTGCAGAGTGGGAGGGTAAAGTATACATTAGAGATAGAGGAGGGGGTGACATTCCATGTTCAGGGTGGGAGAGGTATACACTATAGGTATAGGAGGAGATATCATGTACATAGGGAGGGAGAAGTATAAAAGTGTCCTTAGGGTGAAGACACACTGAGCTACTAGTAGCGGCTACTTATCACGGCTACTAAATCCCAGAAAATACTCTGCCATAAACTATACTGAGAATCACCTCTGCTTAAACACACAGAGACAGTAAATGATCAGCATTGTCTATTTCTGTAGCTAATACAACGGCTGCGACTGGTAGCTCCATGTGTCTTCAACCTAAAGGTGGCCATACACGTTAAGATCCCGTGGGGCCAAAAAAATCGAATTATAACGACGACATTGGGCGCAGTCAGTTCGGGGACCGAATTCCCCGATTCGACTAAATCTTTTTACCTGCCCGATTGATATCTGGCCAATTTCAGGCCAGATATTGGTCGGGCATGCCCGTCGTTGCTGCCCCTACATGGGCCAGTAAGCTGCTGAATTGGTCTAAGGGACCGATATCGGCATCTACAATCGGCCCGTGTATGGGCCACCTTGACGTGGGTTAGTAAAAGCTGCCAACTTTCCCCCTCTACACTGTTGTCAGCTTATTGGCCCATTTTTGGGGTCTTTAGGATGTAGCGCCCAATCTATTCTTGGCTAGATTTAACCGGGCAGGTTTGAAAATCCTGTTTGGACCATATATATATATAGCCCTCTCTCAGTGGGTGTAAGTATGCAGGCCCAGACTGGCAATCTGTGGGTTCTTGCAAATGCCAGAGGGGCTGCTGTAAGATGCCATAGACAGTCACTAATTTTTGGGCAGTTTTAGGCCTCTGTGTACATAAAATGCCAGGGCCTATTTTGGATCCCAGTTCTGACATGTTTGTGGAATCCCCTCCCCCCTTCGCTATGATCTAATCATTATGCTTTGACCCACCATGATGCCAGATCTTAGCATGTATGCCAAGTTTAACAGGAGTGGTTATGCATATGAGGGGGATATGTACTGTGGGAGCAGTAAGAACTGTAGATTGGTGAAGGAATATAGATGCTTAGAGGTTGAAGGTGGACCATAAGGGCTCATTTATTTTGCGTAAACAGGCATGGTGCACCTCTTTTTTTTTTTTTTCCCCCTTTGCTCTTATGAGATTTTCATTGTATTGGTGCCATATACTTCTCTCTGCAACTGCTCTGCCACTACTGCATTGCCATGTATATGTACAGTATTTGTGTATAATACACCAGAGCCATGACTATCCTGTAAATTGTTCTTTTAAATGTTTAGTGATGTCATCAGTTATAACTGGTGCTAAGTGATGTCATTTCTGTCACATGACTTACTGAAACTTGTGTATTACAATAGATAATGTATTCCCTGATATAAAATATGAGGATGATAAAAGTCACCTCTGTGTGATCTGTATAAAACAGGGCTGCTCCTGCTATGAGGCAAGGTGAGAACTTTGCTTTAGGCGGCAGGGAGCGGCTAGTTTCCAGGGGAGGCAAAAAGCCACCTTTGGCAACTTTAAGAGACAAATTTTCATTTTTAAAAATGAATATTTGGCTCTGACACTAAAGTTGTAGAGTGGGAGAGAGGGGGCAGCATTGGGCGCAGCAGCCCCACAATTGCCACTGGTATAAAACCATTTTTGCCTTTGGCCTCATGCCTCTATGGCTATGGAACTCCTTGGTGACTTACCATATCCTTATATTTTACAAGGGGGGGGGGGGTTTACAAAACCCACTATTTTTGCCATCCCTAATAAACTTGTGCATTATAATAATATTAATGTAGTGCTTAATTTAAAATAGAAGGCCACTGGAAGTCACCTTGGTGTCCCATGCCACAGTGCCTGGTATAAGCTAGCTTTAGGAGACTTCTAAAACATCCAGTGTCCTTATATACTGAGTTACAGATAATTTATGGCTCCTGCGTATTATGACTGATTGTAGAGCTATAATAGGGATATATAAATGCCCCCATGTAAAGAGGTTCTGTGCCCACTCACAGCAGAGCTAACATACAATAGTGTGTGGCGCACCGCTGCCCTTACCCCATGTGTGTCTAGTCCCTGCCCTTGTGGCGGCTGTGCTGGCACGTACGAAATGGAGCGCATCGGCAGCAGTTCCCTCTCTCTCTAAGCCATTCTCTATTGTGCCGGCTACTGGAGCTCTCCGTTCCTCTCTAGCTATTCCCCTCCCTCTCTGCTTTAGCTGCTCCCCCTGTGCCTGTGCGCTCCGGATCCCTTTCTACTCCACTTCACATCTTTGTGTTTCTCACTCACTTCCCTTTTGTTTGCTCCACATCTGTGCGGCGTGCGTTCCCTCTCTCCCTGCCCCCCTTCCTCTCCCCAGTGCCGAGAGCGCACAGAGGCGCACACACAAGGTGAGTGAGGGCTCCCGGCTCCTCTGTCTCTCACTTGGGGCTGCGGCGGGACGTGCGTTTTCCTCACTGAGCGCAGCTTGGCACATGTGTGTGTTACACTGTCATACTGTACATGTCTTATTCTCTGGGTGCTGTTTTTGTGGGTGCTTGTGTGTCTGTGCCTGTGTGTCACTCAGTAGAACCGTATCTGCTTATTTAGGCTGCACAGAATTGATTTTTGTGAGGACTACAGAAATAGTACTTGGACCCATGCATTTTACGCGTGCAGAGGCTTGGGCTGGACAGAAGAGATTTTTGTGAAGACTACAAGAATAGTGAGTATTGGACAGAATTTTGATTTTGTGGAGGGGTTAGTTTGTGCAGAACATACATTTTTTTGAATGCATACAATTTTGTGCAGGCTACGGGATTAGTCAGTACAGGACTGGTATTCTGGTAATTTTGAGAATTCATTTTCTGGAGGGAATTGGTAGTTTTGTGACTGCAGGGTGCTTGAGCTGCACAGAAGGGATTTTTGTAAAGGCAACAGAACAGAGTACATAAGAAGTATTCAGTTTGTGTATGGGTTGGACTGGATGAGTTGTGTGCCAGGGCAGGAGGGACATAGTGCTGGTTCTGCCTCTGTGGGCTAGGTTAGTACATGTGCATAGGGCAACTGCTGATTGTAATTGATTGTGGTGTGTTGCTTTGCCATGCACACATCTCTTGTGTAGCTTTGCATGTGCCCAAGACAGGAAGAGCAAATGGCTGTCCTTCTGTGCTTGGGTTATAATTCCCAGGCTGCTGCGGGTAGCTGTGCCAGAGAGCTCACAATTCATTCTGCCAGAGAGCTCACAATTCATTCTTTGGGATCATGTAAAACATGTGATACTTGTGAGTGTGAGGCAGCCTTCATGCCCCAAGGAAGGACATTTGCACTCTGGCTCCCACACTGTGCATATGGGTGATTATGGTGTAGAGATGGGATCTGTAAGTGAGGAGAGGGATGTCTTTTCTTACTCACAGGGGGTGAGGGGGGTCTCTTTGTTGAGGGGGGGGAGGGAAGCCAAACCTCCAGGCTGTGAACAAAGAAGCAAGAGGGAGGTCTGGCCTGTCACTGATAATGAGCCATTAGCACTCACTGTGTGTCCCTGTGCTGGGCCTTTCTGCTGCTGTGTATTCCATGTGTATTGTGTATGGCCTTGTGTTTGTGCTGAGATCTGATATGTGTGTGTGTACAATTACACATTGCCAGTACAGGGGAAGTGTTATTAGTTCCATATAAACAGTATGTAAATGTGCTGTAATTATGTAGTGTTTGGCAATGTGTACATGTTTGTATGAAATGTGTGGCTTTGTGCATTCATTGTGCATTACACTAAGTTTGTGTATGTAATTGTATAGTAGTGTCCAGTGCTTGGAAAACTGTAGACTTCTAAATGTTAAACTACAACTCCGTGCCCTTCGACCCCCACAGCCTTCAGCTGTCAAAGGGAGGCTAAAGTTTCAAATACATCCAGGATTTAATGCTAATCAGGGGTGGATGTTTTATAGCTGCCCTACATAATATATGTACATATATCTGTCACTGACAGGTGTACACGTGCCCAAATAGCGTGTCACGTGTTTCGCTCAAGTAGTTTCTTCACAAGTCTGTTAGCATCACGTGAGCTACTCTCTATGTTCCGCATAACCCATCCTTTAAAATAGCCCCTTGACCTGTGCGCAGCAGCCAGTGTGTTGTCTGATTGTGTGTACACCGGCCGTGATAGCTGTACGTTGGTAAAGTTTTACAAACCATCTGAGAAGTCCATCTTGGTAATCAGAGTGAGCAACCTGTACCGGTAGCCCTTTGTGACCCATTACTTAAAACGTAATGAGCCCCTATAGAAACCTTAGCTATCAGCCGCCATAGAAGAACTGTCATAACAATGTTTTGCTGAGTCTGCAGAATAACCTCCCTCCATGGCTACTTTCGGGGGCTTGAAAGTGATGCGTCCCTCTCGCTTTATTTTCTAGGAAGCCATACAGGAAATCCAAGTATAATAACCCTTTATGCGCCACCGGGAGAAAAGTTCTCAGTTGTCGGCACCAAGATGAACTGTCAGTGGGGAATTAGGAATCTCCACCAGATACAATTAAGTTTGCTCTCTGCACGCTGCCTGTCCTGGGATAAGAAGAACATGGGCCGCTAGAAGGAGCTTCTGTAGAAAAGTGCAACCAACTGAAGGGTTTGCATCCAAATGAGGGGACGGAAACTGTGTTTGAGTTTTAATTGCTGGTTACCGTTGATTTATAGGACCAGATAACATTTACCCAGACCCCACACCCAGAATAACCTCATGCTCTCTTAGCAAAGCTGGTATCGTAAATTTTGTCTGCATGGGGGATCTCCCGTACGTTGGCTGTACCATGATGGATACTCAGCCCGCGCCAGTTCCACATGTGCTGCCCCAAGATGTATATGAATTTCCTGATGACCAAGAGTCCCTTGGGAGATTAAGAGTCTCAGAGATGCCAGCGGAGCTGAATGGTGGTGGTGGTGGTGGCAGTGCAGCTGCCTTTGCCATGGAACTTCCAGAGCAATCTAATAAAAAAAGGAAGCGTTGTGGGGTCTGTGTGCCATGTCTAAGGAAGGAACCATGTGGAGCCTGTTACAACTGTGTGAACCGGAGTACCAGCCACCAGATATGCAAGATGCGAAAATGCGAGCAGCTCAAAAAGAAAAGAGTGGTCCCCATGAAAGGAGTGGAGGTGAGATGGATTTTGTTGTATTTCCTTTGTTATTGCCAGAATTCGAGCCCCAATCTTCTGCATTAATTCTATATTTGTCAAATTAGCCCATAATATACTAGGTTCGCCATAGTCCTCAAGACGGTAGCAATGTACTAACTTTAACGCAAGCTGCAGATTCTGAAGCTTATATTTTAATCTTCATGACAAAACAATAAAATCTAGCTTTGAAACCTGTTTGTGCAGGAAATAGTTATTATAGAATGGTCATGTTGAGCCAAGGGCAAAAAAATTTTGCTTCCCATACCGGGAGTCGAACCCGGGCCGCCTGGGTGAAAACCAGGAATCCTAACCGCTAGACCATATGGGAACCTGTAATACAGTGTGTGCACTGTAGCTATACCGGTGACACCGGGATTCCATAAACATAAATGAAGTGCCTGGTGAAACACAGCGTGTGGCCTCTTTGGGAACACTGCAGTCTGACATAGCCGCTACTGATGGATGGCTTTGTGACAGATTGAGCGCTAGCCTTTTGTGGCACCGGCATTCTTGGTGTAGGAGGGGCTTCAGATCACCGATAGGCGTGTATATGCGCGGAGGGGAATTACTGTGAATCCTACATGTTTTTGTTTCTCAGATGTGACGCGATGCTTTTCATAGCCTGTCATCTTATCTTCTCTTCTGAGTTGAAATTCCACATACTCATATCTTCTACTTGTAAATAAGGAAATGTTAATACTGTCATACTGTTATAATTTAGTGAGAGTCATTTTTATGTGCATGTGGGGGTGAGTTTGGTTATCGGTACGCAACTGTTTATTGAATGGTGATCAAATACATAAGTTTTTGCTGGGGGGCAGACCACCAGCCCCAAGTTTTCCCTTGCTCACTGGGACGGGACTGAAGCGAGTGATGTATAATTGTTACAGAGCTTTGGTATTTCCCAGTGCCGTTTGATCAACCAGAGTTAACGTTACGCAGCCCCCTTTAAGAACCTCATCTCGCTTACGATCCTTTGGGCCACTCGTTTGTTTTTGTTGAAAAATGAAATCCAGCCTGTTGGAAAGAGCAATGGAAATATGAGAGGCACCGATAACCCTCGTTAAACATGCTTACACTGGGATTACTGGTCAGGCCTCTCTTTTGTGTTGCCTGCAGTTGCCCTCCCCCGTTACTCCTTTCTGTCTTCCTCCCCCACCCCTCCCTGGAATGATTCTTGACGTGTGGTATAGACAAGCGTATCCTATGGCTGCCAGCTGGGTTTTAAATTCCCCACCCCCACGGCAAGCCACATACTGCTCCTATTGTGTGCGTCCTTCTCTGGGACTATATTTTTCTCTCTCTCTTTCTCTCCCTCTGCAGCATTGTGATATGAATCAGGCCGGATCACTATGTACACTTAAACCTTTCCCAGCCTAGGGAGGCAAGCTGGAGAGTTTTGGTGTAAGCTGTATCTGCTGACCCCCAGCTGCCTCCCCACTCCCCTGCCCTATAAATAACAATACGAGAACTCTAGTGTGTGGTGGGAAATGACTTCTAATGGGGCTGAAATGCAAGCAGAATAGGGCATCAGTTTATTTCTTTAAATTATTCACATACGCGTACATGAGCATGTTGTGGGCCAGCATGCCCTGGAGTGTTTGCTCTTGTTCCGAATATACACCTTTGTAGCCTAAACACATATTGCAACGCGAGCAGAACTGCTTGCTAATAACAAAACATTCTTAGAAGCCTCAGTATGATATGTCATACATGAAGGAGCATTCTAATATTTTCTGCTTCTATGACATTTAAAAAATCTAAATATTGAAACTATTTCTTTAAAAAAAAAAATAATGGGTTAACTAGGCCTCTGCCTTTTGCACCTGGTACTTTCAAAGCTGATTTATAATAATTCTGAGCATCACACCGACACCCAAATGCTAAGGGGGTATCTATGAGCTGTAGTTCTGCAACATGCGGTGGACTGTATACTAACCATTCTAGTACTAGACTGACTATATTTATTTATGTTTTCCATACACAGTACATAAGAATTTGGTCTTTTTTCTATACACTGCCGAATGAAGTCCCTAGTTGAACAAATTCACGATGGCTCCTGGTCTGGATCTTTTTGTTTCTCTTTCCGGGCATGCCGTAGGATATAAAATAAGTTCCATACATTTTCGGCCCCAGCTGGCCGTAGCGGTGGGTTATTTCCCAGAAAAACCTCTGCCTCCTTGAATCTGATAACCTGTTGAAATCCGTTGTGCTGCCTCCTTTTCAGGAGCTTCGCTCTGTCCACTTACTGACAGCTCAGTTTAAAGTGCCCTATTTTATATCAGTCCTTAGTTTTCTCCTTTCTTCCTCTCACGTTCACGGCCTTCCTTCGTCACAACGACACTCGTGTCTGTGGACCAATCACTGATGTGCGTCAGAATAGTGACTCATAAGGATTTTAGTGGCAATGTCCTTAAGTTACCTCGCAGGGCAGTTTTCTGACTTGGTCCACTAGGTTACGCTGTAGGAAACATGCTACAATACAGTGAAGCAAAACTATAGATTCCCCTCCGATGTGAAGTGTTTCCGATCTGCCCTATACTTTCAGTTTGACAAGTTTCTCCCTTTCTAGTAACCTGCTTTGTGGTTCTGAAAGGGACAGTAATGAATTGTGAGGTGCCATCTACAAAGGAGTGCATGCTCTCCGCTGATGCAGCTCCTGTTTGTAGATTGGCACTGACCTATCACTGGTTGTGAGGACAACTAGTCAATGGAGCACGTGTCTAAATAATCATCGTCGTGCACCTAACTTATGGTAACTGGTAAGTCCAGTAGCGTTACCCAATCGTTTATAAAGAAGTTATTGGTGAGTAAAAACATGTTTTTAATGGTTGCAATAATTTGTGTCCTTGCAGAGGCCCACATATGTATAAGGCCTGTAAATGGGGTCACGCTTTCACCAGTTTTCTTGTTATCTCACTGCACAGACCAAATATTTGAATTTTGTACTATGTTGCCAAATAGTGCTGATGCTCTTGTTCAGCTGATTGGCCAGATAAGTATATCTTAAAGGACATGTAAACCCCACACACAAAAATGTAGTCAGTGAACAGCCTCTTTGAAATCTTTCAATACCTGCCACACTGGTTGTCCAGAGGTGAATAGTAAGGCTGCAACATCCCCTTAATCACTTAGATTTCCTTCTCCTCCTGTAACCCACTCGGCCCCCTCCCCCTCGGGAATTTGCTTTGGCTGTTGGCTTGTGGGCATGCTCAGTTGTTCTAAGCTCAGATTACTAAACACGCCCCCAGTCTAGCAGCCAGTAAAGAGATGGCATTGCTGGTTCCCATAGAAACTCAGCTCTAGCTGTTTGAAGATTTAAATGTATCCAATTATGTATCAGAGGAAAAATGGCCATTGGGTGAAAGCTGTTATTTGCTTTAGGAAAATGCGATGGTGCTGGCAAACGGAGGGGATATATACAGTACACATGATGCCGTTTGGGTGGGGGAGACATGACCAACTGATATACATTGTAGGCAAATGTAGGCTTTACATGTCCTTTAAGAGTGGTGGTAAGATTTTAGTCTTCTTCCGACAAACATTTGGATATGGGTCATATGATTAAATGCAACAATCTAAAACTAACATTCAGACTGAAATTGTAGGATTAAGTCTGTCTGATTCACTAAATGACCGATCGTTAAGGTAGGAAAATTAGTGAAATAATAATTCGGAGCCCACATATGGTCTGAAAATCGTATGAAACATAGTTCTGTACGATTATATCTGTGTGTGTGTGTGTGGCCAGCTTTAGCCAATACTTCAAACGAAGTTGAAGAGAAGGACCAGCAGAGGTGATTTATGTCTGAAGTAACTAGTTATGTTGCCGCAGGAAAACAAAAGGTTCTGTTGAACCAACAATCACAAGGGGTCTCTACAGATAGCAATAATCTGGCTACATTCAGCCAGACAGCTCATTCATATTGCTTTAAATATTTGACTTCACCAGTGGTGTAGATGTTTTACTGATACGTGGTTAGACTGTTCAAATGTATTTTGGAGAGGGAGGAAAGCATTCTCTTTGGGTGCAATAATACACAGCCAATCCATGACCCATTTATTTTAAGGGAACAGCACTGGTGTACTTCTTCCTCCTTTCTCTGAAGTAATAGCTTACATAGGATTTTCATTACGCCTTTTCTACCCCATGCAGACAAAAAGTCTTTGTACATGACCTCTAAATTATTGCCTGTAATCTGTTGTCTTGAGAGGTGGCAAATTTCACAGATTTGCTGCTTGCTCCTTGACAATGCTGCTGGGGTAGCAAGCAGAATGCAAACACTCATTAGTGATAAGGAAATGTGTGAACATCTTGTCTTTCCAGCTCCCAACCATTAACACCCTAATCATGGCTGTTCAGTGGGGTGCTGCAGGCTTACAGGCAGCTGATGGACATCAATTGCATGCATCCGTGGAACACTGGTGACATTTAGCAGCATTGTCCTAGCTACAGTACCTCCCTGACCGACATCTGGCCTGAAATTGGGCAGATCTCCATTGAGAAGTTTTGGTTTTCCCATCGCATTGGGGGCCACATCGCCTCCCCGATCCAACAGCGCATATGCCTGCCATTTTAAATCAAGTTAGCCTGATATTGCTCACCCATAGGTGGGCATATCGGGAGAAGATCCGCTCACTTGGCGACCTCGCCAAACAAGCAAATCTTACAGTGTGTCGCCACCTTAATGCAGAACTTGGCCTGGGACCTTATTGATTGGGAGCTCTTCCTTCTCTTTAGATGCAAGCAGAAGACTTTTTTTCCCATCTGTGAACAGGGGAGTTCAGGGTTAAGCTTGGGATAAGGCCCAGTAGGCAAAAAGGGTGTCCTGGTAATCGCTGCAGAGAAGATAAGTTTATTAGGATATTCATTCGCCAGTGTAGAAACTCTGCTTAGTGGTAATTTCAGTTGGCTTTGCTCCCTCCAATTCTTGTACAATCACATTATCAGACTGTTGAGGTTAATGGCTGTCATAGTATATTTTTTCTTGGAATGTGTATGGCAGTAGAACAGCACATATAATACACACAACAGAATGTTCTGTCAAAAAATATATATTTTAAAATATTTACTTATTTTACCTACTTTACCTACCTACTTAATGTGCTAATGCCACCTATAGTAACTGAGCAGGGCAAATCAATAGACCTTGTCCATATCCTGCACAGTTTTCTGCTCATAGTTGCACATGGGGTAATAGGACAAAGAGCATTTGTCAGTCTAAACGCTCCTGTCCACCTGTCACTGCTCAAGCAAGCAGTTTTGTGTGAAGTTCCAATTGTGACTATTCTTGTGTGCATTAGCAAGGCCACTCTATATTGAATAGCATTAGGAGTTATGACAGAAGAGAGGGATGTTTTGACTGTCAGTGACTTTTGCCCAAAGACCGTGGAAGTCAAAATGTTGTGTGCCATTGGCCTTGGGTCTTTAAACTGCAACTAAATTCACAACCTAATTTCCCACAAAAATATAAAAAAACTGACATCACCTGGTGTGGTGTGATGGATATAGGAATGGCTAAATTGTTTTGACTGGCAGGTCAGCAAACTTGCCTGCACTGTGGATCTCCTATGGGTACCCATTGGTCCCTACTGGGGAGTGCACCATTCTTTAGTTACCCAAGGTTCCATCTACTCCAGCTGAGACTCGGGCTACTGTTCTGTACATGATAAGTAAAATGTTGTACATCCATGATATTAAGAGGCCTTAAAAAGTATGCACTCAAATCTTCTCTTATAGAGTATATGACAGTTATTGTGTGTGCCCTACCTATAGAAACCGTATAACAATGAGGATAATGTTTCTATTGTGCCTGCATTGGGGGAAGCAGTGGGCTTGCTGTGTGATGCACATGGTGCTGATGAAGAAGAGCTGCTTCTGAATAAGAATGTCAGGATAATCTCACTCTTTTATTTGAGGTCTTCTATTGTCCATTTGCTCCTATGGAGGAACTAAATTGCCCTGGTAACACAAAGCTGTAAACCATGGGATTTCTTCTGAATGCAAAAGTAAAAGGTGGCCTCATGGTCAGGGCCCATGGTGTCCTAAAGGCATAATAATGGCTCAGTTGATCAGATTTGTGGGAAATCATCTTAGAATTTCAGAAGCCCTATAAAGATGCAAACAGACAAGTTATATTTTTGTGAGGGTAAGTAAATCCAGTTTCCTTAGTGTAGCAACCAGTGCCTCAAGAGAGAAGGGTTCTTTCTCTGCTTGGGGTTTTTGAGGATTTGTACCCTACAGCTAGGTGGGGGTACAAGGATATTTCCAAACGCAGTTTAAAACTCTAGTTCTAATGTTTAAAGATACATCAGTCTGGATCCATTAAGTAATTATTAAATCCTGTAAAATTATATGATTATTTTATCCCTGATCATTAAAGCCAGTGGAGTGGTTGGTGGTTGAATGTTGCACAGGGACCTCGCCAGGTTTGAGATTTTCGAAGTAGGATCTGTTGGGAAATGTTCCAATGCATGAAGTGAGGTCAGGACGCTCAGCCAGGACTCTCTCACGTGGCTAATTAGCCTATGGCATAAAGCACTCGCGCGCTCCTGGTGCATTCCTTGTGCAGAGCAGACCTACTGGATTTAGGTGGCTTGTCAGTGTTCGGCGGCAGAGACTACTTACTCTTCGGAAATTGCTGCTTCTTTTTGAGATGGAACAAGAAACTCATTTCAAGAAAAATAAGCTCTTGTGTTTGTAGCTTGTTTAAAAGACCTGTACTGGCTTTGCACTACGCAAACCATCAAAGACTTAAGTATTACTCTCTGTGTTTATAAGCAAAATAAAGGTAGTCCAGAATGGTTAGGATCTTTCCCAATATCTTGGATTCGTGGACACGTGAGAGTAACTTTGCACTATTATGGTCTATTCTGAAAATGACCAAATCCTCTGCAGTGCTATTTATCTGTTGTAGTCCATTCTCTGTCAAACACTTATTGCCTTTACTAAATGGTAGGGGACAGCAGTAATCTAGACAGAACTCAAGGGCACTGTAATACAGGGCATCTCATTTACTACTGCAAAGCAGCAGCTTGACCAGCTACAGAGGAGTGTGGTGCCAATAGTAGCTTTTGTGCTAGGGCTTATGGGTAGATTTATCAAAATATCAGTTTAGAACTTAATACATACAAACTCACCTACGTTCTGTTCATTCCTATGGGATTTTTAAAAAAATTTCAAAATTTGAAAATTAGAACTCGTATGATAAATACGCTTAAAAAAATCCCATAGGAATGAATAAAACATCTGTGTTTTTATGTTTTAAACTAACATTTTGATATATCTGCCCTTAAGTGACTTAGTGTAAATCACAGTCGGTTTGCAGTTCCTTAAACACAGTGGAACAGTCTCTTACCCTTCAGGTGTTTATCAGATGCAGACTGCTTTACCATATGCATATGTTTCTGCTGGAGGCTCTTGTGTCAGTCTAATCGAAAAGTGATCTTGACCATTTGGCCCTGTTTAGGTGTCTCTGCTACATCTTATTGCCTTGTACTCTTATAATGTAAGTTGGTATTGTCCCACTTTTCCTAAATATAAGAAGACTTTGTCTCTGTTGTAGGAATTGGTGTGTTGGGGTTCAGTGGTTTGGAAAACATGCGTTGGCCATGCAAGGTGTATGGGAGTAAAGCTGCACTACTTGTTGTGACTGTCTCTTATGTATGAAGCATACAGAAGGAGAATGTCTACAAGGACTGTTGGTTAACTTGGTCTTTTTCAACCCATATTAACTGACCATATGTGGACCATATGGCATGAGTCAGTAGTTTTGAGCAGTTGAAAAATAGTGCCTTCACACTGAACGTAAACTGCTCAAAAAGCACATTCATAAGCCATGCAGTTTAATGAGGCCACTTAAATGCAATTTCTGTTTGCATAAACAGGAATCCACAATATGGCAGCCTGACCTCCAGTAACTCTTGAGTATACATCTTTTATGTGTTACAACCCTTAACCTGGAAGACAATTTCTTCGGATTCATCCCTTTCTGCACTCACTTAACTTTTTTAATTGTCATGTAACTTTTAGACTGAAGTTGACAATTTCTTTTCTCCTGCCATGTTGCATATGCAAAACTAGGGTTTACATTCATGGTTTGGGATTCAGACAAATCTTTTGTGGAGAATGTGGTATTTAGTCGGATCATTAAATATTGCATTGCATCTCCTGATAATTCGTTTTTCCGTCCACTCTGTGGTGTGTCTCACTCAGGAGTACATAAGTGCAGGGGTATGCGCATTTCGTGGGGTTTACTCTTGAGAAACTGATGTCTTTATTTTCAGGCTATCTTAGCGAAGTCACTATATGTCTCCTGTGTGGTGCGCTGGTTCTTTAAGCTGTAGCCGCGCACAGTTTAGACGCACATGACGTCGTGCTGGAGTCCCATTTTAGTGTGCCGGGGATTTTTTTTTTTTAATTCCTAGTTCATTTTAGGTCACCAAGATCCACTTGTTCGCCTTGTTGTCCTTGCTTCAGGGATTCCTTGTTAAAACCTGGCCTGTAAATAGCAGATCTTTTGGCATTATCTTTACATAGTGGCATAGGATTGTCACAACTGATGCGCATACACATGTCAATTCTTTCCATTTGGAGTTTAAATGCTGGGTGTGGGTTATTGTTCTTGTGTAACACACACCCTGCATCCTTCTGAGAAAGGTTTCCTGTTTCATAATCTTTTGGTTTAACTCCACAGGCGCAGGCTTCAGCACTGGCTATGTACTGGTTAACTTTTCCGCTGTTAAAATCCTGCTCTGACTTAGAGTTATTTAAAGGCTTTGCTGCACCACCCTCTATAGTTAACCCGCATGTAGCGGTGCCGTGCCAGCCTCCAAAACGCCATGCGCTTCTGTTTCAATGTTCAGAGCGATACTCTGCCTAAGTGCCAATGGGCATGTCCAGAGAAATTGTGGCTGGTGGCCCAGATTGAAGATGGGGCAAATAAGGATCAATGGGTGTCTTCCGCCCCTCCAATAGCCTTTGATTTCAAATTGTAGTGAAGCTGGGTCCAAGGTTGGTAAAGCTAATATCTAAATGTATTCTGTAAAGCTGTGGACTTTTTGATATCCTATACAACATTGTATAACCAATGGGGCTCCACTTAGAGGCTCGGGGTCCCCTTTAAATGCCCGCTCTGCTGAATGGAAGCCAGTCCTGCTATTCTGGTATATTATTATGTATAGATTTAAAATGTAATATATAAATTAGTGAGATGGGTATTTTGTATGTCGGTATCAGTGGATCCATGGATATCCCTGCACCTATATGTACAGACTGCAGATGGGAATGACTCCCAGAGATATCTCTACCAAACTTGGTTAATACACCAATATAACAACTAATATTTTCCTTTCCCATTTGGAACCTAAGCAACAGTAATAATTGATTGTGTAATTTGTTGTTAAACTGCCCTTTCGATTGTTAACTGTGGTATTATTTTGTATCTGTCTATCACAACTATGTATGTTGAATTCAAGTCAAGGTGCAGTATTTCTGTTTTGTGACATTCTAGCATAGCTACTTGTGTGTGTAACATGCTGACAGCTCCATCTGCTCATATAGTCCAGTCCACAGATTCAGGCAGCCGCGCCGAAGGCTGGTAGAGAAACCACATGGTCTGCTCTCTTCTCTGTTGAGGAGGAGAAAAAAAAAATCAGCATTACAGCACCCAGCCCCCACCCACTCCCCACCCTCTCTTTGCTTGGACTCCCTACTACAGCAAGAGCAGGGAGGGGGGGGGCGCTATGTCACATATCATGTGTTGGGGGAGGTAGGAAAGGAGAGCTACTAAGAACTCTGTCTTATGATAATGATCCCAGCGTCTGGCAGGGTGGGGGGGGGGGGGTGTAAGAGCAAGTGAGGGAGGGAGTTAAAAAGAAAAAAAAAAAAGCCAATGCACCAGTGTCTTTATAGGAGCAGACCTAAAATGGCTGCCCGTAATCAACTGTGTTTTGAATCTGGAAGGCAGATTCTTTAAACAAAAGGTTATTGTTTAGGTCTGTCTGCTTCCAAATCTGCCCGGGCATTCAGGGGCTTAGGGTTATAGACACCGGGCATTTGGGCCATTTTAATTAATTTTGTACCAGCAGCAGCCAACCCTGAGCCTCCTGGTTTCCACTCACCCCCCTGACGGTGCAGTGTATGTGTGTATATATAAATATTACACACACACAGGATGCCTTGCCTGTTTTTACGCTCTTGTAATCTTTTATTTTGAAGCTGGATTTTTTTTTTTGCCCTTTTTTTTTTTTTTGCCCTAATTTTTTTTTGTTGTTGAATATTTTCGTTGTAGACTGTAAATAACGACGGCTCCAAGAATCAGGCAAAAGAACAAGTGCCCAGTGTGAAGGTAGGTACACATTAACCCCCTTCCCTACATAATGTTTAATAAAAAATTATAGTAAGACATTTGCTTTTGAGATTTAAAAAAAATAAATAAAAAATAAAAGTTTGCATTTATAAAAAAAAATAAAAAAATAAACCACCCCCAAGTGAGAATAATGAGCTGAAGAAGGCCAGTTAAAGAATAGTGAAGGTTATAAGCCAAAGGGATGGGGTAAGAAAGTCCTTGTCTCACTGACTATGACAGCTAGCAGAATTACATACTCTGGCAGTAAACTGGGAGATCATAAATCCCTGGAAAACCTTGTACTTTGCACATCAGGACGAAAGAGTTAATAATGCTGCTTTGCTGTGTGTATGCGGATGCTTATATATATATATATATAGAATGTGTGCTGCCGTTGCCGGATTAGCCCTGCTGCACCCACCTTTTTGTTTGCCTGGTGAATATGAAGAGAGTGCTAATTTGTTATTGCCAACACTGCAATAAAGATACAGCACAATTCAGCCATGATGCTACCTCTGCCTGATATGTGATTTTGGTATGTGACACTGTCACCCCCATTTTGTCTCTATGGTATGTTGTGCTCTGTTTGTGATAGCTATAAGCTTTCGAGTGTAAAGCAGGGTAGCCTACTTGATACTCCATTCACAAATATGCTTTGCTTATCTCTAGGGTCGTGGAGCAAGCTGGGATTTGTAGTTTAGTGCAATAAATGAGCCGGAAACTATATGATCATTTATTACACAGGGAACAATCATATACAGGTTCAATTTATTTTTTATTTGTATTAACTTCAATAGTTAACAGCTATGTTCATCAGAAGGTTTGACCTAGATACACCCACTGCTCCATCTATTAAAAAGCCGCCCTTCGAATTAGGGGCATCAGTCTTTCATGCGCTACAACTACCAGCCTCCGCAAACAGCACTGAATGCAAATAAAGTGAATTTAATTGTGTACATTGTACTTGTTTTGCCATTTGGTTCACCGGTAGACTGTGCCGTCTTCATGCCCGTTATTGGCTTGGTGCGTTATGCATGGTTTTGGATTATTGGTTATAACCGTGTGTATAAACAACCTGAAATGTGCAAGGTTCATACCTGGGAATCCTGCGTTTCAGTTATCCTCTCGCTGGCACGACCTTGTCCGCTGTTTCTCCAACTTTAGTGCTGCTGCAGAGGGTTAATGCGTTGCAGCCTAAGTAACAGGTTGTACCAAGACCGAAGCAGGAGTATAAATAGCCATGCGGATTTTTTTTATGCTGCTTTTTCGGCTGTGTGTTTTTTTTTGTTTTTTTTTAAAAAAGCCATGGGCCTCTTCTTATTTCTAGGAAATCTGTTTTTACGCCACCCATCTCCTGGCAGGCAGATCTTGCACTCTTTCGACGTCTCTGGCGGAGTCACAGTTCCCCATGTCACGTGAGACTTTAGTTTACAAACATTGCAA
Source organism: Xenopus tropicalis (assembly GCF_000004195.4). Taxonomy (NCBI): domain Eukaryota; kingdom Metazoa; phylum Chordata; class Amphibia; order Anura; family Pipidae; genus Xenopus; species Xenopus tropicalis. Next base: position 121,198,151 of record NC_030679.2, read on the forward strand.
AGCTCACACGTCATACTACGGGCAAACCACGCAGTTCCCGCCTGCACTCCAGTCTGGGAAAGGGGATGTACGCTTGTGGCGCTGTCCACAGAACGGGATGAATGTGAAATAAAAGGAAACAAAAGTTTGGAAAAACCCCTTGAATGCCAAGAGCTTTGCATTTGTCCAGGAGAAAGATTATACTCGCATCTAGATGCGCGTTTTGCCTGGAACCTGCATTGAAAGACTCCAGGTCTTGGGAGGTGTTTGTTTGCCAGATACTTTGTTGCATATTCTACGTAAGAATCCCTGATTTACAATGTTCGTAGCTCACAAAAAGGCCACATTGGACTCCCAAACCTATTAAAATGAAGCAACCTGTATAGCTATGAATGATTTAAAATGGTGGTGTCCATCCAGGGGCCTTCAGTCTGCTGTTTTAGGTAGTACCATTATTAAGGGTAGGACTTGGTAGTTATACAGCTGGTGGGTCCCAGAATGATCAGCTTACTTTTCCCTCTAGTCCAGGAGCAGGTAACCTTCTTCTGCCAAGTTTTATACTAAAATGCAACTTGGATTATTCTGTTTTAGCCTAGTACTTGTAGCTAAAATACAGTTTCCGCCATACCTACTTGTATAGCTTTATATGTGGAAGAGGGCCATTTAATCCAAAAGACCACACTATCTGTTTAAAAATGAGGGTTTATCCCTATCCGTTTCAAAAACAGTACAATTTTTCTTTCTTTCTACTCAATGCCTCTGTAGGGGATACTTCTCTGAGGATAAAATACACTGATTTGCAAAAAAACAGAGAATCCTTCATAAGGAACCTGTATCCATCAGAATGCATTAGAGATTTGCGTCTCCCAGGCATTTGTTCATATCCCGAGTCTGAGTATACCCGTGCCATTTAAATCATGTTTTACAATAGAATAGAAGAAAATGATCAATTGTTGTGTGGTCCTTAACTTCAGTTTGGCTGTTGCTTGGCCCTCAGCTCATAACTATTTATTCTGGCAGTCATCAGTTCTCTGATGAGTTCCTTTTCCTTGGGGTGTATGTATGTATATGTATGTATGTCCAGGCAGCAGTGCCATTTAAACTGCAGATGTGAAGGATATAACAACCTCAACTAGCATTGTTGTGGCAAAAATCAGTTTATATTTGCATAAAACTTTTTCATCACTGATGCCACATGGTTTATTTTAAAGAAGAATTGCTGCTTTTCAAGATAGCAGGAACTTTAAGCTGTTTGGCCTGTCTGACCATAGTGCCTGGCTGTCTGGGCATGTCAGCTCAGGGGTTTACTATGTGACTAGGTTGCATGGTGCATCAAAAGATGAAAAGATGAGGGGCTCCTCTTTGCTTCTCATCATACAGACAGTCAGCCTCAACGAAAAGAACAACAGAATATGACCATTCATGTATATGGCCAGTTGTGTGGTATCCATCCACCCAATCAGTTGTGTAATGTAAAACATCAGCCCTTGTAAGTTTTCTAGTTTAGAAGCACAAAATCTCTGCCAATTCCCATACTGTATCTTTCCTTCGGTTGGTCTAATTCCTATGCTGTAACCTTTCTTCAGCTGGTCCAGTTCCTATGCTGTATCCTTCTTTCAGTTAGTCCAATTCCCATGCTGTATCCTTCCTTCGGTTGGTCTAATTCCTATGCTGTATCCTTTCTTCAGCTGGTCCAGTTCCTATACTGTGTCCTTCTTTCAGTTAGTCCAATTCCCATGCTGTATCCTTACTTCAGTCAGTCCAGTTCCAATGTCGTATACTTCTTTCAGTTGGTCCAATTGTCATGCTGTATCCTGCCTTCAGGTGGTCCAATTCCTATGCTGTATACTTCCTTTAGTATTTTGTGAAATAGATTTACTGGGAATGGTTTCTTTGGATCCTTGTATTTGGTGTTTTGTTGCTTCTGCAGCCCTTTCTAGTGGCGTGTTTCAGTCACTTTCCATTCAGCTCCAGACAAACATAGCAACCGTCATGCCAGCTATTTTTGTCTGTAACATTGGGCGAGTTTAAACAGCTCAGAAGTGTTGTTAATTACCCATGCCATAACTTCCTAAGCAGAGCATTGCTCCCACTTTCTGGCACTGCTCCTTAGACAAGGGGAGCCCATGGAAGGGTCCACAGGTGCCAGATTTTTTAAATAAGTTCAGTGGACATGTAACAAAGTTGTATTTATATGGTGCAAAACAGTTTATACAAATCAGGCTTTTTCTCTACCAGCAGTGAAAAATCTATGCCACCTGCCATTAGCTGTCATGAAAGAAGGAACAAGTGCATCTTGTACTGAAAATGTGCCCTTCAGAAAAACATACAGAAAACATTTGGTGTCCTATTCACCAGGCCCTGGCTGGCAACATTGGCTGGGTGAATTCTGGCAAATGGCAGAGAGGCTGCTGTAAGATGCCATAAACAGTCACTATTTAGTGGGATGGTGGGGGGGGGGGGGGGGGGAGGCTGTTTGGGTCTCTGAGTACTTGGAATGCAAGGGTTTATTTTGAATCCCAGTCTGGACCTGTCATTTGCCTTTATCTTATTTTGCCTTTCAGTGCCTTTTTAGCATGTAGCATAAACCCTTTTGTCTCTTGTTGCTGATTCTGTTATTTGGTAAACACTTTGTACTCCAGCTGTGAGGAAATAGCTATTTTGTTGTACAGATCATCCCCTCCAGTAAAAGCCTGTGCCTTTACGTTAGCCAGTCACATCTGAGACCATTAATTTGGGAAGACTTAATGCCCTGTCCATATCTTGGCTATCTTTGATTTGCATGAATTCCACCCAGATTCTGCTGTAGGGAGGATTGAGGGGACAGTGTTATACAGAATTGCATTGCTGTGAGGGCACTGTTTTTTTTTGTCAATTTGTATAGTAGATGTGGCTTTTAGGGGGAATAATTTTCTTATTTTATATAATGCTGCTAAAATATTGAAATTGCTCCACAGGAGCTGTCAATCTGATCATTGACCCAGCCACCAGGGCTGTCCTTGGAGGTTACGGAGACTCATTTATATAAACTAGACTCTCTTACTTATGGCTCTTAAACTTTTGGCAGGCTACAGCTCCCAGCAACAAATAACAGCCTTTGGAGGCTACTTTGACATTTTTGGGGGGAAACCTTGATATAAGGTGTTATCCACACACTTAATATACGTCAGAGGTTTCTATTACATTTAACTTTGTCTTTTTTTCACCTGCAGCCTGTGCGTTGTGGAGATGCACTTTGTTTGTGGCCAGGGGCAATCTGCTTTTATTGGACCACCCTGATGGCCTCCAGAAAACTCACTCTTGGTCTTAGATGTACGGTGGGGGTTGGTGCAGGTACAGCATGGACTGTGTCCAGTTGTTACAGACTCTTGTTTTCTCTCTAGCCAGTAATAGGTTAGCTATTAACACTTTCGGCAAACCGCTTCCTGCATCTAAAAATTTCAGCCCAGATTACTTTATGGGAGTGGCAGGTCACACAGACATAACAGTCTTTATTGAACATAGGCAATGTTTGCTGATAAACTTTAAATACGAGATTCACACAGTTGTTAAATATGGTGGCCATGGTTGTCCAACTAGTGGCCAATGGAACCAGAGCATTCAATATTAATTTGCTAAGCCTTTTATTAGAAAAAGTAAGAAGCACCACCCTAAAGCTGCTTGAAACCCCTAAACAAACTGTGCCATTCCATATGATTTAGAACTAAAAATCCCCAACATGCTGTCATAAATGTATTTCTAAAATCTTATACAGTCATAATGTTTAATATGACCATTTGGTTAAAATGTAATCACTCTGTGATTTGCTACAAGGCTACAAAGGCAATGGAACTGTAGAGAATCTCCATGCGCCCCACAATGTTGGCATTAATCTTTACTCAAATCAGGCTTTGTCTTTTTGAAGCATTTTAGGGTCTAGTTCAGGCCTGCATTACCACTCTGCAATCTCATCCTGTAGGAAACTAGGTTATTAAGCTTATTTCTTTGGGGTATTTGGCGAGTAGTAGCTGTCCCGGATGACAGGCCAGTCCATTAACCTCACAAACAGTTTACAAACATTTTCTCACCATCTTAATGCATATAAATATATGGATATTGAACCTCAGCTGTCAGAGATATTGAATGTCCTGACCATTGATGTCTGGAATTAGAGCCACCAGGCAACTACCACGAGATGCTGGAATTACAGAGAGCGGTCGCCTGTGATCAGCTGCCAAGAAAGTGCGTTCAGTAACACAATACCAACTGTCAAGGAAACAGACTAGTAAGTCAACACTAGGTGGCAAGGACACAAAAAGAAGTAGCACAGCATACAGGAAAAATAGCAATTGGCCCACTTCCTGAAGTAGCTATCTAATAGTACCAGAGAACTCTCCATCAACAGCTAGAGAGCTTGAATACCATAGAATTAGCCCTTTCGTTCTTTATCGGGCAACATCCCACAGCTCATTCTGGAGCTGGGCAGTAAAGCCCTCAGCACAATCCAGAAACTCAAAATGAAAGCACCCCAGCACCCTATTCAGCTTTGTCATAAAATGTTTAGGCACTAAATTTAAATTAATTAAGAGCAGAAATGTATTAATATATATATATATATATATATATATATATATATAATTCCAAAATCACATCCCCTGTGTGGTGGTGATTTTCCATATCTGCTGCTCAACCAATGTAATGCTCACCTTTCCTGCTGGCACGCCCCCTCTCAGCCCTCTGATAAGTGATACTATTCTTAATTCTCATGGGAGCAGCCGGTGTATTTAAACAGTGGCGTGGCCATATAAGTCATTAAGTTAAGGGTACTGTACATAATTCCTTAAAGTTCCATCTTCATCTAACCAGTGTGCCATTTAGAACAAATTTTGGAATAACTAGAATTCCCACTATCCAGCTGTGCTCCCAATATAAAGTTAATTATATTCATTCTTTCTTATTGCCATGTTCATTAACCCCAACATTTGGCTGTGTGGGGATGCTGGGAGAGCAATTGATCACATATCTGTGTATTCACAATAATAATTGAAGGCACATACCTCACACTGGGATGAGAAACAGAGGGTTAATATCCACATTGTTGCTAGCATCCTGAGACCTGCAGGGTTTATCCCTAGTTAACCATCAGTATGGATCAAAGACTCCTTTGAATATCGGCTGCTGCCTAGCTTTAGCAGTAAGCCCGAGTAACAAGTTCTCTTAGTTTAAGGTCTTGTTCGCTATGGTACCATACTTAGTTATGAATTGATTGCAATGGCCGCTGTCCCTAAATGTACTAAATGTGGCAGAAGGGGCACATTTGTGCTAAATTTTAAATTCTGAAATAGTTAATGGTTTATTATGGTGTAAGATCTTTAACGACATTGGAGACGTGCCTGCCTCTCCTTGTTTGTAACTCCAGGGAAACTGGCCCTGTTTATCTGCTGGACTCTGAAGCTGACAGAGCAGCACGAACACAGCAGATCCTGTTGGTGCTGGCAGCAAAGACAGACCTGCCTGACTGGTTTATGGTAACAGGTGTGGTTCTAGAGGTGGAGAGAGTGTAATGGGTGCAGCTCTTGCTCCTCTAAAGAGAAGGGAGGAGGTTTATGCAATGATCCCTTCAGCCTGAGTGTCCAGAATACCCTCTAAAAAAAATTGTCAATTTTTTCGGCTGGCTTGGATCGGTGGGGTAGCCAGGTAAGACAGGGTGTGGCCGGAGGTGTGACTGCTTCTTTAGCTTTATAGTGGGAAGCTTCAGTAGTCTGAAATGACACTAGTATAAACTAGACTGAGTGCCGTGAGTATCCCATGTGAGGTTGAGAATATTAGAAATTGATTTTCAACTCGGGATGTAAACATAGTGCTGTGTGCGTGCTGGCATGGCATATGGACTGTGTGCAAGCCTAGCTTGGGTTGGTCAGTCTTATTTAAAGGGAGGATCTTGTGCGGGACCAGCATTGCCTTTTATGGATTACCGCTCTTATTTCCGATCAAATAGGACTTGGAATGTTAAATGATTCATTGAACTTTATATTGAATTATTTGTTTATAAATGTTTTATACTGCACTGCATAAAACATCATTTAGTTTGGCAGTTTAATAGATGTATCACAATGCTTTGTATGCTAGGTGTTTATATAGGCACAGTAAGCAAGATGTGTAGAAGATGGCTCTGGCGCAAAGTGTTTCGTAGTCATAAAAGAGACAACATCAACAGAAATTAAGAGAATCTTGCCCCATCTTGATCAGTCTTTTGATATCTGCAGTCATTATCTTTAAATGTCGATCATTATGAAGAAAGAAAAATCTTTTTTTTTTTAAGCTGAGAGCTCACTAATAACATGTCCCTATGCAGACTTGTCAAGACAGGGCCACATATTCATTGTCTCACTAATAATAATAATATGGGCATTGTCTAATAGGACAAAACATGCATATTAGAGCATTTTTAGTTTGAGAACCTTCAGGACTACTAGTCGATCCATTGGAACATTGTGATTTTGCCATTTGCTTGAAATTGTTTGTTTTCCGTTGTAAATATGAGCAAATAGAGAAGTTAAATTATTTTGGAATTGAAAAAATCTTAATAAAATTCTGCATCTTAACTAAATTACACAGATAAAGATTTTATATGATAAGACAATGTAGTACTAGAAGCAGAAGCATGGTGTTTGTAGGGCACGTCATTTTTGCAGTGTAGTTCTGGAGTTAAAAGTTGGGAGAGTTCAGTGCTGTCCACTTATCTATTGGCGGATGACATTCCTACCATGTGTTTATTTCCCATGCATATTTCTATTAAAGCCTCCCGCCAACCCTCTGCATCACCTCTGGTGCCACAAAATTGTGATTCTCTGGAACAAGCAACAGTTAAGGGGCCAGGGCAGGGTATTAGACTATGTTTTATTAGAATATATATAGCAAAAGAAAGAATATATATATATATATATATATATATATATATATATATATATATATATATATATATAAAATATAATGGGGTGTGGAACCTGCAGACACCAAATGTGGTGCCCCTAATTTTGCTAGGCAATTTATCTGTTCGCAGTTCAAAAAAACTAATCTTAATATCATGGATATTGGTCAGTTTCTTGATCAGATATCTTGGTAAATACAGGTATGAGACCTGTTATCCAGAATGCTCGGGACCAAGGGTATTCCGGATAAGGGGTCTTTCTGTAATTTGGATCTCCATACCTTAAGTCTACTATAAAAACAATAAAACATTAATAAAACACAATAGGATTGTTTTGCATCCAATAAGGATTAATTTTATCTTAGCTGGGATCAAATACAAGGTACTGTTTTATTATTACAGAGAAAAAAAAAATGCATTTGAAAAATCTGAATTATTTGATTATAATGTAGTCTATGGGAGACAGGCATTCCGTAATTAGGAGCTTTCTGGATAATGAGTTTCCGGATAATGGATCCCATACCTGTACTGATAATGCACTATGTCTCATAGTCTAAGATGCTTAGATGAGAAAGTCAAGGGATCATATGGCATTGACCAATGTAATTGGTACACTTTCCTCAGTCCACATTCCATTTTAAGTTAGTCTACAAAAAACATTGGTTAGTTACACAACCAATTTTAGCTTTATACCTCATACTTTTCAATATGGTTGCTAAAGAAACTGTGAAAAGCCTTGCTGGGCAGCATATCCTTAGGGGCATTTCATTTTAGGGGCAAACTCCCCTACTCGTTCATAGGCCCCCTCTATCTTTCCCAAAATGTGCAAATGGGAGCACACATAAACATAGGAGCTTCTTACTTAAGAGCTTGACAAACCATTGAACATTCAAACTACAAATTCAAGTATGTCTCAGTAGTCAACACCCCTGGTTTAAATAATTATGGACTTATGTCAGACATGGCAATATTGTAACCATCCTACTGATGTGAACAGCATCTCCCAGGACCCAGATATACCTGGATTCTATTATATATTATTTTGCCAAATCTAAAGAAGACTGATCTATAGTAAGAAAGTAATGGAAGCTTCCAGGAATCTTTGGAGCACTGCTTTGCTGCACCACTGTAATGTTATATACGGTATGTTTTTGTTTTTTATTTCTCTCTGCTTGTTGAGACTAGGGTAGATATGTGCCTATGGCACACAGAGTGTACACCCTGTAGAGAGGGTGTTACTCAGGCTGCATCCTGAGAGGAAGTGAATCTTGTCAGATCTCTTGCGTTTTCTCTATTTCCACTGAGCATTCATGTAGCGCAGCACCTGCACTCACAGGCTGGCTCTGATCCACTGTTTCCTGAGCTGGACCTTTGCTGAACTCTATACACATGATTGCCGGTGCCAGGCAGGACACTAATACTCAACTTCACGTAACATGGCTATAAGCACACCTCTTTAGGGTCAACACAATGTCTCTTGAGAAGTTACTGTTTGACCAATAAAAAATAGATTGGCTGTTAAAGTGTAATCCAAATGTGAACTAGACCTGACATAAATCAAAACAATGAGTTTTCCCTTGTTTTTGAAGTGGGACGTAGGAAGTAGATTTAGTAATGGTTTGGGAATCATCTGTTAATGTGTAATAAACATAAAACACCTTCTACATTGCACTGCCATGGGATGAAACTGATAAGAACCTTGGTTTGTTAAGGAAAAGATAAACCATATTAGAAACTGGGTATATTTGGCTTTTTAATTGGAAGAAACTGGCCTCTCGTTGCAGCAAATTTCTCCAGCACTACCAGCCAAATCTATTTCAGTAGAGTATGACTTGAAGTTGGTGGTGGTTGTGAAGATATTTAAATTTGTGGTTTTATGATGTTAATTTTAAGGTGAACTACAGAAATAGGGGTACTACTATCCACATACATTAAAATATATGGCATGTTCTCAGGTCAATGAATAATTTTGTTTTGCAGTCTGTTATATTTGTGCACATACTTAATTAGGTCAACTTACGGCACTAAACCAGCTTCCTTCCTTCTTTCTAAAAGCGTGAATCTTGACATGGGTGGGAAATCTGGGCCACATATAGATGGTGGTGGGATCTTTTAGGTCACACATGCTTCTCAACTCTGAAATCACATGCGCTAATTACAGATTTTAAGTTATTGTGCACCCACAATTGCATTGTGCAAATCCTATTGAAGCTAAACACATGACATTAGCTGACCAAATTGTTGTGTTCTTCGCCAGCTGAAAAATGTTGGAACAGCAGCCATAGGCCTCGGGGAAAATCGCAGCTTTCAAGAGTTAAAGGCTAATGGCACATGGGTCGGATTTAACACTGGCGTACATGCACCAGCAAGAAAAATCCGAAATCTACTGTGTGCGCGCGGCTGGGCTTTCTTGTTCCGGTCACTCACACACATTCAGACAATGGAAGGCAGAAGCTCAGTTTTTCTCTGTGGGGTACATATGCCACCAGAAAAAACAACTTCTGTGCCATTAGGCTTAGGTCTCTTCATTAGGCATTTTATAGGTTAGTGATCAGTACATAGGGGATCTACAATTGTGAAGTTATGGTTAGAGAGATATCAGCAATTCTAAAAATAAAGGGCAGTAATAATGTGGTTTTTGTTCTTACACACATTGCACAGCTGGCCCTCCATAACGCCTGAAGGGTTGGGGGTTCTGCAGAAATGGAATGTCACATTTCAAGCACATGATGGTTATGTATACAGTTGTCCTATTAAAACTGGAATGACTTGTTCAACTAATATAAGTTACAGAGGCAAGGGCTAAACGTGTTGTAAGCATATTGCGTGAGAACACTTGAGATTAACCCCTGCTTACAACAAAAAAAGTTTGGGCACAAAGCTAATTCATTTTTTGTATCTAGGTAAACGCCATTTATTTAACAAATCTTGTATAGAATTATACAAGTAATTCATTACTAGTCAGAGAAATATTTTTTCCAGACATCAACTCAGATTTTTTTGAGCAACCCTGTTCCACCCCCTCACCTGGTCACTTGTAGTAACATTCCTTCTCCCTGCAGTTTGCACCCGAATTACAGAGTTACAACAGGCTCGGTCGGAGCACGACCAAGATGCACGCAAGTTCTGAGTTGGTATCTCCATTTTGCCAATTAATTTGAAATTGATATGGACACATTTTTTGAAAACAAAATGTAATGAACATTATTCCAGTACCTTGAGCACAAAGGTGGTTGATATACTGTTTTTTTCTTGATGCAATTCATCTTTTTACACTCTTAGGCCAGTGGCACATTAAGCATTATCTCCATCTGCAAGGCAACATGTAAAAAGGCCGATCTGTGTTATCAAGGCACTGCATTGGCGCGTTTTCATACTAAAATCTACAATCACAGGCCGACACACCTCAGAGAAAACACCTAGTGTGCTACTGACCATACGGCTATGGGACATATGAGGCATTTTGTCCTCAGCTGTTTTTTTAGCCGCCAGAGTAATACCTAAAACTATACCTGCTTCATTTGAATGGAAAAGGACTCCCTTTAACAGTACTGGTGCTTTTCAGCATGAAGACTCTAACACTAGCACTGCCAGGTGTTCCCCAACACCAGTGGGTCATCAGACATATAATTATAGTGTCTTCTAAAGGTCTTTTTCCTCAATGCCCACACGATCTAGAACTAGGTCACCTCCCTTACATAACGCTTTTTCGGTGCAACAAGGATTTGTTTGTCTAGCGCTACAAATGAGCTACCTCGTCACTCTGGAGGTATCGCAGCTAAAGAAATTGTCGCCCTTTTTGCGCTACAGAAGCGTTGCCCAGCTTCTGATTGGCAGCCAGGAATACGCAGGCATAGAAGGGTGGACTCCGGTTTATCTGCCAGCGCTTTTCCAGATTACATCATATGGAACAAGGGAATGGGAAAAGAATGGTGAGCTCTCTCAGCCTTTCCTGCACAAGGGGGACTCGATGTCAAGAACTAAAAGCGAACACTTTGGGGGAAATTGAATCTCCTCAGCTTCCTTTTTCGACGCAGAGTACAAGCCCGGCCTGAACAGAGAGAGAATATTTGCAGCTGGGACCGCGCACAAGAGGCAGTCGGGGCGAGGCACAATGCTGAATTTCAGTCCACTTACATTTAGCTGGTGCTTATGGAATAAGAAACTCATTCCCCATCTTGTAGTGACTGCTCTTTCAGTAGCTCGCAGCAGAGAGAGCTGTGTGCTGTTAGCGAAATGTACGTGTGCTGTTTGACAGGGCTAATGGCCCCTACAGCTGTTAGAAGGGGGGAGGGTGAGGTGTGTGTAGGCTGAATCTCTAAGCAGCTTCCTGCTCACCACTTCTATTCTCACGTCTTTTTAAAGCCCCAGGACTCTTCTTCCCTCTCAGGCTTCCTCACTTCTCTTTTTCTGCTGGATTCTTCAAATGTAAGTTCCCCTTTTCTTTGTTATATCCAAGATTTCTCTCTCTCTTTCGCATTGTCTGCTTTTAACCCTGTCATTTTCCGAGTAACCCAGTCATGCTTATCTTCTGTGTAGCCTGAACAGGGGTCCTTGACGAAGAAAACCCATACATTTAGTTCACTTAAATTTGTGTGGGTGATTGGGTTTAATTTTTAACCTAGTTAAATCTGAACAAAGTTATGCAAGCAAAAGATTTCCATTTCAGATAAAGCACCTGTCTCATGGTCACTTTCTGTGGTGCCGGGTGATTGATGTGGGGCAAAAAATTTTATTTTTTCCAATATATAATTTATTTAATGTAATTGTAAATAAAATCCTCTGATAGTAATGTGTTTTGTTTTTTTTTAATTTATGAAATTAAAAATCCAAAATTTTGGAAGAAAAATGAATTATAAACGGCATTTCAATCTATGGAAGTGAGAGCACGTGCAACTGCGGTTATAAAGGATTAGCAAGGATCAGGGAAAATAGGTGTCATACCCCTTTTAGGGGGGAAATATGCCTTTGTATGCAAGGTAAGGATGTGCTGTGCATGCTAGAGAGAGCCGTATGCTGGGTATAGAGCCAAGAAGAGACACAGGGTATGCACAAGCCTCGGCTTCATTGTGCTGCACTGCAAGAGACAAAGAGGCAGCAGATGACTGATTGCAAATGATGGATAAGAGAGATTTCATTGGCTTGGATACCAGAGCTCTGTTGCTAAAGAAAGTGCCGTTTCTTTAACTCCTACAGTTAGGGCGAACTGCCTGGAATTGTGAGGCAATATATTTACAGAGGTTAACACCATTGTTAATCATACTGACACATTACTACTTATTTCTGATTATAGTTAATTTTAGAAATAAGGATTTCATTTGGCTTTACCATTTTAATGTGGTTTTGCTTAATTGAAAGCCATCTATTATTACACCTCTTCATATGTGCTTAAACAAGCTTCATATTTTACACATAAATATCTGGAATTTCCAGTCTTATGCTTGTCTCCTGGGAACTATGGGCATTGAGCATTTGATTGCCTGTGCTACAGTGGGGAAGATATGACAGCCTTGCCTTAATGCACTGGTCATTATTTGGGTATATGAATTCAAGGCACATTTGTATTCCATGTGCAATGTGAAAACTTACATAGTCCATGAGCAACGCTTTTCTAATTCTACAATGGGCGAGAGTTCTCTATTCTTGAGGAGGTCTTCATGGGCTGACATCTCAGATTGTTGCCTTTGTGATCCCTCCTCTGTATGTCTCCTTTTCTAGATTCTGCTAGAATGTCTGCTGTAAATCTTCTATATTGTTCAGCATCTGTAAGTAGTATTTCAAGACCATAAATTGATCAGAAGCGCCATATGATTCAACAAGGCATATATACTTACGTGTGAATGTTTTCCTTGTTTTAACTCTGCCAAACGTCACTTCAGTTCATCATGTTTGCTTTCACAACTTATCTGTAAAAAATTGTATGCATGCTCTTCCAAGTAAAATGTGATTTTGCTTTTCTCTTGGTGGAAATCCGCCAGTATATTTTCCCTATACACTAGAAAGTGTACGCCATAGAAAAATGATGTATGCAGGAAGTGACGTAGGTAATGAGATGTAAAAGTTGCAGATCTCTCTTTATAATGGAAGTTCACCAACTTTAACATGGAGAAAAAAAATGTATAATTTTGCTCTTGGTAAACTGGAGAATATTCGCTGGAAAAATTCCACATGGAGAAAAGATGTGAATGTTTGGCAGCGCTAAGAGATTTTTTACCAATGTTAAGTTAATCTGCCCAAATTTGTCTTGCTGTCCTTTTGATAAACTGGAAATATTGTGGTGAATTTTCATTCTAAGTGAAAATGTTCCAAATTTTAACTTGCATCTTTTATTTATATGCCCTAGCCTCTCTACTGTTGAAAGTAGAAGGTTGATACCACAGCAGAACACAGTCAAACTTTATAAATCCTCTGGGTTGAGACAAGATGGATAGTTTGAACATGTAGAGCGAATCGGTTTTATGAATTTTGGTATCCATCATAAGAGAAGCTAATTTGATTGGTCACCTGTTGAATTTGCTTTTGTGCATTCTAAACTTTAAGCTTTTTGAGGTTACATGTTATGTTGCAATGAGCAGGAATATATTAAAGTAAAAATGTTGTAGTAACAAGAAATCACAGGCTAGATTGGATGTTTTAGACAAAGCTCAGTACAGTATGAACCAACTTGGTCCATCACATGCTAGGTTGCATCATCTCAAAAAAACTAGGGATGCACCGAGAAGCAGATATGGGTAAGGATTCAGCCAGATCATGTACCAGGCCAAACCAAATGCAAACCCTTAAAATCACGTGCCTGAGATTATAACCCCCAAGGGAATTGCTAATTTGCATATAGAAATCCAGGTTCGATATGTAATTCTTTCAAATTCTTTGCGGAGGATTCAGTAATTGGGCAAGATTTGGTGTGTCTCTAATAGAATATTTTTCCAGTTTTTTTAAAATCCCATAAATTTAAGGGTTTAGATTCAGGTTGGCTGAACACTAAGGATTTGGTTCTTAGGCTGAATACTGAACTGATTCTTAGACTTCTTAGTCTACTTTTGTAAATGCACAGCCAGAAGAAAATAGTGTGCTAAAAGGAGCACAAATAATGAGACTCTTCAGTTCTTGAGGCATTTACTTTGTGTAAAGGCATACTTACACTGAAAGTTTTAGCCTTCATGTAACATATTCAAAATTGTTTAAATCAGGGCTGTGGAGTCGGAGGCAATTTTGGGTACCTGGAGTCGGCAAAAAATGAACCGACTCCTACTAAATTTAAATGGGAATAAAAAAAAATAAATAAAGCAAGTTTAAATGTCCCAATTCACAAACAGTCATAATTAATTACTTCTCTGCTATAAGAATAAAGCCCAATGCACGCAGTTCATAAACGAACACGTTGAGTGACCATGAAGCATGCTTTTCATTGACTGTATGAATGTATAAAATACATTAGCATATTAAAAACAGAGGAGTTGGAGTCGGAAGTATCAGAAACTGAGGAGTTGGAGAATTTATCTACCGACTCCACAGCCCTGGTTTAAATGTAAGGAACAGGTGCCAGGATAAGACCAATGATTAAACATGGTTAGATCTTGTAGCAGCCTCCACTCTTCCACTAACAGCCCCCCTCCTATCCACCACATTAGTTAGTGATTGCCATCAGAGGATGTCTATGTTACTGTGGCAGCAGGCAACATCCTCTGCTATCATCTGAGGAAGAAAAATCATTTTTGTTGCTTAAAAGATGATGTGCCTAGCTGTTTGAAGCAAAGCTCTTAACCTCAGACAACCACAGACGACTCCAAAACATGCTACAACCTAGAAGGATAGTAGCACATTTCATTTTCTTTGCTGGTGGAGATTTGGGCTAGTTCTACTATTTATGTGCACTTGGACAGGAGGGGAACAGGCATGAACTGGGATTCAAAATAGGCCCTGGCATTTCAAGTACGCATAGGCTCAAACAGCCTCCACCAGGCAACTAAACAGTGACTGTCTATGGAATCTTACAGCAGCCCCTCTGGCATTTGCCAAAATCCACAGATTGCCTGGAGGGGAATATGCTTGTCACTGCACACACAGAGCAGATTTCACCTGGGAAATGCACACAAGTTTCTCCTGGCTGAAAATTGGCCCCATTTGTGCAGTGACAAGAGGATTCCTCCAGTGGAGAAAACCCAATGTGTGCCATTAGAAATCTACTTCAAGCTATTGTTGCATATATGGAATGAAATAACAAAATTTCATGACGTGTGCAGTCATTGCAGAATTGTTTTTCTTCTTTCAAGGATTATAAGAGCGTTTTTTAACCCTTCATAGGGTAAAAATAAGAGTATCTTAACAAATATTTAGATACAAATAATACTAAATAGTATGAAGAAAAATAGCGATAAGTTGTAGTTTTTCTTTAAATAAAAATACTATTTTTTGTTTACTGTATGTACACTCTACATGAGTTATGTAATGTTTATGTAAAGAAAATGAAGATGTAAGCCTGATTCTCACATGTATTTACATTCCTTTACCTACAGAACTGTTCTGAAAGCATTTTAGTTGATGGACCCAAAACAGACCAAATGGAAGCAGGGCCAGTTAACCATGTTCAAGAAGGAAGGTTAAAGCAGGAATGTGACTCTACCCTCCCAAGTAAGGGATGTGAGGATCTAGCAAACCAATTATTAATGGAAGCAAATTCGTGGCTAAGCAATACAGCTGCTCCTCAGGATCCCTGCAACAAGCTCAACTGGGATAAACCCACCATTCCCAACCATGCTGCTAATAACAATTCAAACCTAGAAGATGCCAAAAATCTAGTTGCATTCTCTGCTGTGGCTGAGGCTATGTCTACCTATGGCATGCCTGCATCAGGGACCCCCTCTTCGGTATCACTGCAGCTATATGAAAAGTTTAATTATGAGACAAACAGGGACAACTCTGGGCACTTGGAAGGCAATGCTCCATCATGTCCCGAAGACCTAAACACTCTAAAAGCAGCCCTTGCACTTGCAAAGCATGGCGTGAAACCACCTAACTGTAACTGTGACGGCCCTGAGTGCCCGGACTATCTAGAATGGCTGGAAAATAAAATAAAATCTACAGTTAAAGGTTCTCAGGAGAGCCCATTCCCTAATCTGGGTCAGGTCAGTAAAGAGCTGGTGCAAAAACAATACCCTAAAGAACAGGTGCTAAATCTAGAAAATAAAAATTCAACATGTCCTTCAGGTAACCTTCCCTTTTCTCAAAATGCACTGAGTCTTGCTAAAGAAAAAAATATAAGTCTGCAAACGGCCATTGCCATTGAAGCTCTTACACAACTATCATCTGCACTTCCACAGACAAACAATGAATGCCCCAATGCTCCTTCCCAACCTTTAATAAACCCTCATGATCAGTTAACTCATTTCCCCTCTGCTAAAGGCAACCAGTTACCAATGTTACCAGTGGCCCGCAATGAACTGTTCCAGAATCAGCAGTCCCAATTATACACTGGCAAAAATGCTCTTCCTGTGCCCCAATCTCCAAGGCAAACTTCTTGGGAGCAGAACAAGAAATCTAGTTACCAAGAAGGACAATACATTCCTGAAAATTTATCACATAGTTCTTCTGTGTTGCCCAGTGATGCTTCTACCCCACAAAAACCTGAATTCCTTCAGCAGTGGGTCCAAAATGCAGATCTTTTGAAGTCTCCATCTGATCCTATGACTGGGTTAAAGCAATTGCTTGGGAACACAGATGAGTACATCAAGTCTGTGTTTAAAGGGCCAGAGGCTTTGCCCAACAAAAAAAATGTGAAGCCCAAACATACCATTAAATCCATAAAAAAAGAATCCACCGAGTTTCTCAAAATGTCACCAGATCAACAGCTCTCTCAGCTTCTTCAAACAAATGAATTTCATCGTAATACCCAGGCTGCACTTCAGCAGCATCTCCACCATAAACGCAATCTATTTGTGGACCCAAATGCTATGGAAGCATGTACCCAAGAACAGCAAAACTGGTGGGTGCCGAGTTCTCAACAAGCTCCAGTTTCCAAGACAACAGAGAAACCTGTAAAAGAGAGGAAGAAAAGGCGACAGTCTCCTTCACAAAAGCAAGTGGAACCAAAACCGAAACCTCAACGTAAGCAAGTGCAAATAAAGAAACCCAAGGTGAAGGAAGGAAGTGCAGTCTTCATGCCTGTGAGCCAAATAAGCCTGGATACTTTTCGCAGAGTTGAAAAAGAAGAGAACCAGGGGAAAGAAATGGATGCAGAGAACTCTCTTCCTAATAACGTACAAACAGAACTACTTGAATCCCAGTCTTTACAACTGACTGGATCACAGGCAAATCCTGATGACAGAAAGACTGTAAACACTCAGGAAATGTGCAATGAAAATCAGTCTAACATTGGGAAGGCCAATAACTTTGCACTTTGTGTCAATCGGGCTAATTCTTTTGTTGCAAAAGACCAATGTCCAACACCTTCCACACATGATACCAGCTCTAGCTCTGGACAAGGTGATTCTGCCAACCAGCACCACACAAATGTGAGTGATGTTCCTGGGCAAAATGACCTTAGCTGCCTTGATGACAAGTTGGAAGATCTAATAAGGCAGTTTGAAGCTGAGTTTGGGGAAGATTTCTCTCTACCTGGTTCTGCGGTCCCCTCTCAGAATGGTGAAGGACCGCCAAAACAAACACCATCAGGAGATCCACAATTTAAACTGCCCTTTCCTTCCCAGTTGTTACCACCTGAGAATTCCACAAAGCCTGCCACCCATTCCAACCCTGCACTTTCAAATAATCCTGTATCACGTGAAGTTTCTAATAACCTTGATAGTCTGTTCTCATCAAAGTCTCCCAAGCAGATAAAAATCGAATCTTCTGGTGCTATAACAGTGGTGTCTACCACATGCTTCTACTCAGAGGAAAACCAACATCTTGATGGAACTCCTACAAAAAGTGACCTGCCTTTCAATCCTACTCTTAGTGGGTTTTTGGACTCGCCTCTCAAATATCTGACATCTCCAACCAAGAGCTTAATAGATACACCAGCTAAAAAGGCTCAAGCAGAATTTCCAACATGCGACTGTGTTGGTAAGTGCTTTGTGTTTTATTAGTTTGGCTCATTGAACACTTGCTTATTTCTTTCAAGCGTGTCCTGTTTAATAAAAAGGATGCAGAATGTTACTTTCTATTTCTTGTAATTCTCTCTCCCCCTTTTTTCCTGTTCTATAACTCATTAATATTGTTGGAAGCCGTTTTTTACCCTAATCCTTTAGATCCAAGTCTTGTCTAAGTTACTAAATTCAGAATAATTAAATGTCATTTTGAGCGACACTTAATTTAAACTTTTCAGGTGAGAGTCTACTGGAAGACCTGAATGTCTTCAACTTTATCTTTGACCCGCCCGCTTTGTAACATCAGTTGGCAGATCCACATCCATTTTGTGACATCATTAGATATGTGTTGGATTATTTTGTTCTATGGCTGGGAATGCATAGCCCCTCTCTGATGTCACTCTTTAACTTAATGTTACACAGCCTTCTTATGGTCTATAAAAATTGGACTAAGATATATGCTCGGAGAAGGCATGGGGGAAGGGCTATGTGAATCCTGAACTATTGTTAATTGTTTTCTCACTTTATCTGCGATGATAGGTTTATCACCCCAAAACTTTATTTCTCACTCATGCTGTTGCTCCTAATAAGTTGGTTAAGGACTCAGCTCCATTTGTGTGTGACTGTTGTTTTTATCTTTTTGCTTATTATGGTAAATCCGTATTAAAAATGTCTCCCAGTATTTGGCTGCTGAAAAAAGTGGAGAGAATGTTCTTTTGTAGGTGGGGGTGGAATGTTGAATGAAAAAAATGGGGAAGAAGTAGTGGAATTAAGAGGCAAGTGGAGTGAGGTTAGAGTGAAGTGGGCTAAAATAAGTTGGAAAGCCCACAAAGGAGACAAATACAGAGGAAGAGAGTCAGCAAGTGATACTAGCACCAGTGTCTGCAATGGGCTGGGTGTTTTAGTCTAGGATGCTTTAAATATACTTGTGTATACATGAAATTAAGTTAGATTAATATTGCTGGGTTCCTGGAATTAGTATATATTACCTTTTTCCTAGTGTACCATGTATGTGTGCATAGGATCTCAGTCTGATGGTGGTAAGCCCATTTAAAGGAACAGTTCAGTGTAAAAATGAAACTACATAAAATGGATAAAAGTATTTGTAATATAGTTAGTTAGACAAAAATGTAATCTGTAAAGGCTGGGGCAGGCAGAGGTCTAACATAATAGCCAGACCACTACTTCCTCCTTTACAGCTATAGTTACTGACTGCTAACAAGCTTACAATCAGTGACTTGAACAGTTATGTCCCATGTGCCCCCCCCCTAAAGTCACTGACTAACAAAGAGGTTAGAGAGCTGAGAGCAGGAAGTAGTGTTCTGACTATTATGTTAGACATCTGCTCACTCCAGCCTGAGTATATTACATTTTTGCCCAACTATATTAGAAATATTTTTTATTTTGTCTGTGTTACCCAGTTGTCTATCTATGTTACCCAATTTTATTTTTACACTAAACTGTTCCTTTAATGACCAATATTCTGTTTGATCATGAATAGTTTGAGGTGGTTGTCAGTCTTACTGGACCATTGACCAGCACCCTGTCATCCATGTAAGAATTGTGTGTTTTGATGCAGATATTTCCTAGGAGCAATGCATTTTTTTAAGCACAGAATTGATTGAAAGTAGAATTTAAAGCCTGAAGGCAGATATTCTTAAACGTTGGCCCAGATGGTAGCTCAGTATAATACTTTACCTAAGCAGTGGGACACATTAGGTTAATGTTTGGCCCAGCTAAGTCAGGGATTGGATCACATGACGTCCCCTGAAGACATTTGAAGGTTTAGGTTTCCCTGGAACTATACTAGATTGATTTTTGCACTTATAACTGTATACTTAAACCTACACAAGTTAAGGGTAGCATGGCCAAATTTTGAACCACAAAACTTGAATTTAGAAATCTTCTGTTCTATAACCTTAGTGTAACGTGTGTATACTGCTGTAGGAGCACTCATGTACACTCATAGTTGCTCCAGATAGTCTACATTTAGCTTTCATTCATTGGCAAGTTTGTTGGCTGTTCCCATGTATCCGTGGTTGGCATTGTGGTTGCTTAGCAATTTTTCTCTACCACAGAAATTTTTTTTTCAAGTTCCCTGAAGCAGAACTGCTTGGCTGCTTGCTGTTTGGCTGCACCACACAGGAGTCTTTGAGGCAATTTATTTTCATGTATATGCAACAGCATGATGCTATATGATATATCAAGGTTTTCTTGGACATTAAGAGGTCTGGTTTATACTTTTCTGTGATTCTTTTAGCTGCTGTGAATTTTGGGCAATATTAGCAAGACAGTCTTCTTAAATTTCACTTACAGACATTTAGATGTCTGCATTAGATCACTCTGATTGATGTCTTACATCCAGAAGCTGGTTTAAAAGGGCACTGCACCTCCACCAGAATGTGTTGCAAATGTACAAAAGGTATGGTAAATTACATTACAGCTGATTCAAGGGTTAATACCATCTATCAGCAACTGATAAGGGTTTGTCAGCAGGAGTAAACTGGGGTGTGTGCTGTGTAATGCTTTCCTTGGTTAACTCAAGGTTCAGCAGTTCAAGGGATTGCTCTTTGATCCCAAGCACTAAATTATCCGCTACTCTGCTATCCAATCCAGATTCATAGTGTGATTTCGGAATAGCAAAATTCTGCCTTTCCCACTGCAATATTCACATACTAAAAACATGATAAGGTTTGGACAGCCAAATTTTTAATGCAGTTCACAAAGTTAGTTTATCATAACCTTGGGCCTTTTGTGATTGTAAACTAAGCAAGGTTAAAGGAAAAGTAACACCAAAAAAGAAAGTGTTTTAAAGTAATTAAAATATAATGTACTGTTCTTCTGCACTGGTAAAACTGGTTTATATAAATTATAGCTTATATTAATGAGCTGTTATATAGCCATATAGGTTGAAAAAAAAATGGCACAGGTCACATAGCCATAGCAGATAACAGCTAAAACAGCATTGTATTCTACAGTTTATCTGTTATCTGCTGTGTAACCTGTGCCTTTTCTCCTTTTGAAGCTAACAGTTTTACCAGTGCATGGAACACATTTCTTCCTGGGAAGGTTTATTTAGGGATGGATTTGAGTAAATAATGCATGCTTGCTTCTAAAGGAACATTTATATATTCTATTCACTTGAATAAAACAAGCTGTAACATAGCTGCCAGTTTTTTCTGAACTAGAGATGATTTATCCACTAGGTAACTGAAACTGATGCAGTGATAATACTCTGATGCTAGTGTCAAATGAGCCACTTGTCCATAGGGATTAATTACTGCCAGAAAGTAGACCAAGATATGGGTAATAGCCCCCAATGGGACCAAGCACACAAGAGTGCCAGACATTTTATCATGAGCTTAGCTGGGAAGATGCCACCTGCTTTGTCTGGTTTATGGGCTGGACTAACAGTTTATAGCAGTCTTACAAACTAATCTGGTACAGGAAGCAAAAAGTTTAAAAAAAAAAAAAAAAAAAAAAAAGGGGTAGCGGACTTCCTTAATAATGTAAAAACTCCTTTAATTTTGGAATATATTATCTATCTAAATATATTTGTGTTACTGCCTCTTGAGGGACACAGCTAAGAAGACACAGCCCTTAATAAAGTCTCTGCTATACACGCTATCATTTGGCAGTTAATGTTGGCTGTAGTCAGACCATGTTGACCAGTGGGTCTACCAATAGATCACAGCAGCCTGACATTTGTGTACTAGGAGCCCTACTCAATCTTCCTTTTGAATATTTTCCAGTATAGCGTTTAGATTTTTAATGTCTTCGGAAATTGGATGGTCTATATATAAATTATTCACTATTTTAGGCTGAGGCAGCTTATTGGCCTGTATATGTGTATATGTATACAGCGCTATTGTCAGTCTTCCTAAGTCTTCCTAAGGTCTGTACTTGAGTGCTTTAGCAAATTATGGGAATACCTGGACATTTCCTGCAACCATTCCTCGAATGCATGAAGAAAACTGTGCCTGCGTGCTTTACCCTTGAACTTGTCTTGTGTTGCTACAAATGGCTACAGGGAGCGTGACTGTATGTAAAGTGGTCTGCGATTGGATCTCTTCTCAGGAATGCAGCAGGAATGGCATGCACTATGTGTAGGGATTCCTGTAGGAACGAGGAGGGGTGCTCACACCACATACACAGTATCTGCTTGATTCTTGCTCACTTCAGTGCAGAGTCCTCAGTGTACTACAATGCACAAGAGTGGCTGGCAAGTGTATACGATTTTGGGAAAGTTGTTGGATTATATGTATGGCTAAAGAGTTTTTGCCAATGGATGGGAGCAAGCTGGCAGCAGCTAATAAAGGCAACACTTTACCTCTTTCCTTTTAATCGGAGGGCTATAATGTCACTATAATGTGGCACATGGCATATTTCTGGACATTTTATAACTTGTGGGCAAGATACATAATGCTCATCATTGCTCCCTGCTTATCTGAGTGGCAGTCACTGGTGGATGGAAAGGTACTGGAAATCTGAAAGTCAGATTCCTCTTAAGAAATGCTCCCATATATAAGTGGTTATCATTATCATGGTTTCCATAGTAAACCACTTCCCAAAAATATGAGCCAACCCTGAACTTACACCTATATATCTTCTACCTTTATCTTAAAGTGGTAAGGCCTGTTCACCCTTAGCATTTTTGGGCTGAAGAGTTTTAGGGCTTTCCAGATTTTTCCTGTTTAAATCAATAAGAGGCAACAGGGGATGTTTTGCATGATTAGAAAAATATTCTTTTTATTCATTCTGAATGTATTTTGTACCATGTCAGCAGCTTTTTTTTTTCTTTTTTGTTGGCCAGCAGGGTACTCTTATGCTTTTCTGTTTTCATTAGTTATATAAACTGAGCCTCTCCTGTAAATTGTATAGCGAAGGTCTGATCTTGCCAAACCTTTGGCCCCTGTACAAAACAAAACCAGTGATATAGAAAAGATTTTATTGCAATTGGCTGACGTTGCGCAGGTCCAGCCACTTTGCAAGCTGTCTTCTTTGTTTTGTCTCCCAAATGCCTGAGATTGGAGTCACGTTAAGCTATTTCTAGTTTTTCTATGGATTCATGCCTAGAGAAAAATAATCAAGCTGTAGTAGAATGCGGGTTATTGTTCTCAGTTCCAAAGTCATAAACACCCACTGGGTTTTACTGGGTCCCCTATGTCCCACCAGGGCACATAATATCCAGGTCCCACTCAATAAGATGAGGACTGTGGCAAATGTTGCAGGAATTATATATTTGTTAGAAATAAGAATGGGCTAGTAGAACTGACTTGGGCTGGGGCTCACTAGAGCACCCTCTGGTCCGTCGGACCCCGAGCATAGAACTGTGACACAGTCCAGATATTCTTAAAATATTGACATTTTTGCAGTTCATCCTTTAGTACAAGTTGAACAGAGTCAGATGGCATGTTTTTCTTTTGGAGGGACGGCAGGAACGTTTGACCCAAGATAATTTTGGTCCACCAATAATCTACCCAGTCTACCCAATTATCTTGATAATTTACCCTTTTTCCACACAATAAGCCTTTTCCAGTATAACTTAACATGTTATGCCCACAGTGTCCAAATTCAGGCATTTTGGCAACCAAGAACGTGGCAGAAAAACTTGTTACATTTTCACCATAAATAACAACTTACAGCTTTAGAATCTTGCTTCATTATGAATCAGCAGTTTACAAAGGGTACACCTGTACTCCCCATCCTAGGGCCCTAAAAAGCAGTATCTAGTGTTATTCAGTAAGTCAAAAAGGCCACAAATGTTCAAAATAAATGAGCAAGACAGCACAGCATGATACAAGCCCCATGTTTTTAGTGTTACTGTTCCTTCAGCATGAGCTTATCTAGTCCAGTTTTTCTGAAACCCAAACCGCTTCATAGTACTATCCAAAATACACAAGCCTGCACACACCCAGGCACTCCCCTAAATATTGCAACATGTTGTTTTACTTACATCTTTTTGTTTTTGTTTTTAAGCCAGAATTTTGTGTGCACTTTCCTCATCACATGAATCTTTGTATTTTGCAACATTTAAATGTGTTGCACAACCATTTGGTAAAATTGTATCCCTGAAAAGGAGGCCATAAACAAAAGAATAGGATACAAACATATAATAGGATTTCACCTGTCTGTAGGACGTCACTTGGCCCCTCTATGCTTTGAGCTGTAGGCAGGGAAAGAAGTAATCTGTCTGTATTTTCTATTTGTCTTAGAATGAATGTGGCTGTTAGGTATTCAGTCTTTCCATAAGGTCAGTCATTTTAATTTCTCTTTTTGTAGAACAAATTAATGAAAAAGATGAAGGCCCATATTATACACATCTGGGTTCTGGACCAACAGTGGCTTCTATCAGAGAGCTAATGGAAGAGCGGTAAGTTAAGTACTATATAATGGTTGCCTACTTGTTGCTAATTCGGTACTGGAATAGGACAAACAGGCCATGTTAAGACAGCCAAGCATTGTAAGATCTAATGTTACTCGATTTAGTCACCAAAGTGCTGATCTATATCAGGATAAAGCAATTGTTTGGCCCCTGTCCCATTGAGCAAAACCTATTAGGAACCTATGCAGATCCACTAAGGGAGGACTACATGGATGGGAGGATGCAACCTCGCCCAAAGGATTTTTAGATCTGGCAGAGGGTCAGCCAGATTTGTGCAATTTTGGTCCCCAATAGGCTAACAGGGTCAAGTTGGCAGCTTAAATCATACTGTATGTATGGTTATACATGAATGTTTTCATCTTTTCCTGACTAAATGAACCTTATTTGTTCTGTTTAAGGTTTGGACAAAAAGGGGATGCAATCCGCATTGAAAAGGTGATCTACACAGGAAAAGAAGGAAAAAGCTCAAGGGGTTGTCCTATTGCAAAATGGGTAAGTTGTAGTGAATTATTATTAGTTTTCCCAGACCTCTTGCAACATGTTAATTTCAGCTAAAATACTGTTTAACTTGAAATTGATGTTGATCATTGTATCCTATAAGCGGAGTATAAAGAAGTGCTGTGGACAAAACTTTATACCACAAGTGTGAGGTTACAACTCTATTGTTGTGCCCTTAGAGAACATTTGTGCCCTTAGAGAACATGCTTTGGGAAGGGAAAGCTAGGTACAATTTAATAAGAATTGTTTCTTTAAGCGAAGGCTTCTGTTGGGGAAGTTTAGTGCTGGCACATAGGCACACAGCTATCTCTATTAACATTCTGGGGTGTCTTCTACTGTCTGCCTGTTCCATAAGTTTTCCAACAACCAACTGCTTGTCTGAAGCTGGCCATACACACACAAATACTATCGTACGAAACAAGGTCTTGTATGATATACGGTGAGTGTATGGTGGATTGACGAGGCAACATATATTGCGAACGCCTTGGATATTGGTCGTCTCGTCGAGCAAAAGCTGCGTTTAGGGCTGAATCGTCAGATAGGGGGTAGAATTCCTCTTCTTTCTACCTCCATATCTGACAATTCAGCCCTAAACATCAATGGAGGGTACAAACGATCTTTCCTGAGACCAGCAGTCAAATTCAAGCGATTGCTGTAGCTTCCCTTGTAAACATGCAGGCTTCTTGTTACCTCACAGGAAAATTACCTGAATTATAACTAGAGTGGTTAGAATTAAACGATTCAGAGATTTTAAGTTTTACAGAAAATGTAGCACATTTAATAATTAGCAATTACCTTCTATTTATTTTCCTTTAAACTGACAGTTATAAGTGGTATTACTGCAACCTGAACCCAGCTCACAGGCAGGGCACCAGAGGAAGTCCTATTCTGCTAACATTCAGGAACAAGAATAAATGCATACTAAAATGTACAGTGTCAGAACCTTGACCACTTTTTGTCTGCCCCGGGAGTGCTTTGCATAGGCAAAAGCAAAACAATATGTTCTGAGGAACATTGAATTGGCTCTCTCATAGATGGTGATGTGATAATGTCATTAGTGTTGTATTTCTTCTCTCCTTGCATCCCATTAGTTTTGTCCTTGGCCATTTACACTAATTACAGCACGTGCACTCCCGGCACTCTAAATATCCACAAGGCAGATACATTTCCTGCTTGTAGCAAAGGAAATGATTTCAGAGAGGCAGGACAGAGGTGAGCCAGGGACACTGTACTGTTTCATTCACTCCTTTGCTTACAGAGACCACAGGAAACCAGCGTCTCTTCACACTGTCTCCTGTATTACTACTATGTGCATATCTGGGCCAGCCAGTGAATGAGCCTTAATGTAATATTTGTAAATGTCTCTAAAAATAGCTGCTGTTCAGCGTGAGTTCAGGCACTTAAAGGATTAAATAAAACCATGCAGCATTGTACCACTCTGTACATTCTAAACTGCTTTTGTCAATCAGCCAAAATGTAATGCTTGCTTAAAAGAAATACTTGCCAAAAATAAAATGCAGTTAGCCATATATGTATGTATCTATCTATATAAAATTTCAGTTGCACTAGGTGAGTTTAAACTTTCTGCATGACAAGTCCTCAAATTAAAAAAAAAAAAAAAAATTGCCTATCGGTATTCCCAGTTGTTTGCCTATTCTCTTTCAAAGTGAGTACTGTAATAATTGGCAGTTCAGCTGCTTTTCTATGTATAATACACAATGGCCAGTCAACAGATTCTCTATAAAGCCCCTTAGTGAACGGAGAAGTAACCGCGAAGCTTCATACCAGCATAATTTATACCCCCAAGCAGCTGATGTATCTAAGTCACACAAGAACCATATCTGCAGCACATCTAACTGTTGTCATCCTCAAACTCTGCTGCTAATCTATTGTTATACTAAAGAATTGATGTTGGTATATATGGTTTATGTATGTGAGTGTATAGATAGGTCAGTATAGGTTTCTGTGTGCTGGGTTTACTTGGAAGGGTTGAACTTGATGGACTCTGGTCTTATTTTTTTTTATGTAACTGTTAGGCTCCCTAGGGCCAAACAATCTAACTGAAACAGTGGGTGTAGGCACCAGCGGACAGAGGACTGCATGTGGTCCCCAATCTGACAGAAAAATCATACCTGCCTGATCAAGATCTGCCCAATTTTAGGCCCAATGTCGCTTGGGTAGGCCTTTGGAGTGCCCATACATGGGCAGATAAGTTGACGAATAAGTCTAAGGGACCAGAATCGGCAACTGAAATTGGCCTGTGCACGGCCACCTTTAAAGTATACTGTTTTTCTCCATGATGCATTCAGAGCCCTCTTTAAAATGAAGCCTGTACAACTACTGAAAAGGAATTCTCTTTGTTAGGTCATTCGCCGTCAGAGCGAGGATGAGAAGTTGATGTGCCTTGTCCGGCAACGGGCAGGCCACCATTGTGAAAATGCAGTCATCATTATCTTAATTATGGCCTGGGAAGGAATTCCTCGCTCTCTAGGAGATTCTCTCTACAACGACATCACTGAGACAATCACCAAGTATGGAAATCCAACATCACGGAGATGTGGACTGAATGATGAGTAAGTACTAGAGTACCTTCCATCTTGGCGACACAGGAGCTTCACATGATACTTATGCAGTTGACAATGTGATGGTGACAAAGTGCAGGGCTGGAACAAGAGAGCAAGGGTCCTAAGGTGCAAGAAGCAAGCATGTGCAGTTTTTAGCACTCTACAAATACAGTTGGGAGCTATAGATGACCATCTTGAAGGGTCACAGGTTTGCCGCCCTGAGGGGGATAATGAAAAAATGTAATTGGTGATTGTGCGATGTAATAGTATGTGATCCCAATTTTTGCAGTTTAGTAGAGTATGCACCATCTGAGGGTATCACAGGACAGATGCTCTTTCTGCCTACCCTTAATCTGGCCTACCCTTAAATGGAGGGACACTTAGGGACAGATTTACAAAAACTCTTAACATTTTTAATTTCAAATAAACTCATTTCCACAAATGTCTTAAATTTACTAAAAAGTCTGAGGTAAAAGTTCCAGAAAAGTCAAGATCATTTTGAATTTTTTGACTTGTGGCACAAAAAAAACAGCATCAAAATTTGAAATCTCAAAATTTCCGAACCAAAAAAAGGATCCTCCAGGGAAGGGAAGGAACATCTGTCATGGACATAGGCAGGTTTTAGCTGTCAGATTTAGCTGATTGGACATATAGTAACTCTTGGAAAAGTTGTGACTCTCTTTCCTGCAACTCTTAGCAATAAAAATCCAAATTGGGGGAGAAATCAGATGGTTAGTAAATGGCCAATAATCACAATGTAATAATAGTATTATAGCACAAGCTGTAAGAGAAATTAAGTTTACTACTAATCTAGCTGTTAGAAGCACTGCATCATTTATTCCTGAATAATCAGAACATCCCTATTCCAAGATTACTTTATGTATATTCTTATGCCTCTTTTTTTAGTCGAACCTGTGCATGCCAAGGCAAGGACCCAAATACCTGTGGTGCTTCTTTCTCTTTTGGGTGCTCATGGAGCATGTACTTTAATGGTTGCAAGTATGCTCGTAGCAAGACCCCCCGGAAGTTCCGACTTATAGGAGAAAATCCCAAGGAGGTAAGTTTTAACTACCATTTTACTCCCCCCTGGGGCAAGTACTGGTCAGCTGTTTGAATGAACATCTAACCAAAACCATAATAATCAAATATCTGGTTACTAGATGTGGGCAAACTGAAGACTTTTTATTACATTACCCCGTAAAGATTTCAGTTTAGGAAATGAATCTCTAAAATAGCCTTATTGTAACTAATAATAATGAGCAATTGTACCATATGTTGGTGAATAAGTTATGGGGGCCTAAAAATAATTTGGCTATTAGCTGCTGCACAAAAAGCCCTGCAGAGTGGCTGCACAGTGTAAAAGCATTTCCTGTTGCCTTTTACAACTTTGTAAAATTGTGAAACTGAATTTGTGTCTTTACAGGAAGATGGCCTGAAGGATAACTTTCAGAATCTAGCTACAAAGGTTGCTCCAGTGTACAAGATGCTTGCTCCTCAGGCTTATCAAAATCAGGTAAGCCACATTCATGTGGATTTCATCTTTATCCCATACTATGTTATCCTTCCCATCCCATGCTTGCTGAGTTTTCCTAAATTAATTATATCCCTGGTAACAAGGAATGTGCCTTGATAAATGTTCCTTTTTCAACCAATTTTGCTTTTTTACTTCAAGGTTAACAATGAGGATATTGCAATAGATTGTCGGCTAGGTCTCAAGGAGGGGCGTCCTTTCTCTGGGGTGACTGCATGCATGGATTTCTGTGCCCATGCCCACAAAGACCAGCACAATCTATACAATGGATGCACTGTGGTAAGCTATTTACTTTATCATGGCTGTACAACAATTTTATGAAAGCCTTGCTTTCACAGCCTTTAATTTAATAGATGGCCATAGTTAACATGGTCCTAAAAGGAATGTATGGGGCTATGGATTTCTGGGGAAGCTGGGAATGTGTGTTGAGAAGGATTGATGGTCATTTTGGGATATTATAGTTGTGATGTATGTGTTAGAGGGGTTTGCTGCTGCCTTTATAAAACACACTTTTATTACTTTCCTGCAAGTAATGTAACAGAGCCTGTTTTTTTTAAATATTTGCACCTATTTAGATTATATTTTGCAGCCACATGGAGTTTTTACCTTGAATTTGTAATGAAGTGTTGCAAAAGCCCATACTGAACCTTCTTAGGTCTAAAGATCTCTTAGAATAGTGACACCTGCTGTTCAGTACAGATATTACAAATTATCAGTTGAGACACAGAACAAATGGTTTTCTATCTGGTTAGCTCACAGATATCTGCTTGCTGATAGGTCAGTTTGATCTCTACAGATTTCTTTGGCAGTGATTAACGTATGATATCTGTGTTTTGCACATTTTATATATGTTTTTTTTATTTAGCTCTTTTGTGCATCTTTCTTACATGAGCCCAACTAAGTGAGCTTAATTTTTAAAAAAGGGGGAGCATTTGCAGAGGTGAAGCAGTTGCATGAGAGAAAACAAAATCATTCCTAAAGCTTGCCAGACATGTTACAATTACCATTGGTCCCAGGAAAGACCATTCAGGGCTGAATTGTCAGATATGGAGGTAAAAACAATAGGAATTCTACCCCTATCTGACAATTCAGCATTTAATGTAGCTTTTGCTCAACGAGACGACCGTTATCCAAGGCTTTTGCCGATATTTGTCATCTTGTCGATCCTCCATACATGCACCGAATAATAACAATAACAATAATTACGGTGCGTGTATGGCCAGCTTTAGGGTAATGGCATATGGGGAGATTTGTATTGCCTGCGGTTAAATCTCTGCTACCATGTGCAACATTTCCCTGAAATTCTCTCCCACCAGAAATAAAGTGAAGTTGCCCAAATTTTCCTCTGCAGGAAACTTCATCAAACAAAGCTCCGCAAATGCTTCCCACCAGCGATTTACTTAATTGTCAGTGTCAAAAGGATTTTAGAGGGATTTGTTGTCTGAGGTGGGCAAGATTTAACAAATCTCCCTATGTGCCATTACCATTAAACTGATGCCACACAGTGCTGATTCTCTTCCGTCAGAAAAATGCAGGCCAAGAATCAGCCCCCTATGCTGGCATAAGCCTTTTTCTTCGCCTGCACCTGGAACCATTGTATCGGCCTGAGTACAGGCACATACAGCGGATATTGGTGAAGAAACAAGAGTTTGCCTTTTAGAGCTGATATCCGCAGCATGTGACTGCACTCGGGCTGATTCAGTGGCTCTGCCTGCAGGCAAAGAAGAAGGCTGATGCCAATGGAGGGGCTAATTGTAGGGGCTTTGTTTTTTCGCAAGCCAACAATCAGCCCCGTGCAACATCAGCCTTATGGCCCATAGACCATGGGGAGATTAGTCCCCGCGGTTGCCAAGATTTAACCGCCCTGAAATTCCTTTCCACTGGCAACGAAGTGAATTGCAGGCAGGAAGGGCATATGCATTGTTTTTTCTTCCAAAGTCACGCAAAGTTACCTGCAATAGGACTTTGCTAAGTCTCGCATTTGTTGGCAGATATCAGCTACATTTGCCTGCACCTGGGCGTATTCAATACTTATGGGTGCAGGCACAATTAAGTTTTTTGAGTGTATGGGTAGATTGCCAGCCTGCGCTTATAAGCAGGTTGGCATAACGCCTCGTGGGCCTTACCTATAGGCAAAAAGAAGGCATTTGGATGGAAGGTAGAGGATGTAGTGCAGAAAAAGCAGTGATAGCTGTACTTAGCTACTATGAAGTTTCAGTTGCAAATATGCAGAACAAAATGTTATATCAGTAAATGAATAGGTTTAGTATTAGATTGTGGTGATTGTAAGCACTCAAAATTACATTTACTCTTCAGTGCTATCCTGTTGCAGGAACTCACAGCCTAGGTATTATTGGAGTTATGTAATAAAAGGCACTAGGTATAGTAGTAACCCATAACATCTAATCAGCAGGTGGCATTTACTGGTTACCTGTTTAAAGGCAAATATCTTGTTGAATGCTAAGGCTTATTGCTACTGGACGAATAGTTGGGATCATTTATAAACACTGGGCAAATTTTCAGTTGGGCAGTAACCGATGGTAACCAATCAGATGATTGCTTTAATGTTCAAAACGTGAATCACTGATTGGTTGCTATGGGTTACTGCCCAGGTGCAAATTTGCCCAGTGTTTATAAATGTGCCCCAGTGCCTTTTTTTTATACATGGTTTATACACTTTAACATAAACGCCTGTTTAGTTTTTTTTAACAAGCTGCCACCTTATCTGTTTTCTGTATTGTCAATCTCAAGGTCTGCACTCTAACTAAGGAGGATAACCGTATGATTGGCAGGGTTGCTGAGGATGAGCAGCTCCATGTACTTCCACTGTACAAGGTTTCCACAACTGATGAATTTGGGAGTGAGGAGGGTCAACTTGAAAAGATAAAGAAAGGAGGAATCCACGTGTTGAGCTCTTTTCCCCGGGAGGTACGCAAGCTTTCAGAACCAGCAAAGTCTTGCAGGCAGAGACAACTAGAAGCCAAGAAGGCCGCAGCCGAAAAGAAGAAACTTCAAAAGGAGAAACTGGTCTCTCCGGATAAGACCAAGCAGGAGCCATCAGACAAAAAGACGTGCCAGCAAAACCCAGGTGCAGAGTTTGGCTGTCTCAAAAGCACAAAAATTTATAATAAATGGTGTGGGGTTGTTGAAAAATAAGCAAAACCTGTAGTCACATATGGTAGATACATCTGCACAATAAGGAAGTGTAGAATAAACTGTACCTTCCATTGAGTTTTATAAAGTATTCTGGGTACAGTCATGCTAGTACAAATTAACTTACATAGGAGTCACTCTGTTAATCTGCACACCATTTCACAGCAATTCTTCTATTTATTCATTCACCATTCGTGTATATATATATATATATATATTTTTTTTTTTTTTTTATTTTTTTTTACTCTGAACAGTTGTGCTTATTTTTAACAGTGTTTTGGATTTTACAGATGTGTAGTATGATAACCATTTTTAAAAAAAACTAATATATGTGTAATGTTATCCCGCAGGTGTTCCTCAGCAACAGACAAAGCCTTGTATAAAAGTGGAGCCTTCCAATCACTACAATAACTTTAAGTACAATGGAAATGGAGTTGTGGAGAGCTACTCAGTGTTGGGCAGCTGCAGGCCGTCCGACCCTTACAGCATGAACAGCGTTTACTCCTATCATTCTTTCTATGCACAACCTAACCTGCCTTCCGTGAATGGCTTTCATTCAAAATATGCTCTTCCTCCCTTTGGATTTTATGGCTTTCCTAACAATCCTGTGGTTCCCAACCAGTTCATGAATTATGGTACAAGTGATGCAAGGAACAGTGGATGGATGAATAATTGTTTTGAGAAAAAGCCAGAGCTTCAGTCACTGGCAGATGGAATGAATCAAAGTTACGGGAGTGAGTTATCAGAGCAGAGTTTTAGGAGATCAAGTGAGGTACCACACCACTACAGCCTCCAAAATCCCAGCAGTCAAAAATCAGTTAATGTTCCCCACCGAACTACTCCTGCACCAGTGGAGACTACTCCATATTCTAATCTTCCCTGTTATAACAAAGTCATTAAAAAGGAGCCAGGTAGTGATCCACTTGTAGATTCTTTCCAGAGAGCAAATAGTGTCCATTCACATAGCCCAGGAGTTAATCACTCATTACAGGCCAGTGATCTGCCCATCTCATACAAAGCTAATGGTGCTCTATCATCATCAGGGAGGACTAATGCAGAAAGTCCGTGCAGTATGTTTATGCCCAATGATAAAAATGGTCTAGAAAAGAAAGATTATTTTGGAGTCCATTCGAATGCCCCTGGTCTGAAGGACAAGCAGTGGCCTCCCTATGGAACTGATGTTTCAGTGAGACAACATGATTCACTTGACTCGCAGTCTCCAGGAAAAGTGTGGAGCTCATGCAAGCTGAGTGACAGTTCCGCTGCCCTGCCCTCCTCTGCAAGTACACAGGATAAGAACTGGAATGGTAGACAGGTCAGTCTTAATCAGGGGATGAAGGAGTCTGCGCTGTTCCAAGAAAAACTCTGGAATTCAGTTGCTGCCAGTGACAGGTGCAGTGCCACGCCCAGTGACAGAAGTAGCATCACCCCCTGTTCTGAGCTTCAGGACAAGAACTGGGGATCATTTCCTAATCCAACAGTAAACTCTTTGAAGACTGACTCCAGCCAGAACCACTGGGATCCCTATAGCCTAGATGATAATATGGATGATGGCCAATCAAAGAGTGTAAAAGAGGAGGATGATGAGGAGATCTGGTCTGATAGTGAGCACAACTTTCTGGATGAGAATATCGGAGGTGTGGCTGTAGCCCCAGGACATGGCTCTATCCTAATTGAATGTGCAAGGAGAGAGCTCCATGCTACCACTCCACTGAAAAAGCCCAACAGATGTCATCCAACTCGAATCTCTCTTGTATTCTACCAACACAAGAACTTAAACCAACCTAACCATGGATTGGCACTTTGGGAGGCCAAAATGAAGCAGTTGGCAGAAAGGGCACGTGCAAGGGAGGAAGAGGCTGCCAAGCTAGGTATCAAACAGGAAGTAAAAAGTTTGGGTAAAAAGAGGAAGTGGGGTGGTGCTGCCACTACAGAAACCCCACCAGTTGAGAAGAAAGACTATACCCCTACCCGACAGGCAGCTACAATTTTAACAGATTCTGCTACCACTTCATTCTCCTATGCCTATACCAAGGTTACGGGACCATACAGTCGCTTTATATGAGATTAAAACAGCTACTCTTGTGGCATTTGTACCTCAGCTAATCCACAGCACTGTAATATATGGTGCTACTTTATGGTGCTTTTCACTTGTGTGCTGCCGGGAAGTCCCGACCATGTGCACACCTCCCAGGACTTTACCCTCTCAGCAAGAGAACTTTTACTGTATATTTTTTTTTTTTCATTAATCTTAAAAAGATTTATATTTCTGCGTTTTTTTTAAAACACAATGTTGTACACCAGATGACAGGAAGAAAACCGAAAAAAAAAAAAAAATCACAACATCCTTTTATGACACAAGCTCCCCACACTCAAAGATTTTTAACTGCATTTGAACATTTATTTATTCAATGTTTTAAAATAATGATGGTGCAGAGATTCTAGCTTGAGGAATTCATTTTAAGCTAAATAAGAGTCCTGATCGATGCCAAAAATGCAACTTAAATGTAATTCTGGTAACTTTGCTAAAATATCACTTGTATAGTATTTTTGGCAGCAGGCTAGATACAGTATCCCTTTGAAATGATAATGGACTTTCCAGTTCTGGCTATTTATTATTGCAGAACGTTGCATTGACCACTTTTTAAAGGTATTTTTAAATGGTTGCCAAATCTGCAACCCTACAGCCGTAAAAATACAGATGTTTTCTGTAAACGATGTGGTAACGTACTGATAACCCTGATTTAAAGCAATAATTTATGTAATTTTAAGATACTTCTAATTTATACTCTTGTTTTATAATAGGGAAAAAATATCAGATTAACATTTCTGAGATCAAAGTAAATGAAATCCTAAATTTAGAGTTTATGCTGCCGCTAGCATCTGTATTTTTGCCCATGTCTTGATGCAGCAGATTAAAAAAAGTTTTAAAATGGAATAAAATGAAAAAAAGGGTTGCTGTATCTTTCATCAGATGAGAACTGTGAATAGCTACCATTGCTGTCGGAAATGTTATTATTGGTTCATATGGTGCTGGCAGAAATTAGGGCATTCTTTGTATCATATATATCAATGGAACTGCCACACAGACCAAATACTCTGGATTTTCCTTTGAGGTTTTTTCCAGTGAAAAAAATAACCTTTCCTTCATATGCCCCAACTTTCTTTTAAATCATTTTGATAGTAGTGATTGTGATCTTTGAGTCCATTTAGCCATCCTGCTCCCTACTTTTTGGGATGGGGGTATAGGGCATTGGAATTGGGGGGGAATACATTTTAAATGATAACCATTATGGAAAAAGAGTGGTGCTGTATGCGGGGTCACAACATGGGGTACTTAGATGTTATGAGGATAAAGAAAGGAAAATAAATAAAAAAGAAGGTATTTTTTAAGACCACAGGCAAAATATTTAGATTTTTTAATGAAGGTCATTCTATCAGCATTCACAAAATGAGTGTCAGGTTGTGCCTCGGCAGGGGGTAGAGTAAAGGGGGAATTTAAATATGTGTGGGGGCTTTAAAAGTAAGTTTTTTTCCCAGCATCAGTGCTATTAACCACTCTAGCTGCAGAGGGGTTAATATCACCGAATGTAAATCTCTAGGTAAAATAAGGAGGTGGCTTTGTGTCTTGGAATTTTACATAATATTCCTTATAGATTTTAAACGAGATGCATGGAACAACAGATTCCATACGGTCTAAATATTTGAAACCGTCAGTTTGTAAATAGCTTATTTTTCTGTTTTATAATTTTATTTTAAAGCACTTTTTATCCTGCTGCAAACAATTGGAATAGATAATGGGAGAAATGTATATAGCGGTAGAATATTTAACACAGTGTGTCCGTCCTACCAGTTACTGCATTTATAATAATTTTTGGCTTTTTTTTTAGTTTTTGTAAAATAAGGAAAGGTTGCTCTCATATTGGCTAGAGCGAGAGTTAGCATAATTGATGAATGAAGCTTCATCACGCCATAAACTGACTATACCACATTGTTGAATGATACCGAGTATCAGTGGACTTTTACTGTTTGATAAGATGAGTTAAAGATCAAGTTACCATAGCCGGGTCATTACCTCTGCTGTCCTAAGTATTACTCAGATTTGGGCTATTATAATTATTATAGCGGGAGTTTTGTGATTATTTCTACAGATCCATGATTCTTCTTGATTTAGTTGAACTTCAGTATCCCGACTGGCAATGTCATATTCTGCTGTTTTGAACATAAACTGTTGATTATCCTACAGACTGATTCCATACCCTTGTGTAGCACAGTGCAGTTCTTCCAGACTCTCGCCCATGTAGCATGTTTCCAACTAGGCATCTTATTCAGTGCAGGGATTTCATAATATTTATTAAGGGTGGTTGTATCTTTTTTTATTTTTAGAAAGAGTCCTGCATTTTGGGATAATCCACTCATTTCTTAGAAAGCATTCCTATTTTAGTGTAGTGTGCTGTTGTAGCGTTTAAAAGGAGTAGCTACAGGTTCAAACCATAACTGGATCCAAAATGTAATATTGTATCTAGCAGTGCATTTTTATCGGGTGTCCACACTGAAATTTGATGTAGTTTGTAGTTCTGATTGTACCTTTCTGCTATAGTGATGATTCACAAGGGGCAGTTAGACCTCAGTAAGTTTGAGAAGTTGCTTCATACACCTAGCTGATGTGTCTTCTAAATCCAGAAATCCTGTAATTGTTGCACAATTGTGTGCTATAAGCCATGCACCTCCCATTAATAACTGAAAATTAAAATTGGCGGATTGACCCCTCTGTGTGAACCTTCAACTCCATGTTGCATTATCTTAATGGTGCTCCTCAATATAATGGCCTCTTAATGTCAAGCCTTGATACCATCAGCGTACTGAACAAATATCCTGGCCTGCTAACCAAAGGGTGCTGGAACATGAACTGCAAATAATAGTGTCTTGTAAATATTATTGTTGTTATTTAGTAAGTAACAAAATGATAGTGATAGCTTATTTTTGATAATAATTACTCCGCTAATCTCCCCTTTCACCCTTCTTGAAGATTCATTTTGTGAAAATAATAGTGGTGTTTTAACTGCTAAATTATTTATCTAGTGTCAGTTGTTCAACCCAAATAAATAAAAGCTAATTTGTAAAAAATAAAAATAAATAAGGGAGAAATGTATTTTTAGACCTGTAAGGTTGCTACCCAGTATTGTAGTTATTGCACAGTTACCAATGTGTGTCTGTTTTACCGAGATTCACTTAGGGTTATTTATAAAGTGGTGCTATGGGACAAAATGTGCTGTTCCAAAAAAAAAAAAAAAACCTCAATGGAATGAATGACTCTGTTTTTGTGTGTGATATTGCATCTTTAGAATGCAGTGTCACAGGAAATAATATATTGACTACAGTGTTTATTCATGTCACCCTATAACCAACTTAGATGAAAAATAATTTGATGCATAGGAGTCAAGAGAGTAACCCAGGATGTTAACATCAGCAAATATGGAGTCTTTGGAACCAATGCCTAACTCTTTCTCCTTATGACATGCCTTAAGGGAATGTCCTAAATATACATGAATAAGGGTTATAGCCTTAACTAACCATGTGCAGAATATAAGAGAACCTAGATACTAAACAGGGTACACCAACTGGTCTAGAATGACAACACCCAGGAATTTGGATGTCCCTGAAAAAATGTCTATTCCCTCGTGTTTTTGTGACCGATAAATCAAACTACTGGTGCTTAAGTCCACAGACCTTAGACAGGTTTGATAATCTGGATTTAATTTTTTGATCATATCCTAGAATTATACAAAATGGTAACTGTGATTTAACGTATAGTGGGTAAAAAAGAGACAGAGAGATAGACCAGGTCTGTATGTATCAGATGTATTTTTTGGAAGGAGACATTTTAAATATTGTGGCAGTGTCTGAAATCTTGTTTTACACTACATCTAGCCTACCTCAAAATCCTTTGCTTAACCCTTCAGCGGCCAGGAAAGGCCCAGAAAGAGAGCATCTGGCAGTGAAAAGGGTTAGAATGCGCATGCCTTGCACCATGATCTATGCATAGCTTGGCAGCTGGATCAACGTCAAAAATGGTGTATTTTGTAATAAATGTACTATCTTTTTTTATTATAAAACAAAACTGTAGTGACGTTCAGCCCCATTTCATCATGCCTTATAGTAAGTAAGCCTAGTTATGTGTCATTGTCTTGAGTCTTTCCCCCCCAAAAAATGGTAGGAGCCTGAAAATGTCACATTTTGCTTAGTTTACCATGATTTATTCTCCCATTGATATCTCTACTACAGCATATATTTATGGACAGAAATGGCGCTGACAAAATGAATCTAGTTGTTATCTGCTGTTAAAAACAAGAAATTATAAAGGATCTTATGGCTTGGATTCCCTCTAAAGGGCTGTAAATTCTAAAATAATGGTCTGTGGTGTGAGCAGTCTTTTTTTGCATATGTTTTCCATTGAAATGTATAGTTTATTCTGCTATGTCCTTGTGCATCGTTGAAGCCAGTACCTTTTCTGCTGTAGATCATGTACTAAAATTTAGCTTCTGCTTATGAATTTGTAATTGTATTAAGGGTAAAATTATTATTCTGCTGCAATTTATTTCCTTTACCAAAATGAAAATAAACATGTACTTGGGCCACCGTGGTTTGCATATCAATAAGCAAAAAAGATTTATGGGCAAATCAATCATCAATTTTCAGTTCAGTAAAAATTTTGATCATTTTGAAGTCTATATGCTTATTTTCCTGGGTCTCTTCTCTATTTCCTCTTCACATGAATCCATCTGCTTTTTTACATGACTTGATTTGTAGTTAAGCAAGCTTTTCCTGCTGCTAAGGGAACTGCATATAGTATACTATATATGCTTGGGATGACTAGACAAGCTGTCTGTATGCATTATCTGTAGGCTTTGTCTCTTTGCATGGCTTGCTGAGGTATAAATCAAGGGACCTCCAGTGCCAGTTGGATTTTGGGCATAGGTGCATAATAAATACTAAACTGCAAATTAAGTGCTTCATCTTATCTTCAGGAAACGCCTTTCTATCCTCAAACATCAGAGGAGAATTTGTTGGTTTTATTCCTCAGTATGTGAAGCAGTATGGGTATTTAGGTTTTTACTAAAATACAGCAAGAATTGAAGACCAATATCAATAAAGTAACTGCATTGCACATTCATTCACACACACACACACACACACACACACATATATATATATATATACAGAAAATAATAATCATCGGTGGCCAGCCCACCCTTCAATGCTTTATCAAAAATTTATTGAAAATATATTGTTTAAAACCGACGTTTCGGTCCTCATTAGGACCTTTCTCAAGGAAACATCGGTTTTAAACAATATATTTTCAATAAATTTTTGATAAAGCATTGAAGGGTGTGCTGGCCATGGATGATTATTATTTTCTGTATATACATAATTTTGGCTATGCACCCCGCAGAATATTGAGCCTTGGAGTGCGGACACCATTTGGATTGATATATATATGTATATATGTATATATATATATATATATATATATATATATATATATATATATATCTATATAGATTGCTGAGTCAGTCTTCCAAAGGTTTATTTTGCAGGGATCTTTGTCTGAAGACAAACAGTGCTACAGTGCAGTGGAACATTGACTCAGCAAATCCTGTGCCGTTCTTCTGCATTGTTTATTATTTCTCAGTCCGGGCACCCAGGTAAAACAACCGTTTTTGGTGTGCACCTCAACTTCCAGCATTCTTTGCAGTCGCTGAAAAGTTCAAAGTTTGCTAACCTTGTTCTGAGTCAAAAAATATGGGAAATATGGGCTGTGTTACCATGAATGAATGCAATCCTTATTCTTTATTTGTTATAAATCTGTACATGGGACATGTGGTGGCCAAAATAATTTTACCCTTGCAGTAAGGGTGCCTGTCCGCTTACGCTGAGACCTGAAAGGAGATTTAGGTTGTAACAATGATCTATGGTGCTTTGCTGACAAACTATGCCCAATAAATTCTGGGTGGGGGTTACAATGTTTTAATGCCTTATGTCAATTCTATTGCATGAGCTCCTTCTGTACTGAGAGCTGACATTGTGGGGCTTGCCTCCTAAAATGAGCGGGATGGTGCCTAAGATCAAATAAAGTACAGCAGAAGTTCAGAAACCCCATGTAAAAGAGGCATTGTCCTATTAATGGACAGCTGTGTTTAGGAGAACGTAACCAGGGGAGCAAGCAGGAAGGTGGCATTGCTGTAAGAAATGAATTTTAGCTTGGTGCTTTTTTTTGTAACGCCTGTGCATGGTGCTACTGACAACATACAACCTGCAATGGTGTATAACAAAATATTCTATGTAAACCCTGTACTGCCAATCACAGGGTCTATGCAGTGTGGTTAGGCTTTTCAGAAGCAGTTTAATCCATAAAGCAGGTGCATTTATAGATTTTCCCTGTTAAACTGTATGGATATTGGTATAGTACAGAGGCCTTTGGAACTACAGCGGTTTTGCTTGTTGCCAAAGGCGTAATTACAGAAACATAAGTAAAGGCATCTTTTATCATAATATACTGTGATTATCATGCTTTAAAGGGACAGTATTTTTTTTAATAGCTGTGCTATTCAACAATACGTTACTCATCTTTACATCAAATTCAAATAAGGGCTAATGGACGCAACTGACTTTGGCCCTTGTGTTTCTTCTAGCTCAGGAATCATATTTTACTAAACCTCAGTTTCATCTTGCAGTTAAGATTTGATTTTCAGATCTGGGTATATGAGTAATCACATGCCTTTGTCATGTGTAAATTGGGACACAATTCAAAGTCAACTGGTTTGATCAGATCAGACTTGCGGCACAGAAGGTCCTTATCGGGATTTGGATCCTTAAACCAATAGACACATCCTATGGTCAGTTCAACTGAAATACAACTAAAACCCCCAAGATGCAGTGAGGACATTTTTTTTTATACCTTGTGTTGACAAAACTGGAATATATGATGATGTTTGGGGGGTTGATCTTCTGTATTGGGTGTATTTATATTCACCATGGAGTGCATGCATCCTTATCTATGGGCAACGCTATATATTGGTGCTATATATTAGATTCCATAGCTGAACAAAATGATAAGAACCATTTCTTTTATTAAAAGACAAAAAAATACTGTTCCTTTAATGGTTGTTCTTAAGCTAATTTGTATTTGAGGCAACTGTGTCTTCATCTAACACTCTGTGTTGTCACTGGCTTTATGTTGATCCAAGGCTTTCACTGTCTTTATGAATAACTACAACAATGCTGGTTACTGGCCAACTTCCCTCCCTGTCCCATACTTCCTCTGCTTGGTTCATGTAAAGACTTCCTGTGCCTGCCCTGTCTACTCTATGTACTTCTGAAACATTGATTTTTTTTGACTTGGTGCTATGTTTCTTTACTTGGATTTGCATAATTTATTTCAAATTGTACAAAAACAAATTTTTATCATTTTGTACAAACATTGCCACAACACTTATCCTTTTTCCTGAAATATACCTCAAATTCAC
Source organism: Xenopus tropicalis (assembly GCF_000004195.4). NCBI lineage: Eukaryota > Metazoa > Chordata > Amphibia > Anura > Pipidae > Xenopus > Xenopus tropicalis. The sequence continues at coordinate 121,239,782 of NC_030679.2, forward strand.
CTTTTTCTGAGTTGAACATGTCCCATATAATCAAACCCTTAAACAATTTATGGAAACCTGTACATTTGCCTTTCTAGAGTGTGTATAGAGCATCCTTGTGTATCTAAATAATTGTATTTTAGATGTAGCTAAATCAAACCTCCCTGTGCACAATTATCTATGCCAATATGTTGAAGGGGATATTTATTGCAAAAGAAAGGGAATATAAACCTTGCTTTGGAGCAAGGCATATTTTTCCTTTGCTATATAATAATTATGTTTGTGGGAAAGCAAAATTTGTTGTTAAGAACCATCAAAATCAGGAGAGATATAGAAAATCTTTCTTGTTTTAACATCCAATCTTGCACTAAGGTATAAATATATATATATTTTACATTATTGTTAGCTATGAATGATGTTAATTACAGGCAGATAACACCAATAAGGATTTTCCTGTTATGGGAGAGAATGTTGCAAAGTAATAAAGATGCCTAGATATATATATTTTTGTGGTGTAAAATTATGAATTTGTGGGAAGTTAACATGGAGTCTCACTACCAAGTCAGCCCAAGAATATTGCATTTTAGAGATGTTCGGTGCAGATATTTCCCTAGAAATAGTTTTTGGTAGGATGTAAAGCTTAACACTCAGCATAGATATATATTTATATGGGGTTTTATTTTCTTGTTATCAGGGATAATTCAAACAGACCTTTTACCACCAAGGCACCATTTTACATAATCAGGGATATTTCTCAAAATCCATTATTAAAAAAAAACACAAAACAATTTTATCTTTGAAATTCTTTGTACGCACTGTGTCAAACACAGGTTAAAAATGTACATTTTAGGTATGGCTTGTCCATTTTATTCTTTTTATGTATTGAAAATCTTCTCCATGCTTGTTTGGAGTGGTGCAACAAATGCATTGTTTATTCCACCAGCATTGGAAAGTATTTAAAAAAAGGAATACGGAAAAACAGGTTGGTTTTGTGGCATAAATAAATGCAGTATAGTTAGGTAGCAAATAGATGTTGATGTATTTGATTTCATTGTCTTTAAATTCACTGGTTACAAGGTTCTCCAATGGAGGTAAACTTGAAGCCACACTTGAATATATCTCAACTTGTGACTGTGGTTACTTGAAAATTCATTTTATTTTGGGGTTGATTGGATGAATGATAGATTTTACAATGTCCGAAGGCAAGTAGGATTACTGTGTATTAAACTGCAGATATGACTAGTACAGTAATTGATGCTGATAATTTTATTTTGTATAATTTTCCATGTTTTTTGTACTTTTTCCTCATTTCATTTCCTCCCCCCATTCCTGTGTTCTGTAATTTTTTTTATTTTTTAGGATGCCTACAAATTGCAAGTATGAATCTTTTTTTCCCTTTGTTTTTGTTTATTATTTTATTATGATTTTCACAAACACCTTGTTTGTGAATTGTATTATTCCTGATAACTAAAATATTGTGGGTGTTTTAATAAATTTTATATTTATTTTTTGCACTCAAACGGTTTCTTTTTCCTTTTTTTTTTTGGAAATTTCTGAATATATTAAATGTGTAATAAACAACACTCCTGCGCACATTTTCTGCTCTTGAGTCTTTACATTACAGAATTCAGTGCTTAGTAGGAGTTGCAATGTATGCTTGTCAAAAAAAGTTTGTTTATATTGTAGAAAAGGCCTGGGTCACCTTAAATTTACCAACTGTTATGGATGCCATAGTTTTAACGCTCAGGGCATTTTGCTGCTTTTTTTTTTTTTTACTATTCCCCCCAGAAAAGTACGCAACAATGAAAGTAATATTCTTTATATAACATTGGTTGCTTAATAATCAACACCAGTCTGCCCCACAGGAGTCTACATACCTACATGCACACAAACTCCATGCCCTGGTAACAAGTGAACCCCCCCCCGTGCTATTGCTGCAAAGCTTACCATAACATTGTGCCTTTCTAGGACAATTGCACTGCTTATAGAATACCATAAGTCACAACTGGGTGGGCCTAGACAGGGTGAGAATTGGGGATAAAGCCTATTTGCCCTCCAAGCAACCCCTGAAAGGTGAGCTAGAAGGTCAGTCGAGGTTAGGCTTATTTGTTATCCTAGATATTATTGGTACTATGGCTGAATGACTAATACAACAACTATTTCTTATCTGTATACACCTCATTATGAGCTAAGGGATTGTCCTTTACAAATAGTGCTCCTCCATATATGTCTGGAATCAAAAGTCTGACAACCACTGCACTAGAAAGAACAGACCCCAACTTATATCCAAGTATTTGAACATATATTACACCACCTTACAGGCAATTTTTTTTTGCTGACTTATCATTGGTAAAAAAACCGACTGAGCAAAATGCTAAGTGGGGGTGGGGGGGTGAAGTTGCAGGTGTTGCCTAAGATAATATGCAGACAATGATATAGCTCAGTGTTTTTCAACCTTTTTTGGGCAAAGGCACACTTGTTTCATGAAAAAAATCACGAGGCACACCACCATTTTTAACTCTGTGCCCAGCAGCAGTGCCCCCCTAGTACATTGGTGCCCAGCAGCAGTGCCCCCCTAGTACATTGGTGCCAAGAGCAGTGCCCCCCTAGTACATTGGTGCCCAGCAGCAGTGCCCCCCTAGTACATTGGTGCCAAGAGCAGTGCCCCCCTAGTACATTGGTGCCCTGCCTACGGCACACCAGTGTGCCGCGGAACAGTGGTTGAAAAACGCTGATATAGCTCATTATCAAGGGTGTTATGTAAGTTAAAAATCAAAAGGGATGTAACATGAATGACAGTGAATTTAAATATATACATATATAAAAATATATGCTTTCCCTCTACAGATATTGTGTTCTTAGCAACAGAAATATTACTATCACTAAATTATACATGCATAAAAATGAAAAATATTTCACAAATGGAAAATAAAGGATTACAGCATCCCCTTAATTATATCCAGCTCTTCCCTCTGCTGTGTTTTTTGTTTGCGGCCTGAACCAACCAAACTTTAAGTTGCGACTTGCAGGGCTTGCTCAGCCAGTTAACAGATACTACACAAATGCATACAACTTCTAAGGACATAATTATTAAAAAAAAAAAAAAGCTGGTATTAGGATTCATAAAAATTGCAACACCATGGCATCATGTGTAAAATCACATTATGTCACCATTTCTCTGCCACCTGACTGACGGCAGTATACCCCTTGTTCAATGAATAGGGCTTCCACTAAATATACTTTTTGCCTGTTTTAATCAAAGAACTATGGTTCTAAAGGTGGCCATACACGCACCGATATTATCGTACGAAACCTTTCTACCTCCTTACCTGCCGATTCAGCCCTGAATGGTGTGTGGCGGATCTTACGAAGTTTCGTGCGACCGATGGTCGTACGAAACATCGTCAGATCGCCACCTTTATTTTTTTTTAGCTAAACAGAGAAATTGAAGCTACAGAACTGCAACTGGTAACCAATACAAAAGGTCCCTGTTTAGTGTAGAGCAGTGATCCCCAACCAGTAGCTCGGGGGCAACATGTTGCTCCCCAACCCCTTGGATGTTGCTCTCAGTGCCCCCAAACCAGGGAGTTATTTTTTAATTCCTGACTTGGTGGCAAGTTTTTTTTTTAATAAAAACAAGATTTACTACCAAATAAAGCCCCCTGTAAGCTGATAGTGTGCATAGAGGCTGCCTAATAGCCAATCTTAGCCCTTATTTGGCTCCTCCATGAAAGTTTATAAAGCTTGTGTAGCTCTCCAAGTCTTTTTACATTTGACTGTGGCTCACAAGTAAGAAAGGTTGAGGATCCCTGGTGTAGAGCTTACTGATTCACACACAAGGTCTACAATGGAATCTATTAAATGTACTGTTTTTTTGCCACACAAAAAAATAACAAAACACACCTTTATAAATATGCCCCCAATTAAAAACTATGTCAAACAAATGCAGAGGCCTTTATGTCTTTGTACTTACACTGATGCACAGGAACGTGAAATGCAAAGGGTTAAAGGTCACTCAGTTTTCACTGAACTAATATCTTGCATTGTTCTTGGGCATCTGTGACAAAGGACCTAGTTATTAAGGGCTGTTGTCTCCTTAGTGGCAAGTGAACCAGAACAACACTTTTTTCTGTTTACTTAATGCAGAACAACACATTAGCATCCCACAGGCTGGGACACAGATTCACATGTGTAGGGGAAAGAAGGACAAATAATTAGGCTAGATGTACTATACCTTTATGCACTGGATTCATCTCTACCAGCCTAAAGGCACAGCAGTCAATGACAATAACAATCCATGTGTCTGAAGTTGGATCCAGTAGCTCACCGGCATTCTTTTCTTGTTTATTCTGCCCCCTAGTGCCCAAGGCATAGTACTTGTTCATCGTGTTTGGAACGCTGTAGCTAAGATACATTTAGGGATGCACTGAATGCAGGATTCTATGTAAGATTCCAGTTGAATCCCACCACTTTTTACTCAGGTCGTAAAACATGAAAACTATGGGTTTTTAATACATAGGAAGCAGACCCTGTGTTTGCTATGGGTCCAGTGGATAACAGACTGATGAAAAAATGACTTATTCCTAAAGTTCAGGGGTGCTATGGCTTACAGTATAAGATAATTATGCCACTAATCAAAACATAGGGGGAATTTACAAAAGTGGCATTCAGGCAAATTTGAAGTTAAGTTCAAGGTATATGTTTGTTTATGCCATAAAAAAAAATAAAATGACAAATTCACGTCTCAAGGCAATTTCCACGGCTTCAGCAAATCGCAGCTCTGCGTATGCCATCGCACCGGAGATTTACATTCTAGCCAGTGGGATGCCATTTCGGGGAGAATAGTTGCCCGTGACAAGGGAGATTTGTCTCGCAGCGACTAATCTCCCTGTGTGTCACAGCCCTAAAAGGCCACTTTACTTTTACCTCTAGAAAGGTACAGGTACGGGATTATCCAGAAAGTTTTGAATTACAGAAAGTCCATCTTCCATTTTAACCAAATAATTCAAATTTGAAAAGATTTCCTTCTTTTCTGCAATAAAAAACTGTACTTTGTACTTGATCAAAACTAAGATATAATTAATACTTATTGGTTGCTAGTCCTGGTCCTAGTTTTATTATTTCAGAAAAAAAGGAAATCATTTTTAAAAATCAGAATTATTTGCTTATAATGGAATCTATGTAATTCTTAACTTTCTGGATATCGGGTTTTAGGATAACAGATCCCATATTTTCATGGGACACTGTTTTATTGTCTTTAAAAAGAAAATAATCTTAAAATATGAATTTGATTAAAATGGACTCTAACGGATATGGGCTTCTGGTTATTTAGAGCTTTCAGGATAATGAATCCCATCCCTGTATTTAATCCCCCTTCTACGCTAACCAGCAATAACTAACCGCTTGTTGTGGCCAACCGCTAACTCTTTCAGGTATTCTAAATTTCTCACCAACTAAAGGGCAAGTTGTCTAGGGCTTATTCTTAGATTTTTAGCAGTAGTTAAAAGGGTTACTGGGTAGAGTCGCCAGCCTGAATTTCAGTAGGGCAGTCCAGGTCAAAACTACCTGTGTGGTTTTCCCAATTTGGAAAACTGGGCAGGATTCTCTAAGATTGACACAAGTCACAGCCCTGACTTTGTAGCCCAAACCCAGTGGGTGAGCTGTAGCCTATAGGATAAACCCATGTAAATGGGATTTTTTTAAGAGTCTGGAATTCATTCCCAGAATTCCTTTTGTTTGCTTTTGTCTGTATGAGGCAGTCTCCTCAACCCTATTTATTTGTTTATAGAACCACATGGTGACTCTACCTAAGCTGATCAGAAAACCCTGCACTACACTGATGAGCCCCAAGAAGGGCAAAACCGGTCTGTAGTTGGGAATCTGATCAGCTATAATCCTGGCTTCAGCTTCAAACCCAGTGGGTGAGCTGTAGCCTATAGGATAAACCCATGTAAATGGGATTTTTTTAAGAGTCTGGAATTCATTCCCAGAATTCCTTTTGCTTGCTTTTGTCTGTATGAGGCAGTCTCCTCAACCCTATTTGTTTGTAGCCCACCCCGTGACCTCCCGTATCCTGCCTGTTGTTCCAGGCCAGGAGAGGTGGCAACCCTATTACTGGGCCCCACAGCTAATGTAATTAAGGTTACTGGGTCCCACAACAAAGGTAAATTAGACTATTTGACCAATTATTTAGGGCCTCTACACTCCTGGCTCCTCCCCCTGCAATCGCAGGGTCTGCTTTCTCTGTATTTACCCAGGTTTTAAGTGCCCTGCTGTGTTCCAGGTACGTTTGCCAGTTAAGGCTGATGCCACACGTGGCGTTTTTACGCTACGTTTTTTTCTCAGCCTAAAAACGCCGCACAAGCCACACAGCCCCTGACTATGGCGTTTTTCACCCTAGTACTGGTGACGTAGCAAATCCCGTTTCCATGGTGCTAATAGTGCAAAATACGCCGCGTATTTCAGCTAGGTCTGGCAGCTGCCTTTGTGTATACATAGGAATAGGTTGCTGTGCAAATACTGGCGTATTTCAGCCAACGCCTGAAAAATCCGTGCTAAGGCATTTTCTAGCGTATTTCCGCTTTGTGTGGTTTGCTTTGAGTCTTTTCAAGTTATTTCTATGGATGATGATATCGTGTGTTTTTCAGCCGCTGAATTAGAAAATACGCAGCGTAAAAACGCCACGTGTGGCATCAGCCTAACAAACTATTTTGAAATAAAACAGTCAGCAAAAAAGTCGTGCTGTACCATTGTGTGCTAGAGGCCGCTATTTCATTTTCCCACTCTTATGACATCGCTTGCAGCATGACGTCACGGGGCAGCTCAGGCGTTTCAGTCAGCTATTGAGCTCTTACTCTTAGGCAACACTTCGCTCCATATCTGACATACATGCGGTCATTGTCGGCTTGAGAACGCTAAACGTGTCCCGTTCAAGAAATAGCAAAGGGGGCGAGGGATTCATGCTGTCATAGCGCGCTGCCCCCAAAATATTGAGAGGAACAAACATAAAACAACCGAGTTGTTATATATCTCCCCCCTGGGTGCTGGCCAGCTGCTCTATAGCCGCTCCCGCTCTTACGTTCAATCTGCACCACGTGATGAGGACGCCGTGCGTCACATGTGACTGACGTTCGCCGGAGTACGAGTCGCCGCTAGGGACTGTCAGCAGCCAAGGACTCATGGACAGGTTTGCTGTACGGTAACATTGAAATCCCAAGTAAGGGATCGCGGTGTGTGCACGTACAATGTACGCAGCTAGGAATGTATTCGCTACAAGCAGGGTGAGTCTTACTTCCAGCAACGGCTATACAGTCCCAACTCGTTATACAGTGCGAGGGGCTGCTACAGGGCAGAGCGGGTTATACGGCACAGGGCAATACTGGCACTGCCACACAAGTCTATTGAATGTTAGGGGGCAGACTGCACTGAATGCTAAGCTACACCTTGTACTAGATCCCTCCAGCTGCCGAGACACCTTTCTCTGTAGTGAAGCACTGACCCCTAGATATGATTTCAAGGAAAAGCAACACCAAGAAATGAGTGTTTTAAAGTAATTCAAATAGAATGTACTGTTGCCCTGCACTGGTACAGCTTGTGTGTTTTCTTAAAGCAACAGTAACACCAAAAAATGAAAGAGCTTTAAAGTAATAAAAATATAATGAATTTTTGCCCTGCACTGGTAAAACTGGTGTGTTTGCTACAGTAACACTACTATAATTTATATAATAAGCTGCTGTGTAGGCACGGGGGCAGCCATTCAAGCTGGAAAAAAGGAGAAAAGGCACAGGTTACATAGCAGATAACAGATAAGTTCTGTAGAATACAATAGTGTTTTATCTGCTATGTGCCTGTGCCTTTTCTCCTTTGAATGGCTGCCTCCATGGCTACATAGCAGCTTATTTATATTAATTATAGTAGACTTTCTGAAGTAAACACACAACTTTTACCAGTGCAGGGAAGCAGCACATTATATTTTACTTACTTTTATACACTTTCATTTTTTGGTGTTACTGTTCCTTTAAGAAACACAACTATAGTTTATATAAACAAGCTGCTGTGTAGCCATGGGGGCAGCCATTCAATGCTAAAAAAAAAGGAGAAAAAAACAGGTTACTCAAGCCGATAACAGATATGTTCTGTTATATAATCAGTGGGATTCTACAGAGCTTATCTATGATGTATCCTGTGCTTGAATTGCTGCCCCCATGGCTATACAGCAGCAGATTTATATGAACTATAGATGTGAGTGTTTGAATAATTGCTCTTTAAACTATTAGGTGTCAGTAACCAATCAGTGACTTGTGGGGGCCATATGGGACATAACGATTTAGTTAGTTTGCGTTTGAATCTGACCTGCGTGCTCACAAACTAACTGAACAGTTATGTCCCTTGTGCCCCCTAAAGTCACTGACTAACTGAGAGGTTAGAGAGCTGAAAGCTGGAAGTAGTGTTCTGGCTATTATGTTAGACATCTGCTCCAGCCTTTATAGATTACATTTTTGCCTAACTGACTATATTGAAAACACTTTATTTTGTGCAGTCTATCTATTTTACCCAGTTTCATTTTTACATGGAACTGTTCCTTTAATCCTTATCTTTCTGTTAAGTCTCAGTCCTATTCGTATTCCAGTATCTCGTTCAAACCACTGCCTGGTTGCTACAGTAAACAAGACCCTAGCAACCAGGTAGCAGCTGAAAATCCACTCTGGACAACTGCTGAACAAAAAGCTACATAACTGAAAAATCACATAAAATGAAAATCATTTGAAAATTGTCCCAGAATATCAGTCTGTGTAATACTAAAATTTAATTTAAAGGTGAACAACTAAAAATAATACATTTGTTGGCTCAAGAATACAATTTTAAATGGTAGAGTGAATTATTTGCTATGTAAATAGTGTAATTTAGAAATAAAAAGTACACCATAAAATTCATGACAGAATCTCTTTAATTTCCCTCAGTTAATCTGTAGGATGGATGATGGAAGTTGTAGTTATTTAATTACTAAAGTGCAAAATGTTGGCTTGTTTCAGCTACGGTCATGGGTTGGGTAAAGAGTACTTGGTCATTTGTTTTATGTGTCGGCTGTGTTCAAATACTCATATTTGATATGTTTGATCCACAGACATGTATCCGCTGTATCACAAACAGATCCTTCGCTTCCAAGACAGAGGGAGAGTACAAGATAACTCAGGTGCTGAAAGCCAAGTTTCCGCTGGCCTCACATGTTAGAGTAGTTGATATTTCAGGTAAGATATCAAACTTCCTAAAGTTACTCACTGGGAATAGGGAAAGCTGAATGGTATGGTTTCACAAATTGTATGTTCAGGGCTATATTTGTGGTGCAGAATATTACTGTTCTTCCTAGTTAGATTCATAGAGTAAAAGTGGCCATACATGTAAACATCCGGTCGCCAAGCGGCCCCAGGGCCAAACGATCGAATTAGAATGCCGGTAATAGGCGCAATTGGTTTGGGGACTGCATCAACGACCCAATGCGGTCCCTGATCCGATTAAATTTTTTAACCTGCCCGATCAATATCTGCCTGATTTCAGGCCAGATGTTGGTCAGACAGGCCTGTCGTTTCTGCCCCTGCACGAGCCGGTAAGCTGCCGAATCAGTCTAAGGGACCAATATTGGCAGCTACAATCGCCCTGTGTATGGCCACCTTTAGGTAGCTTCTGTACAGATGTTAAATGAAGGTGTCTTCACAAAACAGCTGCCTGTCGGCTTGAATGAGGGAACAGAGAACAGGTGAAAGGTGGCTATAGCACGTTTGGCCGCTCCTATGGTATCCCTTCCTTTGCCCTATAGGCTGATTGATTGGCTATCCACCTTTAGTGCATTATGTGGAATTTGTAAAATACAGTTAAATAGTTGGTGGGGGGTTAAAAATAGATGAGCTGCAAACAAGTCAGACAAAGTAAGCATTTGTATAAAATAATACTTTTTCTGAATGTGCCACTAAGCTCTAAAAAGCTGAAAGAAAAAGTTGATCATGTGATGGGACCTTCAATATCTCCCATTTTTACCGACTGTTTATCTGTTCTAGGTGGCTGTGGAGCAATGTATGAAATCCACATAGAATCTGAAGAATTTAAAGACAAACGTACAGTGCAGCAGCATAAGATGGTGAATGAGGTAAACAGATGCCTTTTGACTTAAAAGACCAGTAACACAAATATTTTACATTAAACACATGCCTTCAAAACATTTTTATTAGCAAATTTATCATACAGAAATATCTTAAGTAGATTTTAAATAATAACCTTACCAAGTATTGATAGGGCTCAGGCAGCTGCTCCTCTTGTGACAAACTTCTGGTCAGCTTTCCCCCTCCGCCCTCTCCCTGTACAATCACTGCAGCGCTCCGCTCACACAGACATCTAGACAGAGCAGGAGCTAAAACAGCATTCACTGCTCACCCCCCTCCCTGGACCAGCACAAAAAAAAGCTGTAAATCACATTCAAAGCATTCTTCTCAATCGCTAGAGAATGCAGGAAACAAACTTGTGGTTTGTAACCGGAATTAAATCATTCGCCACATCGCCGTTTTTGCTGTGCCGTATTCATACAAGGCAGTGTCATTTATTTAATAACTTACAATATGGCAACTTTTCTGTTACATATGTTAGAGTATTTTAAAGCTAAATTTGTATTTTGAAAATTTGGTGTTACTTTACCTTTAACTTCCTACCAATGGCTGGGGAAGTGAAGTTTTAGCCTCACATATATGCACTTTTCAGTCCCATACACTACAAGACAGATATCACTTGAGCGCTCATTTAGAAAAGCATGTGAAATTGCTAGGTCTTGCAATAATTCTAGGGTTTTCCCTAGCAGGTTACGTTCATGGACAAAAATGACTTGCCTAACTCAAGAAAAGTCTAGTAAAGTTAGGTTAAACTCACCAAGGGCTTTCAGCATTGGGATAGGTTATTCACCATATGTTAGAAGAACAAGCAGACAAACTGGAACATGTGATAAATGAATGCAGAAAATGTTTCCCATTGGCTTGTTTTGTTTAAATAGCTATGCACTTCCTAGTATGTGACCAAAGTATGATTAAGTGCCCATGTTATGCACAAAATACATAAGGCTCTACTCTATGTGAGATGTAATTCCAAATACATTTTCTGCATTCGATTATAACATGCTGCAGTGTGTCTTCCCGTCTTTCAAACTTTTTGCTTGTGCACTAATAGGTTTACTGACTTCTACTTTGAAACCATGCCTGGCAACTTGTGAACAATATGTGAAAAGCAGCCAATTGGAAACGAGCTGCTTTTGTGAGCTATTTGAAGGAGCTAATTAGTGTCTGAATTTTGCATTTAGGGCTGTGCATTCTATTGGTAAATGAGCCCTCTGATCTCTTGACTTGCTGAAAATTACATTGCAGTATAAAGGTGCCCACATTACCCTTTGGGTAACCCTGAATATCAAGATTGCCAGCCAGGGCCTGTGGCTTGGGGTTCTTAGCAATCTCAACATACTTAAGAAAAATGTCTTCATCTATGGACTCCATACGTTTTAGCTAATCAATCTGCCTTTACATTGCTCCACGTGGGTTTCTCTAAGGAGGCAGTTTTGTCTAATGAGAGTTTGTCTGGTAAGAATGGTCTTCTGATGTCTCATATATGTGTGTGTGGTTATTGTCCATTCTCTTTCCCACTTCCCTAAAATCTGCTCATTCAGCCCACCAGTAGCTCAGGAGTGGTGACCGGTGGACAGGGGACTTGTTCCACTTTCATTTTTTCACTGAATGGCAGCAAACAAAAAGCCCTGTATGATATAGTCCTAAGGAGCTTATATTGCATTGCCACGGTGAACTATTAAATGCACTTATCCTGCTCTGGATGGCCAGAGTACTGGATCTATGGAAGTCCTTGACGGCTAGTAATATGATGTACTGTCTTTTGCAGGAGTCAGTTTAATAGTAACATAGTAAGTTGGGTTGAAAAAAGACATACGTCCATCAAGTTCAACCATAATGCCTATATATAACCTGCCTAACTGCTAGTTGATCCAGAGGAAGGCAAAAACCCCATCTGAAGCCTCTCTAATTTGCCGCAGAGGGGAAAAAATTCCTTCCTGACTCCAAGATGGCAATCGGACCAGTCCCTGGATCAACTAGTACTAAGAGCTATCTCCCATAACCCTGTATTCCCTCACTTGCTAAGAATCCATCCAGCCCCTTCTTAAAGCTATATAATGTATCAGCCAGTACACTTGATTCGGGGAGGGAATTCCACAACTTCACAGCTCTCACTGTAAAAAATCCTTTCCGAATATTTAAATGGAACCTCCCTTCTTCTAAACGGAGTGGGTGCCCTCGTGTCCGTTGGAAGGACCTACTGGTAAATAAAACATTAGAAAGCTTATTATATGATCCCTTTATATATTTATACATAGTTATCATGTCACCTCTTAAGCGTCTCTTCTCCAGTGTAAACAGACCCAACTTGGCCAGTCTTTCCTCATAACTGAGACTTTCCATACCCTTTACCAGCTTAGTTGCCCTTCTCTGGACCCTCTCTAACTCAATAATGTCCCGTTTGAGCACTGGAGACCAAAACTGAACAGCATATTCTAGATGGGGCCTTACCAGCGCTCTGTAAAGGGGAAGAATAACCCCCTCCTCCCGTGAATCTATACCCCTTTTAATACAGCTCAAAACCTTGTTTGCCCTTGCAGCTGCTGCCTGGCATTGCTTGCTACAGCCAAGTTTATTATCTACAAGGACTCCAAGGTCCTTCTCCATTATGGATTTGCCTAGTGCAGTCCCATTAAGGGTATACGGGGCTTGCATATTTTTACATCCCAGATGCATGACCTTACATTTATCCACATTAAATCTCATCTGCCACTTAGCTGCCCAGATTGCCAGTTGGTCAAGATCCTGCTGCAGGGATGTCACATCCTGGATAGAATTGACTGGTCTGCAGAGTTTTGTGTCATCTGCAAACACTGATACATTACTCATAATACCCTCCCCTAAGTCATTTATGAACAAATTAAACAAAAGTGGACCCAGTACAGAGCCCTGAGGGACCCCACTGAGGACCTTATTCCAAGTAGAGAATGTACCATTAAAATAGATTTTCGAATATTCCATGATAACTTTGGGATCAAACAGATTCTGACAGTAATATTGTATTTTGTATTGTCCACAAGTTCAGTGTCCTGGCAGCTTGGTTGAAATGACCAAATTAGCCAACATTTTGGTTGCAACCAGAACAAATCCATTAATCATTGTGGGGTTAGGGATACAAAGATTACATCCCTACACATAGTTATGCACTTCAGTTGTCATTAAATTGGTTGAGAAACTATTTTGATATTTTCCTGCTTCCCCAAATATTTAGGCACTGCAAGAGGAGATTAAAGCCATGCATGGACTGAGAATATTTACCACCGCTCCCAAACACTGACAAGGACCTCAGAAGAGAGCAGCCAAACATGTTCCAGAATCACACTAACAATGAAGTCTGTCCTGCTGGACACTAGAACGCATTCAATGCTTCCATATAATGATGCATCACAGGGAAAAAAAGTTATATTTGCTCTGTTAAATGTTTATCTTAAATGTATTCAAACAAATATAACCCAGGCTCCTAAACATGATCTTATTTTCTTGAAATGCACACAATAAACTGCAGACTTAAGCATCAGAGATAAGGTAAAATATTTTGTGCTTTTTCCTGTTAAATAACAACCCCCAATATTGTAATAAATATATAGGAGATACACTGCTGCTAAATTGTGAATATATTATATCATTTGTTTTAGATGTAATTCATATTTGTTTCAATGCTATGCACAGAAAGACTGATTAAAGGGGATGTATATCCTACCATATAATTTAATGTCAAATTGCTCTTTTGAGCACTTTTGCAATCTGAATTTTGTTTAGATTTCATGATGTTTATGTGCAGATTTGATTGTTGTTTAAGGCTCAATTGGCTGTCAGGTGATGGGTCCTAAATTATTTTTTAAATCAAATTCTAATTTAATCATATCAGACCAAGTGACCCTCAGCAGCCTGGTTGAACTATACAGAGATCATCTGTGTATGCCTCATTCTTATTGATTCCTTAAAGAGTATTGACACATAAGTGTTTTGGGAAGGCGTTATGACAGAAAAAAAAAATTCTTGGCTATTATTTTACATACAGATAAGCATATTTCCACCATGGTTTATCCTTAGATTTAGTCTGGAATTTAAATTTCAAGATTTACCGTATTTTTCGGACCATAAGACGCACTTTTTTTCCCCCAGAAGTGGGGGGAAAAAGTCCCTGCGCCTTATGGTCCGAATATAGCCTACCGATATACTTTAAAAAAATGTTTTTACTTGCCCATGTGGTCTCCGCAGGGCCCTCCTCTATTTGCCGGCGCTTAGCTATGGCGCTGTGCGCATGCACAATGACGCGCATGCCCATACGCATGCGCGTCATTGTGCATGCGCCAGAGCTAAGCGCCGGTAAATAGAGGAGGGCCCTGCGGAGACCACATGGGCAAGTAAAAACATTTTTTTAAAGTATATCGGTAGGCTATATGTTGGTACAGATGGGGGCAATATGTTGGGTGAAATATGTTGGGTGCTGCTGGTACAGGTGGGGGGCAATATGTTGGGTGCTGCTGGTACAGGTGGGGGGCAATATGTTGGGTGCTGCTGGTACAGGTGGGGGGCAATATGTTGGGTGCTGCTGGTACAGGTGGGGGGCAATATGTTGGGTGCTGCTGGTACAGGTGGGGGGCAATATGTTGGGTGCTGCTGGTACAGGTTGGGTTTTAATGCACATAAAATATTTTAGGACACTTTGTTTCAGAATCTTTTTTTCTTCATTTCCCTTCCCAAAAAATTGGTGCGTCTTATGGTCCGAAAAATACGGTAGTTTACAGCTCAATTAGGCACCCTTTAATTATCCACCAGTTGTAGGAAGACATGGCAGAATTTTATAGGGGGAATATTAAAGGTGACCTGTCACATACAGGTCAGGTTAATTAAAACATCCATACCTATATAAATGTATTTAAAAATCTGAGCTCTCAATCATCTTGCCTGCCCCATCTATGCCCTAGGCGTAGGGGCGGGTAGCAATTACTTTCAGCTTCCATTAAGCACTTCCTAGATGTCATTGCATTTATTTATCCTGTACATGAGCATGGGCATTAGTTGCCAGATTGTGGAGCATAAACCAGATTTCTGAGAGATTTGCAGTTTAGACTCTAATACAGGCATGGGAAATCCAGAAAATTATTGTCTAGAAACATGGGTCTCTCAGAGTCCATT
The DNA here is from genome assembly GCF_000004195.4 of Xenopus tropicalis. Classification (NCBI taxonomy): domain Eukaryota; kingdom Metazoa; phylum Chordata; class Amphibia; order Anura; family Pipidae; genus Xenopus; species Xenopus tropicalis. The sequence goes on from NC_030679.2 coordinate 121,255,057, forward strand.
TTAATCAAATAATTCAAATATTTAAAAGTGATTTTCTTTTTCTATCTAATAATAAAGCAGGACCTTGTACTTTATCCAAACAAACATACAAATCTTTATTGAAGTAAAACAATCCTTTTGGGTTTAATGCAGGGGTAGGGAACCTATGGTTCGGGAGCCAGATGTGGCTCTTTTGATGGCTGCATCTGGCTTGCTGCCAAATCTTTAATAAAAAAAATAATGGGGGGCGTGGCCTACGCTCGGCAGATAGAAGTCGTGTTCTAAGCCTTAGAACACGTCTTCTATCCACCGAGCGCAGGCCATGCCCTCCTCCGCATCGCAGCTGGCATCCTTGGGACCCACCCTACCTTGCCCCGCAGCATCCGCGGCCAAACATATTGTATGGCTCTCTCAGCCAAAAAGGTTCCCGACCCCTGGTTTAATGAATATTGAAATTATTTTTTTAGTAGAATTAAAGGAAATTCATCCATTAATAGAGCTTCTCCAGCAAAACCCATGGAGCTAGCCATATTCTTCATTTCCCAGGGTGCCACAGCCATGTGCTTAAATAAACTTCACTGCTGCACTGCAGTGATACCCCCCCCCCCAGCTCCCAGTAAATATTCGCACTCAATAGTAAGAAATTCAAGTTGGGCTTGGGACTCCTCCAGTTACATGGGAGTAGGAGAAACAATAGGTTACCTGAAAGCAGCTCTAATGTGTAGCGCTGGCTCGTAGAGTAAATTATTTTCTACATAAACAGTGTAATTTGGAAATAAAAAGTACACTAAAAAAAATCATGACAGAAGGGATTAAGGTATGTAGATCCAAATTACAGATAGATCCCCAGGTCCCAAGCATTCTTGATAACAGGTCCTGTACCTGGTGTTGGCTCAATTGAAAATCAGCAACCCACAGGTTAATTAAATCTAGGAAATGCATGTACAGAGTTGCTGAGTTGAAGACTAAGGTTTGTTGGTCTTGGTAACGCGGTTTGTAAATAGATAGAACACTGCCTAAAGGGTCGTGTACAGAGAGTGGTTATAAATGGTACATTCTTTGCTTCGAGGAAGGTTCTTTAATTCTGTTTGGGCATTCAAAGTAGCTTTTCTATGCTTGCTGGTGTCTCATAACTATGCTGGTCAGTTAATTCCATCCAGGATGTGGAATTTTCTTGGGGGATTTGGACAGCTTAGTAGCAGATGAGATTCCTTATTGATAAATGTAAGACTATTCAAGCAAATTATACCTTAATGGGACTAAGTTAGTAAAAGCCTTAATGGAAAAGGACGTAGAGGGTACTTGTTGATAGTAGGTTTAGCAAGCAATGCAAGGCAGCAGCAGGAAGTAATTGTTCTGCATTAAATGGGGAATAGATTCACAGGAGGAGAGGGTCAGTCGTCCCCTTTACAAAGCACTGGTAAGACCCCATCTTGAATAAGCAGTGTGGTTTTAGGCTCTGCTGCTTAAAAAAAAAAAATATATATATATATATATATATATTTATTTATTTATTAAATGAGAGTCCAAAAACAGGGCCAACTAAGCTGGTAAAGGGAATGAAAAGTATAATGAGGAAAGGTTGGCCAAGTTGGGATGGTTTACACTGGAGAATAGGCAATATGGTAACTTTGTATAAATATACAAAAATTGGGGTTACTGAAATTTACTTAGTACAAAAGGTAATCCACATTTTAATTGGATAAAAGAAAAAAACCAACACGAGTAACATTTCCTAGAATCCACACAATTAGGGTCAAAATCTTTTATTACAATGCTCATAAAAACAAAAACATGAAACTAAACAGAAATATCACTCAGCTGGCACATGTGAAATTGATATTTAAAAGCCATCTTCTAAAAATTCAGTTTAAATGGTCCCGTTCCTACAAACCAGATAAAAGCAGGATATCCCCGTGCACCATGGAGTGGCAGGCCTAAGAGCTGCATGGGCTACACTGCAGACTTATCTAAAATTCACTGCGGGGTTTATAAAAATGAATATTGAAAATACCCTGTGTAAATTACACAAATCACGCAAAAATACCTTCCAAGGCGTTCTCATAATTTGAGTAAATTGCACTGCAGGCAATGACATATATCAGACTTTTTGCTGTATGCAATTTCAACATAGGTGACAAAATGTACAGTGTGTCATTGACCTTGGTAGCAAGACACATAAGCTAGCACTTTATTAGTTTATATATCTAAAAAAGGGAAAGTGAGTTTAGTGGTCATAGATTTATCCTGCTCTGGTAACAGGGTGTGTTCTCTAAGGTCAGTACAACCACACACAAAAAAATAAAATAACTGAGGCCACTGGATACATGACTAAAACAATTAAGGTTATATTAAGCATTGCTGGTGAGACACATTTTCAGAATCCTTCTGTCACCTTCTGTGGCTACAACAGAGTAAATCCAATGTTAAGTGGCACAACTGCATAGAAGAGGCCTTTTCTATGTTTAACATCCTAATTGCATTGCGCCTAAAAATCCGTTTACTTTTTAGTTAAGGCTCTGAGGCAAAGACAAAGTGCATCTAAAATTTTGGAAAAATGTTCATGCCCCCCCTCCTTTATTTCACCACACAGAAAACACGAACTAATAAAAAAAAAGTTAAGCCCTAAATAGGTTTCTTTGTGGTTAACATCCAGCATTAAAAGAGGTTTCTAAAATACCACAGGCAATTGCTTGTGTAAATATTTAATCTTCTATGCATTGTTCAGATGTCTTATGTTTTGCATTTCACTAATTTATCTAATACAAAGTAATGTATTGGAATAGATTTTCCTACCAAATACTACTTTCCTATTTATAAAAATATATATTCTGTTTCTCAAAAATAGCCTAGTTTTACTGAATACAATGTATGAAGAAGGTTTATATATATATAACACAATGTTTTGTTTGTTTGTTTTTAAAAAAAACACACATTTCTGGAGTATACCTACCAAACTCAAGTCTTATAAAACAAACGCCTATAAACAAAACCTGATGAGCATAAGACCTAAAAACATAAAGCCGATGATCACAGTGATTCACCCTAAGTGGCAGTGAGCAACACACAATGAAGATCATAATCTTATTGCAACTACTATAAAGGTCTTAGTCAGAAATTATTTGCACAGCATTTCCCCCCCCACCCCAGAAACAAGAGTCAGTTTTTTCATTGCTAGGAAAGTCCTGCAATACAACACAAAACCAGCTGAGCAGTTGCAGCATAATGATCAGCACAGGATAAAAAAAAAAACCTGTGGAAAGTGAAACGCAGCATGGGGTGGACACGAATATTGTAGGCTGCATAGTTACTCTGTATAGCAAAGGCTATATGCATATCAGACACCTCTGCGGTGAGGATAACAATGGAATCCTAACTATTTTCCAGCAAAAACAAAACAGCAAACGTGAATGAAACCAAAATGCCACAAGGCCCTTAAAGCATTTCTATGAATGTGTACATTTATAATAATTATAATGCAAGGCAATTTATCACTTTTAGTATTTAAAAAATAAAAAAAAAGTGGAAAATCTTCAGTAAATATCTCCCCTCAATAGTGGCATCAGGATTTCCCTTCAGGTAGCTAATGGTTACACTGCATGAAAGAGAGAAGACTGGGTTTTCATTAGAAGAATAGAGTTTGTCTCAACTGAAAACAAAAATCTATCTATCTTTGGATCCCAGCTTTTCAATAAGTTCCTGAAGAGGAGCCAGCTCTCTGCGGTCAATCAGATTAAATTCCTGGGGGGAGAAATAATAATGTTAAAGATATTGGTAACTGTACAGGCTAGCACAGGAGGTATGCACACACACTCAAATAATCGGGTATTTATTTCATGAACATAAAACTAGCTTAGCAACAAGCACTGAACCTTTTACTTGGCTTGGGCAAAAATGGCTCTGTAGCTAAACTGTATTCAGCTGGCTACAATAGAGTTGGAGAGCGCTCAGCCTAAAGGCCAATAGGGTGACAAATGGCCATTTGCTTTCCTAAATATTCTCAAAATTATGACTTTGTTATATCTGTAACTAAGAGGAGCACTGGCCAAAGGTTGGACCTTTAAGGGGGAGTGTGACAACCACTGCCATAAAGCAAGAGAGTACTGTCGTTGTTTACCAAAAATAGGCGTGTACCAGCAAACAGATTCCCCTGTGCAGGCACAAAACATGTCAAATTTAAGAGCAGTAAGATGAAACAATTGTTTACAAAATGACACTACTTTGCACAATTATTACACATTGCTTTAAAATTGTGCTCTGATGTCTGTATCCCCTTGAGAGGGAACAGTTGTTTTCTCACCTGTACAAAAAAAATGAAATGCTTAAATGAAGTGTTGAGATGAGCTTCCTCCTGTAGCTGCATCACAGCGTCAAAGTGCTGGTGGTAAATGTGGGCATACACTCTGAACAGACGCTTCAGGATAGTCTTTGCCACAGACATGAAGTTCTTAGGGAAAGGAACACCTGCAACAGGTAGAGAAGCCCATCTAAAATGAACCAGCTTACATACATACTCACATAACTAACGTAGTTTGCATTTTCAAATGAATATAATGTTATATATATATATATATATTTTAGTAATGAACTGGGATTTAAAATAAGCCCTAGAATTTCAAGTACATAAAGGCCCAAACAACCCCCAATGGAAATAGTGACTGTCTGTGGCATCTTATAGCAACCCCTCTGTCATTGCCAGTCCTGGCCTGTTTCCATTCTAAAGGTGGCTATACACAGGCAGATTTCAGCTGCCGATTTAGTTCCTTCACACCGATTAGGCAGGTTATCTGCCCGTGTATCACCCCCAATGAACATACCCGGCCTAAAATTAGCCAGATCAGGCTGGTTTGATTTTCCATAGGATCGGGGACTGCAACCTTAAGGTGGCCATACACAGTAAGATTTGCTCATCTGGTGAGGTCGCCAAATGTTGCAAATCTTTCCCCCCTGAAATGTCTACCTTGGCATCACATTGCAATGAAGGGGAAAGAAAAAGTTGAAGGGAGGACTGCATCAGTGAACCAATGTGGTCCCTAGTCCAACAAAAGTTGCTAGATACACTTCTAGGAGCTTAAGTGCAATGTGCAAAAGGAACATTTAATAAGTACTTCTTCAACATTCTATGTACAGCTAGCAAAGGTAGTAGGTCCACTGAACAATTGTGGAAATTGTTTGTCATTTGTGCTGCCACGTGTACCCCCCTTTAATTACACCCTTGCACTTGAAGCAGGATTGAGTGGGCCACATCTTGATGCACATGCATGACAACTCTTAATATAAATAAGGATATCAGATATGAGTTTTAAAGTTATGGCTTTTACTACTACTACTACTCATCCTTACCAATTTTTGAAGGAAAAAGAGTCTCATCATCAAGTTGGTCTTGAACCCAGGTCATCAAGTAATCAATATATTTTGGAGCGGAACACTTGATGGGTTTCTTTATATTGGTGCCATCTGCCCAGTGGTATTCATATCTGCAAAAAATGTCAAATCAGAAAGGCTTAACAACAACTCTACAGGGACATTCCTAAAGTAAAACAGCAGCATTCATGATCTGAGTGCTAATATCTTTGGCTTCAAATTGGAAAATTATTATTTTCTATTTAGACAAATTCATTCCTTTTGCACAATGCAAAGGGAAATATTGCATAAGCCTTTGTATGGAGTTTCCATATATTTTACCTTATGCAAACAGGTGTGTGAGAAAAGGTCATGACAGACAAACATTCAGTAATATTTATCAGCTTTAAAACAGGAAGAGGTTTCTGGACTACAGCTACCGACATTCTTCAATTCTTTTGTTTAAAAGACAAGGAAAGGCTAAGTCACTTGCACCAGCCCAGGGTACCTGTAGCGAGCGCTTCCTCCTTCCTGCTTCGTTTTGCCGGGACCCCACGACCGGCGCATGCACAGTAGAGTGAAAAGCCGACTTCTCCGTTAAAGTTCAGCTTCTTCACTCTACTGCGCATGCGCGTGCATGTGAACAGGAAGGAGGAAGCGCTGCAGCTTCCCCGGGCTGATGCTGTTCTCTCCCAACAGGGGCACCAGCCCGGGGTACAAGGTAGGCGATTTAAGTCACTTGGGGGTGCCTAACATTTCAGCAGCCCCAAGTGACTTTGCCTTTCCTTGTCCTTTAAAGCAGGGATCCCCAACCAACGGTCCGGAGACCGGTGCCGGGCCGTGGGCTGTGCTGAACCGGGCCACCTCTGGTCTCAATTACCTGTGATCCCAACTCCCTGATGTGTTACAGAGCCATGACAACAGCTACGCGAAGCCCAGGAAGATTTCTACTGATCATGACAAGGACCAAAGTACTTTATTAAGCTGTATGTAACAATAATTCTAATAATAAAGTGCATAATATAAAATTTAATAATTACATTTACAACAAATATGTAATAATTAAATTATATACTATGCACTAGTTGCGCCACCCCCCCATCCCTGGTGCTTGGAAAAATTGTCTTGCTTGAAACCGGTCCGTGGTACTTTAAAGAATCTATCTTAACTATATTACTATCTGCAGTCCAGCCATAAGGTTTAAAGTGGACCTGTCACCCAGACATAAAAAGCTGTATAATTAAAGCCCTTTTCAAATTAAACATGAAACCCAAAATCATTTTTTTTATTACCACATCCATACCCATTATAAAAGCATTTAAAAATCCCAGCTGTCATATATTGCCTGCTCCGCCTCTATGCCTTAGGCATAGAGGTGGGGCAGACAGTTACTTTCACTTTCAATTCAGGACTTTTTAGATGTTGCTGCACTGCTCACATTCCCCCTCCCTCCTCACCATGTAATTATGTAACCAGTGCATGGACATGGGCATCAGGTTCCCCTATACTGGCACAGAAACAAGATATTGGCAGGATGCAATGCCTGCTTTAATAAATGGCCCCTTGCCTGCTTGCTGCAATTGTTTATTCAAAGGCTGAAGAAAAGATTTAATAATTTATATAGGGTAAGTTAAAGTTTATTTTGCTTGACAACCACAATAGAAAACAATTTGAAATTATTTCTTAAGGTGACAGGTCCCCTTTAAAAACACGTGTCTATAATATGCAGCACATATTCTAACAGCAATTAGAAAGTATACAGGTATGGGACCGGTTATCCAGAATGCTCGGGGCCTGGGGCTTCCTAGATAAGGGTTTTTTTTCCATAATTTGGAACTTCATACCTTAAATCTACTAAAAAATAACTGAAACATTAAATATGCCCAATAGGATTGTTTTGCCTCCAAGAAGGATTAATAATATCATAGTTAAGATGCAGAACAAGGTAATGTTTTATTATTACAAATTTTGCTGAGAATGGAGTCTATGGGAGATGACCTTCCCGTAATACATACAGATATATATTAGAATTCCATCTTAATATAATGATAATTTGCACCCCCATCTGAAGAATATGGCAACAGGTAAACAGAGGCGGTAAGACCTTCACTGTTTTCCACCAGCTTGCCAGTCAGACTTCTCCATGTGATATTAGTCTATACATTTTTTTAGCTCCACTTCTGAACTGATTAATACTTCTGCATCAACTACAATATGGTATAAAATGCTGGTGGGGGTTTATAACCTGGTAAACAGGCAACTGCTCTTAAAATGTCCAGTAAGGAGATAAAAAAGCCATCTGTTCACTAACCCCTAAGGTGAGAGTACTGCAAGCTAAAAATATGTTCGGCTCTAGAAAGACCAATCGACAGAAATAAAACAGACACCACCTTCTCACAAAACAGTTGCAAGCTGAGTTTTAGGAGGACAGCTGTTTGGGAAAGGCTGTTTACATGCCAGTGGGGGGGCTTAAGTCAGAAATTTAACACCTATGGAGGCAATTATAGCAGTATGTGGAAATACATATACCCCACACTTTAAAACAGGATTTTTCCATGAGAGTGATACTTTGCAATGAAGTTCTTACAACACGTCAAGTCTAATGTCATTCAATAAACAAGAAAGATATCAATGAGAATCGAAAATGAAACTAATGCAGCAACATCTACTGAGGCCAAGAGTATATTGTACATTTCAAAGACTTTGCCACATCTCTCTTACCTGGGTCCGGCTGACATGACCGAGCACGTGGATTCAGTGCAGAATTCAGTTATTGTCCCGTATAGCATGTTAATCTGATTGAAGAAATCCACAGCTAAGGAGTAAAAAAACATGCTGAGTGAATGGCTTACACCATCAGCCTACTCACAATATAAACTGAAAGGTTAACATCAATAAGTGGAACACTTGTCCATGCACTCAAGGGTGTTTTATATAAATTTTAGATATACACCAATTGTTATATTCTAAACTAAAGGACGGTGATGGCAAAAAAAAAAAAAAAAACTAAATATGAGATACATATAATATACACACACCAGATAAAACAAATATACATTCTAGGTGCACTAGATGGGAGATAGGGATTTAGTGTTGTTGTCTGTAATGACACATAACTAGAAACAGCCAGACTATTGTAGACTGACTGCAGTTACCTGAGGGGATACAGAAAAACATCTAACGTCATAATGTAAACTTCTCTGATTGAAGACCAAACAAGATTTATCACAGTTTTCATTTAGAACAAAAACACACAGGGCCCTTAGCCCCTGGGTCAGTCCTCTGCTTTTGGAGACATTCATTGCTGATAAAGGTGATATCCCCTACTTAGATCTACACCTAGACAGTCTAGAAGTGACTTTGTCCCATGTAGGTAAACTGCATTTTCTTTTTTACTTCCTTGATTTTAAAATCGAGATCTGACTATAGTTGCTATGGGGCAATACAAGTTTTTGTAGGCTTTCAGTGATAGCAAAATTCTGACTTTCAAATGTTACAGACGTGCTGTGGACAGTGAGCACAAAAATCCTGACTGTAAGATTAACATAAGCCTGAGACTACGCTACACTTATGAAAGTACTATGTTTCTCCAGAAGCTCTGGTCACTGCACGAGTTCTGGAGTGCTAAGGAGCACAAAACTGCTTCCCTTTAAGCCACATAAAAGGAACGCTCATATCCGTAGACAGGGCAAGCTACACTTGGTGCCTCGTGCCAGATTGAAATGCAGCACAAAAAAACCTGCCCAGAGCAAATATGAAGAACAAAACTCTGGAACACCTTGCAAGGGCATGCCTACTTCCCAGGCTTGTCACCGCATGCAGCAGGGCACAGAGAAAGTAGCTTTGCAACTCAGGGAAATTAAAGGAACAGTAACATCTAAAAATAGTGTTTAAAATAATGACAATATAACGTACTGATGCCCTGCAGTGGTAAAACTGTTGTGTCTTCTTCAGAAACACTCCTATTGTTTATATAAACAGCTGGTGTGTAGCCATGGAGGCAGCCATTCAAGCACAGGATACAAAGTTGATAACAGATAAGCTGTGCAGACTCCCACTGTATACTACAGAGTTTATCTGTTATCTGCTGTGTAACCTGTACCTTTTCTCCTTTTTTGGCTTTGAATGGCTGCCCCTATGGCTAAACAGCAACTTGTTAAGTAAAGATTCAGAAACAAAGGCACAAGTTGTACCAGTGCAGGACCACAGTATATTATATATTAGTTACTTTTAAAGACTTTGATTTTTGGTGTTACTGTTCACAATGAATCATTGTGTATGGGGTCTTAACATATTCCTTTAGCTATGCAAGCTGTCATGCTGGGTCCTGTAGCAGTGTAAGTCTCCTAACACATAAATACAATGCTATCACACAACTTCTGATAGAAAAAAAGAGAGGTCAAATAGCATTTATGGCTCTCTATTACAAATTTTACAAAATATTAGTAATGTAGAATGCCTAAGGCAACTGGCAAGCAAAAGCTAATTGTGATACTGGCTAACTTTTAATTATATTTTTGCGGATAAACGTAATCTATATTTTCTTTACAACACATCCAATACCCCTATTTACACATATTGGACTTGCACACAAAATACATTAAGCAGAAAAAAATAGCAAAAAATACACAATACCATCAAAGCTAACAGTCACAACAGTAGAGGCAATATAATAAGGCAGTGCAATCTAAAAGCAGCACCTAAGAGTTTAATACATAACAGTAAAATGCAATGCAGGCAAACAAGTGAAGAAGGAAGCAGACACCCTGACCAGAAAAATGTGGATTACCATGAAGTTCTGGCGTAAAAACTTTATCAAGGGGAATTCACAACCAATACAGCTAAGCTGTTTCTGTGTAAAGCAACACATAAGGCCAACAGCATATGGGAAAACAACTAGACTGTCTGCCTAGTATTTTACTAGCTATAAACGATCCAGACAATCGCCCAATGTGCCATAGGCCTAACTGTATTACAGATATTAAAATATTTTATTTTACCAGCACCAGAATATGGTGTTTACCGTTTCCTCAATATGTAATACAGGTATGGGATTCATTATCCGGAAACCCCGTTATCCAGAAAGTTGCAAATTACAGAAAGGCCATCTCCCATAGACTCCATTATAAGAAAACAATTCAAATTTTTTAAAAATGATTTCCTTTTTCTCTGCAATAATAAAACAGTACCTTGTACTTGAGCCCAACTAAGATATATTGCATCCTTATTGCAGCCAAAACAATCCTATTGGGTTTAAATGATTTTTTAGTAGACTAAGATGTGGTGATCCAAATTACAGAAAGATCCCTTATCCGGAAAGCCCCGGGTCCAGAGCATTCAGGATAACAGGTCCTATACCTGTACACACAAAGTAGTTTATCTGTGGCAATAAGTCTGGAAACATACAGTTCACCATTTCAAGACTACAATTGTCTAACAAGATGTACTGTTGGGTGATTAATAATTAACACAATGTCTTAACACCACTAGAGCTTATAAACTAACTTCCCTACCCAAATTACACAAGCAATATTGTCAATTTCATTAGAAACCAAAAACATATAAATTATACAAATAACAGATTAAAAAAAGAATACTAAAAGGTGGGTGTTACATCGTATGTATGTTTATACAACAGGGAGTTAAAATAATAATAAAGACAAAGTATAACAATAAATACAAGGTACAGTTTCAATAAGTTAAGAATTACAGAGACAAGAGGATGGAGGTCCCTGCTCCATAGAGCTTACAATCTAAATCTACGTTATGAAAGCCCCTTTAAAACTCCCTTATACTTCTACAAATCATGTTACTATAAATGGGCAAAAAGACTCCTTATGGCTGGTGATGGACTCTTGGTGTGAGTTAAGACTAAGGCATGCAACCACAGTTCAGTTCCATGGCATGCTACATAATGTCAGTAACTAGCAAATCTATCAACAGAAAACCACTCACTTGCTGACCCTCTTACCTACCCTTACTGATCCGCTTGGGGCCATGACAGTACCAAATAAAACTAGTTGTTAAACTGGTAATAGGAATATTTGCACAGGTTTGTTTAACATGCATGAAAGCTCTTGTCCAAACATTGTCTCCTCTAAAATAATGTCCTCAGGGAAAAAAAAAAAAAAGTCAACTAAACATTTGAAGAAAAAAATCTCCTTGTAACATTATAAACCTTGTACATCTTACGCATGGTGACTACACAATAACCTCTTTATTAACCCCTTTACTCGGTGCCAAGCTGGAAACACTAATTTTTCCCTCAATTTAGTAAGGTAATCTTTGTGAACCCACAATGAAATCAACTTCGTAGATCAAAAATTGCCCAATATAAAAAAAAAATATATACATATACACAGCCTGCGGCATCAGCGGGGGGTCATTTATGAAGACTGGGCAAAGAGAAGCTGCCATTACTCTCTACACTTACTATTAACTGCAATCCACTCATTGAGATCCTCCCCCTCGGGCAGCATTACCGCTTGCCTAAGGTTGCCGCTCCCGAGCGTAGCCTCCGCATGCTTCAGCAGCTCGTACTGGTGCGACCCCTCTGGGATGTTCTTCTTTGGTTTAAAGGTTTTTGAGGATCGACTGCTGCTGGGGAGGAAAGTTTAGAAAGCGTCATCCTTTCCAGATATTTATTTAGACATCTGTAAATATCCAGTTTAAACCCTGTCTACTAACAGCACCCTGCCTGGCCTGGGGTTGGAAACAGGACTTGTCAGTTCAAGTACAGGAGTCCCAAACAGCCCAACCAATAGTGACTGTCTGTGCAGCAGCAGCTGGCCACAATCCAGAGCTTGCCAGCCCATGCTTGCCCTTACATCGCAGCTACACTGTCACCCCCATTGCTCTATGCATATAGCCAGCTGATGTGTGCAACTCCTGTGTGCAACTGCCAGGCTCCCTGCGTGAGGAGCTCCCATTACAAAGGGGCTGACGTCTACAAAGTGCAGCAGAATGTCAGCCCTGTGTAAATAACAACAAATACACCCCCAACATTCCCCTCTTCCGCTTTGTAAGAGTTGTAGCACAACAGCGGGAGTCAATCCGGTAGGATACAATAAAAAGTAAGTTGAAGCGATGTCTTTTCCGCTTCGCTATAAACTCCCTTCCCACGGAGTCGGGGCCTCCCCTTACTTCCTTCCCCCCCTACTTATCCATTCCTCGTCTTCCCTCTCGCAATTTTAGCCCCCCCAAGACTCACAAGAGGAAGCTCATGTTGGCCGGGGGATGGAGACACAAATCTCCAGCCCGGGCAGCAGCAGCGGCTTCTCAATATAAGCACGGAGAACACAGGCACGAAACTCTCCCACTCCACTTCCGGCCGAGCGCGCCCACACGCTGGCTCTCGCGAGATCTCAGGGAGCGAGTATTTCCCCAGAAGCCACGCCCACTGATTTCATAGGCTGGGCCGAGACTGACATTCAGTGGGAAGTTTAGCTGGATATGTGACGCTAATGTTCTCCAAGCTGCGCCCCTATGGGTTTAGGGGACTCTGTGTCATTTTGAGTGGTCTGACAAGCTTTTTATCTTTCCCTGATACCTCTTTCTTATAATTAACAGGGAACAGTCATGAAAAATGTTTTTATCATCTTGAAAATATAAAGTCTAGGCAAACATTTTGACAATTTATAGTTTTTAAAAATGTTGCAGCGTTACAAAGTTATTGAATTATTGAAAAGCAAAATGCACGGAGCAACTCCAAACATCGCTGCATAAAATCACCGTTTATTGTAATCACTTAAGATGCAGCTTTTGAGAAAGTGGCGTGACGCCACGAAACGCGCCAAGCGTATAATCCCCATTTTTGGGACACTCATATGTATTTTAAGTGATTACAATAAACGGTGATTTTATGCAGCGATGTTTGGAGTTGCTCCGTGTATTTTGCTTTTCGATGGATCCTTGCTGTCTGGGTGTCAGCAACACGTCTGAGCATGAACAGAGCTGACCGGTAAGTGCTCACGTGATATGTTTTTGCATTGAATTATTGAAGCAGCCTTCATTGCCCCCGCTGCTTGTGATTACTCGGCGGGGGCTATCGCTTCACAAACCCCCCCCCCCAGCGAACTGCGCATGCTCGGCAAAAACGGGGGGGCGGGGGCTTGGGGGTGCATTAGCTCAGGTGTAGGGGAGAGGGGGCCAACCGGGTTGCCTAGGGCGCCCGGTCGGCTCGGCCCGCCCCTGATTTTCAGCAAGGAAAAATCACTTGCCAAAAATCGCGCCATACGCCTCCTACCTGTGCCTGCTCCTGAATGAATTAAATACGCTCAGGTGCAGGCACATGTAGCCAATATCCGCCAAAAATCTCAAGACTTCATATCTTTGGCGGATCATTCATTCAGGTGCAGGCACAGGAAGGAGGCGTATGGCGCTATTTTCAGGTTGCCAAAGATATAAGCCAAACGCCACGTCTGGCATTGGCTTTTGGCAGAGAGGCCAGAAATCTTAACGAGCGTCACCTGCACTTGTTTCTTGCTTTTAATTAAATAAATCGTTTTTGGCAGAGAGCCCTGAAAGGTAAAAAGCCCCACCTGCACTGAGATACAATTGTAACTAATAAGCTAAACAGATCTCTTGGGGGAACTCAGACTTGCAGCTTAAGGCTAATGCCACACGAGGTGTAGGGCGGATATTTTCGGCAAGCGGAAAAGCGCTTGCTGAAAATTCCGCCCAACGCCTCCTACATGTGCCTGCATCCGAATGAATGAGATATGCTTGGTTGCAGGCACATGTAGTCGATATACGCATGAAAATGTGAGACAATGTATTTAGGGGGTGTGGTTGTAAAAATGGGCATGGTAAAAAAAAAAATTGCCACGCAGCGCACGCATTTATTTTTGTCCCTCTTTCCGTTTTCACAATGTTGGGAGGTATGCCCAACACCCATCCGACCCCTTCCCCCGAGCATGTCTAAAGTAAACGTACCTGAAGTGAATCGGGAGAGGGACCAGCAGATCAGTGTAGCTCCCTGCGGGGATCACGTTGGCACAGCTGGGGCCCACCGTTTTTTTCCCAGAGTTCCAGCATCCCAGTCCGACTCTGCTCCCATCCCCCACTCTCCAGAACCTCTGTCTCCCTGTTCTGCAGCAGTGACACAGAAAACTGATTTGCTGTGGCATGTCATGAGGCCACAGCGCTCAACAGCAAACATGTGCAAAGGGGAAGTAAAGGAATGGAGCCAGGCTTGGTTGGGTGCTGATAATATACATACAAAAGCAGCTTATTGTTTATATCCACCTCCAGGTGGTCATATTGGGGAAAGATCCACTTGTTTGGCAACCATGCCAAAGGCGCAGGTCTTTATGTGTAACCATAACCTGATATTTAGTGCCTAAGGTAGCCAACCGGCGGGCACCAGCCATGGCATGTATCTCAGTTTTAAATATAATAATTTGCTCCCTCTATTGCTCCCCTCGGATGCAAAAAAGCTAACACGAAAAAGCGAGGGGGCAGCATCAACTTGACTGCTTCAGGTGGCTAGGACCCCTAAGGGGGCGCTGGGCACAGCAGTTAGGTTTTCCATAATGATTTTGCCTTTATGCCAGTGTAATTAAAAGGTACATACTAGAAACATAGTCATTTAACAAAGTTTATCAATATGGAATGCATCCAAAGTAAAACATAAATTTGAGTCTCACTGTGGCTATATAAATTTATTGATGTAATACACAACACGCTCTCACTTTAAAGTGTCAGTACCTTTAGAACCCTACAGGCCCATCATTTCATCTACTGATTATGCTGTTTAATAGTAAACTGACAAATCAGGTTTGCCATGTCAGGTTCTTCTTATCAGCTCTTAACCCCACACCTTGGGCACAATGATCTTATCTGACATGAAGTGCAGCAACACCCTGGATACAAATGCTTACTGCATGACCAATAAGGGGTGTTAGTTTGCTCTATCCCAGGGGTCCCCAACCTTTCTTACTTTTAAGCCGCAGTCAAATGTAAAAAGACTTAGGGAGCAAAACAAGCATCATAAAAGTTAATGTAGGTGATAAATAAGGGCTAATATTGGCTATTAGGCAGCCTCTATGCACACTATCAGCTCACAGGGGACTTTACTATTTAGTAGTAAATCTTGTTTTTATTCAACCAAACTTGCCACCAAGTCAGGAATTCAAAAATAACTCCCTGGTTTGGGGGCACTGAGAGCAACATTCAAGGGGTTGGGGAGCAATATATCACTGGTTAGAGATCACTGCTCTAACTCTTGCATCTAGGGTTTTCTTAAAGGAAAACTATACCCCCAGAATGAATAATTAACCAACAGATAGTTAATATCATGTTGACCTATTAATGAATCTTGCCGAACTGGAATATATATATCAGTAAAAATTGCCCTTTTACATCCTTTCCCTTGAGCCACCATTTAGTGATGGGCTGTGTGCTCCCTCAGAGATCAGCTGACGGGAAATAATGCAGCTCTAACTGTAACAGGAAGTAGTGTGGGAGCAAAAGGCAGAACTCTGCCCATTAATTGGCTGATGGGGCCTAGCATATTTGTTTACCTCGGCTTGTTTGTGTGCACTGTGATTCCTATGATCTCAGGAGGCGGCCCTTAATTCTTAAAATGGCAATTTTCTATTTAGGATTACCCAATAGCACATTCTACTAAAAAAGTTCATTTTTATGAAAATGGTTTATTTAGATGAAGCAGGGTTTTAAATATGAGATTGTTTATGCAATATATTTTTATAGTGACCTACATTGTTTGGGGTAAAGTTTTCCTTTAAATGGCACTTATGAAGTAGTTAGAACCACAAGTTACCATAAACTTCTACAGATCATCGTAAAAAGACTGCAGATAATGGTTTTTAGCCTAATGTTCCTTAAAGAAGACTATATACTTTCATCTCATTTGCCTTTGATAACTTCAGGAATTCTTTTTAAAACTATCAATTATCATGTCAAATCCTGCCTTAATCAGCCTAGAGGAGTACCCCAAACAGCTGAGCGTGGGTTAGAAACAGCTTGCAGCTGTTCTGTGGAGCAAAATCTCACATTACAAGCAGTGAGTGATCTACGTGCATGGCTTTTAGGCCACTAGAGCCTGGCTGAAACTGAATTACATAGAGCTGTATGGTGCAGGTCACTCAAGCGTGCCCTCTTTATGCATGCAGTTCCAAGTTTTTCTTGCTTATCACACATAACTGACGGCTCACTTTGACATACAAGTGGTACTTACTAACCCCAAATATGGTTGCCAGCTTTTGCTTCTGGTAAAACTGGACAAGTGAGGAAAAATGTTATTGTTACTTTTCCTGAAACTGTAGCCTGCAGGCTCCTTATCAACAAGGACAGATGTTCATCGATAAGTTCCTTTTTAAATGTAACACATGCATAGGCTAGGCAGAACCTTAAATGTCTTCCCCTTGAAATCTAATGATAGCTGGGCTATGACAGGGTGGGTTAGCAGGAAACTCGTACTGTGCGTATTTTTTGCGACTTTTTTGTACCTTGCAATATAATTTGTGCGACAATATTGTATTGTTGCGCAGAGTATAAAAGTTTCGGATTCATTCAAGCTCTGGTATCGTGACTTTCCTTAGGCCAGGTTGGAGCTGTAGAGTGCCATTGAGCCCTATGGGAGACTTTCCTTGGGCCGGGTTGGAGCTGCAGAGTGCCATTGAGCCCTATGGGAGACTTTCCTTGGGCTGGGTTGGAGCTGCAGAGTGCCATTGAGCCCTATGGGAGACTTTCCTTGGACCAGGTTGGAGCTGCAGAGTGCCATTGAGCCCTATGGGAGACTTTCCTTGGGCCAGGTTGGAGCTGCAGAGTGCCATTGAGCCCTATGGGAGACTTTCCTTGGGCCAGGTTGGAGCTGCAGAGTGCCTTTGAGCCCTATGGGGGCTTTCCTTTGCCGGGTTGGAGCTGCAGAGTGCCATTGAGCCCTATGGGAGACTTTCCTTGGGCCGGGTTGGAGCTGCAGAGTGCCATTGAGCCCTATGGGAGACTTTCCTTATGCCGGGTTGGAGCTGCAGAGTGTCATTGAGCCCTATGGGATTTCATATTTTCCCCCCTACTTCTCTCAGATACCTCATGTTCTTTGCTCAAGTAACCAACATGTAGCTTGTACTAAAACGAAATTGCAAGAGTGACTGCCGCCTATCCTTGTACAAGCTCAAAAGAAAAAAAAAGAGATGGAACTGGTATAGTGCTGTTGTGGCAGAATTCGGCAGGTTTATTGCTTGTCAACTTAGAAGTACAAACATCTCTGCTGGAGAATCATGATGCTATCACAGATACAGAATATATTAATGTACTGTATTTAGAAAAGGAAAAGTTACAACCATT
This sequence comes from Xenopus tropicalis, assembly GCF_000004195.4. Classification (NCBI taxonomy): domain Eukaryota; kingdom Metazoa; phylum Chordata; class Amphibia; order Anura; family Pipidae; genus Xenopus; species Xenopus tropicalis. The sequence goes on from NC_030679.2 coordinate 121,272,688, forward strand.
GGGGGATTGGAAGTGAACAAAACCAAGTGAGCAAAATTGCATTTCAAGTACACAGAGGTCCACACAGCCCCCACCACCCCACTAAATAGTGACTGTCTGTGGTGCAACCCCTCTGGCATTTGCTCAAATCCACAGATTGCCAGTAAAGTCCTGCTTAGAATATAGGCTGGGCATGTTCTGTCCCACCCCAGGCAAGTCGTACCCCAGGCTAACACTCCTTGTCACTGAAAGGTGAAAAGTATTCAGTGGAAGTTGCTGTAACTATGTCCCCTCAGGTCAGAAAAAGTTATGCAAATGCATGCATAGGCTGTCTGTTTATTATTATTATTTGGCAGGATCCACTGGAGGGCAGCAATGCTACTAAATTCAACTCCATATGAAGAATTTAAGTTTCTAGCTGGTTTTTGAAAGCAGCATTTTTTCTGCTTAAACCATCCACTTCATATAAAATACCTGAGCTTGAATATCTTGAAAATGATATCTTTATAAATGGTCCTTGGTCATCAGTTATAATCGATCCATAGTAGTGTAATCTCTGTCACATGACTTACTGAAACTTGTGTCTTATAATAAACAATGTACCCCTTTTTGAAAAATATTAACACAGGTGTAACTCTACAGGAAGCAGACCCTGCCTGGACCACCTTCGGCCTTGTGCTTTTATATAGTCATAGGTGACTTATTTTACAATAAGGGGTACTTTATTCACTAGATAAATGGTGCTTAGTGACATTGATCAGTGCAGAACAATGTCATTTGTGTCACATGACATCAAAACTTGTGTATTATAATAAACAATGTACCCTCTGTTGTAAAGTATGAAAGTATAAAAAGTTACCTAGGATGTTTTTAGTGTGTCTTTTAATCGGTGCCTTATGCATGAGATATAAGAGCAGAGGGAGAGCTATCCCACAACTAGCAGAGTTGCTTGATTTACAACTAGGACTAGAAGCCTGTACAAACAAGAGAAGAATGGACTCTTTAATTTGCTGGGGTGGGTGTTGGCAGGGGAGTTGACAGACGCGCACCACCATACAGTCAATGAAGTGTTGCTCTGCTTGGTTCTGTGGTTGGTGAAGTGAGTGAAGAGCTCCTTGCTCATTCAAATAAAACTATCATAGTGAATCCCATTGGCTACATGCCTGTCAAGGAGACAGAAGACATTGTTTAAACACGTTTAAACTCTTTATAACCTAGTTTTTTTTTAGAAACTTGCATGGCTTCCTGCTCTCCATGACCAAAAGCTTGATTACAGTTCCAAAAACTTGGCTGCTACAGTAATTGTGGGACCCTTGTGTTTCTGCCTCAATAAATACTCCCATAAAAGAGAGAAATGTTTAAGACTTTAGGATATTTTTCTTAAAATTTTCACTGTATGCAACTGCTGCTTTGTCGGAGAGGAGTCTCCCAGAGACTATGCCTCAGATTGAACCACCCTTAAAACAACTGTGACATACTGCATATATATTAGGACATCCTCGAGTATATATATAGTCACACGTGTTAAGATTGTCAACTTTTCTCTATTCCAGTCAATCACAGTATGTAAAGAGTGTGGGTAGGACCATGATGAGTTGGAGTCATGAAATAAAGGGGGTGGAACAGTAATGTAAAGGGCTGGGATTGTGCTGTATGGCTGATGTCCCACGCAGCGATAAATCACCCGCTATAGATCTCTGATACTGTGGGTGACTCATCTCTCTAAATACCTTTCCACTAGCAAAACAGGAAATCACCAGTGGAAAGGCCTACACAAGTTGCGTGAAGTTGCCTGCAGGAGAAAGAGGTATGGTGAGTAGGCAGGGTTGCACAAGAGGGGATGGATGGGGGAATCATAGGCATGGCAGGCCAGAGCTTTGGATGGTATTTCACCAGCTAGGATTGTCATTCCACCAGTGTGAATGACAGGTGTATGTTGTGTTTGTCAGTGCTAAACACATGGAGAATGGCGCTGCATCATGACTAACCTGATTTTCCCTTCTGGCTTGTCATCCATGATGGGGAGTCCACATTTGATTGAGCATCCATTTTAGTTGGAAATCACTGCATTGTAGTAAAACAATGTTACAAACGCAACATTGTCAACCCATGGCGTAACTGGGCCCTGTCTAAGGGTGAAGACACACAGAGCTGCTTAAATAAGTAGCTTAGTAGCAACTACATGTCGTGACTATCAGCGCCGGATTTCTAATCCGGGCCCCATAGGCCAGCCCCATTCTTCGACACCCCCCCCCCGGCGTGGCCGTGCATGCTCCGTATGGGAGAAAAATGGCAACACTTTGGTGCCGCCTTAGGCCCGGGCCTTTGTGGCATCTCCATAAATCCGGGCTTGGTGACTACTAAACGCCAGAAAATACCCTGCTGCAGACTACACTGAAATTTCCTCTGCTAAAACACATGTAGAGACAATTATCAATAATTAATCAGCAATGTCTATTTTAATAGCCGTGACAAGTAGCTGTTACTAGTAGCTCCGTGTGTCTTCACCCTAAGGGCTCTGGCACACGGGGAGATTAGTCGCACGCGACAAATCTCCCTGTTCGCGGGCGACTAATCTCCCCGAAATGCCATCCCACCGGCGAAAATGGAAATCGCCGGTGGGATGGCATATGCAGCAGCCCGATTTCCGTGTGCCAGAGCCCTAAATATTTCAGTGTGCCAGAGCCCTAAATATTCTTCAGTCTGTGGAGAAGGGCAAGTCAAATGCAAGACCTTATCTGAACATATGTTCAGCCGATCCTACGCCCTGTTATCAGTAACACAGTAAGGGTATGTACACATAAACATCCAATCTGCACCACCACCCTCTCTGTTGATCTACAACTTCCAGCTTTCCCTGTTTCCCTGGCAGCCTTCATTTTTCTGCTTAAAATAAAATTAAAAAAACTCAAATAAATATGTACAGTATATATATATATATATATATATATATATATAGGAATGGGACCTGTTATCTAGAATGTTTGAGAACTGTGGTTGGCCTGTTGAATCTCCATATGTTAAGTCTGCAAAAAAAAATTCCAATAAGGATTCATTATATCTTAGTTGGGATCAAGATACTGTTTTATTATTACAGAAGAAAGGAAAGTAATTTAAAAAAAAAGTTCATTATTTGATTAATATAGAGTTTATGGGAGATGTACTTCCCCTAGTTCTAAGCTTTCTGGATAATGGGTTTCTGGATAATGAATCCCGTACTGGTATATATTTGCGTTCTAGTCTGCTTCCAGTTGTTAATATGTATAATCTAAAATTCCCTGGCTGTCAGAAACCTGATTAACTGCAAACCTGACACTGAGTAACCAGCCCCCCTTCAATAACTTTCCAACTCCTAGTGGTGTTTATCAGAGGCTTAGGTATCAGGTGGGAGGATGAACCATAAGCTTAACAGGGCAGGGACCTCCTTTCTACTATGTGCATATGGCACTTAACTCTTTTACTGCCAAGCACGTATGGCATACGTGCTGGCAGTAAAAGGGCTTAAACGCCAACGACGTGTCTCATACGTCGTTGGCGTTTAAGCGCTGCCCTCTGCAGCGGCGGCATGTGCCGCCGCTGCAGAGGGCTTCTAACAATGAGAGCCCCCCTGGGCAATGTGCCAGGGGGGCTGTCATCAGGGTCCTGCGAGCCGATCGCTCGCAGGACCCTCCAGGAAGCAGCAGACGCGATCGCATCGCATCTGCTGCTTCCTGCTTCCTCCCTCTCCCCCAGCGCCGGCCCAAATGAGGAAGGAGGCGATCGGGTCTTCAGGAACAGGTAAGGACTTTTTTTTTATTGCATTTACACACTTTTACACACTTATACACACATTTACATACATTTATACACACTTACATACATTTACACACACTTACAGCACACATTTTAGCATTTTTTTATTTATTTATTTTTTTTTTCATTTTTCACACTTTTATACACTTATTTACACTCATATACACACTTACACACTATCACACAACTTTTACACATGTACACACATGTATACACAAACACTTTGGTTTTTTTTTGTTTTGCTTTTTTTTTTTTTTTTTTTCATTTTACCACTTTGTTTTTATTTTGTTTTACCTAAAAACTGTTTATTTTGACAGCGTAACTATTGGATCAGATATTCTGGCCACTAATTACACTGTCATGTAACTTATTTTGTTGTTTCACTGATTTGCACAATTTTTGTGGTTTTATCACATTTTATCCCTATATAAGTGTTCCTGATCTGTTTTTAGCGTAGCTTTGCCAGGTGTAACTTTGGTGTACAAAAATAACTTTACCTATTTTGAATTCATCAGAATGTGTACTTTCCAAAAATATACGGTTTTGTGGGGGTCTCTGTATAGTTAGGGGAAGTTTTGGCACATAATACACTGACAGGGGGCTCTGTGTGCAAAAGCTGAGCTGGCAGGCGAGAAATCCTTATGCGCTATTTTCATTTAGGGTTCAGTACATACCGCAGACTTTGGTATATCTATGCATATTGGGCATCAAACTGTTCAGTAGGCCTCTGGTGTTCCTATTGGGGGTGATTTGCCTTTGTACGCAAGAAATTGTGTGAGATAAATGTGACAAATTGCAACATTTTTAGGCAATTTTCTGAAATGTCATAAAAACCAATAACTTTAGGAAAGCTCTGCAGATTGGTACTTTGGTGTAGAAAGGACTCTTTACCCTTGTTGGATTTGTCAGAATGTGTACTTTCCAAAAATATATGGTTTTGTGGGGGATCTGTATAGTTAGGGGAAGTTTTGGCACATAATACACTGACAGGGGGCTCTGTGTGCAAAAGCTGAGCTGGCAGGCGAGAAATCCTTATGCGCTATTTTCATTTAGGGTTCAGTACATACCGCAGACTTTGGTATATCTATGCATATTGGGCATCAAACTGTTCAGTAGGCCTCTGGTGTTCCTATTTGGGGTGACTTGCCTTTGTACGCAAGAAATTGTGTGAGATAAATGCGGCAAATTGCAACATTTTTAGGCGATTTTCTGAAATGTCATAAAAACCGATAACTTTAGGAAAGCTTTGCGGCTTGGTACTTTGGTGTAGAAAGGACTCTTTACCTTTGTTGAATTTGTCAGAATGTGTACTTTCCAAAAATATATGGTTTTGTGGGGGTCTCTGTATAGTTAGGGGAAGTTTTGGCACATAATACACTGACAGGGGGCTCTGTGTGCAAAAGCTGAGCTGGCAGGCGAGAAATCCTTATGCGCTATTTTCATTTAGGGTTCAGTACATACTGCAGACTTTGGTATATCTATGCATATTGGGCATCAAACTGTTCAGTAGGCCTCTGGTGTTCCTATTTGGGGTGACTTGCCTTTGTACGCAAGAAATTGTGTGAGATAAATGCGACAAATTGCAACATTTTTAGGCGATTTTCTGAAATGTCATAAAAACCAATAACTTTAGGAAAGCTCTGCAGATTGGTACTTTGGTGTAGAAAGGACTCTTTACCCTTGTTGGATTTGTCAGAATGTGTACTTTCCAAAAATATATGGTTTTGTGGGGGATCTGTATAGTTAGGGGAAGTTTTGGCACATAATACACTGACAGGGGGCTCTGTGTGCAAAAGCTGAGCTGGCAGGCGAGAAATCCTTATGCGCTATTTTCATTTAGGGTTCAGTACATACCGCAGACTTTGGTATATCTATGCATATTGGGCATCAAACTGTTCAGTAGGCCTCTGGTGTTCCTATTTGGGGTGACTTGCCTTTGTACGCAAGAAATTGTGTGAGATAAATGCGACAAATTGCAACATTTTTAGGCGATTTTCTGAAATGTCATAAAAACCAATAACTTTAGGAAAGCTCTGCAGATTGGTACTTTGGTGTAGAAAGGACTCTTTACCCTTGTTGGATTTGTCAGAATGTGTACTTTCCAAAAATATATGGTTTTGTGGGGGTCACTGTATGGTTAGGGGAAGTTTTGGCACATAATACACTGACAGGGGGCTCTGTGTGCAAAAGCTGAGCTGGCAGGCGAGAAATCCTTATGCGCTATTTTCATTTTGGGTTCAGTACATACCGCAGACTTTGGTATATCTATGCATATTGGGCATCAAACTGTTCAGTAGACCTCTGGTGTTCCTTTTTGGGGTGATTTGTCTTTATCTGATCTTTATCAAGAAATTGTGAGAGATAAATGCGGCAAATTGCAACATTTTTATGCGATTTTCGAAAATGTCATATAAATCTGCAAACTTAGGAAAGCTTTACAGCTTGGTACTTTGTAGCAATAAGAAATATTTACCCATTATAGATTCGGGGGGATGTGTATTTTCCAAAAATATATGGCTTTCTGGGGTGAATGTACTTTTTTTGTAGCATTATCCCACATAAAGGATGTAAATGTGTTGATTTTGCAGGAGCTGAAATGATAGATCATATGGGGGTATGTTCCCATTGGGGCCCCTACATGCCACATACTTAGGTAAACCTATACATATTGGGCATCAAACTGTTCAGTGGACCCCTGGCGTTCAAATTTAGGGTGTTTTATCTTGGTACCTAACACTATGTGGGAGATAAGATGCTGCAAAGTGGAAGCTTTGAGGGGATTTTTGGAAATGTCATCAAAATTGCTAACTTTAGAAAAGCTGTGCGGCTTGGTACTTTGGAGTAGAAAGACATGGGTACCCATTTTAGATTCGGGGGAATGTGTACTTTCCAAAAATATATGACTTTCTGGGGTGAGCGTACTTTTTTGTAGCTTTATCCCACATATAATGATGTAAATGTGTTGATTTTGCATGAGCTGAAATGACAGAAATGACAGTATATATGGGGGTATGTTCACATTGGGGCCCCTACATGCCACATACTTAGGTAAACCTATACATATTGGGCATCAAACTGTTCAGTGGACCCCTGGCGTTCAAATTCAGGGTGTTTTATCTTGGTACCTAATGCTATGTGGGAGATAAGATGCTTCAAAATGGAAGCTTTGAGGGGATTTTTGGAAATGTCATCAAAATTGCTAACTTTAGAAAAGCTGTGCGGCTTGGTACTTTGGAGTAGAAAGACATGGGTACCCATTTTAGATTCGGGGGAATGTGTACTTTCCAAAAATATATGGCTTTCTGGGGTGAGCGTACTTTTTTGTAGCTTTATCTCACATATAATGATGTAAATGTGTTAATTTTGCAGGAGCTGAAATGACAGAAATGACAGTATATATGGGGGTATGTTCACATTCGGGCCCCTACATGCCACATACTTGGGTAAACCTATACATATTGGGCATCAAACTGTTCAGTGGACCCCTGGCGTTCAAATTCAGGGTGTTTTATCTTGGTACCTAATGCTATGTGGGAGATAAGATGCTTCAAAATGGAAGCTTTGAGGGGATTTTTGGAAATGTCATCAAAATTGCTAACTTTAGAAAAGCTGTGCGGCTTGGTACTTTGGAGTAGAAAGACATGGGTACCCATTTTAGATTCGGGGGAATGTGTACTTTCCAAAAATATATGGCTTTCTGGGGTGAGCGTACTTTTTTGTAGCTTTATCTCACATATAATGATGTAAATGTGTTGATTTTGCAGGAGCTGAAATGACAGAAATGACAGTATATATGGGGGTATGTTCACATTCGGGCCCCTACATGCCACATACTTGGGTAAACCTATACATATTGGGCATCAAACTGTTCAGTGGACCCCTGGCGTTCAAATTCAGGGTGTTTTATCTTGGTACCTAATGCTATGTGGGAGATAAGATGCTTCAAAGTGGAAGCTTTGAGGGGATTTTTGGAAATGTCATCAAAATTGCTAACTTTAGAAAAGCTGTGCGGCTTGGTACTTTGGAGTAGAAAGACATAGGTACCCATTTTAGATTCGGGGGAATGTGTACTTTCCAAAAATATATGACTTTCTGGGGTGAGCATACTTTTTACTAGCTTTATCCCACATATAATGATGTAAATGTGTTGATTTTGCAGAAGCTGAAATGACAGAAATGACAGTATATATGGGGGTATGTTCACATTCGGGCCCCTACATGCCACATACTTGGGTAAACCTATACATATTGGGCATCAAACTGTTCAGTGGACCCCTGGTGTTAAAATTCAGGATGTTTTATCTTGGTACCTAATGCTATGTGGGAGATAAGATGCTTCAAAATGGAAGCTTTGAGGGGATTTTTGGAAATGTCATCAAAATTGCTAACTTTAGAAAAGCTGTGCGGCTTGGTACTTTGGAGTAGAAAGACATGGGTACCCATTTTAGATTCGGGGGAATGTGTACTTTCCAAAAATATATGACTTTCTGGGGTGAGCGTACTTTTTTGTAGCTTTATCCCACATATAATAATGTAAATGTGTTGATTTTGCAGGAGCTGAAATGACAGAAATGACAGTTCATATGGGGGTATGTTCACATTGGGGCCCCTACATGCCACATACTTAGGTAAACCTATACATATTGGGCATCAAACTGTTCAGTGGACCCCTGGCGTTCAAATTCAGGGTGTTTTATCTTGGTACCTAATGCTATGTGGGAGATAAGATGCTTCAAAGTGGAAGCTTTGAGGGGATTTTTGGAAATGTCATCAAAATTGCTAACTTTAGAAAAGCTGTGCGGCTTGGTACTTTGGAGTAGAAAGACATGGGTACCCATTTTAGATTCGGGGGAATGTGTACTTTCCAAAAATATATGACTTTCTGGGGTGAGCGTACTTTTTACTAGCTTCATCCCACATATAATGATGTAAATGTGTTGATTTTGCAGAAGCTGAAATGACAGAAATGACAGTTCATATGGGGTATGTTCACATTGGGGCCCCTACATGCCACATACTTAGGTAAACCTATACATATTGGGCATCAAACTGTTCAGTGGACCCCAGGCATTCATATTTAGGGTGTTTTATTTGGTTACTTTATGACCTGTAGGAGATAAGATACTATAGACTAGAAGCTTTGAAGCGATTTTTAAAAAAAATCACAAATTTTGATAAAAACCAATAAATTTAGGAAAGCATTGCGACTTGATAGTTTGGAGTAGACAGACAGTTGTGCCTATTCTGTATTCCCCAGAATCTGTTCTTTCCAAAAATGTACAATTTTCTGGGATAAACCTTCTGTTAGTGGAATTTTGGCCTTGAAATCCAAAGTATGCAGTTTTTTTGGAGCAGTGCTTTGGGAATTTGGTAGTGTACTGCTGGGAGTTTTTGACCTATACAAGTGAGAAATCTCCATAAAACTATATATATTTGGTATTGGCACGTTCAGGAGACATGGGACTTTCCAAATCAGTTGTATATTCGTGCATAAAATAATTTTTGTTTCTAGTATGTGTGATTATATTATGGAAAATTTGATTTTTTTTGCATTTTTAGACATTTAGAAGCCTATATCTTGTTACAGAATTGGAATTACACAAAAATTCTACCATATTTTGAAAGCTTAGGTTGTTCTGAAAAAAACGATATATTGTTTTCCTTGGTAAACTAAAAGTCCCCCCGAGGAAAGGCCCCTAAAGTGAAACAGTGCAAAATGTTCAAAAACTGTCTGGCAATACAAGTTCCGCTTTGACCAAAATGGCTGGCAGTAAAAGGGTTAATGTCTGTATATTTATACTTATTTATTACTATGATTGTTACTTATTTACGATTTATTATGTTTGTCCTCAGGCCCGACTGGCAATCTGTGGGTTCTGGCAAATGCCAGAGGGGCTGCTGAAGGATGCCATAGAGGCAACATTTTTAAAGGGGGTTGGGGAGCACACATTTTGCTATAACCCCATTAAAAGCTCTGCCTTTGCCAATACATACAGGAATAGTCTGACTTTAGTGGCAGCCTGATATTAAACAGTTTGAAAAGTGCCTGGTAGAATACCAGTATAGTTATTGAAACTATGCCCCTTTAAAGTTGCCATACAACTGGTTGATAAGTGGGCCAAATGGACTACAGTCTTTATTTTTCGGGGCCCAATGATCGCAACTTGCCACATTGGCAGATAAAGGGACCCATTCATTAAGGCAAAAATTTTCGCTAGTTAAAAGCATGATTGGAAAAAATTCGGAGTAACCACGATAATTTCTGATGTGCGTAAATTGCGCAAAAATTAGTGTCATGGTCGCACGAAAATATTGTGGTTATGATCCGAAAGTCACAAAATTTTCGGATCCAAACAATTGTATACTGCTTTGAAATTTCAATGTATGATTTTGGAAGCCTTAGGCTGATGCCACACGTGGCGTTTTTACGCTGCGTATTTTCTCAGCCTAAAAACGCCGCACAAGCCACACAGCCCCTGACTATGGCGTTTTTCAGCCTAGTACTGGTGACAGCAAATCCTGTTTCCCATGGTGCTAATAATGCAAAATAGTAAAAACGCTGCATATTTCCGCTAGGTCTGGCAGCTGCCTTTGTGTATACATAGGAATAGCTTGCTGTGCAAATAACTGAGTATTTCGGCAAACGCTTGAAAAATCCGTGGTAAGGCTATTTCTAGCGTATTTACGCTTTGTGTGGTTTCCTTCGAGTCTTTTCAAGTTATTTCTATGGATGATGATATTGTGCGTTTTTCAGCCGCCAAGAGAATTAGAAAATACGCAGCGTAAAAACGCCATGTGTGGCATCACCCTTAAATAGGACTCAATGGCACTCTGCAGCTCCAACCCGGCCCAAGGAAAGTCTCCCATAGGGCTCAATGGCACTCTGCAGCTCCAACCCGGCCCAAGGAAAGTCTCCCATAGGGCTCAATGGCACTCTGCAGCTCCAACCTGGCCCAAGGAAAGTCTCCCATAGGGCTCAATGGCACTCTGCAGCTCCAACCCGGCCCAAGGAAAGTCTCCCATAGGGCTCAATGGCACTCTGCAGCTCCAACCTGGCCCAAGGAAAGTCTCCCATAGGGCTCAATGGCACTCTGCAGCTCCAACCCGGCCCAAGGAAAGTCTCCCATAGGGCTCAATGGCACTCTGCAGCTCCAACCCGGCCCAAGGAAAGTCTCCCATAGGGCTCAATGGCACTCTGCAGCTCCAACCAGGCCCAAGGAAAGTCTCCCATAGGGCTCAATGACTCTCTGCAGCTCCAACCTGGCCCAAGGAAAGTCTCCCATAGGGCTCAATGGCACTCTGCAGCTCCAACCTGGCCCAAGGAAAGTCTCCCATAGGGCTCAATGCACCCTGCAGCTCCAACCCGGCCCAAGGAAAGTCTCCCATAGGGCTCAATGCACCCTGCAGCTCCAACCCGGCCCAAGGAAAGTCTCCCATAGGGCTCAATGGCACTCTGCAGCTCCAACCCGGCCCAAGGAAAGTCTCCCATAGGGCTCAATGGCACTCTGCAGCTCCAACCCGGCCCAAGGAAAGTCTCCCATAGGGCTCAATGGCACTCTGCAGCTCCAACCTGGCCCAAGGAAAGCCTCCCATAGGGCTCAATGGCACTCTGCAGCTCCAACCCGGCCCAAGGAAAGTCTCCCATAGGGATCAATGGCACTCTGCAGCTCCAACCCGGCCCAAGGAAAGTCTCCCATAGGGCTCAATGGCACTCTGCAGCTCCAACCCGGCCCAAGGAAAGTCTCCCATAGGGCTCAATGGCACTCTGCAGCTCCAACCCGGCCCAAGGAAAGTCTCCCATAGGGCTCAATGGCACTCTGCAACTCCAACCCGGCCCAAGGAAAGTCTCCCATAGGGCTCAATGGCACTCTGCAGCTCCAACCCGGCCCAAGGAAAGTCTCCCATAGGGCTCAATGGCACTCTGCAGCTCCAACCCGGCCCAAGGAAAGTCTCCCATAGGGCTCAATGGCACTCTGCAGCTCCAACCTGGCCAAAAGACAGTCATGATACTAAAGCTTCAATGAATTCCGAAATGGTTGTAGTCATTGCAAAAAATACTACTTTTTTGTGCAAATTTACGCAAAATGGAAAAAAGTTGCATCATTTTAACTATATTATCGCGGTCATTATGAAAAGTTCTAAACTTTAGAAAAAATACAAATTTTTCGCAGTCGTGATTATCGTGCTTTAATGAATGGGCCCCAAAATGTACACTCTCGCCAGATCAGCCACAGTCCAACAGAATGAAATAATAATCAGTTGAACCCAACCCCGGAGCTGACACACATGCCAAGATAGTCAGGCCATATGATTGAAAATAGGAAAACGCACAGGCAGGTATAGCTAATCTATGGCCAAATTCATACTATTTTATGACATGTTCCAGTTTGCTTTGGTAATAACATCAGCACTGATGATTTCATACACACAGCAGAACAATAGCAGCCATCCGGCAGCCTCAACTCGAACGTTCTTGTGTAACAGAAACCAGACTTCACAAACAACGGGAAAACGTACAATATATTAAAACTGGTGTGAGATAGGAAAGTAAATTATAAGAATGCTAAACCAAAAAACCACACAATCCCAATTCTTTCCCACCCCCACCTTTTTTTTTTTTTTTTTTTTGTTTAAGGCAGACTGCCAAATAGACACGCATACAGCACAAATTACACCCGTCCCTCCAATTCTAAGGACAGCGGCTAAACATAAATAGGGAACTATACGCCGCTCTGAGTACCGCCCCTTTAACCTACGCAGCCAATGACAAAACGCTGTGCTTAATCACATCCTACTCAGATAGCGGGCGAGGCGCTTAGCAACAGTGGGCGTGGTACTGCGAACAGTCGCTGACGTCAGCGAGTCTATATAAAGCCCGCTCTCCAGCGTGGTGTCCCCTTTTAGGCTTAGTGGAAGTTACCTCCCGGTAGCCCTTCGGTGCTCACCATGGCAACCCTCACATCTCTCCGCTTTCTGTGCTGCGCTGTAAGAGCCCAGGTCCGAGCGATCCACTGTACCCCTTGCAGGTAAGTGCGAGTCCCTGCTAGTGACCTTGCCTTATTCAAACTGGTCCTACCCCTGTCGGGACCCCCCCTCATTAGCCGGATAAGATGAGCCCGCCCGCCAAACCAACAAAGGCAGCAGCCTAGTCCGTTCTATGTCAGTGCCAATACTCCTTCTCCGTTGGTGAAGCGGTCTGTCACATCTGTCATATTATGGAGGGGAGGAGTAGCTTATTAGAGCAAGAGGCTGCCAGCTGGGAACCATGCTCATTTAATGCCCTTAAATCTTAAACGAAATAGCATAGACCGTATTGGAAATACAATTCCCAGCGTTCTCTGCGACTGCTGTAAGAGTTTTATAATGTAGGAAGTAGTGTGACCTTAGAGTTAACTTATGCTTTCGTGAAATGCTTTGTTGTTAGTGTTCTATCCACATAATGGCTTTATACAGTGACATGAATGCAGTGTGGGCATTGGCTAGCCCTATAGCCTTAATATGATGGTAGGATGCTTGTAGCCATGGGAGCTGTGTGTATTGGCAGGGACAGGAAGTGAAGCCTGGCTGATGAAATCCCTTTTGCTGGTTGCACTGGCTTTGCCTTCCCTCCCCCCGCTCTCTGATGCCCCGCCCACCTTAAAGTTGAAGCTCAGTGTCTCCCCTGCCATTGAATGTGTATTTCTATATCCACAAACTTGATTTTCGTGAAACATAATTGCTTTTCCATCTGTCCAGGGGGTACCCCAACACTGAATCACACTGGGACACGGACATTTGCCATTATGTAGCTTTGTAATAATTTGTTTTTAATGAAAATGATCAGTGTGTGGTAAGCCCTTGATAACTATTAATCACAATTCATTTAAACAGCACTTCCATAGTGTGCATTTGTGTGTAAGCAAAGGAACCAGCAGTGGGAACGGATAGCACGTTGGTATGATTGTGGCAGAATGATGTTGGTTAGTTCTGGAGGCATGGGAGCAGCTAGTGAGTTAGGAGGAATAATGGCAATGATGAGAGAAGACGTGGGTAACAACTGTGTGGGAACTTACGCTGGGGAAAGTGTCTGGGTTTTGAGGGGATTTAAAATCTTTATTGGAGGGCTGCACTAAAGGAGATGGGAAAGTTGGTCGGGGAGGGATACAAAGGCTGGCAGAGTGCTGGATAATATGCTTTTGTATTATATAGAAGGGACAGGCTGCCACAGAATGCTTCCTTTTTATATTTTATTCTAAATTTGTATATTGCGTAACATTGTCATGTATGGAATAGCTAGGCTGCTAAAGAGCGGCTGAGCTTCACCTACTGTTCCAACTACTAATGTCACTTTTTCCGCTGTGGGGAGTGTCCTGGCCAAAACATTACATAAAGGAAACTGTACATACAGCCAGCCTTTATGTAATGGTGCTCAGTAGGTGTGAGTGGTTTATTCTGCCGACACGCACAACTTTAGGGGCCGCGTTACTTCATCAGCCATTTACTTGTTATGACTACAAAACTCGGCACATGTGATGCAGTTCTAATGACATATAGCCATGTGGGGGTGGAGTGGGGGGTAAATGCACAGTGAGGATGTAAGGATGGAAGTACAGGTATGGGATCCATCATCTGGAAGCCCAGGGGGTGCGGGGGGGGGGGGGGAGGGAGGAAGTGGAAGGAGCTTAGACTTTGTTGAAGTGTTGGTGAAACCTCTGCCCTGTTGGTAGAGGGGTGGGGGTCATCTTTTAGCTAAAGTGTTATCTGGTCTGGTAATACATATTTTTTGAGGGTTAGGGTACAATTATTAACACATAATTATAAAGTACTTACTACTCAAAGTTGTACAATAAATAGGTTTATACATTGAACATACTGATTATGTATTAAAAAAGTGACCAATACAAGAGCTAAAGGGGGCAGAAAGTACTTACAATCGGGAGGGAAACACCTACCTACTTACCTTGAAGACTGACAGCAGTTTGGAACCAACAGTTTTTTTCAGGGGGTAGTAATAGGCAGTGTTAGTGACAGTGCCATGTAGGCATAGCCTAAAGCTAATTTCAGAAGGGGTATGTTGACCACAGCTGCTTTCAGGCAGAAAACAGCAGTGGTTAAAACCCCCTCTTTATTTCTATATATAAAATTATAGGAATGTTATGATTTAAGTACATGTTGTGGTGAGCACAGAAATGCTTAAGCAAATCGAAGTGCCCTGTCCGTTAATTCCTTAAGCCGGCAATTGGTATGAAACAAAGTTCTGTACAATGTTCAGTTTGTGTATGGTGGGGCAACAACCTCATCCTGTTGTGTCATACCATGGATAACAGTTGTGTCTGATGGACATGTTGGGAAAGGTCCCCTGCTGATGCACAATATCTGCCAGTGTTTGGGCAGATGAGGAACAGATCGTTTGACTGTCGGCCCCAGAGGACAAAAAAAAAAGTTGGTCATACGGTATATGGGCAGTTGGACGGTATCCATTCCAAACAGTATCGACCAGTGTATCTTACTGCAATCAAAGTAGCCATATCAGTTGTAAAGTTCAATTTGTCTATTTGTGCAGCTGGTCTTGTATAAATAACAGTTGTTTACTCTGTGTTCATAGAATAGTTGTCTCTTCTCTAAGGTAATGATTAATCGGGTAATTGTTTCTGGTTCTTCTTCTGTTCAATTTTATTATTTTAGAGACAAGAATCTAGTTTTAATTCTTGATATTGGAAGCTGGTCTTTGGAATCAATTAAAAGAAGGCCGTGGGTAGGTGTAAGGTGTGGGGGGGAACTAATGAAGTCATGTAAGGAGGGGGGGGGCTGTTTAAGTGACTTTTATCAGATGTGCCTTTTTTGCTTATAGGATGATCTGAATCTGCTTGAGAATATTGGTATGGTAGTATTTCATTGGATAGTATGCCTTGTGCCTGTGGACCCTGCATTGGTCTGGGTGGAACACACCTGCCCACCCTCTATGCCCTTTCCCAAGACTCACTACCTAATTCTACCTGCAATGGGTTAACCTACTTATCAAGCAGGAACTGCAAAACTGTAAGTGATATTACCCAACCAGACCAACCAGGTTAGGAAAAAATGTCCTTTTTTTTTTTCCTTGTGAGCTGGGGTGGATTTTAGCCTGCACTGTACCTGGGTACACATACAGGGAACCCACACGGCCAAGGATCAACGACTCTCAGCCTGGAACCCAACCACTTTGGGGGTGTTCCACAGGTAACATTCTTCTAAACCTCGTATTCATACGCACACATGCAATCTTAAGGCTGTCCGCCTGAGCAAATGGAATGTGTCAATAAATGTGAATGGCCACTCGCAGTATGAGTCTGTTGGTTGTTAGACCCTGATGGACTGGCCTGTGTATGGCCACCTTAAAAATGGGGACTTGTGCACCCATGTTGTTTTACTACAATTTAATAGTAAAATCTCCTTGTATATCTTTAACCAGACTTCAGATTTATGCTTCCCCCTAAAAGTTCTATTTCTCCAGTGTTGTAACCCTATACATCCCTACGAATGTTTACCTTAGCTGAAGCTGACTTGATACCCTAGTGTTGCTCTGCTACTAAATATAAAATGGGATGTTTTGAATGTATGCAATGTATGTATTTAGTCTGTGACCTGAGATGTCAGAAGCAGCCAAATCACAAGCTACTTGCAGCTCATTAGGTTTCAGCTAGTCGATGGGTCACTTTCAGACGCTTTGGCTGTGGGGTAGATAGGGGTGCCCACCGCAGTGACATTGTGATCAGCTGCTTAACTGTTGTGGAGGGATGTTCACTGCACAATGGTGTGTTCAACCCTTTATCTGATCAATTTCCCTTAGTGATGAATGGCAGCTCTGGGAAAATTGCTCAAGTCTTTCCTTCATTATTATGGGGCAATCTCTTGTTTGCAGGTCAGTGTTAAACACAGGAAGCAATGCATCGTCCTTCTGCCAGTTAATGCTCAGCATTTATACAAGACCTTATTACGTTGGAGAAGTGTGTGAGCCAATAGTTACTTGTTATTGATAAGAAAGCCAATGGAAAGTTAGCAGTGGGGATGGCTATTGGTCCAGTAAACTGCTTGGCCACGCACAGCAATCTGCTCCTCTGATGTGGCCAAACAAGCGTATATTTGGGGCACCTGGCTGGTAGGCTAAATTGGGTTTATCTAACTGGTTCTTGGGCTGCCTCTAAGATCACATGGGGATCCCTTACAGACCCACTGAGAGAGGGCTACACCAGCGGCCCAAACTAGCCAAAGCGCATTGCATTTTTCTACCTCGCTGATAAATACCTGAATGATCCCTGTACAGGTAATGGACACAGGGGCCTTCCTTTTTATATGGGCCAGGGGTGGCTAGCTTTACAATCTCTAAATAAAACAATTTACCCAGATGGCTATGCATTTTTATGTTCTGAGACTCTTGCTCTGTTACTGCAATAAAATGGGCATTAAAAGAAAATATTTAAATGATAATGGCACAGATTTTCAGTGACTACTCAGTTGGATGTCTTTATTTTTTAGAATGCTGGGAAAGCTGCAGGAGAAATTCGAAAAATGCTAGTAAAGTGGCAGAAATGTTTACTTTTTTTATGCAATACTTGATCATTTTAACCTTTTTTAGTATCCTTCCAGAGATGTTTTATAGTATTAAACATGGCTTCTGAGGTACCTTAAGGTTCAGTAATAGAAGTAGCTGTGGTGCTGCCAACCTTCTCTATAATTAGCTTGTCGCCTGGGAGCCCAGAGCCTTCCCTAGTGGGACACTGTCATCTGCAGATTGTATCTTACAGGCTAAGCTATATTTGTAGGTCATAAATGTTTTGTGCATGTATGCATGTCTGGGTCACATGCTGAATTTGTGTGCTCACACCGTGATTTAGACAGACCCTAAGCTTCCACTGATGAAAAGGTCTTTTTATGTTTGGTCTGTAGTTACTGTATTGCTGAAATCAGTCCAGGCATTATGTGCTTTTTTGGTCCTTTTAAAGCTTATGCCACAGTGTTAAAAGGGACAAGAGTGGCAACAAGTAATTGCCGTTGCATTTTGCACCTCTAGAAATAAAATGAACGTGCCTTAAATTATGTGCTGCTTTAAAGGAAAAGGGAAGCAAATTTTATGTACCTCTTAGAAAATATAATCAGAAACGTTGGACCCCAAGATGGTGGCTTTTTTTTTTTGCTGTAAAAAATGCACCAAGGTACCTTCGTCCATTTCCCGAAATCGCGCCGCCGTGTGTGCCATCAATGTAAGTCACCGGTGGGATGGCAGGTGAAGGCAACTCGGGGAGATTAGTCGCCCGCGAACAGGGAGATTTGTCGCGGGCGACTAATCTCCCTGTGTGCCAGAGCCCTAAAACAGAAGGATTTCTGCAGCTTTATTTGCTCATATAATTATCAGTCCTTAAATTGCACTGTACTAATGCAGAGATTCCTCTATCATGCAGGAACGAGGCAGTCGTCATCTCTGGAAGGAAGCTGGCAAGGCAAATTCGGCAAGAGGCACGGCACGAAGTGGAACAGTGGGTAGCAGCTGGGAACAAGAGACCGCACCTCAGTGTTGTTCTGGTTGGAGACAACCCTGCTAGCCATTCTTATGTGTTAAACAAGACAAAAGCCGCTGCAGATGTGGGTGAGTCAGTACCTTCCACACCTTTTTACTTTGACTCATTAATGTATCATTTACCTCTACTGCCTTAAACTTTGTACAGTTTAGGCATTGTCATCATCCTGTGCTAATAAAGCAAATGCAGAGCTGATAAGATGCTGCCCATTTACTGTAAGATCCTCTTAGTTGGTGAGGTTGCCACATGAGCTGGTTTTGCGCTAACTGATCATCCAAAATAAGAGGCCTATCTGATTGTGTAACCTCCAGGCCAATGAAGTCATCACAAGGGGCCATGTAAACATGTCAGCTGGGAACAGCCAACTGATATGGGGGTATATTTATCATGCTGTGTAAAAAGTGGAGTGACTCATTACTCCAGGGCTACCAATCAGCAATTAGATTTCAACAGTTAGAAAACCAAAGCAAAGCATCTGATTGGAGGTTTTACTCCTCTTTTTACACAGCATGATAAATATACCCCTTACTGTAAGCTCCCCAGTGGTGCCCAGGGATGGGTGGTTCGTACAGCTTATTAGTGTGCAAAATGTTGTTTTTTTTTATGAGCCATCAAAATAATGGTATATGTATGCTTTACTCTTGCCCTGTTTCAGGCATCAGCAGTGAAACCATACTCAAGCCAACATCCATCACAGAAGAGGAGCTGTTGGATCTCATCAACAAGCTTAACAATGATGATCATGTCGATGGGCTCCTTGTGCAGCTGCCTCTCCCAGGTAATGCCTAATAAGCTGCTTGCAAATTCACTGTGTCGCAGACTCGTGACTCATCCGAGTTCACAGGCTAAGAATAACAAAAGAGCAGATTTAATATGGAACATAATGGAGTGCATAGTGCATGCAAGTTTTATTCTCCATTTTTCCAGTGTTAATATATTTAGTCTGCCCTGTGGGTATGTGTCTGTAGAATGTATAAATGGCTGTTAATAATTAGAGATGCATAGCATCTGGGATTGGCCTCAAGATTCTGCCACTTTCTCTTAACATTCAGTTCTGGGGACTGGCCAGACATATGGCTTTAAAGGAACAGTTCAATGTAAAAATGAAACTCGGTAAAATAGATACACTACGCAAAAATATTTCTAATAGTTATTTTGGCAAAAATGTAATCTATAAAGGCTGGAGTGAGCAGATGTCTAACATAACAGCCAGAATTCTACTTCCTGCTTTCAGCTCTCTAACCTCTTAGTCAGTGACTTTGGGGGGGGGGGCACATATGACCCCCCCTCAAGTTACTGATTGCTAACAGCTTAGATAGCTGTAAAGGATGAAGTAGAGCTCTGGCTATTATGTTAGACATTTGTTCACTCCATCCTTTATAGATTACATTTTTGCCTAACTATATTAAAAATATGTTTTGCACATTTTATCTATTTTACCCAGTTTCATTTTTTCTCTGGCTGTTCCTTTAAGGGTAATGTCCCACAACAATTTTGCTTTGATTCTCTAATCTTTTGTGGAGGGTTCAGTGTATAGCCATATTGAAACATTATGGAAAGCCAATACAATGAACTTTTAAGCAGCTATTTTTGATTGATGTAAGCCTGAACTCAAGTGCCATCTAGTGGTGACTTTTTTAAACATGTTATAGAATAGTTTCCTTGGTTTTAATGATCGATAGATTGAGCACAGGCTTACCCAGCGGAGTGCTAAGTAGGGAGAACCTTTTAAACAGACTAAGACTAAGGTGGTCATTAAAATCAACATCTAGCTGCACAGTACATCTGCACTGCATACTTCAGTAGCAAATTGCATCCACTGACTTGGTTATTCGGTTTGTTTTGATCTCAGGTGTATCATGTAGCAAAATAAACCGCTAGGAAGAATGACTAAATATACCTCAACTGCAGCAGCTGGTCAAACTTCTCACACTTTTCACACAAGCCCTATGTAATGAACTCTTATTAATAGGTTTTAACGCCCTTCTAATCCTCCTTATCTACTAACAGCAGGAATAGCTTTCAGTGATAATTATAACTTTCCTGAAAGTTCTGGAAGAGTAAAACATTTTGCACCAATGTCTTTTTTTGATGGTCTGTGATATGTTACAGGACCCCCCTGACACAAATGTACTTAGTTTTATTCTTTCACATTTTTATAGAACACTTAGATGAGAGGGCTATCTGCAATGCTGTGACTCCAGACAAAGATGTAGATGGTTTTCATGTGGTGAACGTGGGCAGAATGTGCCTGGACCAGTACTCAATGCTGCCGGCCACCCCCTGGGGAGTGTGGGAGATCATTAAGAGAACAGGTAAGGAGAATGAAGCCATTCAGCTAGTAGCTTTCTCTGATCTGTTGTGATGAGTGAAATAGGGATTGATTGTAGAACATAAATCTGAATGTAATCTTACTTTTATAGCAATGAATGTGTGATTGTTTTTAAAAAGCGTACTCTCCCAGCTGAAAAGCAAACGCCAAGCCAGACTTATGCTTGACATAAGTCATAGAATACAAAATCTTCCTTTTATATAGGATACAAAACACTAGCGTGTCTTGCATTAACTGTATGATGGAACATGAACTTCAGCCTTGTCCTTTATAAGGTCTTTGAAACTTACTTTCTGTATCATAATTTACAGTAGGGGTTGCGTTTTCCCCACCATGTTCCCAGATACAATACCCAAGATACATGCATAGTGCTTACCTGACCAAGGCATATGTTATGTTATCTTAGGTCATTTTATTCACTTGTGAGAAACAAACTTTTTTTCCCATCGTAATCCCTTATGTATGGATAATTCATTCTAACGAAGTCTTCTAACGCTAAGAATTGTTTTCTGCTAAAAAAATTTTTTTTTTATTTTTGCTGCTCAAAAACAAGCAAATCTTTTCTGTGTCCTGCTAGGAATCCCCACTCTTGGTAAGAATGTGGTAGTAGCTGGAAGATCTAAAAATGTTGGGATGCCCATTGCAATGCTGCTGCACACAGATGGAAGGCACGAGCGCCCTGGAGGTGAGTGTCCTAGGGCATGCAGTCTAAACACAACCTAATCTTAGAACAGTATAGCATATAGATCCCTTGTACCACAGTGCTTGCTGACAAATAAAATGGCACATTAGTAATATTTTAATGTGGTTATGCATTGTTTGTCAGAGTATATATAACTTCCTCTGATTTTAATAGATCTGTGCTTATATAGATTTATATTTTAAAATGTCTGACTGATGCATATGTGCTTGTTACAGGTGATGCCACAGTAACTATCTCTCACCGCTACACTCCTAAAGAGCAGCTGAAGATGCACACCAAGATTGCAGATATTGTCGTTGCAGCTGCAGGTGAGCTACAATCTTGGATTAGGGATTCACAGACTAACTCTTCTTTTTGACATAAGCTCATTCATTTAGGCTAATGTGTAAAAAAAAAAAAAAAAAAAAAAAAAAAAAAGGGGGCGCAGCAAAGGTGCTTAGAATTGCACTGCAGTGTTCTGACAGAGGGATGTCACTAAGTAAAGACAACATAGGTCCAAGGAGTATGAGTTCTTCCAAAGAGTCCTGAATATATCCCAAGGTAGAGAATAACCAGATATCCCAATAATTTCACTGGCAAACTCATAATGGCAAGCAAAAAATCAGCTAAACTCAAATCCCCCTGCAGACCTTTGTGAAAATGATCTATTGGGACACAGTTGCCCATTTGTAATCCTACCTCTTGGTGCATCATAAGATCTTGCTGATGGCTGAGAAGTGTAAATTTGCATTGCTGTTAAACTATAAAATAAATTCTCATAGAAAGCCAGGTTCCTGAGATTAAAGTGGGGAAGTCCCACAATGTGCATGGCATGATCAACTGATAGAGTATAATATCACTTGTAAACTAGGATCTCTACACAAAGATGTTTTACAAAGTGCTGTGTGATTTTATTCCACACAGGTATCCCTAACCTTATCACAGCTGACATGATAAAGGAAGGTGCTGCAGTCATCGATGTTGGAATTAACCGCGTGCAGGATCCAGTCACCGGCAAACCAAAACTTGTTGGGGATGTGGATTTTGAAGGTAAAGAGAAGGATCCTTTTCTTTACAATATTACTTGGTCTATTTCTGCTTATAGTTATATGCCATATCCAGTATGCTTTGGGAAGCAGGGTTTTGAACAGGAGAGCAGTGCTAAACACTATCACTCACGTATCGCCTAAAGCAGTTGTACTGGTTCTAACAAATTTAAGTGATCATTTGAAATTTCCCCAGTTATCCAAGTCACAAAACAGCCCCTGGGTGTACAGGAGGTCTGTGTCATTAACATGTGCCATGTTCTCTTTTAGGTGTAAGGAAGAAAGCAAGTTACATCACTCCAGTGCCAGGGGGAGTGGGGCCCATGACTGTTGCCATGCTAATGAAGAACACAATCATTGCTGCAAAGAAAATGATGAAACCCACAGAGCTGCAAGCCGTTGCCATGTAACATCTGCTCCATGATTTCAATAGAACTTTACATTCCAAACCAACTTCATGAACAGGCCGAAGAAAAAAAATGCAATATTTGTATTTATTGTAGTGAAGCCCCTGGCTTTTTTGGGGGGGGTGGGGTGAAGTTATTTATTTGATACAGAGTTCTTGCTCGGCATGTGTAATGTGGAGAAGGCTTTGATGGATGCTAGTAGTTATTTCTTCTGCATAAAATGCAAACTCCTTGTGCTGTCAGAGGCCACTGTTACAAGTTGCTGTTACAGATAATAAGGTAAAGCCAAAGAGGTAGCTGCAGTTTGCATCGGTGATTAGTAAATGCTGCCTTCTGTACTGGGGTGGGGGGAACATATAAATGCTGCAGTTCCTGCCACCACAGAGCAGCTTTAACGTCATAGTGCACTGACCATAACATTAAGCTGACTAAGCCTGTTGCTGGCTGTAAATCTGATTTGCCTGCTTCTATGGGAGACCACTTACACTCATAGAAGCAGGCTGGACTCCTTATGAAAATGTTCATAAACATGGAATTCATGTTGGCAGCTGGATATCTTGTTAACATATAGTAGAATAAATCTAGAGCACTTGAACTTGTGGAGTAATTAGCAAGTCCATTTGCTCTAGATTTACTTCTACTCTGTATATACAATGACCTGGATGAATGAAAACCTTCATAGACATATCTTTTTAACCTTATATTGGGCAAATTGGCCAGGCTGCTATCAGATTTATGTCTAGACACAGAAGAAAGACAACAGTCCTACCTACTACCAAGTTATCATTGTACAAGATATTGTTTCATGGTCAGTTACTCAGGTTTGCAAGTCAATGAGGGCTCTTGGGTTTATTTTAAAAACCCATACAATCATAATTGTCTATTTTTACTTGTTTTTATGCTGTGTATAGTATGCCTTGAATGGAGAATGTGGCAGCGTATACTATTCTTTGAAATGCTGTGGATGCTGAAAGGGAGAGTTTGAAAGATCCAGTACACACAAGCCTGCTTTATCATTTGTTTCATGACATGAATAAGATGTAGGTGCCATTCTGGTATTAATTAAATTCTTATTCAGTTCTGATATTTGTGTCATGTTTTTTGCAAGTTAGTTACATGCCAGTTTGGTCACACATGGAGAGGCAATTTGTCCATTAATGGCACTGATTAGTAAAGCCAGATTTTTGACCCAAATGCTGGATAGTTAATAGCCCATACTGAAGCAGATATCGGGCTAAACCTTCTGCATGTGTGAAGGCTTGTTTTATATGTTCTGCAAGTAAAGCACTGCATGCAAAGCAGAAGGGAACTTTCTTTCATGGAATACTCTAAGCCATGAACCACATTCAAATGTAAAATATGTTGAGGAGCAACACAAACATAAAAAAAAGTTCCAAATATGGGCTGTGATTGGCTATTTGGTAGACCTCGTATGGACTGGCAGCCTACAGGACATTCAGTTGGAGAGCAACATGTTGCCCCTGTGCCCAGTGTCGGACTGGGACCCCAGGGGCCCACCAGAAAACCTCAAACCATGGGCACATTCTCCAAACTATTTTTCTTCCTCTTCTCATTTAACCTCTTTGTTCTACAAGTCTATTTTCTTTACATGCTACAATCTACTCCTCAATCCCCTAGTTTCCAAGCAAAACAAAGTGAATGACCATGAAATAGGCCAAATGGTTAGAGGCAGGAGGGCCCACTGACCCCTGGGCCCACTGGGAGATTTCCTGGTATCCCTGTGGGCCAGTCCGACACTGCCTGTGCCACTGGTTGGGGATTATTGCTCTGTAGGCTAATGCCCATGCACTGGGTTTAAATGCACAACCAGGGCAATTACTGATCCATATCCCAACTACAGGCCGGCTTGCCCACATTGGTGTTAATCTAAGTACAATAAGTATTGTGTATTTCAGGTTGTCCTGAAAAATAAGAGTATAGTTCCCCCTAAAAAACTAAAAAAAAAAGCCATAAAGAGCACAGAATGTTTAAAAAAAAAAAAAAGAAATCACTGACACTTATTCTTAAAGGCAACATATGGTTAAAAGTTGTCAGTTTTTGTATCTAAAAATAAGATTTACCTTAATACACATTAAAAATATTATGGGCTGTTTTAATTAAAAAGCCTTTTTCCTGACTTTACCTGAAGTATGGAGGTAGGAAGAATGTTACTGGATAATGAGAAGGTGTAGACTAATTAAAAAGGGGCATCTTTTGTCCATATGAGGTATGTGTTACCTTTTTAAGAGGTTTGAGGGGTTGTGAGCAAATGTTTGAGCACAGAGGGTCCTATACCAAATAAGAATGAAAAATAGTCCCTTAAAACCTACTCCAGATTATTACATTGAAATATTGTAGATGTCATTTATTGACTATTAGTGGTTTGAATATTGACAAGCATGTATCAGAAAATGTACATTCAGTCATTAATCGGTAGTTTAGGTTACAATACATTGCAATTATGAAATACTGAAATATTCTAAACACTTGTAAAATACACTGATTAATTGATAGAATCTGTAAGACTTGTTTTTATTCCTATCATTTATTCACATTAATATTTCGTAATCTTTTAAAATGTCCTTATTTTATGGCTAAATGCCATTGACTGGATTTAATGATATATGTAGTTTAAAAAGAGAATATAAAAAAAGAAGGCATCTTATGAAAGAAGTACCCTTCTATGTGTTAATGTATCTTGTTCCGCCCCTTCTAATGGTTGTCATATGATGGAGGATCCACTTTTTTTTAAAAAAAAATTGATCTCATATCTGTAAGTCCTACCTGGCAGAAAGATCTTGTACATTTATGTTGTGTAGGGCAGGGGGGCAAGTGCGAAATCCAGATACAAACTACCATTTTTTGCACTTTGTACCCTGCCTTTCGCTATAGTTTATTTGCCCTAGATTTCTGTGTTCCATTATTATTATTAGTATTCCTAAAGGAAAACTATACCCCCAAACAATGTAGCTCTCTTCTGTTCTCTTAAACCAGCTCATGTGTAAAACCCTGCTTCATCTAAATAAGCCGTTTTCATAAAAATGTTTAAGAGAATGTGTCATTAGGGTAATCCCAAATTGAATATTACCAATTTAAGTACTAAGGAACACACCTTGGGATCATACAATTCATGCTGCAGGAAAACAAACCAAGGGCACACATACATGTTTGGTCGTGTCAGCCAATTAATGGGCAGAGTTCTGTCTTTTACTCTCGCACTTCTTGTCACAGTTAGACCTGCATCACTTCCTGTCAGGTGATCTGAGGGAACACACGGTACTAACACAAAATGGCCCATGGGAAAAAATGTAAGAGGCCAATATTTGCTCGTGTGTGTATATATATATATATATATATATATATATAATTTATTTTGTAGTTTGACGAGAATCTTTAATAGTGCACTTAATATGATAGAAACTATCTGTTGGTTAAGTATTTATTCTGGGGGTATAGTTTTCCTTTAAAGGAAAGAAAAGGACAGTAAATACAAACTGCATGACCGAGTAGAAGATAGATGAGAGAAGATAGATGACGAGCAGTGTTGGACTGAGATGTCAGGGGCCCACCAGAAAAGCTTGGACCATAGGCCCACTTTCTAAACTATTAATCCTCCTCTCCTCCCTTAAAGGAACAGTAACACCAAAAAATGTATATATTTTAAAGAAATTAAACTATAATGTACTGCTGCCCTGCACTGGTAAAAATTGTGTGTTTGCTTCAAAAACATTACTAGAGTTTATATAAACCCTGGTGTGTAGCCATGGGGGCAGCCATTCAAAAGAAGAAAAGGCACAGGTTATATAGCAGCTAACTGATAAACCCTGTAGAATACAATGGTGTCTTATCTGTTATCTGCTATGTGCCTGTGCCTTTTCTCCTTTTTTCCAGCTTGAATGGCTGCCCCCGTGGCTACACAGCAGCTTATTTATATAAACTATAGTAGTGTTCCTGAAGCAAACACCCCAGTTTTACCAGTGCAGGGCCACAGTACATTATATTTCAAACACTTTCATTTTTTGGTGTTACTGTTTCTTTAACGTCTTCTTTATCCAAGTCTTTTTACTCTATCCTTCCATCTCTTTTTCCCATACAGAAACAGGGAATGGCCATGCAATTGGCCAAATAGTCAGAAGCAATAGGGCCCACTGGGAGTTTTCCTGGTATCCTGGTGGGCCAGTCTGACAATGATGACAAGTAGGTATATAATGATATACAAAATAGAAAAACATGATGACATAGATAAATGGCAGAGAGGTGACAAATAGAAGACAGATTATAGAGAGATGACAAATAGGCAGGTAATATTAGATAGCAGACAGATGATAATAATAGATGACAAATAGGACTATAAAATTGTTTGCCTTGTACTAAAACACTTTTGTGCTGCTGTTTTCTATTTTCTGCTGTGGTGCCTTAAATATTAATTTATCACAAAAAATTATAACACTGATGGGAAAATTGGTATTTGCATAACAGGAGATGTCCACATTTCCTTAGGAACATGAGTCACATTCTAAATCATTAACTACCAACTGGCTTTTCTCTGTGTCATTCTGATTTACAGATTTTCCTTGTGCAGGGCTTTCTTATACACCATTTCACAAATCATAGTGATAAATTTACAACACAACAAACTATACATTATGTATTAGAATATTGATAGGTGCCTTCTAATGTTTTATACATCTCCACCATCCACTCATAAAGCTGTTGCAAGTATTATTACATTTGAATTCATGGCTCTCATACCCACTAAAAAAATAGATTTTAGTCACTTTCACACTTGTGCACACACGTCATAGAAAGAGCACAAAGAATCTTCTGAACCCAAAAACTATAGCTTTAATGTTTTAGTGGTGACTTATATTGCCAGAAGACAGAAGAATTTCATTCCAGGCAGATGGTATTACTTGACACAAGGTCCTTGGGGGTTACAAAGTAGTTTCACTGCCTCTGTCTTTGGGGTTTCGGTCAACGTCTGAGTCCTCGTACTCTGATTCCATTTCGATTTTCACTTGAGGGACGGTGTTTATTGCATTTTTAGGAAAGCCAATGGCAGGAGAAGGAGGGCAGGAGATCTTCAGGTGAAGGGTAATACTGCGAAAGAGAATGTAAAGAGGTTGCAGCTCTATTCCATACAGAACATACACAATGAGCGGCATTATTATTTATTCATGCATCCAGTGCTCACCTTTCATTTCAAGTGCAAGAAAATTGCCCAGATATGTAAACTGACTATAGCTAAATCTGAATTTAAAGATGTCCAAGATGGAAACAACTTTTTTGTAGGCACAACAACATTTACCTGATTAGGGTAACTGTAATTAGTTTGTATGATCAATTGATCATTTATAAATTTTCAAAATCAACTCTTGAGTTTCAATAAGAATAAATTATCTTTTCATTTATTTATAAATAAATGAATATCTACATGTATTTGTTGGGTATATGTTGCACACAGGGGTTTTGTGAAGATAAGTAAGCCTTTTATCTTAAAACTCCACTAAAATTACTCTGTACAACCCCCAGAATAACCTTTCCCAATATGCACATTTATTTTGTTTCTCTATTACAAGAAACTGAACCGCAGCTCTTTTACTGACTTCCTTCTCTAGTGTGAAGCTCTGCTGCTTTTTCTTTTTGAGTCTCTCTCTGACTATGAAGACCTTTAAAAAGGTGCCTTCCGGGCAATTAAAAAAAAACAGTAGCCCTTTGAGGTCATCATAGTCAGAGATAGAAGTGCACAGAAAGCAAAAGGGGGTGGAGCTTCATGCTAGGTGTACTAGAGAAACTAAATAGATGTGCATGCAATGAGAAAGGTATGTTTTTCTGGGGTCTGTACAGAGTAATTTTAGTGATTTAAAAAAAAAAAAAAAAAGGTTTAGCTATTTTATTAAAGCTGTTGCATGGGAACCATAATTCAAAGAACCAGAGGGAAACACAATTTGGAAAATGCTGTTTTAGTATACATAATTGTAGAAGAGTATTAAAAATACCCACCTGCGATCCACATCTGATCCGCTGGGAGAGGTGTCTCCATGCAAACCCCCTGAGCGGCCACCTTTGTCCTATATTTGTAAAAAAAGATATATGTGTCTGTTTAATGACAGAAATGCTGATGTATCACCCATTTTAGATTTCAAGTGCAGTGATCCCTTGGGCCATAGTAGACTTCAACGGTTTTAGGGGTGTCCACAGTCAGCAGAAGGCCCTGAGCAGAAGTTCCTAAGGCAGAAGTTACTAAAACATTCCTACACCATTTGCTTGATAATCTGTATGCCAGGCTTGATAGCCACTAATGCAGTGATCCCCAACCAGTGACTTTTGAGCAATATGTTGCCCACCAGGTGCAATTTTTTAAATGTCTGACTTAAAAGCAACTTTTGGAGATACAGTTTTAATCCAAGCAGAGTCTCCTGCAGGCCAGCAGTCCACATGGGGCTACAAAATAGCCAATCGCAGCCCTTATTTGGCATTCCCAAAGAACTTTTTTCATGCTTGTGTGGCTCCACCAACAACCTTTACATCTGAGTATGGCTCAGATCTTTTGCAAACTTTACAAGTACAAATATTTTGTAGTTGAAGCTAGGAAAACTACCTGCTTGGTGCTGACATTACCTCGTCACTATCAGAGTCGTCTTTCCCTTTTTTCTTCTTGCACTTGTCCTCTTGCTTTTTCTTCTCCTTCTCAGGCAGGATATCATCCAGCCAAGCAAGATCATGCTGACTAAAAACCCAGTCAAGCATTTTTCTCACCATCATCAAGCCGAGGATCTAAGAAGAGAACAAGATGGCAATCACCAGCTGATTTATCAGAACCTATGGCACAGCGCCCTTGTCATCATGTTGGTTAAGTGTACTCTAAGGGGCTGATTTACTAAGACACGATTTCGAATCCGAATTGGAAAAATTCCGATTGGAAACGAACATTTTGCGACTTTTTCGTATTTTTTTGCGATTTTTTCAACGTCTTTACGATTTTTGCGTAAAAACGCGAGTTTTTCGGCGTCTTTACGATTTTTGCGTAAAAACTCGAGTTTTTCGGCGTCTTTACGAAAGTTGCGCAAAGTCGCGATTTTTTTCGTAGCGTTAACACTTGCGCGCTAAGTCGCGCCTTTTTCGTAGCGTTAAAACTTAAAAGGCGCGACGTTTCGCGTAAGTTTTAACGCTATGAAAAAATCGCGACTTTGCGCAACTTTCGTAATGGCTACGAAAAACTCGCGTTTTTACGCAAAAATCGTAAAGACGCCGAAAAACCCGCGTTTTTACGCAAAAATCGTAAAGACGCCGAAAAAAATCGCAAAATTACCGATCATTACGAAAAAAACGCAATCGGACACATTCGGCCCGTTCGTGGGTTAGTAAATGTGCCCCTAAGAGTAAACCATAACGTTTCTCTGGTCAGTTCTTAGCAGAGTAGCATCACGCTAGGGCTCATTTATGACTGCAAGCTCAGTTTCTCTGCAGTTTGTTGCACGTAAAACACCATTTATTAAAGGTATCTGCACCACCATGTGCCCTTTGCACTTCTGTGTTCCAAATCGATCACAATTGTGCCTATTGACACAGGGGAACCCTGGAGCATTCCCTTAGTGCTCTGTATCAATAGGTGCAGTGCGCTCAGAGGCGTTTGTGATGCCGCCCCCCTTACCCCGCCCTGCTCAGAAAATCAGCACTGGAGGTGGCGCTGTATCTCTAGTGCTCTCTGCACTAGAAGAGCTCAAATTCTGGTTAAAAAAATTGAATTTTTGCAAGGAGAGGCTCCAGGAAAACTGCAGGGTGCTGTGACCTGAGGCGAGATTCTCAATGCACCTCATGGCAGCAGGGCCGCCTGAGTGCACTTGTGTTTAAAGAATTGTGCCCACACGTCACTTTCACACCATAAATGATGCCAAACAGACATGGAAAACATTTAGTGCAATGGTACGTTGTATGTTGAAGTGCACTCAGTTGTGTTAATTTGGATACATTGGCCAAGTTGCATTAGGCACAGCTCCCCCTGGTAAGCACAATGGCACTGGAATTCTAGGAAAAACACTTAATTATAGGAAAAATTCATGACTACCGCATTGAAATTGCTGTTTGCTCACTGCACTTAGCATGGTAAATGAACCTGGATTATTTTACTAAGGATATTTCCTTTTCAGCTGTAGCCAGATGACTGAAATGGCCAGCAGGTGACACTATTGTATTAATTTAAAAATGAATATCTTAAAATCTAGAAAAAAAAGTAATATCAATTACATTTACATTCATTTGTTTTGAGGGTCTACATGTTCTTTAAGTAGATATATGGGGGAGATAAGAAAGGTTAGCTGAACCACAACAAAAAGAATTCTCTTTCGGTCAGGCCTAGACTGGCAATCTGTGGATTTTGGCAAATGCCAAAGGGGCTGCTGTAAGATGCCATAGTCACTATTTATTGTCCTGTTGTGGGGCTGTTTGGACCTCTGTGTGCGTGGGGACTATTTTGATTCTCAGTCTTGACCTGCTTTCAGTCAAAACATTATATGGTATTTTGTCCTCACCATGACTGGGAAAATAATAGCAGCAACTGTCGACTTGAGGATCCATAGGACAGCAAGGCAGATAATTTGGACCAAAGTGAACAGATGGACTTTGCGTAAGGGGACGTGCCGGAGATATGCATAGTCAGGCTGATGCTTTGCTGGCATCATGAAGAGCTTACAGCGATCCCAGAACTGAGGAAGGATAAAACAATGTCAGCACTGGCAACTTGCCACACCAGTGGTTGCCTAGTTTGTCAAGTCAAACAACTGCATTCTGCAACTCCATTTGTCTCCTAGCCTATCAACATTTTTCCCATTCAACATTTGTATGACTAATTCTCAAAAAGGTTGTATACATGACACAATTATAGCCACAGCCACTTTTTATAAAACATTATTTGAAAGTTGTCAGTGGAAGCAGAAA
This sequence comes from Xenopus tropicalis, assembly GCF_000004195.4. Classification (NCBI taxonomy): domain Eukaryota; kingdom Metazoa; phylum Chordata; class Amphibia; order Anura; family Pipidae; genus Xenopus; species Xenopus tropicalis. Next base: position 121,304,397 of record NC_030679.2, read on the forward strand.
ATGACAGGAAAGTGGTCTGTGAATAACTGCAAATACAAGATTTTTATACAACATGAGAAAAATTATCTTGGGTTTCTAATGTTTTTCCTAACCAGAAGAAAATCAGCCCAACTCCCTTTCTTTCACCTGACAACTTCCTCGAGTAGATCACGTGGAGAACTGGCCCACAGGTCAGTTGAACAGCACATTTTCCCCTTCGAATCTAGAGAAACTAGGCCAAGACGTATTTGTAGTATAAGGCAATACTACTTGACCTGATGCTTTGTTGTACTGCCCCCCAGCTACCCAGTCACCAACACTCTATCCTGTGAACTGTCAGCAATGGCCTGACACTCATTGATTGCTCACTCATTGCCAGTCTTCACTTCCCGTTCCCTCTCCCTCCCATTGTGCCCCTATCTTTGCTCCAGGGACAGATGCCCCGCCTACTCCTTTTGCTGGCCCTGCAAATAGACATACTTCTCAAATCCCTTCCTTGTGGCCTTTAGGCTGAGCCCTAAGCCACTATTCCAGTATCCCCCTCCCAGGGGAACTGGACCCACTACCCTAAGAGATTTTTCCAGATTTCTAGATTTTTTTAGAATGTGAATTACCAAATTCAGAATGTGGGGTAACGAAAGCAACTCCGCTTATGGGTGCAATTAAATTAAAGGGCACTTTTCCCCCTAAAAGCTAAATACCAAACACAGTAGGATTGGGAAAGTATTTATTTTAAATCCTTGCCATATAGGTAACCTTGATGCTTTATACCATTATGCTACAATGCAATGCTACTATGCGAATTGTTACCTGGATTCCACTGAGTGAAGCCACTCCCATATAGAGAAACACACCATAGAGCACCGGCATTGGGATATACTAGAAGAGAAGAAGCACAGTCATACACATACTATAAGAAATGAGGCTGCAGGAGTTTGTGGCTAATGTTTATAGTAGTTTGAGAAAACTAAAAGGGTAGCTCACCTTTACACACTTATTTTTTTCAAGTAGCTCATACTGTCTATTTTTTTTTTAAAATGATCGTTATTCTAAAAATGAATTCATTTTTCTCAAAAGCAAACTTGACCCATAGTTAAAAATCCCTGACCCTTAGACCAAAGCCAGGCCAAAGAGAATGGCACCCAAGGCAAATCCACTGCCCCCCTTTTCCCCACTGCCCACTTGCCACCTCTGCTCAGCAGCTCACCCTGTCACCCTAGGCACATGGCTCTGTTGCCTTTAGTTCCAGCCCTGCCTCAGGCGATAATCACTTGCTAACAGCAGCCAAGATATCACAAAATATACTAGAATTATACTATAAGCCTGTAACAATGGTTCTCAACAGAGTTTAGTAAAACTTCGAATCTGGAAGCTCAGTAGGTGCCAATAACTAAAATGTAAGATTGCTGTTCTGAGCACTAGTTTTCATAAGCAGTTTTACACTACTTGTTTAATGACTGTGAAACAACCACATCACCTGCTGTTCATTTCACAGATTGGATAAAACTGGTAGAAAATGTAGTAAATGAAAAAAGGAACATCATTTAAAGAATTGTTATGGAGCCGAGAAGAGGCATCTGGTGTTGCTCTGGTCAGATCTAAGCACAACAAGACAAGGCTTTTTTATTTTTCATTAACTTAATTTTCTCCTGGGGGTGCCAAATAAGGGCTGTTATTGGCTGTTTGGTAGCCCCTATATGGACTGGCAGCTTATAGGAGGCTCTGTTTGGCAGGACACCTGTTTTTATGCAACCAAAACTTGCCTCCAAGCCAAAAATTAGAAAATAAGCACCTGCTTTAAGGCCCGTGGGAGCAACATCCAAGGAGCTGGAGAGCAACATGTTGCTTACAAGCCACTGGTTGGGGATCACTGCTTTAGAGGTTTTGGATTTTTAAGGCTGGTTTTTGTGTGGCAATTAAAAAAATATAAGCTGCAGTTGCTGCACGCGGACTTTTTCAGTTCGGATTTCTTTTGTAAATGTTGGACATTTGTGAAAATTAGTTTAGTCTAATTTTTACAAATAAAAATATTATAATAGAGTTTTGCCCCTAAGTGTTTAAGAGACTGAACTGGATGTCAGGAAAAGATTGACTTCTGCAACTGTATAAGTAACCACAGGGTGGTGCAACAGACTCAAGTACTGCCGCAGAACTGCAGCTGTGGGTCTGTCCTTACTGCAGGAAACATTTCTACTGCTATAGAATGAGTGGAGTGAATGCTGATACAACCATGAACACAACAAAATGACGATATATAGAGATAGGAAGATAGATAGATAGATGACAGATAGACATTTTACCATATACTTATTGTATATGGTTGCATATACAATATGCAACCATATACAATAGACACCTTACATAGTTACATAGTTACATAGTTAAGTTGGGTTGAAAAAAGACCGAAGTCCATCAAGTTCAACCCTTCCAAATGAACCCCCAGCAAACATAAACCTATACCGACCTATCTATACACTCACATACATAAACTATATATACCAACATCAATACTAACTGTACATTTAAATATCACAATAGCCTTGGATACTATGCTTGTTCAAGAACTCATCCAGGCCCCTCTTAAAGGCATTAACAGAATCTGCCATTACAACATCACTAGGAAGGGCATTCCACCTTTGCCTTGCCCTCTAGTGCTTCCTTGTACTTACTCATGCTGGCATGTCTGAACTGTTGTCTACAGGGGTTAGAATTCTAATGCATGCTGGATAAACTATGTGGCCCACAGAAATATCTTAGACTGCATGTAGATACTGTATAATCAAAGTGCAAGGTGCTATTATCTAGTTTAGGCTGAGCCCTGGTCATTGTATGGAACATTAGCATTTTAAGTTTTGTACTTGAGCCTCTTCCACCCATTCTTTCCTCCATGCTGCACTGCAGCAGTGACACTAAGATCTCTTGTAAATACATAGCCATATCCGTCCCGCTGCAGGGGAACTAGACCCATATGAACATGCCCCCTGCTGATTTTATATTTACTTTACTGGCTGTTATTGTGTCAGAGCCTTTGAATGGTAATTATTTCCAATATATCTTCATTGGCTGCCAGCTGTTATTTGTAGCTTGGTCACTGTGCATTACCAGTACCTGCCCCATAAAATTTGCAACAAAAAACAACTGAAAAATGAGGTACAGTACCTTCAGCACAGGAGCCAGGAAAACAGAGATTCCAGTTAAAATGAACACTACAATTCCTGTTACCCTTTGCTCCCTAATGAGAAATAAAAGTATTGTTTAAGAAAGGCAATGAAAGTAACATGCATGGTTAATGTTTATTCTGGTATAATGTTCTAAAATATATATATATATGTTCTATCTATCTATCTATATCTATCTATCTATCTATCTATCTATCTATCTATATCTATCTATCTATCTATATCTATCTATCTATCTATCTATCTATCTATCTATCTATCTATCTATCTATCTCTATCTATCTATCTATCTATCTATCTATCTATCTATCTATCTATATCTATCTATATATCTATCTATCTCTATCTATCTATCTATCTATCTATCTATCTATCTATCTATCTATCTATATCTATCTATCTATCTATCTATCTATCTATCTATCTATCTATCTATATCTATCTATCTATCTATCTATCTATCTATCTATCTATCTATCTATCTATCTATCTATATCTATCTATCTATCTATCTATCTCTCTCTCTATCTCTATCTATCTATCTATCTATCTCTCTATCTCTCTCTCTCTCTCTCTATCTATCTATCTATCCATATCGATATATGTGATATTTATCTATATTTCTATATACATATCTATATATGTGCTATCTATCTATTATCTATCTATCTATCAATCATCTATCTATCTATCTTTCTTTCTATCAATCAATCTATCTATCCATATCAATATATGTGCTATCTATCTATCATCTTTTTTCCCTCCATCTCTTTCTCTCTCTCCCCCTCTTTCTCTCCATATCTATCTATCTATCTATCTATCTATCTATCTATCTATCTCTCTCTCTCTCTCTCTCTCTCTCTCTCTATCTATCTATCTATCCATATCGATATATGTGATATTTATCTATATTTCTATATACATATCTATATATGTGCTATCTATCTATTATCTATCTATCTATCTATCTATCAATCATCTATCTATCTATCTATCTTTCTTTCTATCAATCAATCTATCTATCCATATCAATATATGTGCTATCTATCTATCATCTTTTTTCCCTCCATCTCTTTCTCTCTCTCCCCCTCTTTCTCTCCATATCTATCTATCTATCTATCTATCTATCTATCTATCTATCTCTCTCTCTCTCTCTCTCTCTCTCTGTCTGTCTATCTATCTATCTGTACCAAGAAGAGAATACACCGGTCTACTGTCCAACTAAAAGCTTTGGATAAAGAAAATGTACAGGTACTGTCTAACTACAAGCTTTTTATAAAAGGAATGTACAGGTACAGTGCAAGATTGTTAGCTGCCTTTAATACAGTTACCTACCTTACTCCTAGAAACTGTGGCTGTTCTCCAGGGGCACTGGTCTCTGTCTCCATCTTCAAGCTGTCAATGTGGGCAATAGAAATAACAGTGGCTGCCACGTACCAGGGCAGTCCCATAAAGGAGCAGACGGCCATTAATACCCCCACCCAGAAGAGATCCAGGTGGTACCCACAACCTTTCTGCAACACAAAAGTGATTGCCAAGTAACTAGAGCGTTTATTCCCTTCTGTTCTCTGGGTCTGACTCTTAAAGGACAAACCTTTAAAATGTAAAAAAACATGTAACATCATTGTAATTAACTTTAACCAGACGACTTTCAACACTGTTTTTGTAGTCAAAGACCAGCGTGCAGAGATTATAAATAGACAGACAAATAATGTTTTTATGTTAAATATTAAAACCAAGTACAGAAGAACAGGAACAGCACCTCTTGTCTTTGTAGATGAAAATGCCTTTATTGCAAAGTTTTTTGGGGCAAACAACAACAGCGGCTGTACCTGGATGTGCCGATGGAAAGTGGCCATTGGGGAACCTGCACTACTTCTAACTAATCACAAGGCTTGGTGCTGACTACTACTCTCCTAAATATTAAAACCAATAAAAATGTTGATGATACATATACCCCTTTAGATCAAAGTACCCAATGGATACCAGTGCACCTTCAAGGAAACGGAAGTGTACTTGACCCCAGAAAAAGCATTGTAATTAAAGGAATAGTGACCATTATTTTCTACCTAATGTGCCCCCCTCCTCCCCCCAGCTTACCCCTTACTTACCTGTGTTGTTCTCCAGTGCGGCCTGAAACTGAACAGCTTCCTGAGTGACAGCGCACTTGGGGGTTTGCGATAATGTTCTCATAGGCTGGGGCGATGTTAATATTAGTCCTCCAGCCTATCAGAATGTTGAATAGCAGCACTAGGGTTTATGTAGGCCTGTTAAAACCTGGAATGTGTTACTGTCCCTTTAATGGATATTGCAAAGTTGCTTAGAATTGCACTTTTTTTTTTATTTTGTAAAAATAGTTTTTGGAGCCCCTTGACTATAAATGGATCACAGTGAGTTTCATGAATGTACTGCCAATAGACCTTAAGGATAACACACCTTTAGCTTGTTCTCTTTTCTATTGACGATGACAGCAGTAATCTGCTCATCCATGAAGATCAGAATGGTCACCAGCAGAGCAGGAAGTGCACTGGCCAAGTAAATCCACCAAGGGTTCTTGCCAAAGGGAAATACAAACCAACCTCTGTCAGGCCGTGTGGGCTGGAAGGGGAGAAGAAGATGATTAGTTGCAGTAGCTGCATATCAGTGTGGCACCATATCTAGCACAGATGTGGTTCTAGAACTATGATGAGTCAGGAACCCTTGTGGTTCTTGGCACTGCTACTACTAAGATATTTGACATTCAATCAAAATTTTATGCATTGCTTGTTAGCAAACACTGACTTGCCCAGTAAAAGTGCTACTCTGCTTGGTACTGAATTGAATAAACTGAAGTATAGTATAACCAATAGGGATGGGGAAAAAAAAATAATATTGCAAGCCTGTACATGATAAAACAGTGCAACAATGCTGGCTTTTGGTCAGTTATAATCTAATCAAAGCTTTAATATCATTTGTATCAACAGAATAACTATAACATAATATTCTAATAATAATGATAATGGCATTTGACAAGTTTCCTGGATCTTCACAGATACTGTGACACCTAATATCTTCTGTATGTCATAACATCCTAAGCCTCCTCACTTGTTCCTTTCTCTTATCTTCCTGAAACCCATTTTCCTTCACATACGCACACAACAGTCAGAAGGTTTGGGGTTGATTTGGGGGGCCATTTTATTGAGTGCAACCTTCCTACTCAGCTCAGTTACAGCTTCTGGCAGTCAGGCAGCATTGCAAGTGCTGAGCAGTGAATGAATGGGTGATGGAGGCCTGGAGGGCTGGCAATATCACAAGGACACCATGTTCTCTCTGTAAATGTACTTAAAGGAATACAGTCATGAGAAAACACTTTTTTTCCCAATATGTATCAGTTAATAGAGCTTCTCCACCAGAATCCTGCATTGGAATCTGTATTTTAAAGCCATATTCTTCATTTCCCAGGGCACCACAGCTATGTGACCTGTGCTCTGATAAATTTCAGTCACACTTTACTGCTGCGCTGCAAATTGAAGTGATATCCCCCTCTTCCAGCAGCCAATCAGCAGAACAATGGGAAGGGAGCAAGACAGCAGCTCCCAGTAGGTATCAGAATAGCACTCAATAGTAAGAAATCCAAGTCCGGCTTGGGACTCCTCCAGTTACATGGGAGTAGAAGAAACAATAGGTTACCTGAAAGCAGTTCTAATGTGTAGCGCTGGCTCCTCTGAAAGCTCAGACTCAGGCACAATGCACTGAGATGGCGCCTACACACCAATATTACAGCTAAAAAAATACATTTATTGGTTGAAGAATACAATTTTAAATGGTAGAGTGAATTATTTGCAATGTAAACAGTGTAATTTAGAAATAAAAAGTTCACCATAAAAATCAGTAGATTTTTATCAGTAGAACATGCTTAAATGATGCAACCATTACTGTGTAGAACCTTAAAAACATTATCATAATTCTATTAGTACTTAAATATTAGGTCTAGCATGAAAGCTAGAAGTGTTAAATTAAGCACCATGCATGCACTTTTTCCCTTTACCTTAAACTCAGTAGGCACTTGCAGTTTGGGAGTATCTAATCCACAGAGACTGTCAAGACCAACAAATATTAGAATGGACATGAAGATTGAGAAGTCACTAATAAGTTTACGTAGCTAAGAAGGCAGCGTGGGAAAGAGAGAAGGGAAACAAGAGTAGTTAGAAGTTGCCAAAATGTCTTCATAAACTGATTATGACAGATTTGGACATATTCATTTAAGAAAGCTTTCCATAGTTCTTTAGAGAACTTACCTTTTCAGTGATCAGAAACTGATGTGTCGTTTGAGGCTAACCCAGACAGGTCCCTTATACATAACAATAACATTATCGACTAGTTATCCCAAACCCTCAGCTAGTCAATATGCATATTGTTACATAGTCAAGATATGGATATATTAGGAAGTTGGTGAAAATGCCTATTGCTTCCACTGCTTATTAAAGGATAAGTAAACTGATTTTACTTACTGATTACTTACTGATTGTAGAATTGCTCAGAGAGCTTTCCTAAGCACTTTTGCAATTTACATTTATTTTTTAGTTTCAGATAAACATAATGATTTTTTTTATCATTTTTATGTCCTTAATCAGAGCAACATCTGAACACTTCTCTGTTTTCCTTCTGAGAGTGTGTCTCTGTGACTGTACAGTAAGAGAAACCGACCAGCAGGCAGTGCTGTTGTTACAAAATTCCTTATATTGGCAGTTAATAAAAAATTATAGCTCTGAAATTGAAATAAAAATGCTTAGAAAAGCAGCCTGAGCAATTTTACATTCAAAATGTTAAAGGTTTACTTTTCCTTTAAAGTCACCAGTGAAATATAATACTTTAATAAGGGACAGACATAGGAACAAGGGAGGGAAGATTTAGCGGAGCCAACCTTGATTTCACTAGGAACATGCAACTTTGGTGTCTCCAACTCAAAAAATGCATCAACCCCGCAGAAGACAAGGATTGTGAAGACAATGGCAAAATCAGCCACCAGGGTACGCAGCTGGGGAAACAGGGAAGATATTTAGGTAAACAGGATGGTTGCTTTGAGAGACAACAGTGTTTATTTACACGAAATGTATCTTCAGAGGTTGGGTAAGAAAAAGGCAATGCGTAAGAAACAGAAAACATAATAAATATCCATATATTACTATTAGAAGTACACTTAGGGCATATTTATTATAGTGTGTAAGCCAATATCATCGGTGATGTTGCCCATAGCAACCAATCAGCAATTAGATTTGAATGGTCACCTACAAGTTATAAAACAAAAGCCAAGAGCTAATTGGTTGCTATGGGCACCATCACCTGTGATGTCGGCTTACACACTATAATAAATATGCCCCTCAATGTTGTATTTACTACATTAAGTACAGTTTATAAAACATTAACTTAGCCATTTAATAAAGGGTGCTTCATTTGATACAAAGCTAGTAGCCCATAATAACCCGTGTTTGTGCTAGACCTGCACACACTTTGTGCCTTTCTTTATATTACACTAAAAGTATCAATAAGTTTCCAGCAAGGCCTAGGTAGGGTTGCCACTTGCCGGTAAAATACCGGCCAGGACCAGGACCAGTATTCCAAATTTACCAGCAATGTACTTGTCGGTAAAGTTGTAATACCTTGTCAATCTGCCCCCTGACCTGCCTCCAATCCATTCCTTTTTGCTCCTAAACGAACCAAATTCCATATTGTATAAGTCCTTGCCAACCTGTCTCCGCCCCTTTGACATCACAACTCCTCCTGTGACATCATCACTCCTTCCATTTAGATAATTGCCCTCCCACTCATGGCCCTACCCTCACCCTGCTGGTATAGGTTTTATAAAAAGGTGGCAACCATAGACATAGGGCTCACTTTTCCTACCCTTATCATAATTAACCCCCTTGGGCATAAATATCCTTACCTTGGTTGGGAAGTAGCGGCTAAACTTAAATTTCTTCAGTGATAAGGTCATGGAATAAGTTCCAAAGAACAAGATGAAGGACATGAGGGCAAGGTCTGGCACATATTTGCACGAGTTTCCTACTAGGCTGCCACCGTATTTCAGACATTCCTTCATACTCAGCTGGGTCCAGTCCAGAGCTGTAGCATTAATACCATTGTACTTGGAATTCACATAGGGAAAATAACACACAAAGATATTTAGAACCGTACATCTTTTTATGGTGCCATTTGCACAATTATTCTCCTACTTGCTTTCCTACTCTACAGGCGATATATGTAGGGGACTGGTAAGTTATGTCCCTTACTGGCAGTCCCTTAGTTATTTAGACACCTATAGTGGGTCCTCAATATAGAAGGTGTGATGTTGCTGCACCGAGTTAACAGACTCAAGACTGAGCAGAACTTTCTATACATGTACTGAGTCCCTTTCCTGGGTCAAAGCATGATCCTTGTAATTCTTTAGTTTGGCCACAAGCCAGTTTGCTATAATATAAAAGGCTTAGCAGTCTTGTGTTCAAGGTCCATTTTGTTACATCTCCACCCCAGCAGGCAGGTGGACAGAAGCTGGGTTTAAGAGTAGGCCCAGACAGGTCAGGTTATGTTCTGTTACAGGTCACACTAGGGGGCACATTTACTAACCCACGAACGGGCCGAATGCGCCCGATTGCTTTTTTTCGTAATGATCGCGACTTTTTCATTACTAATACGATTTGTGCGAAAAAACGCGAGTTTTTCGTAGCCATTCCGAAAGTTGCGCAAAATCTGGCGATTTTTCGTAGCGTTAAAACTTGCGCAAAAAGTTGCTTTTTTTCCGTAGCGTTAAAACTTGCGCGAAACGTCGCACCTTTTAAGTTTTAACGCTACGAAAAAGGCGCAACTTTTCGCGCAAGTTTTAACGCTACGAAAAAATCGCCAGATTTTGCGCAACTTTCGGAATGGCTGCGAAAAACTCGCGTTTTTCCGCGCAAATCGTATTGGTAACGAAAAAGTCGTAAAGACGCCGAAAAAATCGAAAAAAATACGAAAAAGTCGCAAAATGTTCGTTTTCAAATCAGAATTTTTCCAATTCGGTTCAGATTCGTGTCTTAGTAAATGTGCCCCTTAGTGTGACAGATAGTTAAGGCTAGCTAGCATAGGGCCGGCTCCTATGAGGATAATAGAGGGATTAAGATCCTGCTGTTGCCAGAAGTAGGGTCCCAGTGTACAGACTCAAAAATTAGATAGAGAATTGCCTGAGTTTCACTTGGAAAAGGCCTAACCTGATATCTGAGAGGAACCCATTGTTGCCCTGCAGAGATAAAGTTGTATGACCAAGTATTGTGAGTATATGTCTGACCTGTATTATGCCTGAATCCTGCATTGTTACTTGTTTATACTCCTATGTGTATCAAGAACCACTTCCTTGTGAGTTACATTTGCACAAAACCCTGGCCTCCAACAGGCTAACTCCTGAGAGAAATGCATTCTGGGTAAAGTTTGGGTTATCCTGTGGTAGTACAAGTACAAATTTACCATAAGCTTACATAAATATACCAGATGCTTCATATAAATATCAGATGCTTAATGAAAGTAGCAACTTGGCAGCAATAATGAGAGCATGCAATGAGAGCGACTGTCCATAACTTACCAGAGACATGTTAGAGTTGTTTGGTGCAAAAGGAGCTGAAGCATTGAATAAAGTTGTGTTCACTATAAAGGAAAAATACACTTTCAGTGTGTAAGTGGTGATTATATTTATCATGTCATTCTTATTGCTTTAAAAGGAATCTCCTATTCAAGTGACTGATAACATTGATGTATGGGGTACCTTTCATTCATCTTACTGTGGAAAGACATGAACTATGACTTAGTTCTATTCTAAAGGGGTAACAATTCATTTTCTATTTTCTATGATGTATAAATGGGAACATACAAAGAAGGAAGGCCTTTAGAGAGCAGCCCCAATACAAAGCAGTGTTAGTGCCTAAAGTAATGAAAAGGCTAGACCAAATATACAGAATTTCACAACCACTAGTCACACACACACCTGCTTTCTATATTCTGATCTTAGAAGGCCAATCAAACTTAATTTCTGATTGGTTGCTATTGGTAGCCTCACACAACCTTAAACCCTTTATCCCCACACTAACACAATGTCTAATGGACAACAATATGAATAGGCAATATATTATGGTAACAATAGTACACAAACACAAGTATCACTGGAATGCATTGTGGTGTACAAATAAATGGCGCAGGCCATGTGGCTGTGGGGGAATCTGTAAGAACCCAAAAAGAACAGTTATCATAACAGTTATCATGGGTGCCTGTCTGCATCATGTGATGTATAAACAAAGGGTAGGGGGGATATTTTAAGTTGTGCAAATGGTTGAGGAGGGCATAGAAATCTTTCAGCAGTGGTCCATGGGACATGGTGTGCAATGGTATAATTAAACAGAGCACAAATACAAATATCAATGTTGATGCCAGTCAGTACAAACACATCCAAGGTCTTATTTATCAGTGGTATGTGCAAAGGTGCTGGAACATGACCTAAGAAGGGAGCCCCACGGGTAGGTGCAAGCTGAGCTCTGTATCAGCCCGGGGCAAGGTGCAGCAGAGCACAACTCACACTGGTACATGGAAGCCCTGTACTTAATGTCAGCCATAGCCAATACAGACATCCCCAGCCTATGTATTCTGAATGGTGAGCAAATCACATGCATTCATTGGCCATCCATATGCCGCCCACATCCTACTTTGCCCCTTGCCTTTTTTTTTTTTTTTACATGAGGCCCCAGATCTACTAAGAAAACAGTAAGTTTAACAAGAAATGAATAAGAAGCACTTACTTTGCATAAAGGATATCCATATTTGTGCAATGAATAAGGAGAAATGTGGCACATATCAGTCACAAAAGTTTACAAGCTCAAAAAACTCGAAAGATTTGATTTTGAATATATGGCTTGACTTTACCCAACTTCCATTGACTTCTACAGAAACTCGTAAGCTTTTAGATGGCAAATTTTTACATTCGAGTTTTCAGGGTTTTTGCACTTAATAAATACCAGACATTGACATTTTTAAAACAGAATTCAAATTTGAGTTTTTGAGCAAAAAAAAAACTTTGTTAAAAACATTGAACATTGATAAATCTCTCCCCTAAGGGGCACATTTACTAATCCACAAATGACCGAAAAGCGTCCGAATGCGACATTGCGAAAGTCGTAATGGCTATGAAAAAGTCGTGACAATTCACGAAATTCATAATGGCTATGAAAAAGTCGCGACAATTCACAAAATTTGTAATGGCTATGAAAAAGACGCGACAATTCGCGCAAGTCGTACCGGTTACGAAAAAGTCGTAATGGCAACGAAAAAAATCGCAAAAAATACGAAAAAGTCGCAAAATGTTCGTTTTCCATCCGAATTTTTCTCATTCGGATTCAGATTCGTGGATTAGTAAATCAGCCCCTATGTGTGGGAGACAAACATCTCATCTGCCATCACCCTAAGAATAACCACTGCCAGCATTCTATTTCTATATTGGTTTTATATATTTCCTTATACCAAAACTCTCTCTAGTGATCTATTTTAACTTCATTTTCTCTTTCTCTATCCACTCTGCACTCTTGCCTATTTGTCCTGAATGACTATGCAGTAGCAGTAGCCAAGTTGACAAAAGACACATGTCCATGAATTTAAGCTTTCCCTTATAATTTTTGCCTCTTTATAGATCACTGGTAAGTTCCTATATAATATACCGGTATATATATATATATACAAGGAAGAGTGGAGCACATCCTAAAGAAGTTCAAATGCCCTGGGTGCTGGCTAAAATGAGGCAATATATGGACAGAGAGCCGCACACACAAGGACTTAGCAATAAAGTGAAAAAATGTATTAAAAAAAATCCAACGTTTCGAGTACTGACTGTACTCTTCCTCAGGGACAAACCCTGAGGAATAATATACCGGTATATATATATATATATATATATATATGATGTGGTAGTTTTCCTAAATTTAGGTCAGGGGATACAACAGAGGGATGGACTCAATGGACAGTTGGCCTTTCAAACCAAATTAACTATGCACCTTGCAGTTGTAATTCAAACTGATGTATCCTTAAATATTAATGCAGTTCAAGCACATAAAAGCAAACAAACATCGCAGAATACCACATGGGTACCCAGCGCATCCCCATATTGGCTCCATGCATGACTTTGCCCTAATACAGCTGCTACCCTTAGCAGACAAGTTGCTGGAATCCCGTATGAGAAAGCCTTAATCTTTTTTTATTATCAGTGGGATCCATATAATGGACAAAAAATATGTGTACTGACCTGGGTCAGGCGCAACACACTCGCATCGGTATAAGGTGACATAGTCAGGTTTGAAATCAGAATTAATCGGGTAATACTTGAATGCTCCAATCATCTTTTTAATGGCATCATAGATGAAGATAAAACTGATGAGAGTTGAGAATCCTTCCTCTGTGAAACGCGTGATGTACTTAATAATGAAGCTGGCATCAGTAGCAACAAGAATAAGGCACTGCAGGGCAGAGTGGAGCCCGATCCACAGGCGGAATTCCATATAATCTATATTATTACCTCTGCAAGCAACAAGACTGTATAAGGGCACCACGCAATAACCTGCATTTTAAAAATCCAATTTCATTGTTTTTAGATAAGCTTTCCTGACGCTCTATTATTTTCTGTCACATTAGCTTTCTCTTCCACTCTCACTGGCGAATCAGCAGTGTAAGTAATTGATATCTAAAGTTAATTTTTCCATTTGATCAGTACAGTACTGGGAGAGATGATGCTATTAAACTGAAAATCTAACAAATCTCTTTTTATCAAGAAGCTCATCTTACTAATTCAGAAGATCCATTAATATATAGACTTATAATGGGACATCATGTAGCTATTAAAAATCAATGTTCAAAGGTAAAATAGAAATGTTATCTCTATAGATAAAATCTTAAACGTAATTCATGCTAAAATGGCTGGGCAATACTGCAGTTATTAACTGGGATTTGGATTAAGATCAGTCAAATAAGGTCTACAGATGTCTTCCACCTGCTGATGTGGAAGTTCATTGCTCAACCCCAGTAGATGGAAAGGAGCCAACTCTATTCCAGTTCCATTTGATTGCAGTCTGATTGGATTCAACCATCCAAATCTCTGCTCTTTCCACATAGTGAATAATAAGATTGCCCAAAGATCCCATTTGGCATACAGCAATCAAGATAAAAAATACTGGTCAGGCTGGATTCAAATGCAGAACCTTTATTTACAGAGATCATTCACCTCTAGCTAGTTTCATGATCAACCTTAAGCCATTATTATAGGTGTTGATGACCAGGCTCAATAGGAATGTCTATGTCCATTTCTGATTTTGGGGGAGCAGATGTTATTTTACTACTTACTTGCTAAAATCAAAGAGGAGCTTCTCAAAGATGAGAATGGGCCCAGTGCTGCTCAAGATGATAAGAGGTTGTCCAGCAAACAGGCAAAACACAGAGCCAGCCATTGCTGTACCCAGAAAACTCTCCATTACTCCCTGGAAGGACATATAGAGTAGTTAGGAGCAATCTGCCCTGTTTTATGTAGAATGTCTTTATGTTCCTCCCCCAATCTGCCCCTCATGAATACAGTGCTGTCAAACAAAGGCATTTTGCAAGACAAAAATCTGCACCCACTTTTTGTACTTTACCCCCTTCCTTGTGTGTTATAAATGAGCACTCTGGTTGCTTTGTGTCCAGGAAGTGCATTCTAGTTCTAACTGAATTTGCTGTACACTTTAGGCAATATAGTCCCTTTACAGGTGCAGCAGGGCTGGTTGCCAGAATCCCTTACAGTAAATTACATAGACATGGACATTTTACCATAGATATTTGTGAATGAGAATGGCATTAGCACTTGGATCAGCATTGGACATCTCTATAGTGTTCCATTCCATACCTGGTAATTATCTGTGGCATCTCCAAGTAGCCCCCCGAATGTTATGGCGTTGGTAATACAGCCCAGGTAGATGAACAAAATGGCAGAAATTGACTGGATATGAAAAGCTTCATAGAAATCGCTAGGAATCCAGGGAAGCTTCCTCTTGATATCCAGATATAACCCCCCGCAGAACCTATAGGAGACATGAAATTTTATATTAATTTAACTTTAGGTTCTTAGCAACTTTTCAATTATTCTTTACTTTTTTTGTTTTTTTTTTATCAATTATTTGCTTTCCTTTTCTGACTCTTTCCACCTTTCAAAAGGGGGTCACTGACCCCAGCAGCCAAATAACTACTGCTCTTTGAGGTTATAATACAATTTTAATTTCCAGTTTCTCATTCGAACCACTGCCTGGTTGATAGGGTAATTTGGACCCTAGCAACCATATGAGTGCTGAAATTCTCAACTGGAAAGTTGCTGAATATAAAGCTATATAATTTAAAAACCACAAATAAAAGACCAACTGCAAACTACAAAGAGGATAGCGCTTCTACAACATACTAAAAGTGAATTTAAAGGTAAACAACCACTTTAACAGTGGGTTTATCATGGCCTAGACTCCCCTAGCATTAATTGAAAATCAATATTGCATGTGATTTAGCAAAATAGTAGGGTGTATACAGCAACTACACAGATTACATAAAAATACCGGCAGATACAGGGTGCAAAAAGGATCCTGATTTTAGAGCTTACCACTTAATTTCTGTCCTTTTTGAAACCACTGAATTACTGAAACAGCAATGTTTCTATTTGTTTCTAACCTTGTATGAGCTAACCAAATGTTGACCTTAAAGGAACAGTAACACCAAAAAATGAAAGTGTTTTAAAGTAATTGAAATATAATGTACTGTGGCCCTGCACTGGTAAAACTGGTGTGTTTGCTTCAGAAACACTACTATAGTTTATATAAATAAGCTGCTGTGTAGCCATGGGGGCAGCCATTCAAGCTGGAAAAAAGGAGAAAAGGCACAGGTTACATAGCCGATAACAGATAAGACACCATTGTATTCTACAGGGTTTATCTGTTAGCTGCTATATAACCTGTGCCTTTTCTTCTTTAGAATGGCTGCCCCCATGGCTACACAGCAGGGTTTATATAAACTCTAGTAATGTTTCTGAAGCAAACACACAACTTTTACCAGTGCAGGGCAGCAGTACATTATAGTTTAATTTCTTTGAAATATATACATTTTTTGGTGTTACTGTTCCTTTAAAGAGGAGTTTGAATAAAAAAAAGTCTAAAAGCCTTTGTTGTAGAAGCTCTAGTAGTTTGGGAGAATGCACACAATATTGTAATGGATATAGCCACCAAGTTATAACCTCAGTGCTATTAAGATCTCAGAGTAAAATGAAAAAACAGCAGCACTCCGGAAATGTTGTAGATAAAAGTGACTTTACTCAAGTGCACACAGCTGTGTGCACTTGAGTAAAGTCACTTTTTTCTACAACATTTCCGGAGTGCTGCTGTTTTTTCATTTTATCCTGGATATTGTTTTACCCTGGCTAAGGGTTCAGCTTGCACCTGGGGCTACAACTAGCCAGTTTGTCCATTGTGTAGCACACCTTAATCAATTTATTAAGATCTCAGAGTGTAACTGAGAGCTGATGGGCCCAAAGTGGTGGCACTCTATTAGTTTTGACAGAACTAAATGTCTTTAATTAACATTCATTCTGATAAGACAGAGGACCAACCTAGTCAGCAATAGTTAGGGAACCATAATCTGGCTAAGCTAGCATGCACTGAATTCAGGAATCTGCTCACCGTCCAGTATATGCAATTTCTTCCCCAATCTCATGGGCAGCTGGCATCTCACCATCTTCACTTCCTGCGCCACCACTTCCAGCCCCTCCTCCTGCTGAGCCATTCATCTGTCCAGCTTCATTAACTGAGAACATTGATTTTCTACAATAGTCATGGCAGAGATGAGGGACAACACAAAGGACTGAATAGCCGACCACTAAACATGAGCTGAATTCCTGCTACTGAAGGGAATAGTCAAGTGCATCACAATTGTCCTTCTTCAGGATTATCTGAACAGCTTTTACTTGTTAATTCCAATTTTAATTCATTATCCTAAACAATTGCTAAATCTCTAGGTCAGCAGTTACGCTGACGTAACACATAGAAAATGGCTAATAACTTAAAAAAATGTTAATACATTTTAATTCAGCACATGAACATTGTTTTATATTCATCTTCATTCAAAGTTAAATCTACAGCTTTTTTGCTTGGCAGTAACATATGTTATTTTGGACTATATGGTTTGTGAATAGTACTTACCTCTGATCTGCTGATGGGATCTTTTTGGGTGGTTCTATTCTGATGGTAGGGTCCCACTCCCCAGGAGGAAGCACAATGACTTCATCTAAAAACTCATCTATTCCTGCGATTAAGTCCTCGCGGTCTTTTGCTTTATAGGCAACATCGCTAAATATCTGAAAAGTAATGGTGCCTCATAGTGTTATTCCTATAAGGATTTAAAGGGGAACTCCGGCTTCCAAACCAAAATTTGTTAAAGAGCCCCACACAACACAGAGCCCCTAATATAGCTATCACTCTAAGCTGTTCATTCAACAAGTATTAATACATATTTTATGCTGAAATCCAGCTGCAAAACTGTTATTTTCCTTCTGCATCATTTGAAATCCTGGCAGGGGAGGAGGGACTGAAACATTGATGTTACAAACTGTAACAACTTCTCCACAGCTTACAGACAGCATGCAGGAACTACATTACCCACAATGCATTGCACTGTGACGTTTATTTCCTTCTGACATCAATCAAAGTAATCAGCCAGATCAGTAGGAGAACAGGGGGCCGGGCTTAGGGAACTGTTCCCAACCATATTATTACATTTAAAATCATGAAAATACTGCATATTTTTTAATTGACGTATATTGCAATGTAGCTTGAGGTTATGTTTACTTTTCAAAAAGCTTTTTTTGTGTGGCGTTCCCCTTTAATGCAATTTTGCTAATTTCCAAAGACAGCTTAGCTTTTTCCATCTTGCACTATACTGATCAAACTCATGTCTTTATTTTATTTCTTATATAGTGGTTTGCCCTGTAAATTAGCTTGGCCAGTTAAAAACTGAGTTGGCCTTATTGTACTAACATTTCAGACTGCTGACTCTATAGTGCCAGGTTTGCCATCTTTTATCAGTATTTTCAGTGTACTCACATCATCCACCATCAATGTTGCAATAGCCCTGCCGATTTCAATGTAAGATTTGGCTTTCCCCATTGGACCCAACAAAATGAAAAGGAACCTAAAGACACATTAAAATACATAAAGACACATTAAACTACAAATATTTCAACTAATAAAACCTCTTACATTTCCTTTAATCAGCATTTGTAATGCAAAATACAGCATTTTATTAGTTGCTTTAGTCTAATATTACCTTGTGGGTACAGGAACCTCTGTAACCCCTCCCAGCATTATGGACTGAGCCAAACGGACAAAAGCTACAAATGGCTTGTCTAAGAAATCCACTTCTCCCACCAGAACATTGGAGGCCTCAGCATCTCGAGGAATCTTCTTGATGAACTTGTTCTTCAACTGGTAACATAGAACAGAGCAACAGAAGCTTTAACTATACTGCTTAACTAAATTCCAATACACCAACACAGGTTGTATACAGTTAATTAACTGATGTAATGTTTAGAATACTGAGATACGCCTAATTATTTTTCAGACAAGCAAAGGTTTCTTATTTAAAGTTGGGTGGATCAGCAATTAGTTTTTTTTTTGGTTCTGTACCTTTTGTACAGAAGAACAGGAACAGCACCTCTTGTCTTTGTAGATTAAAATGCCTTTATTGCAACATTTTTTTGGGGGCAAACAACAATAGCAGCAACGTTTCAGGTCACAAGACCTTTTATCAAGCGCTTGATAAAAGGTCTTGTGACCTGAAACGTTGCTGCTGCTATTGTTGTTTGCCCCCCAAAAAATGTTGCAATAAAGGCATTTTAATCTACAAAGACAAGAGCTGCTGTTCCTGTTCTTCTGTACCTGGATGTGCCGATGGAAAGTGGCCATTGGGGAACCTGCACTACTTCTAACTAATCACAAGGCTTGGTGCTGACTACTACTCTCCAAAATCTGTACCTTTTGTAGTCAAACATTTTATCAGGCCCCCATTAGTTCATAACAAAGTTCATAACAGATAAAAACATGGTTGTAATAGCCAGTCATATTTCCATTGATACCCATGGCTGTAAATAACCTTCACCCTTAAATTTCACCCTTATTGCCCTTCATTTCACTCACTCATTTCCATGGGTTTAGGTCCCTCAAGTAGGACCAGGCAGCCCCACATTTTGGGAACCAATGATTTAGACGATGATTATAATATATAATTACTAATTCTATCTATATGTCTCCTTTTTATAAATTCTGAGTTGACGAGATTCTTGTACATCTGTATTAAAGTTCCCCTAATAGTTTGTTTAAGGGTGTCCAATAAAGCAGATATTTTGGAACCCATTACTTGAGAATATGCAAGGACACATCACAATACACTAAAACCATTTGAAGGAGCCCTTCCTGAGTAAACGCAATAACTCATTTTAAAGACTTCCATTATAGTTATGTTACACTTATGATATGAAGTTGTGATGTTTCTAAATAATTAACCAATGAATCCCAAGTTATGTCCAGATTTCCACAATCTCCCCTTCTGACCTGATTTCCCTCTTTCAGGTTACTCCCTTTCCTCTCCTTCTTCTTCTCTCCCTACTTGGGATAATTACAGAAACCATAATCCTTAAATATTGCTATTCAAATAGAATACACAGTTGTTTAGACATACTGTATGTAGCAATGGGTTCCCTGTCCCCAGTTCTACTAATAAAAATGATTGAAAGGAAACGAATCATCAAAGCCTTATAACTATAAAGCTTCAGGATTAAACGCAAAGGTCTCTTAAAGAAGAAAGAAACTTGAAACCACTTCCACTTTGTTAGGCACCCCAAGTGATCTGCCCACCTTTTACTCCAAGTTAGGAGTAAAAAAAGCTCGGGGTATTTTTTTGCTGCTCCTTGGTATTCTTATGTGCCTCACCAAGGGAGGCACAACGTTATACCCGGTAATCAATGGGGCATGACACTCTTTAGAAAAGAATCCCTTACTGGTTCAGTTTTTTTTAAGAGCCAAACCAGGATAGAAGGTGAGCAAAAAGAAAAAGTAAACCATAAAGTGGAGTTATTCAATACAACTAGAATTTCTGCTTTAGTAGCAGAGGTTACAATTACATTACATTACATTAACATTTATTTATAAAGCGCCAACATATTCCGCAGCGCTGTACAATAAGTGGGTTACATACATTGGACATACAGAGTAACATATAAAGCAATCAATAACCGATACAAGAGGTGAAGAGGGCCCTGCCCAAAAGAGCTTACAAATTACAATCACTGGATCTAACAACTCAGGACAAGTATTATATTGTAACTCCAAGAAGTGCAGTCATTTTATGGATAAAATTCAACCCCCATTGTGCAGGAAGAGTTAAAAGAGAAGTTCAGCTTTAGACATATTCTAAGCAAGCATCACTTGGTTGGTATTATTATTTAATGCATGGTTCTGTATCATTAGCATTCCCAACCTACAACTAAAAAAGCAATCTGGTTGTCTGGGTCACTGACTGTCATTCTTATTTTCTTCTTCCTTATATTTCAATTTATACCATCTCTTATTCTCCTTCCAAAATGGAAGGGCAGGTAAGCCCTAGTTACCAGATAGTTGCAGGACAATAAATATAACTATTTCAAAAACTTTAAAAAATGAAGACTAATTAAAATTTGCCTTAGAATACTGGGGTCTATATCCCACTAAGATGAACTGTATATTCTCATTTGAAGAATGATCATTATTGCAACCAGTGAGATATATTAAATGGAACTTAGAAATGAAAAGTTCAAGTTGAAAAGCAGTGAAAAGACACAAGAAGAATTCATTAAGGGAAAAGAAATTACTGAAGCCAAGAGACAGAAAAATAAAAGTATCATAAAAGAGATTTATAGTCATGTTCACAGAAGGAGCTTAACATTAGCAAAATACAAGTTTGTACAGTAGACTGTGTCTTTTCATACAGCTTGAAGTTAATGGGTCACACTCATTGCCCAAAATTCAGGGGAAATGAGCTTGTGTGTGGTGTACCAATATGGGGGTAAATTAATGAGCACTTTATTGTGAATTGCAAGGCATGGTTTCAGAGTGAGGATGGCATCGCTTCAGGTGCACCAATACATGCAGCGACAATAAGGGCTATGACACACGTGGAGATTAGTCGCGCCGACAAATCTCCCTTGTTGCGGGTGACTAATCTCCCCGAAATGCCATCCCACCAGCTAGAATGTAAATCGCTGTTGGGATGGCATATGCGGCGGAGTGATTTGCCGAAGTCGCTGAAGTTGCCTTGGGAGGAAGCTTCGGCGACTTCCGCAAATTGCGCCGCCGCGTATGCCATCCCACCAGTGATTTACATTCTAGCCGGTGGGATGGCATTTCGGGGAGATTAATCGCTCGTGACATGGAAGATTTGTCACGCGGCGACTAATCTTCCCGCGTTTCACAGCCCTAACAGCATTAGTGTCCCATTCATTTAATTAGTTGTGTCAAAGGACACTATCACCTAAGGGAACCATGACACATACAATGAAACTGGATTGTTTCAATACTGAAGGCCACAAATTGGTTATTGATTTCAGAAAGGTGAACCCCCTTACTAAACAAGAAAGAAAATATCTCTACAATGTCACGTATAACCATATAATATGATTATTTGGTCCCATTGCTGCTTCTTCTGGGAGACCTTTGCACACAAACTTTAGTGAGGCTGGGTGCTGATGCTTGGTTATCAGGCCTAGCTTACAGTTGGCGTTACAATTCAACTGGGATAAGAGCAGGGCTCTGTGTCAGGTTCTTATACTCCTTTCTCAGTAAACTCATTCTATAAGGATTCTATAGGAAAAGTCTCCTTCAGTCTCTTTCCACAAAGTAGACAGAGACAGTTTAGAACTTGACAGTAAAAGTTCCAGCTGAGGTCATGATGAGTGAGTCTGGATATGTTTAGGCTAAAAATGTGTAATACTTTTGGTATTATAGTGGATGTGATCTTTTGAAATTTCCTTCCAAAGAAATCATGACATTTTATACAGAGTTTTTTTAAAATGGTACTTGGTGAGGGCATCACCTACTTGCAAAAAGCAAGCAAATTATATTTGCAAATGCCTTGCTTCAAGCTACTTCAGTCTTAGACTTGAATGGGTTTTCCTTCCTAGTGCATAAACAATGATGATGCTGTAAGTACCTTGTGTTTAAATACAGAATTCCAACCATTGTAGGAAGGGTAAGAAATAAGATAAACTGTGGTCACTAACTATTAAAATAATATTGATAATTAAACAACTTAGTTGAGAAGAAATCCATAACTGTTCTTTTGGGGACAAACATTTGTATGGTGTACTACAACAAGGTACATGAATGAGATTATGACCATGAGATCAGTACAACTATAGAATTTTCAGCCTTCAAGGTTATGTTTGTAGGTCTCTTCAGTGTTTTGCAGCCTTTGAGGAAGTTTATCTTTCTACAAAAGTAGGATATTATTTGTTAAACTTATGGAGTGCATCGATCCAAGTTAGATTGGAAAGAATTTTTTTATTATGGGACTGGGGGGGGGGGGGGGGGGGGGTCTAAAACTTACAAGTAGTCTCACAAATAGTGTGTTGCAGAGATCAGACAAGAGTACATCAAGAAGAGCAATGCAAGGTGGGGTATCAGCCTACTATAATCACCAAGAGACCTACACAGCCCAAGCAAGACAAACATAAGAAATTTCCATTCTTTAGGTACACTCATGCATCAATAAACAGGGCAGGGTTTACCTGGTCTGAGCTTGGGGTCTCTGAAATGTCATTCATGCTTCTGCTATGTGCATGTCCTGAGGAATAAAGTACAACACGGTGAAAAAAAGACTCTCTGAATGGATTCCAATGAACTTGAACACATTCTATTTTATAATATTTGCTTTTAATGCCACAGATTTATATTTAGTTACTGACAACAATATCATTAAAGCACCAAGGTGGCAGGTACACACTGTTGCCATGCAAATTTTTGTAGTTGAGTATGAACTTCCATCAGCCATGGAAATAGTGGCATGTGGGTGGAATTGGTCATCCCCTTAGACTAAGACACCCCTTGTAGGCCCAGACTGGGATTCAAAATAGGCCCATAACACAGATCCCCAACTTAATAGTTACTGTCTATGGGATCTTAAAGCAGCCCCTGTGGCATTTGCCAGAATCCACAGATTGCCAGTCCGGGTCTGCCTTAGACACCCCTTATCTTTGCATCATTAACAAGGGATATCCTGAGCCTAGTACGCACTACAACACTATGTATTACGTACAAGGCCTGTGTATGACAGTTGCACCCCACTTCTTGCTCAGGATGTGCTATCATGACCAACACCACCAGCACAAGGAGAGCAGGAGGAATATTACTCATTAACTGGTACAATTTGAACCATCAGAGCACACAGCACTTGTGACTGGTGATAGCAAATAATCCCTCTGGAGTGCTATACTGATTTATACATTTTCTTACGTAGTCTCCCATAGTTGGCATTTTGTCGCATCCTCAGGTCTTCCGTGGAGCGAAAGTGAGTGCCAACAGGGGTACCTGGAGTTTGAATCCGACCTAGAAGAAATGGAAAGTGCTAAAAAAAAAACAACTTTTGATTGTATTAAGATAGGATTAGGTCATATAGATGGAAAGCAAGCGACTAATATCTTTATGATTGTCTGTGATACCTTCGTTCATTGTAGTCCCAGCCTATAGGCAAGGACCCAAAAATTGGTTCACGTTTATGGTGGGACACTATAATGCCCTTACATACATTATTATTTATACTAAATCTTGGCCGTTATCCTGGCCTGGATCCTATATATTGTTATTGTTCAAAGAATTCCTTGACTCACTTGTGCTGGAGGAGACAGATTTTCCAATGTCCACCAAAGACCTATGGATTGGTTTCTTGGTCTGGTGTCTGTGTTTCCTTAGAAGGACAAAACTAATTTTGTCCCTAAGTTCTGGGTTTAGGTTTCCGTCCTCTATTTGCCTTTGAATAACATCATCTACAAAAGAACATTTCTGTCAGTCTTGAGAGTGTTTAGATTTGTCCTAAAAAGTTCATTGCATTTGATGGATGATCTGATGTCCCCAGTTTTCCCACAATCCTACATATGTGTATTAATATAAATAACATATTTCTGGCTGTACATTAAAGGGATATTAGAAGCCACTTGTAGCAGCATTGTCTCTTTATGTGGTCCAATAGCTCAAAGTGCAGGCTCTAATATTCTTATATTGCAAATACATTTTTCTTATATAAGGGCTGTCCATTTGTAGGTTGCAAGCCACGTTAAGCTCTCAAAGAAAGTTGTATGGTCCTTAGCCAGTTAGATAAATATAAAGCTATGCCTCTATTAGTTCCCCGCTATATATACTGAGTTTACCAGAGCCACTGCTGATTTCATACCTACAATCTGTGAAAGAGAATACCCATCTAAATCAAGCATTACACTTCCAGTCTGAAGACACGTCCGCAGCTCAAACAAACTATGCAGAGTAAGAGTTGACACATGTGGTTTGCTCCATCTTTCTCCTCCTTCCTCCACTTTTTCTTCAAATTTAATCCACCTGAGTAAAATGAGAGAATAATAGGAAAACGATATGAAGGTTGTTTTTTGCCAACATTTATTTCAGCATCAGTAGAAGTGCTTCCTAATGCTACCCAAGGTGAAAGGGCTCATTTCTTCTTGCAGTTTTAATCTTTCTCAAATTCTCAATTTGTTTTTCTCTGTAGTGGTTTACTAAAAGTTGCGTGACTTGTATTATGGATTATGTCTGGAAACAAGGGAGGTTTTGGAAAAAATGTCTTAAGAGTTGCAGTTTGACAAAAAGGGGTTTTTAAGTAGATACATGTAAAACAGGCGCTGTAATCCTAATCTTACTAACTCATTCGTGGCTGTTGCCCTGATATTGTGTTCTTGGCCAAACAGTGTGTAGGGACTTATAGGGTTGACAATCCCTATAGCTTTAAACTCTACACTTTCTTATTTCCATTGTTACTCTGGAGAAGCCTATGTGTCTGTTTTTCCTATTTACATATTGTACTTTATTGGCCCATAGGTATGACCACTTCCTGCTATACTTTAATATAGTGTTTGGTTAGGGGTGGATCTTCCTTCTTGGCCTTCAGCCAGGGTCAGATTTTATAACCCGGCGCCCCAAGGCTGCCCCCTTTCTCCGCTCAGCCACCTCCCCCTCTTCCCGCACACTTGTGCATGCTCGCCCATAGCTCACATATGGAACATTGGGGAGAGAATGGGCTGAAGTTTCTGTGAGTCCGGTCCCCATTACTCCATATGTGAGCAATATTTATTGCGGCTTGGGCACCATGCCACCCCTGAATTTGTGCTGCTTTGTCACAAATCTGGGCCTGCCTTCAGCACTTGATCTGTGTGGATGTGTTCCCGGAAGCCTGGGATCATTACATCCCAGAAGTGTTCGGCCCTGGTGAAGTCAGGGAGCAGGAAACCCTGTGAATGAGTATTTAGTAAGTGTAGGATATCTTCTGTTTTTTTAGCCCTGTTTTTTTATTTAATTGTCTTGGACAATAAATTCAGTTCAGTTTTGTTGCAAAGAGCTTCTGGGGACCTTACTTTTCCTTTTTCATTTACTTTATTACATTTGGCAGTGAGAGGTGCAGTTAAACAACACCATCCATAATAACTCTTCCACATAGCGAAGGCCCATCCTAAGAAAGAGAGTCCAATGTACCCCATGCTCTAATCATTGCTAGTCTTGCTAGCAAAAAAAGGAGTTACAAGTGATTAATAAATGAGAAATATTACCAAATAGTGCAACATTTACAAATATGTTCCTATTTTATCATTTTATAGCCTTATTCATTCTGTATCCTTTAACACCAGCCCATTATGGCTACTGCTGATAGTGTTATGCACTTCTTATGGTGGACTGGGCTCCCCACCTCCATCACCTCTTGAATAAGAAGGATAACAAGTTCCCCTGGAGATCTCAGTCAATGTAGTCAAGTGACAGTTTTATTAGAAATGCACAATAATAAATTTTAAATCACGCGGATCTTCCTCATGTAAAGATTTATTCTCCCTTCACTGGGCTCTCTAGTCTCCCATTTTCCAAAGTCAAAGGTATATGTGGTACTGCAGAGGCTTATGTACTGAGAGAAAGTGTGATTATCTGGGGCAGTGCTGTCCAACTTCTACGGTGCCGAGGGCCGGAATTTCTCTAGCATACATGGTGGAGGGCCGCTAATGGAAGCCAGTTTTGACCACTCCCCTTTTTGAAACCACACCCACTTCAAGCCACACCTATTTTATCACAATGGTGGTAACACAGCAAAATCCCAAATGCTTGGTCCTTACTGTGGGGATATCAACCATCATTCATATGTGAAAGAATTATGTCATATTAAGATATACCCTTAAATTCCATATGCCTCCTCCTCCCCTGTGGATAGCAGAGCAACCCCCAGTACATAATTACACACCTTTGGGACCATTTAATGGCTATTTCCAACTGCTAACAAACTCCCACAACAAACCCCTGCCTGGTTCACCTCCCACAAGCAGCATAGGGCAAGCAGAGTATGGTACACACAGGCAGCACTCTGCCTGTCCTATGCTGTCTGTGTGTGCCATACTCTGCCTGCCCTACCCTGCCTGTGTGTGCCATACTCTGCCTGCCCTACCCTGACTGTGTGTGCCATACCCTCCCTGACCTATGCTGCCTGTGTGTGCTATACTCTACCTGCCCTATGCTGGCTGTATGTGCCATACTCTGCCTACAGTACCTATGTCTGAGGTGTGAAGAAGTGAACAATGGAAGTGATTACAGTCTGAGCCTGAGGTGTGAACACTGCAGGGGGTGAACAATGCAGGTATTAAAAGGTGTGAAAAACACAGGGGATTACATTTTTAAACAATACAGAGGGATTACAGCCTGAATCTGAGGTGAGAACCATGCAGGGGGCCAGTTAATCTCAGTACTGATACCATTTAATGCTTACTCAAAGGTAAGCCATCAAAGCAGCCAGACAGGTGGGGGGCCACACAGAGGGGGGTCGCGGGCCGCATGCGGCCCGCGGGCCGCCAGTTGGACAGCACTGATCTGGGGGATTCAGTTTCTTCTAGAGTCGTCATCAATACCAATCAATCAGAATCAACATAATCTTGTTGTTATTAGTTCTTACCAGTTGACCAGTTGTTGCTAATCTGGAGTAGAATTTCATGAATGCAATAAATTTTCCTGTATGTATCTATTTTGTTATAATAAGATCACTTGGCCTTGTGTTATCAGGCTCAGTGGTAAGCCTGGGATAATTTAACACTGCGGCCCACAATTCCATGGTGCAGGATAACATTTTTCTCTGGTGCCTGAGCCAAATAAAAGCACTTTAAAAGTTAAAAAATAAAGAGTATTGTCATTATGCATAACCCTCTGATAACCTGAGCAGTAAAACCTCCTAACATGGCTATTATGTTATTAATTCACAATAAAAAGAAGCCCACTTATACAGACATACATAAAAGAAGGACTTGTATGTTACCTTGCTGTCTCCTTCCACTCCAGTTCATCCCCTTCCTGCTGCAAAGTGTCCATCTCAGTGAACAAGGTTGGATTTGGGATGTCGTCATCCTCTCCCAAGATGTACCGTAGTCGCTCAGCAGCAGGAGACACTGAGGGACAAATTCAATTTACTATAACTTACTCGACCATCCATACAGGAGCTGTGGGTAGCGATATCTACACAAGTAAATAGTATACTGACTGTGGGGTAGTAGTACTTGCTTGTATCAGGAAAAAACAACCAATAGCATCACATTTAAAGAGTGAGAATTATTAATGGATCTCACAGCTCATTTTAAATAAACCCCAGTCATTAACCTAAATTAGGAAAAAAAATTCTTATTTTAAAATAGTTTTGGGGTATGTTCAGGTATGTTCTATGATGATTGATCATAACAAGTAATCCCCAGTTGATACTAATAAACAGAGCATAACGCAGCAGCAGGGAGACAAGCTAAAAGCACACTGGCAAGACTTTCCTTACTGAAACATCTTACAAAAGCAGGACCTAACTATATTTAGGGCTAACCAAATATTTACTTTTAAATACATTACCGCTTAAGTATCTATGCAGAGGATTTTTATTGCTTGGTGTTAGTGGCATTTTTGGCAGTTACACTTGCTGTTCCCACAATATATGTCCAAGCTCACACAAGTGTCTTGGTTACTGCACAGTAGTATAATGTAGCCTGGTGGATGTAGAACCCACAGAAACCTATTCTACATTTAAGACATCACAAATGATTCTCCATTAACCAGAGCCATAGCTCCCAATAAGCAGTGTTGTTTGGCCAAGGTGGGTTTGTGATACACAAAAAAAACCTGCCCATTTTGACCACAGAGAGAGTTTACAAATTGATTTTTTTGCACGAATGAATCAGGCACTTCCTAACATTCTTCCCTGTCCTTCATGCCAATCTCCCTGTTCCCAAAGCATTAGTTCTCCAGGCCTCGGTGATTTTCATTTTCACTCTCAGCAGTTTAAAATATCTTCTAGCACTGCATTGGTTTTTAAAACGGAAACCTTTAGTTAGCTGCTGTCTATATCTTACTCTGTGTGTTCATTCAAATGATCAACTACAAGTGGCTTATGGCTTAATTACAGATACAGAGGGATTTGTGTCTACTGTGTAAGCCCAGCACCTTTACCCTATAAATATTTATACTGTATATATGTATATATATATATATATATATATATATATATATATATATATATATATATATATATATATATATATATATATATACAGTGATAGTAGAGGAACTTAACACCATTTTACTAGTGCCAACAACATAAAGAGGCCTACACAACCTTCTTACTGATTACAGGATAAACTTGGCAAGCAGTATTGCATTTCATAAACATGGGGATTTTATGTGTGGAGCTGAGTGGGCAATAAGAGCATTGTTGGGGTTGAGTGAGGGTGTCCTAATGAGCACACCACAAATGGCACGTGATTGGTCATGGCGACTCGTATATTAATCTATGCCAGCTAAATCGGCACGATTAGTTAAAAAGCTGCAAAGACTAATCGCCCCATGTGTCTTTGCCCTAAAGGTCTGTTATCTCTTTAGCAGTAAATTAACGGCAATACCACACAGTGATTTTTTTTCAGTTCTTTCTGGCTTGCAGGGAACATGGACCTTGCCCTTTCATGAGAAAAAAGTTGATATTCATGACTGCCATAAAGGTTTTCTTCTACCTGAGGGTCCTTTTGATGTAAACAAGAGATTTCTGAGGTGGCACACTGTCCCTTAATAAGAAGGCTTAAGGTTTTCACAATACTTCTCTTTTCACTCGTTGCAAGTTCCTCTGGCAACACGGTATTTAATTCAGAAATATGTATTCTCCATAGGTGGCACCAACACTGCTTACAAATTACAAGGAAAAGAGCCTTCCAGCAGGGTTAATTTTTTCAGCCGGACATTAAAAAGAAAGCTAACAGTATCCTCTTTGTTTCCCGGCCTGGCTTACTTAGAAATGCAGTTTTCACGAGTTATATGTGAAACGTTAATCCCATATAATTCCTTTTAGAAGAATTCCTCCTCGTTTTATACCTGCATTCTGAAGGGGTTTAATGTCTGAGCAGAGACAAACAGAGACCTTACAATTGAAATATTATCTGCGAAGTACATATTTGTAATAATGGCAGGTGTCACTACAGAAATGTTTTTGTCTAATTCCCGTCACAAAAAGAAGACCAACAACAGATGCAAATTGGTTGCTCATTTTTATACCATGAAATACAGAGGAACTAGTAAAGGCTTAACCTTGTAAGGATTTCCAGAAATAATTCCACAGAATGATCCTGCTTATTAGTTATAAAGGAGAGGCTTGCAGACCTTTTGCTATCCATTATTTGGCCAGGCCCCCTTTAGCTCAGAACTGGGTTACAGATAGCTGAATATGGTTATAAAAGTCACCCTGCTAGTTGAGACAGTTGATAAGTATTAATCTCAAAATTTCCATCTTATTGACCCATCCGCTGCATGGAGCCCCCCTGAGGATACTAAGAAGCAGTTATTTTCTAGACCTCCCTGCTAGAGACCTTTTAATAAGGGACAATCATGCCTACACACCTAATAATTAAAACAAATCCTCGGTGGGGGAAATGCCCTTCATGAAGTGGCAGAGATGCTCAAAGTTTTATATGCCAAAAAATTCTATCTCAGCTCCTTTATGAAAAGTTTTATGGACCTGGAACAACTTTCCGCACATCCTGCTTCCCAACATAATAAACAAAATAGCCATGTGCTTTAAATCCATGTACAGGTATGGGACCCATTATCCAGAATGCTTGGGACCAGGGGTTTTCCGGATAAGGGGTCTTTCTGTAATGCGGATCTCCTACCTAAAGTCTGCTAAAAACATTATTTGAACAGTAATTAAACCCAATAGGATTGTTTTGCCTCCAATAAGGATTAATTATATCTTAGTTGGCATTAAGTACAAGGTACTGTTTTATTATTACAGTGAAAAAGGAAATCATTTTAAAATATGTGAATTATTATTATTATTAAAATGAAGTCTATGGGAGATGGCCTTTTCGTAATTTGGAACTTTCTGGATAATGGGTTTCTGGATAAGGGGTCCGATACCTGTATTTTTAGAATGGAGTTCTTCGCATTTCTTACTCTCAAGCCCCCTCTTTCATCCAATAATGACAGCCCCCATTTATTGTAGAACAGTTTCATAGACATAATATCATTGTTGTAACAATCACCCTGCCGTAATTTCAGGAGTATCAAGGAAGTAGCCATCCCTATGTCCAACTCACCTTACTGAATAAAAGAAATGTACCCTATAGGGCTCTGAACAAGTTCAGCATCACAGCTCTTACAGCCCCTTACACAAACCCTTGTGCCTAGCCCTTGCACAACCCACTCGGTGTCATGCATAACATTAAAAACCTGGCAGAAGTTGGAGGGCACATCCAGACCAGCACAAGAATGGCCAGTACTTAATGGCAGCCATAGTCTGATGGTAAGTAATGGGCTTTCAAGATTCTTGCGTCTGTTGGCACTCCTGGCTTGCATGTTCTATGCACCTTCTTCCAGTTCTAAGCAAAGGAGTCTAAATAATGCTTATTTCATAAATCAATCATGCAAAAACATTTTTTTTACAGAATAAATTGTGGTCTAAAAGATGTATTCAATTATGGTTTACTGCATAGGGGTTTGAAAGAAATGAATATATTGTAAGGTGGGTATTAAGGTACATTGTGGCAAAGTACATATAATGTAATATAATAATGTGTGCTTTGCTTTACGGGTATGTAAATGGTACTTCATTTTACCTGTACAGTGTAAGTAGCAGGAACCAAGCACTTTAATGGCTTACACCTTTGCAACACTGCAAAATATAATTTACCATTAATGAAATGAGTTTAGGTTTCAGGCGCATTGTGAATGGGGAGAGAGTTTTGAAGTGCAAAGAAAAAAAAGAAGAAATCTCAGCAATGCGTTTGTGTTTTGTTTTCAGCTGACTGCTTTGTAAGAAGAGCTTAATGGCATGAATGTGCTATGGAGAGGATTTGCTGCTGGGAATAAATATATTAGAATAGAATACTTTCTTTGGGTGATATGCACAGTTATTAATCAAGGGACACAGTCATGTATTATGATTTAATTACACTAAACTCTCACTATAGATATCCCAAGGAAAGACATGGGAATAGGAAGGGAGAAGGTTGGAGTCACTGGGTGCAGTATAAAAGTTGGAGAGAGAGACACAGAGAAAGGGCGTGGGGATGCGGCGCCACTCAGGGGCACCTTACAGGTAGAACCTGCTGTTAGTAAAACCTTACCCGGAGCCTGTGGCTGCATGGTGTCCCTTGCACCTCTCTCAGGGGAACAGACCTTCCTTGAGCTCAGCCGCACAGCTTAATGAGCAGATTACAGGGAATTTCAAGTGTTTTACTTTAGACAGGGGCTTCCAGGGAGTGAGGTCACAGAAAACTGGCCATAGGGGTACTTGTAGACACTGCCCACTAGTAAAACCCTCATTTTTTGTTTTTCAGGGGACCAGCAAAATGTAAAATCAGGGAAATGCATTATATAATGGTGGGACCACAAAAAATGGTGTTAAAATCAGGGTGTGCAAAATTGAAGTTTCACTCTATTGGTATAGAATGCAGTATTCCACACTCCCTGCCTGGAAATGATGTCCTCTTACTAACTGTGCAACAGAGTGTCTCACAGGGTCAAAATACTCAAGGGAATAATGGCTGGCTAGGGACAGATTTGGGGACAATAATTATTCTTACCTATATAGTCTTGGATACATATCTTAGAGGTCAATTAAACCAAGATTTAGGGTTAACATTTTGATGGCCTAGATATTCTTGGACCTATGGCTGAAATGATGATATAGCAATGCTTGTGATCATGCTAGGGATCTTTAGCTGAATAAGCCCCACACCACTGGGCTGATTGTAGATATGATGCTCAACAGGGTTCTGTATAAGCCCAGCTTTCTGTTTGTTTACTGATGACTTCCAAACTTGGCCAGAAGGCTAAATGGAGAAAAGAATTATGTATCCTGCATACTGAATACTGAATACAAACTTTACATTTGGACTCCAACTTGAAAAAAAGACATTGTACCAATATTTTACTGAGTGGTGACAATGGTTATGGCTTGGTAAAAATATATCAGGCATTACTTATTTATTTATATACAGTCACAAAGGCCCCGGGCCTAGGGCGGCACAAATTTGGGTGCGGCACGCCGCCCCACCGCACCAGAATGTTAAACTTTTTCTCCCATATGGAGCAATGGGGACCTCTCCCCCACTGCTCCATATGCGAGTGTAAAGCCCCACGAGTTCGCGCATGTGCATGGGGGGGTGTTGTGGGCTGGGTGCGCGCCGATTGCGTGCTGTCCATAATCCCCACTTGCAATTAGCAGTAAGTGTTTTGCAGCTGGATTTCAGCATTAGATGGTAGATATTCATACTTTTTGCAGTAACAGATTACAGTGAATGGTATATGGATGTAACCTTAGAAATGATTATATGCAGAAATTGCTATTTAAATGCCCTTTATGGGTGTGCAGGATACAAATGGCACTCACTGGTTCTGCTGATATCAAAGCTCTCATTGTCAAAGTTCAGCCGCCCTCCCTCATCTGTATCTGAATGTTCATCCCTCACATAATGCTTCTCATTCTCGCTGCTTCTATCCCGACTGGAAAGGGATCGCCTTCTGCGCCTTTTCCTTCTGTAACTGCGTGGAGCTGGTACCCCAATATAGATGGAGTGATACTCTATAGGAAAACACAATGGAGAATAACAATTTAATTAAACCATTTTGTAGATCTTTCTAGCAAAAATCAGGTTGAAGGATTAGTGATGTTGTAATAACCCATACTTAGTGATGTCACTTGCATGACATAGCTCACTGAAATAGCATCCCCACTGCTTAAAAAATATAATGATAATAGACATCACCTTGAAGTTTCATGGCCTATACAACAAGTTGTGTACCTTGGCATGGTTATAGAGTAACTTATGAGGTCCTAGGCACCAAATGGCATGTCTTGCCTTGAGTGTGTTCAGTCCAAAAGCAGGGAGTATAGTTGGGATGAGGGCATGTTCAGGGGATGATGAGGACATGAACAAAAATCACCCTTACAGCTTATACAGATACAATAATGACAACAACTGAGACCTTGCCTTTAGACTTTAGCCTTTGGTTCAATTAAAATAAAAAAGTAAATCAAACAAAAGCTTTGAATATATGTAAAATATGTTACAAAAAGACACACATATCAACATTCTTAGAATGGTTCCTACCTTCTTCTTCATCATATCTCCTTCTGGAGGACTCATCGTCCATCATATCTCTTGACCTGAAAAGGGAAAGAGAAGGGAATGTCTAATTCAGTAAAACTATCGCACTTGTGCCATTTCAAGTCAGAACAGCACCGTCTAAATACATCTAAAGACACTGAAAATGTGTTTCTGGACTGCATGACCAGAAGAATTTGTCCAAAAACCATGGGATTTTGGTAAATGTAATTTCATGTCAAACCTAAAGGATGCCCTGGGGAATCCATTAAGCTTAGCTGCTTTAGGGGATCAGAGAACCCTTTCTCCTGTTTTTCTGTCTATGACTTATATAGGTCTGGTGCTGCCCTAGGCACCGGACCTAAATACGCCCCTACTTTGTGCACGTGACATCACGCTGCGTGTACCGTCACATGCACCAACATCATGCAGTGTGCGTGTGACATCACTTCCACAAAGCCTGCAACCCCCTACACCCCTCACCCCCCAGCCCCGTCGCCGGATTTCCTATGGAAATCCATGGCAGAGGCCAAAACGTGCACTGGCCCTTGTGTGCCCTATTATAAATATGCCCATGCTGTGACATCATCCAGCCCGGTTACAGGCTGGGACCCCCAGTGTACATCTAGGAAAAGAGGAGGTCCCAGAGGCAGACAGAGTTTGGAGTCAAATCCACAGTGTGGGCCACACTGGGCAGCACTGAGCCAGAGTCAGATCCAGAGAAGCAGAGAAAGTGAAAGAGTTGCCAGTAACACTGACTGAATCCCTATAAAATGATGAATGTACTGTACTTGGCTGCAGTCATATAGAGAGTCTCAGCTGCCTGTGGATGCCTTCTGCCAGCCTTGTGTGTCCCCTGTCTGCCTTGTCCTAAGGTCCAAGAGGTACTTTTGGTGAAGGGACACATTTCCAGGAACTGAACATAGCAATTGTATTGTCCATCCAGAGTGGGTTGTGGCACTTAAGAGACTGTGCTAGGATTTAGACAGACCCCATTTGTCCCAAGTGCAGGGTTTATATTGCTTGTTAATCTTTGTTACTGAAATGTGTATGTGATTATTTCCTAGTAGAATTCCCCTGAAGTGTGCTCCTCAGTGCCACTAGGTGGAGGCACTGCCCTGTAAATCCCAGTTCCCAGTATCTTTCATAAGTAAAGAGGTTCAGGGCTGCTGGACTGCAGTCAGGTAACAGCTACTGTAAGTGAGTGGGATCTTGTTCTGCAGCAGTGTGCCATGAAAGGGTTATACTGCCTCTTAGTCTACTAACAACTATGCACCCCCTGATTATTTGATATCCTTCTACATTTGAGAGATGACAGGGAAGGAAGGGAATGTAAACTCTCAAAACAAATTCAAATTACTTTCTACTAATTATTATTTTTTTTTTTTTGTAGCTTTCATTATATTAGTGGATTGTTACCTGTTTGTCACTTGCTGGTTATTTCAGCCTACTTGACAAGAGAAACCGATAACTCTTTTCTGCTCACTAAATTAAATTTTTTGCCAAAACAGTACTGTTACTTCAAATGAATCATGCAGCGCTGTACATATATTATACCCCATTAACATCTGTCCTTATGGAGCTTGCAATCTCAGGTCCCTATCACACCCACTAGGGAGAATTTTATCCGTAGCTAATTAACCTGCCTGTTTGTATGAAGTGGAGGAAACCCAGACACGGGGAGATACAGACACCTTTCAGACGGTGCACAAACCAGAGTCAAACTCTGTTAGATAAGGCACACACTAAACCACCATGTTGGCTCTATATTAATGCAAAAACTGCTTACGTCTAGAGCAGTGCTGTCCAACTTCTGTGGAACAGAGGGCTGTCATTTTTCTGGCCTACATGGTGAAAGGCCGATAATGAAAGCAAGTTTTGACCACTCCCCCCTTTTTTAAAAAAATGCACCCACTTCAAACCACACCCATGTTATTACAAGAGATTTTAAGGCCATACCCACATTAATGGTGGTAGTGCAGCAAAAACCCAAATGGTTGGTGTAGGGATATCATCCTTCTTTCATATGTGAAAGAATTATATTATGTCATATTAAGACACACCCGTAAATCCATATGCTTCCTCCTCCCCTGTGGATAGCACAGCAACCCCCAGCGTATAATTACACACCTTAGGGACCATATAATGACTATTTCTAAATGCTAATAAACCCCTGCCAGGTTCACCTCCCACAGGCAGCATAGGGCAGGCAGAGTATGGCACACACAGGCAGGGAAGAGTAGGCAAAGTATGGCACACACAGGCAGCATATGGAAGGCAGAGTATGGCACACAGGCAGCATAGGGCAGGCAGAGTATGGCACACACAAGCAGAATAGGGCAGGCAGAGTATGGCACACACAGGCAGCATACAGTGACACAATGCTGGCACTGCTCCTACAGTCTGAGGTGTGAACAGGTGAACAAGGTGGGGGTTTACAGTCTGAGTCTGAGGTGTAAACAATGCAGGGGGTGAACAATGCAGAGATTAAAAGGTGTGAACAGTACAGGGGATTACATGTTTAAACAATACAGGGGGATTACAGCCTGAAACTGATTGTGAATCATACAGGGGGCCAGTTAATCTCATTACTGATACCATTTAATGTTTACACAAAGGTAAGCAGTCACAGCAGCCAGACAGGTGGAGGGCCACACAGAGGGGGCCGTGGGCCGGATGTGGCCCGCAGGCCGCCAGTTGGACAGCACTGATCTAATACTTTTGACTTGCTTACCCTCCATTCTGAATGTGCCTCATGATCAGTCAAGGCAAAAGAAATGTTACGAACAGCAACTCAAAGCAGGCAGCATTTTCTGGTTTATTTTTAAATATGAATATTTGATTGGTTGCTATGGGGTTAATAGAATGGGAGGAAATGTAATTAGATGATAATTAGTGAGATAATTAAAGTCTGAAAAACGTTTGATTAATATTTATGTTTGTATTACATTTCCTAATATAGAAATTCTCTGCTCTGGGAGCCGTGTCCTGTTTGCTGCCTTGGATAACTCATTGCTGAGCCTGTGAGATACAGTCTGGCCTTTCCTCTGGTAGAAATGACTCTTTTAAGTTTCTTGTCACACACTGCAGGTATATCAGTAAGAACAGACTGGCAAATCATTCCCGCACCATTTGTTCTCATTTTGCTGCTTATTCTCCTGACCTGCTGCCTTGCCTGCAGATGGAGCTGCTCTTTGGGAAGTTGCCTTGTAGTAGAAAACTAATGAGCTTATTAGTAGGAAATGCTCCCCCACAGCTCTTGATAAATATAATGCATTAACAATTTTGAGAAAATCCTGCTCCATTTCTCTGGAAAGTAGCGGGAGTTTCATTTTAAAGGAAAACTGTACTCTTGCATTTATTGCTAGAATTTTTAATGCATGGTACAAAACCATGGGTGGGTCAAGCGGACCCGGCACCCTAGGCAACCCGGTTGGCCACCTCGCTCTGCACTTCCCCCCCCCAATGGTAATGACAACCGGCAGGGGCAATGACAAGGGAGCGTGGACTAGGGGCCCTAGGCAAGTGCCTCTTCTGCCTACCCCTAGTTTCGGCCATGTACTGTACAAAACACTTTATTAGTAATCCTTACATTTTCAAGGATTTCCGCACAGAGCTATTCTCATAGAACAGATGCAAATCCCATATGAAATCATATATCCTATTTCCTATAATAGATACAAATATAAAGCTGGCTGTACAGTAATAGATCCGGTCATTTGGCCACCCATGTGCTGCTGTTTGGCCTTGGGCCAATGATTGGATCCTAATTTGAGCCCTGCAGACCCTTTGGGAGGGGGCCGCATACAAAGGGGATCAGTGGAGTATCTACAGTAGTCTGCTCCAGGCTCCCCCCACAGTCAGGGGGCAGGGAATGGGTGCTTTATGTATTTAACATTGTTCTTATATTAAATCTTGCATACCCCTAGGCCCCATCCTTTCCTCTAATGCTTTTAAAAAATTAAATTCCTCCTAGTATCATTTTTCAAATCCAATATTAATTCGGGTCTGTGCTGGTACTGGGTTTAGAATTGTTACAGAGTGTCAGACAGAGCTAAAAGTAAATGACTTCCTTTAGTCAAACACATGAATGTGAAATGCTCAGATTAATTCCGGCTCACAGAGCCAATGGCCTACTTGTGCATTTGCCAGCTTCATTGTTTCCAAGGGTGGTAATTAGTTTCTGGAGGATAGCAAATGTCCTTCATACTTGGCTGCTGGGATATAATGGAGAGCTACTTTGGCAGCAAAATCAATGCCCCCCCCCCAGGCTGACTTTGTACGGTGCTAGCTTCAGCATGGCATTACTCACTAATGCCCACGTGTACTTTATATAGTTCTGTGGTTAATTCTGGGGATTGATTACATGACACTGTAAGCAGGGCATGGCCCCAGGTCTCCTCTTCTGTAACTCTTTGGTTTTACTCCAGTCGCTATTTGTGTTTGCACAATGTTGTTCCATTCAACCCCCACTACCCCAGTCATTTGGAAAATATTAATTTTGTTTCACCCTGAAGGGATGGACAAAGTCATTAGAGAGTGCCAGAATGGAGGAGTTTTATATACAGGTATGGGACCTGTTATCCAGAATGCTCGGGACCCAGGGCTTTCCAGATAAGAGATCTTTCTGTAGTTTGACTCTCCATACCTTAAGTGTACTAAAAGATCATTTAAACATAATTTAAACCCAATAGGATTGTTTTGCCTCCAATAAGGATTAATTATATCTTAGTTGGGATAAAGTACAAGGTTCTGTTTTATTATTACAGAGAAAAAGGGAATCTTTTTTAAAAATTAGAATTATTTTCTTATAATAGAGTCTATGGGAGATGGCCTTTCTGTAATTTGGAACTTTCTGGGTTTCTGGATAACAGATCCCATACCTATATATATATATACAGGTATAGGATCCCTTATCCGGAAACCCGTTATCCAGAAAGCTCCGAATTACGGAAAGCCCATCTCCCATAGACTCCATTTTAATCAAATAATTCAGAATTTTTATACTGATTTCCTTTTTCTTTGTAGTAATAAAACAGATCCTTGTAATTGATCCCAACCAAGATATAAATAATCCTTATTGGATGCAAAACAATCTTATTGGGTTAAATTAATGTTTTACTAATTTTTTAGTAGACTTAAGGTATGGAGATCCAAATTACGGAAAGACCCCTTATCCGGAATACCCTTGGTCCCGAGCATTCTGGATAATGGGTCCTATACCTGTATATATATAGAGAGCTGATGGAAAGCAGGCACTCACGTCTTTTAGATATTAAAATTGCCTGGGTGCAGTATAAAAATACAAATGTTGACAACTGAAACAAAATACCGCACTCACAGGACTTAGAGAAAAAATAGTGGAGTTTATTGTGAAAAACGTCAATCTAAGATTGACGTTTTTCACAATAAACTCCACTATTTTTTCTCTAAGTCCTGTGAGTCCGGTATTTTGTTTCAATTGTCAACATATATATATATATATATATTTATATATTCTAAATAATTCCGAGAGCCAAAAGTGAAATTTTCAGGGCCATTATATCATGGCTAAGGATTTGTCCGTCCCTGTATGATGATCAATACAACACATTGGCAAGTAGGTTCCTCAATCCAATTGTTTCTCACCCTTCCATATCTGGACTAAGTACTGGCCTTACCAGCGCCTCCCATTGTTCATTACAACTGGTTAAAGCTCCTCTCCCATTAACCTTGCGACTTGGCTCCCAAGGTTACTAAACCGTGACTGAGCTGGCGTTATTTACACAAGTGAAAAAGCCATTTTTAGCTTTAATTCTAGAGAACTGATTTTCCACACCCATTTATTTCAGCTTCTGCTGTAAACCTTGCAGATTTTTTTGGTGCCATTGCAAAAGACATCAACAATTAACAGTTTTTATGAACTCTAGTATTAGTTATTACCAATGTAATTGGTAGATTATTTGGCATTATCGTACAAAACTCTCTGGGTGGCAATAGAAATTGCTGTGACTGTGCCAAATTTGGTGTGTCAAGGTAAGGCCACCATCAGTAATTATGTGGCCCGAAACTATTTAATTAGTATGGGCTTCCCCCCAGGGGAATGAATTATTAGCTCACTGGGAACCTGGGTCCTCTGGGTGGGGGGCTCTGCCACCAAATATAATGGGGCCCTACTTTTAAAAATATGCCCCATGTACACATGTCCTAATCTGCACTGGCCATGCCCCATTTTGTCCAGACACTGTCCATGATCTATCAAACCCTGGCACCCTCCTGTCAGCCATGG
The DNA here is from genome assembly GCF_000004195.4 of Xenopus tropicalis. Classification (NCBI taxonomy): domain Eukaryota; kingdom Metazoa; phylum Chordata; class Amphibia; order Anura; family Pipidae; genus Xenopus; species Xenopus tropicalis. The sequence continues at coordinate 121,344,763 of NC_030679.2, forward strand.
GTCCCCTTACTGTAGTACCCCTGTACCTGCCAGATGTCTAGGGGAATTACTCTGGTGCTAGAGCTATGTGCTAGCTCCATCTGTGTTCTAGACCCAAATTTACTGCTAGCTCCACGTGGCTGCGGCTAGCTCTACTTGTTGCGGCTAGCTCCACCTGTCTGAAGCTTCATCTCTCTGCTAGCTCCATCTCTCTGCTAGCTCCATCTGTCTGGTGTTAGCTCCATCTCTCTGCTAGCTCCATCTGTCTGGTGTTAGCTCCATCTCTCTGCTAGCTCCATCTGTCTGGTGTTAGCTCCATCTCTCTGCTAGCTCCACCTGTCTGATGTTAGCTCCATCTCTCTGCTAGATCCCAGTGATACCAGTCATTGTGGGTCATATTAAAAGGACAAATAGACCCATAAAAGTTTGCATGTGTGACCCATAAAAGTTTGCATGTGTTTATCAGCCTACAAATAAACTATTTACTGACAACAAAAATCTTATTTTATATGAGAGGAGTTTTCATTACATTGCTTTCTAGAGCCAACAATATAATTTGACTTCCTGTGTATGAACTAAACCCATTGTATTCTACAAAGCGGATCAATTTTCTACTGTGTCTCCTGTGCATTATGCCCCGATTAGCTTGAGTGATTGCCCCCATGGCTACACAGCAGCTTGTTTATCTAAACTATAGTAAAGCAACAGTACATTATATTTAAATTTACATTTGAAGGTGCTCCTAATATTTAGTGCAGTGTTGTAGTGCAGATGGTCAGTGACGCTGGGGGATACGCTGAAGCATTAAATTTGATGGGCTGGTATCTGCAGGTCTTAGATTCCAATAGGGTCATATATCTGTGAGAGAAAACCAGGGGCGGAACTACAGGAGCATGTGGACCCTGTAATTGCAGGAGCATAGTGGCACATATAAAGCCATAGTTGGCAATTTCTTTATTTTAATAGGAGAATTTGGATTTGCTTTGGGACCCAGTGGAATCTAGTAACCCAGTTTTGTCTAGTAAGGCGTATATAGAGGGACGTGGTTTAAGCGCACCTAAATACTTCAGCTAACTAATTACTGATGGGGTCCAGAGCAATTGGAAGTCCCACTAAAGACAAATGAGATGTCAATCAGGAACTGTGTTTCCAAAAAACCAGGAGCAGTTTTGTGTAAATGTCCATTTTGTGCTCAGCGGAACTAGAAGTCAATGAGCAGAACATGTTACACCATCGATAGTGTAATAAACTGCTGGCTAGCAGTGGGTTAATACTTCTGCTGTGTTAGTTCAGGTACAGATACACACTGGAACTTTTGATATATTTATTAGAACATGGCAGGTAGATCTGGCCTGCTCCTGGCTTGCTCTCAGCTTAACAGGAAGCACACAACAGGAACAGGAATATCATCATCATCAATTAATGGCAAAACAGCAAGAATGCCATTAACCAAAATGTCTATACAAGCAGGTTACTACAGATAGGAAGGGGTCTTGCTCTTATTGATCGATCTATATAGGGCATCAGTGGCCAAGGGCGCTGAGATGCAGCAGGACAACATATAACAACTCTTTTATTCCCAGAGCTGGATATTCCCTCCATTCATCTGCTTTGCTGCATTCTAATACCCCACATAGTGTCACATCAAAGGGAAAGCTCACCTAATGTTTAGCATCACACGTAATTCAGCCCCTCCGTCAACATTTTGGAATATTCTATTACATCTCTAAAAGCCTGATATATTTTTTCTTTTGGATACCCCTAGTTTTTCTGGTAGGGCTTTTGGGGGCGGCTCATGAATATATATCAGTTAAAGGTTCAATTAGATACAATTGCCCAGAAGGCTGAATGTAGCAGAACTCACAGCAAACACATTGCAATGAAACCACAGCTATTACTTCCAGGAAGAGATTTTGATATGATATTTAAGAGAGGCCATTTATTAAGCATCTGGCAGGGTGCAAAGACCTAAACCCATACACAATTTACCATGTTTTTTTCCACTTTGCACCAATGGCATAATTACTCTGCCCTGTGCTCCCCCACAAAACCATTTTTGGAGGAGCCGAGTGCAGAGTAAAAGACCCTACCTGGTCCCTTCCCTCCGTGTCCCCCCCACCTGCTTGTATATAAATCCCTGCTGCCCTACCTGAGAGCCTGCAGGGAGCAGGGATTTTATCCCACAATAGAGGAAGCAGACCCCATGTTACAGGTCCCCCAACCCCTGGGCTCCCCTCCGATTGCGGGGTCTGCTTACTCAATTTTAACACCACTGCTGAGCTCCTAAAGGTGCAGGTTCTTGCACTCCAAAATGGAGTTTAAGCACCTGCACTTCAGCACTGCTTACCTCCAACTTCAGTGTATTGATGAGGGGGGCCAGGTGGAGGCAATAAGTGTCTCCTTTATTACCCCTACCTATACCCTAACATGCAGATCATTGAGGCATGTAAGAAACACAGCACTGACGGGCACAGACTGACATGGAGCCGTGTATGTACTGCGTGCCCTATAGCAGATGGTTAGGACATGGCTGCCTTTTCCCTGTTGGTGTCTGGCACAAAGTGCAGAGTGCAGCAAAGACCCAGACCCAAGTGCTTAAAGAATAGGAACGAACGAGAACAAATTTGTGCCCAGGACATTGGTAAATTACCCCTTTAATTTAATTAAACTTTCTCATTTGAGCACAAAAGTGACTATAACTTCCCATTGATGTACTGCAAACAAAAGCACCGACTGCCCTTTCCTCTTCTCTGGTTCTGACTCTCGTAACAATGTCTTGAAAGCTCAAAGCTGATAGGTCTGCGCTTCAACCCTCACTTGCAAACTTATTCTTTGGGCATGAGAAATAAAATCATACCCTGTGTACCAAAAACCCCATCATTTAAAATTGCAGAACATTTATGTTTTAGTGAAAAAAAGAGACTATTGAATGTGAGTAATTGAGCAGATCCCCCCTTTGGGGGTCCTTACCTGTCTCTCTGCGCAGGGGCCACTGGAGAGGGTCACAGCGCTGACTGGGATGAGCTGGGAGCTCTGGGCGAGCAGAACATGAGATGCTGGCAGACTGGTGACAATAGACTCAGGCACTGTGAGAATTGGACGTTGATGCCAAAGGTCTGTCCCTGCCCAGATTACAATTTGGTTTGGGGGCATTGACTTTCAGAATGTATCCCATCATGCCTGTGGGTAGCAGTGCATTTGGGGAGGGGGGGCAATGACACAGTTAATCATAAGCATGAAAGGAGGGCACAGAGCTGTGACACCAATGGGAGAATGTGCTGCTGTGGCAGATGCGTCAGATACAGAATAAGTAAGTTGGACATATTGATACATATTGTACACGTATTGATAGCAGCAAACCCTCTCCCCAGCACCCATCTCTCAGGGCAGTGCACCTAATTACCAAACTGTAGAGATGGGTGCAGACTCAGAGCTAGGGATTATTTTCTTAAATGGGTGATGCAACAGATAAAGGGGTTGCTCTTGGTCTGGTAAGTGACATATTAAACCCCACTGGTGCACAAGTTATTAAGTGAGCTTTTAAGTCTATGGTGCCTATTGCCACAGTACTTGTCTTTCTGAAGTGGCAAGCAGCAGGCCTCCAGATGCGTTTGAACTGTAATTCTCTGCACTTCACAACATTCATCAGCCAGAAAGAGGCAGTGAGTTCCACAAATTCTAGTGGGCAGTAGGTTTTTCCACATTTGCAGCAGTTGAATCCTGAGCTCCATTCAGCAGGAGCAAATTTTTTCCATTGGTTGGATTGTGCCTCCTAAAAGTGCGGTGCTCCAAAAGGCCACAAGATGGGAGCACCTACCCACGTTTGGGGCTCTGTAGCCCGGCTTATTTACGGAGAGGAATGGGGCTTTGAAATGGGTAGTTACACAGATATTGACAGGTCGCATAATATCATTGTTCTGAGAAACCAGTGCCCTAATTGGTCTGTGGCCTCTATTGCCTGTCTATTCCAATGCAGGAGATAGTGTTGTATATAGGGCATGCAGTGTGTGGTTCTATACAGCACACAAGCTGATTTATGACAAAGGCCCTGGCTTTCCTTCTTAAATCCAAATCATGTAGAGTGCTCCCCATAGCATTTTTGCAGTTTACATTTTATTTTTAGTGGTTTGCGTTCATACCAGGCTTTTGGCTCCACAGTAGTCTTCTAGAGACAGAGACCCTAACTGACTTGGTGTTACCTGTATAGTGGAACCATGAGTGTCCTCAGCTTGGCTTCAGTCTTAATACATTGACTTAATACAGTGGTTCCCAAAAGAAGAAGTGGGCCCTCTGGGTGGGGCTTAGCCTGAGAGCCAGTTTGGGTGAGATTTTGGGAGAAACTCTAGTTCCTCCTTGATACACCTGGAAGCATAGCATGAAAGCCAGATGGATTTGGAAGTAAGCATACAACATATATATATATATATATATATATATTGGAACAGAACAGGGCCCCCTTACCCTATTGTAAGGGGGCCCTTACCATAGGGTGGACCTTCAAAGCAGGCTTGAAATGAACAAGTCTAACAACTATTGCATTATCTACAAGCTGGTCAATGAAAGAATGTATCTGTAACCAAATAAAGTGTGCACTGGCACTATCTCTGCAGTTGCACATGTACCCAAGGTTATACATCTGGATTCAGCGGCGGATGCGGTTGTCTGGGGCCCATAGCGTTAAGTGGGCTCCAGCGTTAGTGAAAGGGTGGGTGGGCATATCAAGGAGCCCACCCAGGGTGGTAGCGGAGGTTAATCTGCCCCATGAGGATGATATAGGAGGCCGACTGGTAGTATGATGAAACTCAAAGGTATAGAAACTATTTTGTTTATTGGATACAGAAATGTTTAGTTTTTGTCAACGACAATATGGAAGAAATCTGGTCAATCTAAAATGTATTTAAAATAACAGAAAATGTAGGAGGAGAATATCTCTTTGCGTTCAGCTCAAAACATAATGCTGGGGCCAGTGGGTCCTAGAAAGAGTTAAAGTTTGAAACTGAGCTGATCTGCCAATACTGATCAGTTGGGAGTTTATATGCAGCCCATAAAAATGAAAGATGAGGACGAAACCAAATGAAATGAGGATGATTCATGAATCCTGGTCACAATGTTCCGTACATGAATGAATAATCAGCCTCGGCCCAGGGACGCGCCACTTGTAAAGTGAAAGCTATCACCATCTGTCCATTCTTTATGCACCGAGGCACCACTGCCTGCTATCCTGCCAACGCTCCAGTGCTTATAGCAGCAGCATTGGCACAGCAGGTACATGCTAGGGAATCCCCACTGCATCACATTTATAAGCTAATTCTGCTTCTTTAATGCTTTTTAAATATGTTCCTAATCGCCAGGGCCTCTGACAATATATTTCATAGACTGACCCCTCCCTGATCAGTTGCACGTTCATAAGGAGGTATCCTTCACAACAGATTTCCAAGGCCAATACCCAATTAAAAGGCCTTAATTATCCCCCCTATAAAGACTGCTGGAATGGATCAGCCTGATTGGTCAGGAGGCACTTCTTTTGCAAGAAGATGTTTTCCTTGTAATTCCTTCATTTCAACAAGCAATGGACTAGAGATTTGTTGAGGCTAAATGTCTTGGACACCTAGCAATAAAATGAAGGGCAAATATTGCTCATAAGTCTAGGCCAAGATCAAATGCCAGAATAGCCAGTGCTTATGGGTTTGCCTGGCAAACTGCAAGAGTTAAATTTCAGATGCGCAGATCTATGATCTTGCAATTTGATCAAGTGAAGCAGAAAGATGTTATAGGAAAGATGAAATAAATTACAATTTTAATATGTTTTCTCCCCCTTGATCTCCACAAGCCTTTCATTTCCTCTCTCAAAGGCTCAAATTCTCCGTTTGTTCAGCTGTTATATGGGAAACAAAAGCACTCGGTAATTACCGCCCTTTCACAGGCGTGAAGGCCTCATCTCCTACCTTAATAACTAATCTGTACATGTCAGGGGGACACGGATGTGGAGGCGAACCCTTCCTCTCGCCTGGCATTAGACTTCTCAGTGGAATGCTGAACCTGCACTAACTGAGTGCACTTAATTGTATAGGAGATTTAAGAGTTTGTGTGCTCGAAATATAAAGGATAAGAACTGAAACATTGGGGCTTATTAGGGGGACACAGTGCACAATGACAAAAGAGTTGAATTCCCAAGACCAAAAGGAACCAACAGTATGTTCTTAAAACAAAAACTTTATTCCTTCACACAGTGTACAATGCTACTGCTCCACGGTGCTCTCTTCATGGGGACATGACTGAGGACAGATCTCACCAGCGTAATTAGAAGTTATTGAGCCCCAAAACAAAATGATTTTTAGTGACCCAATCATTAAAAGTGAAAGCATGTATAGGACAAGGGAGGCTTTTGGTTACCCCCCACCCCTACATTTCCCTATGTGGGCCCCATTCTAATGAGCCCCATGGTGTATTCACACACTTGCACAGAGCCAGTTACACCTGAGATTGTGTCAGTAGGATAACTGGGCTATTAGTGGTGCCCACGTACCGCGTTTGAGATATGTGTGTACCATGTACCATTTTGGCATTATTACCAGATCACTCAGTTCTACACCCCACACGACAGTTTCTACCTTCTAGATATCATCTGACTTCCTTGCACACACTGAATTCTCCTGCATTTCATTTACTGACTTTGTGCTACATTATGATGGCTTACTTTTATTCACACTCATATGGACTTCAGTGCATATTCAATATATTCTTGTAAACACTGACTTCTATACACAAAGCTTCTATGTCTTGCCCATATACTCATTCACACTCATTCCAGCTTAATTTTGAGCAGAAGCTCACTAACTCCCTTCTATATTTTATACAACATTCACTCATTGACTTCCTTCTATGTTCTGCCTCCATGCTCCTTCACTCATTGACTTCCTTCTATGTTCTGCCTCCATGCCTTTTCACTCATTGACTTCCTTCTATGTTCTGCCTCCATGCTCTTTTACTTATTGACTTCCTTCTATGTTGTGCCTCCATGCTCCTTCACTCATTGACTTCCTTCTATGTTCTGCCTCCATGCCTTTTCACTCATTGACTTCCTTCTATGTTCTGCCTCCATGCTCTTTTACTTATTGACTTCCTTCTATGTTGTGCCTCCATGCTCCTTCACTCATTGACTTCCCTCTATGTTCTGCCTCCATGCCTTTTCACTCATTGACTTCCTTCTATGTTCTGCCTCCATGCTCTTTTACTTATTGACTTCCTTCTATGTTCTGCCTCCATGCTCCTTCACTCATTGACTTCCTTCTATGTTCTGCCTCCATGCCTTTTCACTCATTGACTTCCTTCTATGTTCTGCCTCCATGCTCTTTTACTTATTGACTTCCTTCTATGTTGTGCCTCCATGCTCCTTCACTCATTGACTTCCCTCTATGTTCTGCCTCCATGCCTTTTCACTCATTGACTTCCTTCTATGTTCTGCCTCCATGCTTTTTTACTTATTGACTTCCTTCTATGTTGTACCTCCATGCTCCTTCACTCATTGACTTCCTTCTATGTTCTGCCTCCATGCCTTTTCACTCATTGACTTCCTTCTATGTTCTGCCTCCATGCTTTTTCACTCATTGACTTCCCTCTATGTTCTGCCTCCATGCCTTTTCACTCATTGACTTCCCTCTATGTTCTGCCTCCATGCTCCTTCACTTATTGACTTCCTTCTATGTTCTGCCTCCATGCTCCTTCACTCATTGACTTCCCTCTATGTTCTGCCTCCATGCTTTTTCACTCACTGACTTCCTTCTATGTTCTATGGCTTCATTTAGTAATTTGCTTTGCCCTCTCACTCAGTGGATCTTTTTTATAAACTGTGGGCAAATTTGCATCTGTGTAGTAACCTATGGCAAGCAATCAAATGTGTACTTCCATTGTTCAACCTGCTGGCTAAAACAAGCCAATCATTGAATGGTTGCTATGGGTTACTGTCCATGGGCAAATATGCCCATTGTTCACAAATAAGCCACACTTCCATTTGCACACATACACACACACACACACACACACACACCATTCATTCACCCAATTTCTCACCAACTGAAAACAAACACATTTCTTGGCAAAATTCTTTCATTTATTTTTATTGTAAAAAAATTGTATCCATAAAAATACCTCCATTAAAAAAGGTACCTAATGTAAGTCACACTGTTCAACAAATAAATTAAATCTAATCTAACTCATTATACAAATAAAAAAAAGCTTCAAACTAAATGTTGCGCTATAATCATCCCTTGCATTGTGATAAGGTATTTGTCCCTTTGGTAAGGAGAGGTTAATAAACCCGGAATGTTGCTACTTGGCCTTAACCTCTGCACCAAGCTCAAGTATTTAGCATGAACAAACGCAGTATTGACCTTACAGCCCCCCCAATTCTGTCTATTCTAGGTACACTAACAATTTGTGTATACTCCATACCACTCTATGGTACAATTGTCCCATTAAACAGAAAACAATAAAAAATGACACAATGCTACATTTTAGAACCTTTTTGCCACACAATGCATTCCCATACAAAGGTTTTATTCACACAAATGGTATTTTCTCTGACATGCACATGATTGTATCTAATGAAGGGCTGCCATATTTATATGTCATTTAGATTCTCCTATCGATCTGTGCGTAGATCAGGGCTATAACTATGATGAAAGATTACGGTGATACACTTAAAAGCACAAACCAGTGGGGTTATTCTTTATTATGGTTCATTTAGTGGTTCCATCTATTTGGCCTATGCTCCTTGTAGCTTTATATGAGGCACCCTTGGTTATGTCCCTTAGTGGCTTTATGTCTAGGGATAATAACAGTACAGGGTGGGTGCACTCCAAACACCCCCTTAGAATCTAGTTTAGTCAAGTTATAATGACTCATTCCGGTTTTAACAGGATCATGTCAGTATGCCTACACAAATCCTAGCTTTATGTTGTAAGGGCCCTAACATTTCCCTTTCATTGGCCTCTGCTTCTAAGCATTTGCCAATGAAACAGCAGCCACAATAAGGGACAGTCTGGATTTTTTCGCTGTAGATGTTTTGTGTTTGGCCAATTGCAAGAAGACATGGATGTACTGGCCAAAAGGTGTCATGTACAGGGAGTCTCCTATATAGCAACACAGTTTTTGCTAGAAATGCACAACAGATTTCAACTGAGCAGTGTCACCATTATAACTTATGGCGCATCTATTAAATGCAACTGGGCGCTGGAGCAATGGTTGGGGTGGAATGTATCGCTACAGTACAGCTATAGTCAGACTCCAGATTTGGCTTGCAAATTGAAAAGAGATCTATCACATGCTGATTGTGTATAAAACTCACATACATGTGAATATAGTTTATAATTTTTGTATAAAAAGTTTTATGGTTATGTTCCAGCACAACAGGAATTTTATGAGTATAAGCTTACTTTCTTCACATGGAGGCACAGCATAACATAACCTGAAGGCACCGCAATGGTTCCAAAGATGGGCAGTGTCGACTGACTGAATCCTCCATGCGCAGGTTACTCTATAGGGCAGGTAGGAAAGGACATGAATGTCGGCAGCCATAACTCACATGGCAATGTCGATTGTTTTCCTGAAGGGAGGCTGCTATTAGCCAGGGCTAACTCATACAGCCTGCCTACTTTATGTTAACAAACACACGGTAAACAAATGCTAAACAGAGAAACTAATTTGGTAAAACTACATTAAATTAGAAATAAAAACTCTACATAAGTGCACAACATTTAAAATGGCAAACTCCTCCTAAGTGCTACACTTGATATATGTAAGTAGTACTAGGGGCAGGGCAGCGCCCCCCCCCCCCCCCCCCCGTGGCATAACAAAAAGCATCATTTCTTTTGAATTATTTTCTAATTTGTCAGTTTCCCATTTTCATGCAACTCACAATACAGAACAGAAATATAGAGCACTTGGGGGGAATAGTGAAAAACTTACATATCTACTACAGTGTGTACTCATAGGAGCACTTAAGTGTCAGTCTCAGTTCTACAGTATGAACAACACAAGTACAGTGTTTAACTAGTCAGTCTTCTTCTAACCTAGCTTATTTTAGGTCCATTTTCACCATGTAAAATTATGTTGGGTGAGGAAGGTATAAAACAAATAGAAAATACAGTATCTAAAACTAGGATTTTACCAACTTGTAAAGGACATAAAGTCAAAGGGTGCTCATCAGCCAATCACAGCCTTGTGATTCATATCACTTCAGTAAGAACTCAAAAATACCAACCTCAAGCAACTTCCTTCCCTAGATTAAAGGATTGAGCTACTCTCTCTATGGCACATGGAACCAAAACATTGTCCCCCATAGGTAACAGAAAGCCAGCACTGTAAACACATAATATGTAAGTTGAAAAGAAGATACTCTTCTTGGTTCTTGGCAATTGGAGAAAGTTACATAACTATGGCTGATGCATGTTATACACGCATGTTCCCCATTGGAGTTGTAAAGGCCATTTATTAACTGCATGAGTAGGATAATTTTGGTGCTGCCTATATGATAATATCACCTGAGGTTTGGATTCCAGCATATGCACCTTCTGTCTCCTCCACCTCCTTGAAATGTTCAGAGCCGATATATCTTACTTAGTCAGAGTTTAAGGGAATATCTAGTATTTACTAGTACTAAACTCAGTCCCCCCAGCAATGCTGACACATATCTGCAGCTACTTTCTCATTATCATAGTTGAAATCCAGCATTATCACTGCCCTGATCAACAGGGAGGTATCCATCCTCACGAGGAAGGCACAGGCACCACCCAGCACCATTTAGATCTAGATCCTTGAATGAATATTTCTTCAGGAGTCTGAAATCCACATCATCAAATGAGCAAATATCATTCAGTTTCTGCCAAAAAAGATAGGACAGGCCAATTCCAAGACCCTACGGGAGAGGAAAGAGTAGAAGAAAGGTTAGAGTGGAGCTTACATATGGTGCAATGATTAGTATGTGTATAGAAAGAGAAGGATTAGTGGTTTAGTTGGGTCTGATGGATTGATCTGTGGCTGCTAAATATAAAATAGGGCTTACAGCCCTTGGCTTACAAATACAGGGTTGAAAAGAAGATTGATGCATGGCTGAAGGATAAATTGGTAGGGAGTGGATAATAGACAGTGGGTAGCATTGAACCTATGGATGATCAATAGTAGATGACTGTTAGATGACTCATGGCCCCATAAATGGATTGTTTATTAACAGTTGCAGGGATGGCCAACTGGAGAAGGACATATAGATGGATATTTAATATATAGACTACAGATGGAGACAGGTCATCAACAATACAAAATGCAGATGGAAACGTGAGGACTCCCAAATAAATACAATAAGGGGAGGGCACTCAAATGCCAAATCCAGTCTGCCTCAGTGTCAGTTTAAACAGATAAATGAGGGGCTGGAGTATATACCACCTCTGCGGTTAAGAGGGGGACAAATACATGATAATTCATAAATTACTCTAAACTCTTAACAATGCTTTTACAATTTAATGCTCAATGTACTTAAAGTTTGTAGCAATACAACAATTTAGCATATACAGTGGGTTGCAAAGCTTTACGTACATGGGCCAATGAAAATAACCCCAAAGTGTCGGCACAAGGGAATTTCCCCCGACAAAGGCTTGTGATGAAAGGTTGGGAAAATTCTCTTTTTGCCCAAGAGTATGCACTTACTTCTTATTTCTGGGTGGTATGTATTGTACACATGGTCATGTCTCTATGTAAAGCAAACTATGTATTGCTATAAACTTTAAGTAAATGGAGCATTTAATTGAAAAAGCAATTGATTTACCTAAAAAGAGTGCAGAGTAATTTATGAATTATTGTATTATTATTATTCTTATTTATTAAGCAAGCAGAGTAATTAATGAACTAACATCTCTGATGAATGGATAATAATAAAACTAAAATGTATTGCTTGATACAGATGGAGTTCTTTATTGATAGGATCAATAGATGAATGGATTGTTGGGAAGGGGTTTGATAAATAGGTGGTGGTAGGGAAAATGGAGGGATAATTGGTTCATAGCACAACATCCTTTAAAGTCTTTAGGCTTAATATCACAAAGATCATACATAAGCCCAGACATTTGCCAACTCTTAAGAAAGATAATGGAAGGGTTAAGTCCCAGCAGTGATGAATAATGAATGTACAGCTGGGACTGGCCACAACTTGGCATGTTAACCCTTTAGTTCCTAAATCAGCCAGAGGTGGGACATGGACGTTTGCGGGGTTAACAGATTAAAGTTAGCTTTTTAGCCTGTCTGTATTGGGAGGTGAATTGAATCCCAGCACCTGCTTAGCGCTCTCTTGATCCTACTCAGCATTTGGCTTGGCAGCTCTAAGTAGGCAAATTAAATCAACAGCGGGAGTTTAGGCGCCCCAGCATTAAGTTTAATTGAACAAATTAACATACATTAAATCAATTTCTATTCATAAGCTGGCATAGCCAGTGGCAGCGAGGCTGAAGATCTCTCTTGGTGCCCTGAGTGCCATATGTATTCTCATTTGTTACAGATGTGACCACACTGCATGTCTCAGAGGTTCCCTTTATAGAGCTGCCACAGGTGCAATGTGCAATGCAGGGGGCTGCCCAGAACTGGTTCCTTACTGAGAACTTTGTGTTGAGGGGGTACAGGAGGTGGGCATTTGTGCACAGCTGCCTAAGGGTTTCTTCTTTCATGAGGCTCTGTGGGGATAGGTATGCAACAAGGAACATATAGCAATGCATACGGGCACCAGGGACATCTGTGCCAAACCACACAGGTTTACTGTCATAACATTATTGTATCATATGTATGGAGCCCTTGGAACATGTGTACACACTCACTAAAGGACTTCTGCACTATGACCCTTGCTCTTATTTAGTTCTAAAGATGAAATGTAAATCAGTGCAGTCCCAGGCACAGAAATCATATCTATATCTTGACAGGCGTGATGCAAATTGTTATAGTTAAAAAACAAAACAAAAAAAAACAATAAATGCTTCATTTCTTGCAATAAGCTTTAGTACAAAGGTGATGGCTTTGTTTGACTTCCCTCCTCTAATAGAAAGCAACACTAGGTGCTTGTTATTGGATTGAAAAAAAGACAAAAGTCCATCAAGTTCAACCCCTCCAAATCATCCCCAGTGGAATATACGGAAGAATTGTTGTCCATGGCAAAACACATGAATTGTACATGGGCAGTACAGTTTAATGTGGTTATGGAGAAGCAAACTCTCCTTTTGGTGGCTGCATATAGTAGCAAGAAGGGTCTACAGGCTGACTGATTCCCTAACAAAAGAGAAGATCATTTTGTCCAATGGTGCATCTCCTGACCCGTATAGATACCTGCAGGACAGGGAACCAGTAATGATAGGAAGCCTAGACACAGACCAGAGACCTAGCTCCTGTTCTACCACAATTCCAAGAAATTCCATTCAGCTGGTAACTCTAGTTTACAAACAAGTAACGGGCTTTGGTAAGGTAACAAAGGAATGTTACAAAAATGCAGGCTGGCCAATGATTGACTGATGATGGCATACTAGGATGTATGGATGGGTAAAGGATGAATAGAATACAAAAGCTTGAACTTCTTGTCACACAGAGTTCTTTCCTACTGCTGGGTTCTACCCACTTCTTTGTTGGTTAGCCACAGATAGGAACATGGTGTATCATTACCTGGGGTGCAAGCAAAGCCAATACTAATCCAATTGTCACGCCATAGTTATCACCGAGCCACAGGCCCACGGCATGGATGCAGCCTCTCACATGGATAATACTGTGGACTTCCAGTCTCTGTGGGGAGAAGGCAAAAGAGCAGAAAGGTTGAAGGAGGAGGCAGCACTGGGTTGGAGGAATATATGAAAAGAATTTATCTCAATGTGAATATTCCTGAAACCAACAATTGAATAGCAACTACTGTTAAACTTGATCTTCTTTGACTGCCCCCCCCCTCCCCAGAGAGTGCACTCTAGTCTTATTGCTTATGTTTCTAAGGCCTTTTCCTTTTTGATCAAACCTATTCCTGGTCGTTAAGGAAAGCAAGTCCTGGCAACCGCATGTACAAAACAAAGACCAACTGCAAACTGTCACTAAATATATCTATCTATAGTGTTAAACAGTATCTGGGTTGAAAAAAAAAGACAACTGTCCATGAAATTCAGCCCTTTCTGTATGATCCCCCTGTGTCACTGACCCACATTAGGAAAGTAGAAAGCTGGCTTTGTGCCTCTTTCCCTTTAACCCTGGGTATTTATTGCAATATAGACCCTACATATTTCTTATTCAGTTTATGTGCATTGATTCTGCATTGCATTAGTTTCTCTTATGTAAATATGGATAGGGGTCAGGTTGATCCTTCTGTGGGGGGGGGGAGGGGAGGTTTATATAATAGGGGCATTTTTCTTTTATTTAGCCAAATAAACTCTCCTTTTCTATTAATGCAAATTTTGCTTTATACGGTGCTCATTTCCCTTGGGCCCACCCAGCTTCTCTTTGTGTGGATTGATGGTCAGATATGAAATTGTTTCTGTGCAATTGGGAAGTCATACGGCATTTTGGGTCGGTTATATCTATACTGAGATTGAAATTGATTTAATCAGAATAATGCAAGCGGCATAAATTACCATAATTATTCTCCCATCATAGTCTCTCCCCGGTGGCGAGGCTTCCATAACACATCGCCTGATTGAATACTAGCTCTCTGGCACTTGCACTGGGACAACAATCTTCTTGAAATAATAATGACCCAGTGCTTCTGCTAGCAGTGATTGGTAACGGAGGCGAGACAAGTAGCTTCCTGCGTTAGGGGTCATCAAACAAAACAGCTCCACTGCCATTAAGAGCCCAGAGGCATTTCCAGTAGATGGCAGCACGGGAGCCAAGATGAGTACAGGACTCATTTACAATTTGAAGGAACAACGTTGGGTACAAATAAATCTCACTCAAGAAGGATCTTGTGCCTGCTTTGATACATATGGAGCACTGGAATCACTGCTTGGGTGCTACCAAATGTGCCAGTTACATTGCACGCAAATAACCTGATAATTCCTGACACTGTGGCTATGGGAACCCCCACATCGTTGTTGAGGCAACTTGCACCAAATTTACAAAACATGTATGACTTTAGCAATAAGTTTGCAGTGCATCAAAAAACTCTGGAATTCTGGGTGAAGAATGTTGTTGTGGTAAAAAAAAATATTGCTCTGTGCTACTGTACGTTGCATTTCATGAGCCCACATATATTTTAACAGCTAATGTCATGTGCCCATTTAGCACCGGTTGGTATGAGCAAATGAATGCATTTTAATTTCCAGGAAAAATGTGACTAATGAGCCAAGGTCAATTGGTACTAATTATCTCATTAGCTTAGTATATTAAATTTTGAATGGCTTTACTGGGAAGCTAAGGTGCTTTAGTGGCAGCCTGTCTCTGCTCAACTCCTGCCTTCAATGTAAAGGGAAAACTGACCATGCCTTATTAAAAAGCACAGATTATTTGGACTTCAATTACCTATAGTTATATATGCTCAGTTAAGTATATGGGCATAGTGCCTAAAGGTATTTCCATAATACAGTGCTAGGAGGCCTTTCCTGAATTAAAGAGGCATTATGGGCTTTAGTCATTGCTTTTCTGAATGATGGTGCCTTCATTACTGCATATATCTATAACAAATAACAAATAGACACAAAGAATTGTCGTCCACTGTGCTCTTCTCAGCACTTCTTCAATTTACAATAATTATTTTCACTCTAGTTTTAATATAGTAACAGTGTTTGAAACAGCTAATATAATGAATTCAAAATAGCGCCACCCACTGTTCATTGCAGCCGACTGATTTAGTGAGATAAGGAAAGTCTTGGGATGTTGCTGCCTCAAAAAGGAACTTTGTGAGCAGATAGATTTATCTAAATGTTTCTTTGGTCAGTTCTAAGCACAGCAACATTACAAGACTTCAGCTGACTGTAGCCAGTTTTCCTATATGGACAGCAGGTGGCACTGTTGTCATTAATAATTAGTTAAAAAATTGCTAATATCTTAAATACAGAAAAGAAAATGTTAATAGCAAAATTGCTTGGAAGAGTGCCCTGATCAATTTTACATTCGGTTGTTTTAGGGTTTACATTTCTTTTAGTCCGTGTTTATGTTGTGATCAGCCCCTAAGCTCATACATTTACAAAGAACAGATACCCAGTGGCAATACTATAAAGGAAAAACCCAACCGGAATCTGTTCAAACTGTAGCAATGCTGAAGTAAGACCGCAGTTTGAAAGTTAAACACAAAAATATTAACAACATCAATAATATAACAACAATTACCCATAATACATGAACATGTAAAATATAAGGATATTAGAAACCACCATGGAGTACCTTTACAATAAAAACTGCCAGTGAGTTATGTGATACAAGTGACTTCCATGACTAATCCCGGTTTACAACTGATGACATCGCTAAGCTCTATTTAAAAGGATTTATTTTATAAGGTTGTAATAATCAAAATACACGAATAACCTGTACAATATGCATGTATCATGATACTGGTGCAATATTCCCTATATAATATGCATGAGCTATGAATACCTTGTAAAATATATTTTTATAAATGGTATATAGTGATGTGACCAATTATAACTGGCCCTTAGTGATGTAAATCATGTCACATGACCCACTATTATATATGTATTATATATATGTATTATAATGAACTCTTTGTTCTAAAATATAAGGATATTTGAAGTCACCCCAGAGTTCCATGAGCATATAAAAAGACTTTGCCAATGGTAAAGTTAACAGAGTCAGTGGCTATTGGAGGAGCCAAGAATATAAAATACAACTTTAGGAATTAGTTATAGAAATAGTTTGCTGTTGGGAAGAGTTGCGTTGCCATTATGTTATGCCATTGCCAGCTTCAATACAGTCATGAGCAGTTTGTAAGTCTGCTCCACTTAAACACTTTATATAATATGAGCATTTATAATAGAATAACCTAATATAACGTTCATAATTGATGTTATACTGTTCTAGTGTTCTGGGGCTGATTCTGTTTACAAGCACAATACCTCTTTATCCAGGGTCTGGTACCCACACAGTGTGTTCTTCACTCCTCCAGACTCCTACAAAACACAATGACAGTACAGTGGTTAATGATGTTTCCAAATGCATGCAGAACTGAAGGGAAATCCATCAATTTCCCAGCAGGATGCCCTACACTGCCTCTTCCGTGCCAACCAAGATCCCCGATCTGCATGTTCGGAGCCTCGGGACTAACATAAAGGGATAAGTCTCATTACAAAAAGTTTCAGAATACTTCCATGAAATTCCATTTAAAGAGAACATCATGTCTCGCTTTGAGCGACATGACCTTGTTTGACGCCTCAAGCTTAAGCAGTGAGGTGCCCAATACTGTTTGCTCCAGCAGAACCACTCTCCTTCCTTGGGCACAGCAGTGTTTAAAGCAGAACTCCATCCATCTTCTGTTTCTGACAGATCTGAGTCTTTGCACTCCTAGGCAGCAGATGTGCAGAAGCTTAGCATGAAACTGAAGAGATACTGAGGCAACTTGTAGGCACAAGTTGTATTTATGTGAAGTTTGCACCCAATCAATTCTTTCCCTTCAAGCAGCTGACCAGAGAATGCTAACTTCTGATTGGTTGTAGTGGAATACTTTAATAAGATAAAAAGTTGTGCACTCCAACTCTATCCAACTATCACAATGGCACTTACTGGTAGTTGCTTGAACCCATGGATGAAAGGGTTTATTAGAACTCCTTGGCCCTGCTCCAGTGCAGCTGTCTTTGTTAAAGTATTTTTGCAGCTAAAGCAAAGATGCCAAGCTTGGCCCCAAACTTTTACAACCCTTTCAGTTTATCATGTATAGAACTGACTACCCTCAACAGCCTATCACATTACAGACCATAATACTTCACACCATAGCCTAGGATCAATAGGAGCGTCTCACGTTGCCCTTAATAAGGGTACTGCACTACTTCTACTTAATCTCATACTCTACAGTGTCCCCAAAAGTGCTTTACAATAAGTTTTACCACACAGCAGAGTATCATTGGATGCACACACCATATCACTTAAGTATAACCATAACTGCTGCTCCCTAACTTGAATGACGCACAGTTGGGGCCGGGGTGGTGCCTACGTGCTTCCCCTGCCTGCCCCTCTTGGATAGAGTACTGCCTACTCTATGCTGTATTCTATTCTCTGCACTCCAAAACAAAGAGCAAAGGGTTTTTCTGTACTTTGTACACTGCACATTCCTGCTCTGTCCTCTTTATCTATAATGGTATAGCCTGTGCATGGGTATGGGCACCAGGTCTCCCCATTTTGACATATACACAAGATTTTAGGATGATACAAAGCTTGCCTGGATAACTGGTTCCACAAAATAGCACCTCCCTGCTCTCTGCAATTCCAAGACTGAAATAAATTAATTTACACAATTTAAATAATGCATATAGTGTAAGTAAATATACAAATATATTTTTTTTCCATGCTATGGAAATGCGGCAGAATGACTGTGTGTGTAAGAGTCATTTGTGTGAAACTGCAGAGTAACAAAGACAAATCTTGAAATCTTGCAGAGACCAACAAAACGCATGGCTGGTAAATAATAGATAAGAACAAAAAAAAGTGTTGCCAAATAAGCTGGTGCAGTTTACTCTTGCATCCTTTTTTAAATTAGATTTACTAATATTTTTTTATTCTCAGGTTTTGCAGACTCAACTGCTATGGAGTTGTTAGGGTTTAATTAGCCCAGCTAGAATGGGAGATTCCCAGAAACAGGCCTGAAAAGGAAAAGAACCAACCTGCATTTTTGTTGCCAGGGTCGGTGACCCTAACAGCCACATGGCCTTTCCATTGGCAGGCTGTAACTAGGCAGAAATGGAATGCAAATGAGTTGAAAAAACATACAAAATAAATAATGATGAGAAAATTGCTCAATTTATAAAATACCAAAAGCTGATATAAAGGTGAAATTGCAGTAGGTTTTGAATACATTAAGAATTCAGCCGTTTCTAGTGGAACTATATTGTCATTCCCTTCAATAACTTTTCCATCTCAGGGCTTTCATGTGCTTTTCACCCAAGCCTCAGAAATCCGATTTAGACATGCCAGGCTCAACTGATTTATTGTTAAGCCGATCAAAGCAGCATATTTGTATATTCATTGGTCATTATGGCACAAGGATCATTATTTCAGATGTGGCTTATTATCACCAGCTGACAATGTAATGCGACATAAAGTGCACGTTTGCTATTGAGCCTCTTACATGGTATTACAACAGTGTTTCCTTCTGCGTTTCCCCGCGCTGGACCTATGCATTCTGGCACAGGGGAACACAGGTACTAACACAGACCTGTATTTCCTATCCAGCTGTACTTATTGTGGCGCAGGTAAGCACCGAATGTATCAGGTTGCACCTAAATCTTTGTGACTGTGTAATACTGGAGGACTCAGCACAGAAGGAAAAGCTAGTGCCACTGCCAAGTTTCCCATCATCCCATGCTTTTAAATAAAATAATAAGTTGCACCAATGAAGATCTCTATAGCAACCAATAAGCAATTAGTTTGATCAGTCTGCTATAAGATTTAATTGGATGCTATGGGTAATGGCACTGGTGCAATGTAGCACTTTAGCCTTTTAACACAGGTCTGGACTGGGATTCAAAATAGGCCCTTGTATTCTAAATACACAGAGGCCCAAACTAACCCCCACCAGCCCATTAAACAGTGCCTGGCTATGGCATCTTACAGCAGCCCCTCTGGCATTTGCCAATACCCACAGATTGCAGGTCCCGGCCTGCTCTAAACTATATTTGACTTACTCTTTAAACACATTACTCTGGTTAAAAACCAAAATGATTTTGTTGTGGCTACCTGATAAAAAAAAGTGTGCTTTATTTTTCTTGTGAAGCTAAAATAGCTAATAATAAGGCGTTTGTTCAACCTGCAAGCTAGCAATGCAAAGCTAGTGGCAGCGAGGTGAGAAGCAGTGCTCCCATCACAAGGCAACCCTGAGCCCTCGCTGACAAGTTACAAAAGATCAAACACTTTGTTGGAAGATTCAGAAATAATTGTGTGTTCCGCATCTCTTGTCATACCTCGGGTCACATCTTCCACTGCTTCTAAGGCTCAGCCCCGGCACGGGACCTGACGCTGTCTCCATATCCACGTTCTGCCTGCTGAGATCAACATCAAACTGCAACCCTGTCTGTAGGTCAGTATAGCAACTGCAAAGAAATCTTATAGTCTCGCTCATGAATCATGTGCACAATATGTATGCTGTGTGTGTACTAGTGTGTGTGTTTGCCACTGTGTGCTGCTCTGGAACATGTCAAGTCTTTTCCTAGCTGCCTTTCACATATTTTTGTTATTCAAAAAAAGTATATTAGCCTTATGGCTCAAGGTGCTGGGAATCTAAAATAATAAGTTACACACACAGAAATTACCTTTGGAGCTCTCTGACTGGCTAACCTAACCGAATTCCTCTTTGGCAAGGGTGCATTTAAAAAACTATTTAAGGAGCCCCATACACAAAGCACTGCTCATTCAATTTGGATGCAGGTGAAGAAATTTGACTTCTCTCTCTATAAATATATGATGCTTGGTGTTCTTCAGACATAAGACAAGGGTGACATGCTTAAATCGATGTGCTGTAAGCATAACATACACACAGTGACTTCAGTATACACTTATTCTCACACTTATGCATACTAGAGAATGCAATTTGTATGCTATTGATAAGCTGGAGGCTGAAGATCCCAGATAAGTGTAGTTTTAGGGTGGCCCCTGTACGCATGGTACTTTCCTTGGGGGGTTGCGGGGAATTGCTCAGTTTCTGCAGTTTCCCTGCTCATTGCAGTGACTCCACAGACCCCCAGTCTCTCTGGGAGCACCTAACACAGACAGGTAGGCTTTCTGCTCTAAGAGATCTTACTCACATTACCAATACAAGGACAGCCTTTCCTATCCTTTCCTATTTGCTCCAATAAGTGAGATAGACCAGTGGAATGGAAAAAAACCTATTACTTCTAAACACTCCTACTTTCAGAACAGCAAGATTCTCTAACCAGAGAAAACCTATTCTCATGCCGCCCTAAGCCCAAGCCTTAGCGCCTTCCCACAAATACAGACCTGTTAATGTTGATCCTGTTTGGAAATATTATATAAGACTAGACAGAATAGCAGAAACACAACCTTTTAGCTTGCTATTTTGAAGGTTGGCTTCTGCTACCCGGCAGTGCACATAAAAATATATTCATCTGTTACTGTGCTCACAATGCATATGGCATATATTTGTAAAGCTCTTGTGCTGCATTCATCTGAATCTAATGAGGGGTTAAGCATATGTTTGTATATGATAAGGGAAGAATGTCTGGGGCAATTCAAATACAGCTCCAAATCCATGTATACATGCTTTATTATGCATCTTTGTAGTGCCTCATTGCAATCTAATTACACTGTGTACACACACATACACACACACACACACACTGTGTTCAATACACCCCTGTCCACCTGGCACTGCTCCTAATGTTACAAAATTAAAAGTGCCCTGACTGACGCACACGGAGCAGTGTACCTCAGCACTTAAACTGCTTAGACAAAACAAACAGAAAATAACTAAGTAAAAAAAAATCTGTACGTACCTAGCCATATCTCATACTAAGGGGCAGATTCATTATTCATTTTTAGAATAGCTCAAACTGGATTCGGAAGCAGGAAATCTAAGTAGGATCCCACATTAGCTCCATGTGACTTTCAGAATTCAGATTTAGAAGAATCCTAATTGTTCAGCCAAACCCTTGTGTCCGTAAAGGTTTACCTTAACTTTTAGTTACAGAATGTCCTGTCCCTAGCAACTTTGCAATAGGTCTTTTTTTTTCTTTTATAATTTTCAAATTATTTGCCTTTCACTTCTTCATCTTTCCAAGTTTCAAATGGGTTCACTGACCCCACCAGCCAAAAACTATTGCTCTGGGAGCTTACTATTTCAATTATTGTTACTTTTTTATTACTTATGTTTCTATTCAGCCCCTCTCCTATTCATATTTGAGTCAGCTGAATAACTGAAAAAAACACAACAAATAAAAAATGAAAACCAACTGCAAACTTCTCAGAATACAAATTTTATAAATCACACAAAAAGTTATTTAAAAAGTGAACCATGCCTTTAAAGCTAAGGAAACTGAATGCAACAATTTTTGGATCAGACAGGATGTCATTTTTAATAAAAAATTTACATGTGATTTTGCAAATTTGGGATCAGGTTCAGTTTGGTATCAAACCAAATTTAATTCCGAATCTTGTCTGAATCACTTATGGAGGATTCAGTATTTAGCCAATCCAAAAATGATAAATTCAGTGTATCCCTAATAGCATTTAGCTGTACTTGATGTGGTTACCCTATATAATTGTCCCCACAGTTTTATGCTTAATTGCCCATGCCTTCAGTTAATGACAAAATGAATATAAAAGGTTGACAGAATTTACAGAAAGCTTCCTCCTAAGGTAATCTCATTATGAACCATAAAGCCCCAGTGGCCTAGAAAGCTTGATGAGTCTTTTTATACCCTGTTGTTAACAACTGCCCACTCAGTTAATTCACACTGAATAACATGCAGTAATGCATGTACTGGAAGGGAAGAGGGGGGACACAAGGAAATAAAAAGAAGGAACTGAAGCAAAGGGGATTAGAGTGAGCAGGTCAGTGCATAGAAGAAAGATGAAAAAGCAAGATGTCTATGGGGAAATAGAACACATTGCCTGTGCTGCATACTCTACAAGCTACAGGACTAAGAGAAATCATGCCTGACTCTCCTTATCTAAATGAAAAATGGTACTAAGCAAAACTTCATTAGCATCTAAAGTCTGTACCTCTGAGCCGCACTCCTTGGATGTGAGGAGACACATTCTGAGTTATGGGCGCTTTCTTTTGGCCACATTTAAATAATTCAGTTCTGTCTAGCCGGGAACTAATACAGATGCATGATCTGGTAACTTCTAACAGTCCAAACTCTTCACAAGCCTTGCTTATAGCTTTTATGCCACTACAGTGGAAATGATGTATGATGAATACAAGCTTACTGTCTTTGTAGAAAACTATACCCCTAGACCAGTGATCCCCAACCAGTGGCTCATGAGCAACATGTTGCTCGCCAACCCTTTGGATGTTGCTCCCAGTGGCCTCAAAGCAGGTGCTTATTTTTTAATTCCTGGTTAGGAGGCAAGTTTTAGTTGCATAAAAACCCAGTGTAATTGCCGAACAGAGCCTTCTGTAGGCTTCCAGTCAACATAGGCAAATTACAGCTCTCGCTGGCACCTCCAGGAACTTTTTTCATGCTTGTTTTGCTCTCCAAACTTTTTCCCTTTGAATGTGGCTCACAGGTATAAAAGGTTGGGGATCCATGCGCTAGACAATGTAGGTCTCTATAAAAATATATGTATATATGCACTATGTCAATTAGTCTTCAATTTTACTTTTCACTATGGTTTTAAATGAATAGCTTTTCTATTCTGCTACTTTCTGGGCTGCAGATAATACCATCTGTGTGTCAGAGGCAATTAATGGCAAAACCTCAATTTTAACATAGCAACATAGGTTGAAAGAAGACTTTTAGTGCAAACTTTCCATCCAGAGGAAGGCATACAAAGTCCCACCAGGCCAACTGACGCACAGGAGAATATAATTTCTGACCTCATGTAGCAGTCAGACAGCTCCAAGAATCAATTACTACAGATGGAGCAAATTTTGTCAAATGAGGCACCATGGTTTAACATGTCAGAGCATTAATTTCAATTAACAACAGTTGTGATAACGTTGCATTTAAAAGCAATAGAATGGTTAGCCAAAATGTCAACGTTAGCTCTGCCTGTAATTACTATAATTAAATATTCCAATTTGCAAGAAAGGAATCCAATACATTTTGAATCCTTCTTGTTTCAGAATCCTAGGTCCCCTCTGGGTGGCAGTTTCTGATAACATGCCTAAATGAAAATATAACCATAATTATGTAGAAAACCTGACATCAAGGATCGAATAACATTGGCAATATACTTGACAGCCTGATTGCCAATAAATGGCCAGATCAGATCTTTTGACAGCTGACCAAATAATCAAGAGCAATGCAGCAAGTTAAGAGGACGATGGCTCACACATGCTATAGAAACCATCTGCCAAAGGGATTTAGCTACTTACCCAGAAGAAGTTGTGATCCTAAGCATAATCTTGCTTCCAAACACAATAAGAGGAAGGGCTTTAGAGTATAATAATTTACCATTTTACCTACTAGCCATCTAAGTCACCTAGTAAGCTTGTTAATGTTTTGGTGTTACATTGGGTACAGTCCTAGTATGGGCATAGGACTATATATACTATATATTAGCCATGAGAAATGTAGAAAACAATACATATAAAGGTGATAGATTAAAAGTGGCCATACCTTGAGGTGGACCCTGGGCCAAACAATCGGATCACATTACTTAGGATGCAGCCCATAAGGACGAGGACCGCATCAACACGCCAAATGTGCTCTTTCCGATGGGATTTTTAAACCTGCACGATCAACATCTGCCCAATTTTCATCCAGATATCAGTTGGGTAGGCCCGTCTGAGGGCTCCATACACTAGACCATCGTCAGCTTTTATCGGCCACCATTACTAGCTAATTGCTATGGTGTATAAAATATAGACCTAACTGACCAATGGGTGGTCCTTTAGGCAGCAGTTGTGACTGACTTGTGCAATCCCGTCTACTGATGTCTCCCAGTTTGAGACTGCAATTCATTCCTTCCATTTATGACTAAAATGAACTGATCGTTGTAGTTTTGAAACAACTGTTTGGCACTTCAAATGATAACTAAACAATTCTGCAACTCTCAAGAGTTTTCTCATGCACCAAAATAATAACAACAAACACATATTTATAAAGCTCCAGCATATTCCCCAGTGCTGTAAATGTAAGGGTCAGGCTAAGATAGATAAAACTATTGTTTGTACAAAAAGAACACTTACTAACTGGCTGTGCCAGGGAAAGGACTATGCCATCCTTATTTAGCTCTGATTTTAATCGCTGGCACTCGTGCAAATTACAGCTCGGGAGGCAATTATTCACTCTAGCTACCCGATGCACATGAGAGAGCTTTTTTAAGTGTTATGTTTGTTTTTGCATTGCCCAGTGTGGTCTAATAAAGCTTATGGTATAATCCTGCAATTAGGCTTCAGACTCATTAACACTGGCATCATCTGTTGCCTGGCACATTCATAGAATTATTACTGCATCCCTTATCTGCTTGACTTGGCGACAGCTTTTTAATCATGAAATATTATGTTTGTTATTAAAATGAAGGAAAAATAACCCGTGATACCACAGTGTCCATAGAGACCTGCACAAGTCTAATTTTTTAGACCTGCGCCCAACCTGTACCCATTTATTCTAAGCCCGACCCGCACCTACTTTTTTGTCCCTGTGCAGTTACACCTGACCTGCCCCCCCCATAGTAAGCATCACATAGATTGGAAGTGACATCACTCCATTGCAGTTAAAGAGTCCCAATTGCATTGTGGGTATTCTCTGGGTACCTACAGTAAATGTATGTGACAAGCTCACAAAAGCCAGTGGTTTCAATGTAAATAAATTATCACTAGTGGTTTGATCTATTAGTAATTCTAATAAGCTCTTTCATATTAGATTAATAGATCCCAAACAATTTGTGTGTGTGTGTGTGTGTAGGGGGGGGCAATCAGAGTGAAATGTAAGGACGAAGCCCTATTTACTGTCCTTGATATCCCATTTATCTTTAGGCTTGACATGAGCTAAGCAATGACTGAATAAATGACTGGACATGAATGAGAAGCCTTAACCCCAAAAGTACAATGATTACTGATTTTGGTGAAACCTGCCTAAAACAGGTAAGCTCATATGGAGGGATGCTAATTGGGTCTTATTTGTAATAAAGCACCCTCCACCCTTATTCATGGCCATATACAAACCACCACAAGAGTCTGTAATAAGTGCTCTTAGCTTAAGAGAAACCCCAAAACTCTCACACTGCTATGTCAAAAACTCTTATTTGTGAAAAATAATTATTAAACTTCACAAAAATTTGGCTGATTGTATTCAGCAGTGACAATTCCCCTTTAAAAGATGAAGGCTGCAATTCCCCCGTCTCTTCTGATCCTGTGGTTCTATGTGGTAGAGAATTCATTTCTGCGGTTCATAGCACCTCTCACATCATAATGTTGCCATCGTTATCATTAATTCTTTGGAGAGGAGCAGGCAAAGTCGCTATCTGTATCCGGCTTGGTACAATACTGCTGCTGCTACTTCTGACAATATCTCTCTAATGACGGATTTGTCCCTCAGCCCTTTACTCCGTAGATGCAATCTAAATGGCTCCCTAATTACATATGCCGCGGATTACTTTTAAAGCAGGAATACAACACTATATCAGTCCCCACTGTGCCAGTCAGCCATTAACTCTTGTTCTATCAGCAGGCAGAAGCTTCTTTTGCAGCAAGACAATTCTGTTTTGTGCTAAATATTTATGGGGGGGGCAAAAGAATGATGGAGCATGTAAGGGCAGCTATTTGGATATACAGAATACCCAGATGCCCTCTAATTTTCAATCTCCCAGCAGCCTTAGCCAGATAAAAGGTTCCACAAAGGAAAGAGGCCTATTTAATTTAAAGAAGGGCGTTCTGAGTGCAGCAAGCGCAGTCACATTTATTCTGGAATTCTGGGAGAACTTTGCATTATTGGTCAAGCTGAAATGGATGCAAACATTTCATTAAAAGTATCCAAACATGCTCCTTGCACAATTATATAGTTGTGCTAAGCACCATTGTGTCTGTCCTGCCTCTTTTTCTGAAATGTGTACCAGTGTACCTACTGACATTAGGTAACTCTGGAGATACCGCCACCCCAAACATGGCAGTAATTCCACTTTAGGGCAGCCCTCCTTGACCCCAGACGCTTACTTTAGTTTTTGCAGCCCCACTCCCTAGAATTTGTAAGGGAGCACAACTTTCCCTTTTGTTAAATATTACACCCTCGTGCAGGGTGAGAATTATAGAAGAGGGGGCCTCAGGCATAAATATATAGGGGCAGGGGAGAAATAAATATATCAGGGACTGTGTCTCTTGCAGCTCCATTACTGCATTAAAAGGACAACAGCTAGGAATGTGGGGACCAAGCACTACAGGATATCTGGGGACCAAACCCAGGGGGATGTTCAACCTTCAACCCTCCATTGGGTGTTGGAAAAACACCCAGTATCTTGACAGCCTGCCAGAGGGTGACAGGGAGATCCAGTTGAAACACAGCTGAAGGACTAAAGGTGGCCATTCATTTAAAGGTACACTTGTTTGGTGAGGTTGCCAAACAAGAATCTCTTCCTTGCCAAATGAGCAGATCTTTCCCTGCTATGCCCACCAAAAAAAAAGCTGATGTGGTCCTCACCCTGGTAGGCCTGTCAGAGGGCCCATACATGAGCCGATAAGCTGTCAACTCAGTCCCTCTGCAGCTTTTATCAGTCCATGTATTGCCACCTTTAGGGCTCTGGCATGTAAATTGCCGGTGGGATGGCACACGCTGCGCAGGTGATTTCGGCAAATCGCCGAAGTTGCCTCGCAAGGCATTTTCGTCGATTTGCCGTAATCGCCTGCGCAGCGTGTGCCATCCCACCGGCGACTTACATTTTCGCTAATGGGATGGCAATCCGGGGAGATTAGTCGCCCGCGAACAGGGAGATTTGTTGCGGGCAACTAATCTCTCCGTGTGCCAGAGCCCTTAGGGCTGCACACCTCTGCTGTATTTACTAAACATATCTAACTGTGGCTTCCCAATGCAATATGTCCTTGCCCTTTCAGCCTTCCCTAAAGCCAGTATAGCTCTCATGTTCTGCTGCAACAAACAGATTGTAGATATGGGGTATATTTTTGCTTAGGCAGTGCAAAAGACTCACAGAATGACTGGCTTAACAGGAAATAAGCTGAGGTTGGGGCTGGCTATATTATTGTAATAAATTCCCAGTTTGTGTTAGGTGCAACACAGAGTTACAGGTGATATTACAACTAAATGAATCATGTTCCTATCTCAGGAAAACTACTCTAACCCTAACATGTTCTTTTAGCTTTTATACTATATATTATGTATGGAATTCTGTATCATCTAGCTACAATCAAAAAACCCACAGCTTGGTATAGAGGCAAGCTATGGCAAAGTTCAGCATTGAGGCTAACTATATAGCAACAGAATGGTGTGCTTGTTTTAGGGGGACCTCTTACCAATTACCTTCAGGTTGAAATCCCTATTTCCTCTCTATAGAATTTATTAAGCCTTCACCCATCACACAGAATAATCATTCCGCGTGTTCGTCAACATCTTGTTCATACCCTTATTGCGTTTCCCTCTGTGCTTTAATGTATGTGCAATCAGCTCATTCTGCATGTATAAGTTATAAGGAACCACAGAGTCGGAACAACATTTTTATTGATCTATTTTGACTTGTAAATAGAAGATTAAAATAATCATGCTATTCAGTGAGAGCACCGGCTAAGTACACCTGCTGTTTAATGCTGACACGGATTGCAGTACACACTCACCAAACATCAATCTTATCAGCATTGAAACAAAAGTCTCTGTTAGTTATTTGGTACTTACAGCTACTGCCACGTGGTGGAATCCTCCCCTGTGCCTGTACCCAGAGCCATTGTGTTGGGCCGGGTGCAGGCACATGGAGTGGGTTTCAGTGTAAAACTGCATTTATCCACAGGCTGAGAATCTGCCTGGCATTATCCTTAAGGTGGCCAGACATGGGCATATTTAAGCTGCCGATTGGGTCCCTTTAGACCGATTTGACAGCTTATCTGCCAGTGCATGGGGCCTTCAGACAGGACTCTCTGACCAATATCTGGCTGAGGGCTGCATTGGCTCGTTGATGTTGTCCTCGCCCTGATGGCCTGTATTCGTGTCATTGTGATCCGATTGGATCAGTCCAATATTGCCCACCTTAGCAGATTTTTTGGCAACCTCGCTTTATACAGAGGCCTTTAAGAAAGCATAGTCTCAAAATGAAATGATTGAGACCTTCTAAGCCCTCTAACTTTATAATGATAACTAACTGAAGGGACATTAAACTAGAAATACTGAAAACTACAACTCTCAGCATTTCCAGGTATATGCAACCAGTAGCTTTCCAGTAGCAAAAAAACTAAACCCAGGAACCACTGAATAACTGCTGTGAAATAGAGATCAAGAAAATGAATGCTAAATAATCAAGATAACTTGCTGTATACCTTTTATAAGTGGAGATTAACTACTTTAACCACTGTTAAATGACTATTTTCTGCCTGTGCTAGGAGGGTGGTAAATACAGGGCTCTGCTCCACCTTGTGCCTCATGGTGCTCCCTACTTGTGCATTCAAATAATATAGAAGTCACAATTCCCTGCACATGTGATGTCAATAAGGAAAGCAATATTACAGTGCAATGCATTATGGGTTATGCAGTTCCTGCATGCTGTGTGTAAGCTGTGGGGATGTTGTTACAATTTTTAGCATCAGTGTTTTAGTCCCTCCTCCCCTGCCAGGATTTCAAATGATGCAGAGAGAGAACTACTGTTCTGTAGCTGAATTTCAGTATATAAAAACAATATTTATTTATTTGTACTTTTTGAATGAACAGATTACAGTGATAGGTATATTAGGGGTTTCTGTGTTGTGTGGGGCTCTTTAACACATTTTGGTTGGGAAGCCAGATTTCCCCTTTAAGAAATGTATAAAAAAGGATGCCAACTGCTGCTCCACAGATTACAGTTCATGAAAGCAGGGAGGCCTTTTTATCAATATTTAATTTTGTAAATTCAGGGGCAGGACTGTAAAGAGTGAAATTACTAGGACTTTTTGTTCCGAAAAGACACAGAAGAAAACTCATGTCTTGGTAGAGACTCAGTAGTTACTGGTTGCACTGACTGTCTCACAGATAACTGAAGGCTATTGGGAGGCATAATAGCTTTTACAGCTCCAAGCCTGCCCAAAGGCTACACAGACTTCTGATGTGATCCGATCTGCAAACATGTATTGTGTAATTCCCCAAGATATGTAAAAAGATATTACAGGAGGCCGACTACAAGCATTGGATTTATATGATACATACAGAATTCATTCTCTCAGATGAACTTAGTGCGGCATATCAGCATTTGGTGTCCTAAAATGTCCTGCTGTTAATATAGATGAGCCAATGTATCCACTATACGCTGATAAAGAATAATAAACCCTCTGATGTGTAGGAGCACCCTCTCTTTTATGCTCTCTTGCAAGACGCTCTGTTATGAGACACATTTATTAAATAGTGAAATGTAAATGAAAATTTCTTTCCTAGTTCTCAGAAGTCGAGAATTATTCTCTGGTCACACTCGAGTGCTTATTGAAATGGGATGACATTTTCTTGTGTCTGTTCTGTTTACTCAAGACTCTGTAATGAATTATTTTTGTCAAGTCCTCACCATGTATTCTCTTTACTTGGTGCACGCATGATTTGATATTATAGTCACTAATTATTAAAACATACGAGAAAGACATAAAAGGATGTGTTTGAGTGGAATGCTCATATATAATGCTGCCTAACCCTGGCAGCCTACACAAGTCCCTTACTACAGAATTAAAACATACAGGCAGGTAACCTGGCTCCTGATGTAAGTGGAACTGAAGGGATGAAGTGGCTGCAACAATGGCAGGAGCAGTGTTAGGGGCAGCCCTCAGGGCTTATTTACCAATGACAATTGCAAGTGAAATGCAAGTAATATTGGCAGCAAAATTGTGTTTATTAGATCACATACACATCAGTTTTGCCCCTGGAACTGATGAATAGTGATGCTATATATATTTTACTGGTTTTGCCTTTAATGGTGCAACCAGAAGAAAGTACAAGAGAGCCCTGTGCCTACTGACATGAGTAGATGTTTATGTACAGGACTTGGGAGAAACTTGCACCCCTGGCACCCATTAACTGTGTGGCATCCATGCCAAGGGATACCTATGTCCTACCCATGTACCCCCCCTTTTCCTATGCAGTGTGTTTAGCCTGGCAACAACAGGTGCAAATCAGGGTTGCCAATTTCATGCCCCAGCCCCAGTCCTGGGCAGGATGTGGTCCTGGGCCCGGGGCCAATGGGTTTTCACCTGATACCCCACTGCCTAGTCAAATGCTGATTTGCTTACATCTATATTGC
Organism: Xenopus tropicalis; assembly: GCF_000004195.4. Lineage (NCBI taxonomy): Eukaryota > Metazoa > Chordata > Amphibia > Anura > Pipidae > Xenopus > Xenopus tropicalis. The sequence continues at coordinate 121,375,999 of NC_030679.2, forward strand.
TCATAAAGGTTCTTCAGTTAATGCACCTTACTTTATACTTTATTTTAAAAAAAATTTTGTTTAAAGGCTGGGCTCCCCATGCACTGCTCTAGGTGCCCTAAGTGGCCATCACACAGTTTAGGATAATATACCCTCAAGGGTTTTTGCTTTGTGTGGGGGTGTTGCCTGGTAGTATATTTTGCTTTGTTTCTTGCAAAATATGCCACCCCCTACTGCCATCTTTGGTGCGTAGCATTGGTTGTGGCCCTCAGTAGGAACCTTTATGTTTGAATACTTCATCCCATATGGCCTTTTCTCTATCCCTTCTGTCTTTCTCTCTTTCCTGAATAGGTAACTAGTTCAGTATAGGAAGCATTAAGTGGCGGCAAGAGAATCAATCATTCCGAAGGCGCCAGGAGGCAGGAGAAATTATAAAATGAAACACTTTTATATTTGCACTTCATCTACACAGCAAAAATTAGAAACCACTGTAGGTTTAAATTAAAGCTATACATTTAAACTGCAACAAAAAATAGGAACTTTTTTCAATATTGGGCTCCTGTTGAACATTGGTTCATAATGCATCTTTATGAACAATCAGTGAATACATTCTAATTTTGTTTTCACACATCATATTTTACATATTATGAGATATTATAACTGCAAATCACACTTCATAGTACTGCTGACAATTTTAAATAGCATTCAATAATGTACATTTAGAGGACAATCGTTTTTGGTATTTTTTTTAGCATGCATGACTTGATGGTACAATTGCTTGTTTGGCTGCACCTCATGGTTTATGATATAATAAGGAGGCCTTGCAAGGCTGACATTAGCTGTCAACTCAGCAACTCCAGACCAAGTCATCAGGGTAGTTGTAGTGCATGGGGTCAGAATAATATAAATAAATAATTAAGTATGGAGCTGATAACTGCTGAAAGTTAAGTGCTTATAATACTGAGGGAAAAGAACTATGCCTTGGTAGCTAAATAGCATTGAAACTGGCCCCATTGGTATTGGGATCTAAATATCCCCATGCTTTGTCCACAAAATAAGGAGATGGGGTGATTATATACAGTCTTTACAGGATAGTCCAAGCTGAGTTGGATTGGTGCTGCTCACTATATACCATTTAAAAAAACTATTTGTTAATCCTGCTATAATTTGGTGCACTGCTCCTATGGTTTCTATATTAACTGCTGTGGGTTTAAATGAGTTAAATGTTATTTTAATTAATCTTTTAATATTTAGAAATTATGTATTGTAAGAAATAGGCTGGCCAGCCACGTTTTTATATTTTTAATATTGATATGAATAAATTATTAAAAGTAGCACAGAATTGGTGGGCGTAATTGATGAGCCTACGATGCAGCATTGAATCTGTATGCTAATAGGCTTTATTGGGATTCTGAGACACACTGGCCCAGCATATCCATGTATGACAGGTCTATAAGCCATGTACCATGTGCAGCTAAGTTTTTGCCAAGAAGGCTCAGTTATTTACGGTATCCATATATTTACATTACATGAGTTCCTTACCTTCCCTGTTATGCAGCACGTGTAAGGCACTCCGCAGGCCAAGGGCCCGGTGCTGTTGCACGAATGATACTGATTCACTTTCCAGTCTTTAAAATCATCGCCTCCACAGCAAGAAAACTGTAGGACAAAATGGTACATTACATCATAGAAAGCCCATTGGCTTCATAAAGCGTTTGATACAGTACCTCACAGAAGGTTAATGATCAAATTAAGGAATATTGGCCTAGAACATAATATTTGTAATTGGATAGAGAACTGGCTGAAGGATAGAGTACAAAGAGTGGTTGTAAATGGAACATTTTCTAATTGGACCAGTGTGGTTAGTGGAGTACCGCAGGGGTCAGTCCTTGGTCCTTTGCTGTTTAACTTGTTTATTAATGACCTGGAGGTGGGCATAGACAGTATTGTTTCTATTTTTGCTGATGACACTAAATTGTGCAAAACTATAAGTTCCATGCAGGATGCTGCCGCTTTGCAGAGCGATTTGACAAAATTAGATAACTGGGCAGCAAACTGGAAAATGAGGTTCAATGTTGATAAGTGCAAAGTTATGCACTTTGGTAGAAATAATATAAACGCAAACTATCTACTGAATGGTAGTGTGTTGGGGGTATCCTTAATGGAGAAGGATCTAGGGGTTTTTGTTGATAACAAGTTGTCTAATTCCAGGCAGTGTCATTCTGTGGCTACTAAAGCAAATAAAGTGCTGTCTTGTATAAAAAAGGGCATTGACTCAAGGGATGAGAACATAATTTTGCCCCTTTATAGGTCCCTGGTAAGGCCTCACCTTGAGTATGCAGTGCAGTTTTGGGCTCCAGTCCTTAAGAAGGATATTAATGAGCTGGAGAGAGTGCAGAGACGTGCAACTAAACTGGTTAAGGGGATGGAAGATTTAAACTATGAGGTTAGACTGTCGAGGTTGGGGTTGTTTTCTCTGGAAAAGAGGCGCTTGCGAGGGGACATGATTACTCTGTACAAGTACATTAGAGGGGATTATAGGCAGTTGGGGGATGTTCTTTTTTCCCATAAAAACAATCAACGCACCAGAGGTCACCCCTTTAGATTAGAGGAAAGGAGTTTCCATTTGAAGCAGCGTAGGTGGTTTTTCACGGTGAGGGCAGTGAGGTTATGGAATGCCCTTCCTAGTGATGTGGTAATGGCAGATTCTGTTAATGCCTTTAAGAGGGGCCTGGATGAGTTCTTGATCAATCAGAATATCCAAGGCTATTGTGATACTAATATCTACAGTTAGTACTAGTGGTTGTATTTATAGTTTATGTATGTGAGTGTATAGATTGGTAGGTGTGGGTTAGATGTGCTGGATTTACTTGGATGGGTTGAACTTGATGGACACAGGTCTTTTTTCAACCCTATGTAACTATGTAACTATGTAACTATGTATTGCTTGCCATCCATGTTATTTATGGGCAGTCTTTCAATAACTAAAAACAGTGCTTGCTACAGACATATACATTATGGGGGTTTTGTAATGAAAGGCACTAAGTTTGCCCAGGAGCAGTAACCTATAGCAAGTAACCTATCAGCTAAAGCATTTACTGGTCACCTGTTTAAAAGCAATCCTCTTATTGGTTGTTATTAGTTACTGCTCCTGGGCAAACTTAGTGCCTTTTATTACATATGGGGGTTAGTACTTTGGACTTTTTAAAGAATACTTGATGGAGTATCAGAACTAACTATATCGAGACTTGCTTATTATTACTGGTTTTGGAATGGTATTACTTGTTCCTTAAAAGGAATGTTATCATTATTATTGAATGTCACAAAATTCCATTCAAATTGCATTCAGAATTCCATGAAATTGACACGTTTTTCAGTCTTTTTCTTACAGAAAAAATGATAACGGAGAGGAATGTCAACGTAGTATCCCATAAACTCCACATACCTTTTCTTGCACAAAGTCCATAATATTCTTAAAATCCAAGTCATCGTAATACTGCTGCATTCCCACTAAGATGTTTGCATGTGCAAATTTTTTCATCTGTAAAGAAGGAAGTATATCTATTTCAACATTAAATACAACCCAAACCCATAACAATTATATTCTCTTTGTTCAAAGCAAAAACAATCAGGCATAATCATTTTTCAACCTATACAATAGAAGGTACTGGCCTAGTAGCCAAGGAGGATATGGACTAACATCAGTGGTGTCACGGTCATTCAAAAACAGCCAAATATAGCATTATATAGGCATAGCTGCTGCAGTAGAGACATTGAGTTTACTCATTGCCTGCACCAGGATGATACAGCAAGAGAATGTGTGTACAGCAGACCCTTAGGACTACTAAATTAGGCATCTGCTAGTGCTTGCACAACTTGCACCATCTGGCACACTTTCTGTGCAGCATGGGACACCCTAGCCAAGGTCTTATTTAAAACCAAGATGCCTCACTTTCAGACAAGAGCAGATAATCACTAAGTCAGCATGCTGTTCAGGTGCATGTCAGTGAAATACCTTAGGGCACAGATGGCTAATGCTGCTTGCCAACTTATTATGTAAATACAGCAAAGATGGTAGATGTCATGCTGCATCGTTAATTATGCATAATGCCCATTTTGCCAGCAGTGCAGTTTTACTTGTTCACTTAAGTTGAAACTGAATGACTGCATATGTAACTGAGCTAAGTAGATGACTGAATCTAAAGTTTTAGTGAGATTAGGGTTGATTTTCTGCACCTTACATAGAAGTTCCTCAGCAGGGTATCAGGTCCCCTATAAGATCCCTCCACGTGATTCATATTATAGTCATTGATTTCCACACAGTCATCCTAACAAAATTTTATAGTACCTAGAAGTTTATGCATTCAAGTTTCTCCACTCTGGAACCTGTCTATTCATGATTAATATATTTCCCAATGCTGGCCACGTACAAAGAGTTTTGGCTGTATAATGATCTCAGCATCTTGCCTTCCAAAATTATTGATTTGTCAACCTGATCACACCAAAACTGATCAACTTAAACCGCCACAAGGTTTCAGATATCTGAGCATCAGATCACAGGCTGACCTAGCAATGCATAAGCTACTGTACAGCGCTGCATACATAAGTAGCGCTTTATAAATAAAGATATACATACATACATAAGCTGTACTTTCCTTAGAAAATACATCAATTTGATGAACTTGGCCCTAAGCTTATGGCCCATAAATTGTATATCTAAATCATGTCTCCAGTATCCCCTTGACTCTTTATTAGACTTGATAAAGATCTAATGTAGGCTTGAAAGATCATTGTGGTAGTGTTCTGTACCCAATGATTGAATAAAGGCTTCCATGGAAAGAGGTTGCTGAGGAAAGAAAGTCCAACAAATTGTGGATGGACAGATAGTGACTAATTGGCTTAATCCATGATATCTTGTCGACTGCCCCAATGGGCCATCCATATGATATCAGAAATATTAGGCAACTAATGGATGTTTTTAAAACATTACCATGATGTAAATTTTAAGAAACTGTGAAGCCGTAAAGCTAATTTACAAATGGGGCACAAAACACTGGAAAATTTGATTTGTTATCATTCAAAGCTGCAGCTCACTGTAATATTATGTCATCGCAACATAAATAACGACAATAACATCGCTTCTTAATTCAGACAAGTGGTCTTTTAGTGAATCGATCGTTAATTCGCCAAAATATAAGAAGTGATAATATTTTTAACGCATGCTATAAATATCACTCGTTTTTTCGGCCTTTAGTGAATTGGCCCCATTGTATGTACAAGAGAAAAGGTAAAAAGACATTTACCTGGAGTGTTGCAAACCACAGACTGGGCCCCTGGCCAGGCAAATATACTGATAAAGTTACAAATGATGATTATTGTTCTGTCTAAGAACTATTAATGACACTTTAAATTCAATTCATGGGCATCCAACCACTGCCCTTCAGCTGATAAACGCTGGCAGTAGTTCCATGTGAGGATTTAAAATAAGGTGATGATGCCATCTAGTTTTTCTGAACTCCATTACAATGTAACCTTCAAAACTTTGGTGAAAACCAAGGTTGAATTTTTTCTTTATTGGTTGTCTGTAGATTCCTCTCTATGCCCATATAGGCCAGATGGTCTTGCACTGCAATTAGTTAATAGTAATGCATAATTATTTTTCTCTCTTTCTGGCACAAGTTATCCTAAGCACTTTCAGCAAATGCCAGTACTGTTACTTTTATCAACCAGCTTCCCCTCGTAGAAGGAAGTTAAAAATAGCTTATTATTGGGCAGTGCAAATTCTGAATAATTTATGTGGATGTTGTAGCGGCTGTACAATGTAATCTCAGCCTTGGGGTGAGTGACAACTGTCTCCATCCCCAGCTTTAGCTCTCACAGGAGGCTTCGATGTAACTACTGCTGACACTTTCCCAGATACAGTAAATAATATGTAATGTTGCTTGTTGTGTTCCTATGGTGAAAGATACCCTATCCCTATCATCAAACTATGAAGAAATATGTGGGTTGGTAGTTCCAGATGCTACTTGATTTTTAGATGACCAAGCCTCTTTTGGTTTCTTGTAAGGTATTGCCAGAGTGATGTAAGATCCTTGGAAAGTAATAATAGTACACAACAAATAAAGGGCACTCCAAAGGGGCTGGGGAATAATTGGGCCATAATATGGTTAGGAATAGTAACATAGTTAAGGAACCGAATAGGTTATGGCATAGGGATTTTGGGTTTTTTAGACTATATGGGATAATATGAAAAGCCACAAAGAAGTGAATTTGGAGGACCTTTTTCACCTCAATCAGCTCTAACCTGCTTGCCCTAAGTGTGTCCCTGGGGGACAGGGAACACTTGAGGGTTACTAATGGTAATGTTAATTGTAGTGCCAGAATGGGCAACATTGGGGTAGGTAGAAGCTGATAGGAGTACAAAGGTTGGTTTGTGGCAGGGGTCATGTCTGCAGCTCAATAAGCTTTGATATATTAGTTACTGGTAATCCTCAGCAGCATCAGCTTTCACTATTAAGGCGGGCTAGCTCCCTAATACATGTATACTACCTGGGCCAAATCTTCTTTCATCTATCGATGCCCTGACTATTTACATTGCCATAATATAGACACAGGCACGCCTTAAATTACTGTGTGTAATACTTTTAGTTACAGGCAGTCTCCTCAACCTTATCTATTAGTTTACAGGTGAAACAGTAAATGTTACCAGTCATCACACTCAGTGGACATCTTAGATTGAATCACATTAACATGCCTAAAAAATGAATTTGGCTAAAAATGCCACATTTTATATACTATACAAAAGGAGCAATAGAACAAATTCACTGCTGAAGTATAATAAATTTACAGTTCTTGGGGTATATGAATCATGAATGAATAGGGTTAATCTGGCCGCAAATAAATAGATCCGTTTGTTAGCAAGGTCGCCAAGCAAGCAGGTCTTTTCCTGATTTGGCAACCTATGTGCAGAGCCAAGTTGGGCAGACCTGTTTGTATCCTAATGCGGGTCTATGTACCCAATGTGGTCCTTGCCTGATGGGATTCCAAAAACTGCCTAACTGATATCTGACAGATTTTTGACTAAAATGCTGTCAGACAGATGGAGGAGGAGCTGTATAAAGCTGCTTTAACATCTTCAAAGATGTTTTTTCATGGACTTCATATACTCTACCCTCACACTAAAGCCTTCCCTCTTCCCTGCTTTTCCATAACCCTCCCATTGCCTATTCTTACAAACAGCTACTGTAATATATAATGTTACTGCTTATGATCAAGGCCTATAATGCCTCCATTATTTACTTGGACAGGCACTACTGATAAATCTCCCATTACTGTTGCCTTTAATCTGATGCTATAATCAAAGAGTATAACCACATTATTATCTGCTCCGCTGCCGCTGCATATAAACAGCTTTCTTTAATCTTAATGCACCCTGATAATATGAAATCTCAACATTCGCAATTTATTACTGAATTTTCCTATATTTACCAACACCAACACTGAACGCTTTTGATAAATGGTCACCAGGGGAAACTCACAGATCTTCCATGGAATCCCAGATCACAGGAATATCGTATCTACCCCCTGTTCAAAATGAGTTCAATGAATAGAACTAGCGCTGAACATAAGTTTTGCCGATTGTTTCAATCACTAAAGATCAATGTTTTTTGTTATTTTCTGAGCTAAACAATAGGGGAAACAAGAAACCAACCATGTAAACATGCTCAGCTACATAGGGTTTTCTGGATGAGTGATCTTTCCATAATTTGGATTACAATATTTTAAGACTGATAAAAATCATTTAAACATTAATTAAACCCAACAGGAGTGTTTTGCCTCCAATAAGGATTAATTATATTTTAGTTGGGATTAAGTACAAGGTACTGTGTTATAATCAATTTTAAAAATTTGAATTATTTTCTAACATTGGAGTTTATAGGAGATGGTGTTCCAATAATTTGGGGCTTTCTGGAAAATAGAATTTCCATATACAGTATAATGAGTTTCTCATATATACCAACATCCCACACATTTGACATAAATTGGACTTTCAGGAGGAAGAGTCAGCAGCACTTGTTACTGTCTCTGAGCACAGATCCCTCTGGGCTATAGATACCAGGCGAGTAATGAAGAACATGCATTCCAGCGAGAAACATTATTACAAACTCAGAATGGATGTATACAGAAGCAGCTCACAGGGAGCAACTGTGCAACAGAATAAAACAACTGACAGCTTCAACATGGCTAGATGTCAACCTTATATCAAGTAGTTAGATTATATCTACATGTAAAGTGAAATAAAACTGTCACAGCATAAATACGGGAGAAAGAGACAAACACACAATGTTCTAATAGAGACTTTTTGTCTGTGTGAATGCTAATGACTGAACTTTGAGAACATATAAAGCACTGTTTATTCTGTCAATGTGGAATAAAAATATAGTTTAAAAAAGTTATATCGAACTATATACATTAGATATAACTTTTTTAAACTCTATTTATGTATATATACATAGCAATATGTGTGTGCTTGTTAAACACACTCACTTACAAGTAAAACTGGCCCCAGTCTTCTCTATCTGGACTGACGATTCAGCCCTGAACAGCAGTGGAGGGAGGGAACGATCTTTCGTGCGACCAACGGTCACATGAAAGATCGGAATTGCTATGTGCCACCTTAAGGCAAATCAGCACCCTTAAACAGGTTTTTTGCTTCACATCACTTCCCCCAAAGAAGGGTCTAACTTCCACTGACTGCCACAAAAGGGCAATAATGTTTTTATTTCACATTGACAGAATAAACAGTGCTTTATATGTTCTCAAAGTTCAGTCATTAACATTCACACAGACAAAAAGTCTCTATTAGAACATTGTGTGTTTGTCTTTTTCTCCCGTATTTATGCTGTGACAGTTTTATTTCACTTTACATGTAGATATAATCTAACTACTAGATATAAGGTTGACATCTAGCCATGTTGAATCTGTCAGTTGATTTATTCTGTTGCACAGTTGCTCCCTGTGAGCTGCTTCTGTATACATCCATTCTGAGTTTGTAATAATGTTTCAGTTATTACTTACATACTTTACTGTCTAGTTAATAATGGCACACAGGACTCTTTATGGCCCTTTGAGGTCAAGTGTAGAAACAAGCTCTGGTAAGGGTACTTGTCAGGTGCTTTTAAGTCTATAAAGGGCAGTTTTGGTTCTTAGAAACAGCATTTTTGAGCTACATAGAAATGAGCAGATCAATGCAAACAAAATGTTAGACACCCCCCAGTGAATGTACTCACTTACCTTATACCCTGGGTCGGTGCTACTGTAAGGAGAAAACCACATTTCGGAATTCTGGGGCTGGCACATACTGGCTCACAGCTACCCTGGGCTGGTGTGGTTTTCTCCTAACAGTAGCACCACCTCTTGCATTTTTAAGTACATAGAGGCCCAAACAGCACCCCACCAGCCCAATAAATAGTGACTGTCTATGGCATCTTACAGCAGCCCCTCTGGCATTGCCAGAACCCACAGATTGCCCATCTGGCTTTGTCCATGACCATAAAGACACGACAGTGAAGGCCTTGTGCTTTTACACAGGTTACCCTCTATACAGGGGGTAACTATATACAGGTTACAACAGGGGGTACATTATTTATTATAATACACAAGTTTCAGTGAGTCATGTGACAAAAATTACAGCACCGATTATTAGTGATGAATAAGCACTCTTAATAAGGATTTAATTTACAGGATATTCATGGCTCTTGTGTATTATATACATATATGTAAATATACATACAATATGTACACACCACCATGAATTATGAATATTTCAACCTTTTCAGTATTCAGCTTAACTTAACTGCACCCCAGATGCTTATACTCCTATCCTTCTTCTGTATAAACTGTTTCTCCCAATGCAAGACCTGTGCCCAACTGTGATTGTTTCCTACCCCATTAGCAAGCATGATACAACAACGTACCTGATTTTCAAACACAAGTTCAATGATTATCAGCAGGAGCTCAATAAGGAAGATGGCTAGAAGCACCCAGAAGAACTGTTTTTAAAAGAAAAGATGTGTTAGTATAGAGACTTATAAATACAGAGCCACAAAACACCTTGAAAATCATCAAATGCAGCTTTCTGATAACCATGTACCAAATGCTACTGAATATGACAAGTTTTCTTTAAAAGGAAACCAACTAATGGAATAATATAAAGAAATGAAGATGTGCCCGCTTTATGACTATCATCAAGCATCTGCAGATTTACTTTGCCTTGCTGTATTTTACATCTGGTGAGTGCATCAGCTCACCATTTTGCACTGGTGGACAACATTTAGAATTTAATTTATTTATGGTCACATTTTTCAACTTGTGGGTGTTTTATTTATTTAAGAAATATTACACCATAATTTCACATGTTCTTTATTTTTATGCGCTTCCAATGCACATTGTTTGGAGATCTAATGGAATAATATAAGTATATATACATATAAGTTTGTTCCCTAAAACAAAGTTATGCACTTGGTGATAAGCTTGCTCTTAGCAAACAAGGGCCTCTATGTTCATACTGATGGGAAGATGCATATAGTACTTATTTAGTATTAGTAATGCTAATTGGATCATTCTGATATTCTGGATAAATGACTCAATTCAACAGGGGTGGCCTCTGGGCATCCAGTTGTGAAATCCGGCACTGCCTTTTTCTATTTGAGATGCTGGGGCCTATTTTGAATTTTAGCTCCGCTGTAGGAGCTTAACTGTACAAATCCTTGCACTGCAATGGGATTCCCTAGGATCACTGAAAGCACCTGGTTGGTATAAATGCTGTAGGCATAGTCTGAACATTTACCTGGCATCCAGCTGTTGTGAAAGCTGTAGGGAAGTATGTTCACGTAGCTAGCATAATAGGTAGCCATTTGTTGTATTATGTGTGAATAGACAGGAATTTGTTTTAGCCATAAACTGCCATTGGTTAATTCTCCCGGGTGAATTTTTTAAATGCATATGGCTTATAAAAACGTATTAATAATGAGATATTAATTCTGTGTAACACTCTGCAAGCAATGCATTCACTGCCAATTTATTCTGCTTCTGCTTAAAAGTGCCATTTCTAGAAGAAACAAGGTTACATTTATATTACTTAATAAACATCCTCTGTTCAACTGCAGTGTTTTCACAGTAATTAATCAGAGTCATATTTGCTCAGAGTGTTCCCAACATCCCATACTGGGCAGGGCAGCAAGCCTGACAGTGATGAAGAGGTGCAGCTGCTTTTCCTGGGCCAAGGCCATCAGTGCTAACAGGTTCACATAATCAAACTTCCTGGTGACTGGAGAGCCAATGAGTAGTGCAACATATTATTATATGGTCAGGTTCACATTTGTGGAAAAGACACAAGAATACAACATACAAGTAAAGATGTTAACCACTCCATAAAATAAGCCCAACCATTCTCTGGACCCACCAAGGGTATAAATATGGGTGACTGCTGAAATGACAGGTCTAAAATGCTGTCTTGAAGAAAGTGAACCAATGCAAGAACAGCCAGCCCAATGGAATCCACATAAGGTCATTATGCAGTGTTTTATTTGCCTTCCCCATTGGTTGGCTGTGGAGCAGGGAAAAGATTTAAGCAAAATACAAACAGTTAGGGTGAAGACACACTGAGCAACTAGTAGCAGCTACTATTTCACAGCTACTAAACTCCAGAAAACACCTTGCTATATAGACAATACTGAGAATCACCTGAGCTAAAACACACATAGAGACAATTATCAGTACATGATCAGCATTGTCTATTTTAGTAGCTGTGACAAGTAGCTGCTACTAGTAGCTCTGTGTGTCTTCCCCCTTAAGGTGAAGACTGGATTATCTTATCATAAATTAATTTCTAAGTAATCTTAATGTATAACATATTATAGGATTCAGTTGGTTTCTCTTTCAGGAGCTTTGGTGGGGGGTGCAGAAGAGCATTTAGGCCTAGGGAAGCAAGAAAGGTAAATTCGATAAATCCTAATTCTGCCTTGTGAAAAGTACTGGGAAGTAACCTCTCTATCTGTATTATGGTGAAGCAGAATTCCAGTCAAGGTAAGAAGTTTGTATGCCCCCCTGGACTTGCATGGCTTTCCTCAGGTTCTCCAGTTTGCTCCCACATTCCAAAAACTTTCAGCCAGGTTTGAAACTTAAAGAAGAAGGAAAGGTAAAAACTAAGTAAGTTTTATCAGAAAGGTCATGTAAATACAGCCATAAGCACTCACAGAAACGCTCTTTCAAAAGAAACACAGGATTTCTTGTCTCATTTTTTGTAAACATGATGTGCCAGTGTCTGACTTGCTCTCCCAGACAAATCCTTAATTCCCTGGGCCAGAGTCTGCTCAGTTCTCTCCTGCTCACCCCTCCCACAAGAATGCTAAGAACTCCCTTCCCCCTCCCTTAGGAATGTGTGATCTGAACTATAAGGGCCAGAACTTTAGCAGGAAGCTACTCAAAATGGCAGCTGCTATCTTAGGCAAACTGAGAAAGCTTCTAGAGCTGTTTACTCAGGTATGTTATTGCTTTCTGCAGAATAAATATGTTGCTCTAGGTGGCACTAATGTGGCAAATCTATTGGGGGAAAATGCCAAAATGACTTTCCTTCTCCTTTGAAGACCCCATGGGTCAGGGACTTATGTATACAGATGATACATAATCTCTGCAAAGAGCTGCAGAATATGACCTCACTATATAAAGCATAAATAATAAATCTACTGAAGTTGTATCAAATGTATAGGCATGGGATCGATTATCTAGAAACCGTTATCCAAATTAGACTCCATGTTAATCAAATAATTCAAATTTAAAAAATATTTTCCTTTTTCTCTGTAATAATAAAACAATAGTACCTTGTACTTGATCCCAATTAAGATATATTCAAGTTTAAGACACCTGGAGAGTACACATGTTCTCAGTGAAGCAGTGAAAGTTTATTGAGACATCACAGCACTACATGTTTCGGCTAACAGCCTTCCTCAGGTGCATGTTAGCCGAAACATGTAGTGCTGTGATGTCTCAATAAACTTTCACTGCTTCACTGAGAACATGTGTACTCTCCAGGTGTCTTAAACTTGAATTTGAAATGTATACAGCCAACACGGGGACTGCTACCTGTTGAGGAGTACATACTGAATACACTGTGAGCTACGACAGGACTTCTTTCTATATTTGAGGATACCCAATTAAGATATAATTTATCCTTACTGGAGGCAAAACAATTCTATTGGATTTATTTAATGTGTAAATAATTTTTTTTTAGTAGACTTAAGGTATGGAGATCCAAATTATGGAAAACACCAGGTCCTGAGCATATACTGATATCTTAATTTCTGCAAGTGTACATTTGCACAAGATGTATTGTTTCTGCAAGGACTTTTCCTTGAGCTATAGACCCAGACTCATTTACATGTTTATTCATTCGTGCATTGCAATACATTTACTTCCTATACTGATTTTGTTAATTTCCTTTGCCCTTCTTGTAACGATGGTATTGAGGATGGCAGCACAAATGGGAATTTCAGACTATTAAAACGCAATCAGTTAGCCGTCACGGGGGTAAATCAATACAGGGGGAAACTTCTCAGCTTTACCACACTGTCACTACCTGCTCATCCTCTGGGATATTAACCAATCACGTAAAAATGGCAACCTTTTTTTCCGTGCAAATCCCTGCTGGCTCTGAGCACTGAGTTACATTACTGGTATTAACCTCTGTGCTTCTAGGAAATGAGCAGGAAAGCAAAACCTACATTTGTCTTTTCAGTACCACAGATGATAAATTAGATCATTATGTTAGGATGAAAGAACAATATTTTGTTATGGAGAACGGTAACTGTTTACACAATGAACACTTTTTTTGTGCAAAGGTCTAGATTTTCAAGGTATTAGCTTCACTCTTTAGCTGCCAAACTGTAAGCTTCAGGCAAGGGGCACAGAGCATTAAATAAGGTGTATTGCATGGCAATTGCACCATGCCCTGAGCTGGCATCCCGATACACAGCTCTTTGCACTACCTGAATGGAACCCTGTCGTCTGTGTTCATTGGCAGCTGTTAAAAGAGCTACCCAAGGAGTCCGAAGGAAAGTCAATAAATATAAAGGGAAATCTAGTAACAGGCTTATGTGCACTGGGTCTCAGATCCCTAAGCAACCAATCAGATGTTTGCTGTCAAGCAGCAGACCAGTAAATGCTACATGCTTTTTATTTGCTATGGTATTCTGGAACAAACTATTTAAAGGGTCATTTACAAGTGCAAGTGCAATTTCAGACGTAAGTTGTCATGGCTTTTACCCATAAGGCAGCGATTTTGCCATAATTCCATGTTGTGGTCATAATGGTAGATGCAATTGTGTCAAAATGTGTACAATTGTGCCTTCACTTTTGTGCCCCTACCCTGATGGCCACTATGGAAACCCTGGAGCTGCCAACACCTTCGAGGCAGTAGCTCCAGGGATCTCCATCCTCAAAAGGCACTTGAGGACCATTCACACTGTGGTGCCAAGCACAACTATGCAGAAGTACAACAAGCAGCTTTAGACCCAAGTACCTTTTAATGAATGCTGTCAATTTGAACAACGTCTGCATCCACGTTTGCACGACAACTCGTCACAGTTGTAAGTGAGCCATTAGAACTATTTTCCTTACCCTGTGTTTTTGAAGTTAAAATAATAAGCTAATGTGCAATTATTTCACTTTTGCTTCCCTGTGACTCCCTATGACTTTTGATTCCCTATGAAGGTCCAATGCTCAGCTTGCAGTTTTAGCCAAACCTAAGCAGCCATTGTTTTTCTGTGTGGTTATTCTCAAGCTTCCTTACTGCATTCTAAACCGTTAAAAGAAGGTAGAAAGAGGAGTGGCACAGTAGTCAAGGGGTGTGAAATTACATCACTGGGGAAACGGTCAGTCAAATGGAACCATAAGTGGCACCCCCTATAGGTTTTCTAACAGCCTTTGGAGAGATGGGATAAATATACTCCAGCACAGGTATCCTGCTATTATGCATAATTCTTCAGGAAAATCTGAGGTTATATTGTTCCTGTAAGGCATTGTACTATGATGTATAATAAATTTCAGTCGGCCACTGGGGCTCCCCAATGGAGGAGGGGGCAGAGATGAATTCTGTCAGGGGCCCAGTCCAAGGGCATCTGGACTGTCCTGAAAGAGGTGTGGCTTTTGCTAAAGGGGCAGGGTTAAGGCAGATCAGGGAGGGGTTGGGTAGTTCAGGGGTGTGGACCCACAAATAAATCACAAAGGATGAGGAGATCGCCTCATATGTATGCAAATAAATACAAGGAATTCTGGGAACTAATTGCAAAGAGCTCCAAGAAAGTCCCATTTACATGGATTTTTCCTATAGGCTAAAGCTCACACACTGGGGTTTTAAAGCAGAAGCCAGGCACTATACTGATAAGAATGGTGATAACGGTCTGTAGTTAGAATCTGATCAGCTGTAATCCTGGCTCCGGCTTTTAAAACCCAGAGGGTGAGCTTTGGTCTATAGGATAAGCCTATGTAAATGGGATTTCTTGGAGATGTTCCTGTGCCCACTAAAACTGCAGGCCTATGTTACCCACATAATGAATTCCTGGGTGGCCCTAGTGCAGCCACAATAAAACTCAGATATATAACAATATAGAGCACAATTTTATGCATTATCTTGAGTTTCCCACATAGTTGTGCAAACTTATAAAAAATTCATAGTCCATTTGTACTTAGGCTGGGGGCACATAAAGCATTTGTTTTTTTGAGGCTGGGAGAAGTGGATTTGCTCCCTTATGCACCTCAGTAAACCTGCATGGACAAGTACAGCTTCTGCCTTTGCTCGGCCACGTGAAGCAAAGTCAAGGGGGGGTTGGCCTGAAAGTGCACAGTCCATGTTGGATTACTGTAATAAATCAATATGAATAGATATGAATTGCAACATGCTGCAGCCTCGAAAAGCAGCAGACCCTCTTTATACAGAAGTCCAACCCCACTTACGGGTCCTTAGACACAATTAAAACAATGACTAAAGGCACTGGCATTGTGGGTGATTTTGTGCATATTTTTTTTTTTTTTTAACTTTAGTCCCTTATGCTTTTTATACCACCTTATATCCTATTTTTTATATTCCACATTCTTAATTTGTTTTCATCTTTGGTCACCTGACCATTCTGTCAGTCATTTATTAACAGAGGAGCTAAATTAGAACTGTGCAAATGTTTATAGCATTAAATCTAATCTATGCTTTCATTTTCTCTGTATTAGTCTAATAAAACAGCTGATTGCCCTTGTTAGTAAGTCAGTCCCCCTCTCTCCTATTGTCTTTAGGCTAATGCCACATGGGGCTGATTCTGGGCCTAAGGCAGGATAAGAATCAGTCCCTATGTTGGCATGAACCTCTCAGAACCCTTGCATTGGCCTGTGTGCAATCACCCAGAGGAGATTTCCATGCTGAAATGCATACTTGTGTGTTTTGATGCTGAAATCCACAAGTATGAGCACCAAGACCTGCATTCCCACTATGAATACAGTGCTACCTGAATTTGCCATTGCTGTGTTTATGATGGTTGGATGGGAGGCACTTAGGTTCACCCTCCTCCTTCCCTACAGTCGCCCCCTCACTTCTGGCACAAGGTGCAGAGTTGCAAGTGCTCTTGAATGAGCAATTTTGCCCTGTATGGAGCCCTAGATGGTGAATTAATCAACCAAGCTACATGGCCGCCCCTACACAAATGTCTATGCAATCCAAAAAGCTAAATATGCATTATACTGATTATGCTTATATTGCCAACACTCCAGTCGTTTGTCTGTGTTTTGCTATTAACCAATTTTACATTTCTCGTATGAGGAAAAACAATTAAAAATCAGATAGAAGAAAGTAATGAAAACAGTTAGTTTTGTTAGCCTTTATCTGCCACGAGAAACTACACTTCCTTTACTTTAAGCTCTTTATTTTTTATTAAATAGTTACTTTCTCTAAACAAAGGAATATTTTCCACTTTTTAACTGTAGTCCCAAATGCAAGAAAATTGACTAAAACAAGGAAAAACACTGTAAAAATGTAAATACTCTGGAGGCTGGAAAGATTTCATGTGAACGCTGCTGGAGGAAGGCAAGGTTAGCCCATGAATAATTGATAGTGCTCAGTTAATCAGTGCCAGTGATTGTATCAGCAGACTCCGCCGCTTGGTAATTTCCTGATATGTGTTGTGGAGGGATCCCTGCGCTGGAGATGGTGCAGCAGCCACTGGGACTTCACACGTTAGGAAATAAAAAGAATGTTGTGGCTTGGGTCAGAAAACGGCACACTGGTGTTTGGTGTGACAGTGACCTGTGCCCCCAAATATTTAGGCACTGCGCCCATTGACAAAGGGCCCTAAGGGAACCATAAAGCTTCTGCCTGGTCCAGAGGTGGAGGTAGCTCATCTGCATCAATGAACTGCGATTAATTCAAAATGGGAGGCAGGAAGGAACTATACAGAAGTGCAAGGATAGCATTTTGATGCAAGTAACTTTAAAGTATGGGGTTTACATGCAACTGACTGCAGGAAAATTTGCAGTACCACAATTGTGGTTGCCAGCATGACCCCATTAATACTAAAGGTAAAATAAATTGCAGCAATACAAATGATAAGCAATTACCATCAATAAGGATAGGTCCTACAAAGCATAATAGAGAACTGGAATGTGTTCACTGGACAGAATATGTCATCTCTGCCCTGTGAGCCACAAGCTACTTTATGGGTCATTACCCCAATGGGAACAGCACAGTTTACTTTGTTTCCAGTCTATGTTGTATATAGAAAATGTAAAGCTTGTTGAAAAGCATGTTTATTACATATGTTCTAAAGGCTTAATGAATTTTTAATTAAAAAATAATAAATTCTCCATATAAATTGGCCAGAAATATGAATCAATAATTAAAGTATGTATGTATATCTTTATTTATAAAGCGCTACTTTTGTACACAGCGCTGTACAGTCTGCAAGTGGGATGCATGAAACACTACATTATCAAAGCACATGAAGTTGATCCATGGTACACTGCTGTGTCTTCAGCACAGGGCACAGAGGCCATCTCCATAACCAGACCTTCCAATATTAGAAATGGGCATGATTGGTTAATTCCTAAACATGTGAAGGGTAACAGGTTATTGCTGGACTGCAGACATGTATCAACACAGAGATTCAGGAAGCATCCCATAGATTTGCAGGGCTGGAGGAAGATGATTCGAGCACTGAATGTAAAATTAACCTATGAGCAATGACGTTGGTTCCAAAGAAACGAGAGATATGTGCAAAGTCACAGACACATTTGGTCAAAGCTTATATGCCACAAGTGTAAAAAATGCCCAGTGTGGCAAGCAGCACACTTATTCAATAGATTTACAATTAAGTATATAAGGGTATGCTGATAAGATATCACTGGTAAGATCTGCTCTCATGAGGTTGCTAGAAGAGTGGTGTTTCCCTAGTTCTGCCAAAATCTTTCAGTCCCAGGTCAAGATCAGATAACACAAGTATCTTTCCAGCCCTGGCCCGATCAAATGCACAGACCAATGAGGATTTTCCACCAGGCATTATCTGAATGAGCCCCAATCCAATACTGACCAGCAAGGATATTGTTTTGGGGACCATACATAGGCCAATAGGTGTGCAGCTAAATTCTGCTTGGGGATTGTATGTCTATCTCGAATTAACCGAGTAATCTCTCCCATTTTCTCAAGCTGAGCAATGTACAGTGAGGTCAGAGCTTCTTCAATAGTTTGTACTGGGAATTTTTTATCTGTTTGCTTGAACTAAAGTGTATTACAAACTTGATATTTAAAATGAAAGTGGTAAATACTGAAAAAGATGAAATGATTCTAGCTGCTCTGCATTCAGTGGCGCTGACTAATATCGCCTTACTCAAAAGCCACTGATATTAATATTGCAGAGCTCCCTCATTTGCATGATAGTAAGTGAATATGCGTAATTCAATAGACTGCAGTGCTGTGACAGCATGTGAAGTTTACACAAATGGATGAGTTAGGTGAGTCTTGAAAAAAAAAAAAGATTCTTATTATTTTCTTTATAGCAGAAGATTAGACATAATCTGTGATCCTTATTTCAAATTTAATGCCTGAAAAAACAAGGATTGTAAAAGGGATAATAGAATCACATGATTTTTTTTGTCGACATCTCTCATGTACAAATAAGCATATACTGTAACAGAACAATAGGATTTCAGACCACTGACTTTTTTTTCTGGGTGAAGCTGGCCATACACGCACCGATACTATGGTACGAAACCTTGTTTCGTACGATATTCGGTGCGTGTATGGCATGTCGGCGAGTCGACCGATATCGCAGGAAGCTGCTGATATCGGACGACTCGCCGATCGGCCAGGTTAGAAAATTTTGATCGGGCGCCATAGAAGGTGCCTGACCAAAATCTGCCGTCAGGGCTGAATCGGCAGAAGGAGGTAGAAATCCTAATCCTGACGGTGTGTGGCGGATCTGACGATGTTTCGTGCGGCCGATGGTCGCACGAAACATTGTCAGATCGCCACGTGTATGGCCAGCTTAAGACTGATGAGATAATAAGACATGGTTGTAAGAGACAAGACAGGCCAATGTGTGCCAGGAAATTTGCATATAGAAAATGGTTACAGGTATGGGACCTGTGACCCAGAATGCTCAGGACCCAGGGCATTCTGGATAAGGGATCATTCCAATAATTTGGATCCCCATACCTTACGTCTACTAAAAAATTATTTAAACATCATTTAAACCCAATAGGATTGTTTGGCCTCCAATGAGGATTAATTATATCTTAGTAGGCATCAAGTACAAGGTACTGTTTTATTATTACAGCGAAAAAGGAAATCATTTTTAAAAATTTGAATTATTTGCTTATAATGGAGTCTATGGGAGATGACCTTTTCGTAATTCAGAACTTTCTGGATAATTGGTTTCCGGCTAACAGATCCCATACCTATACTAGTGGTTACTATAACTTTTTTAAACTTAATGTAATGTAAATCCTTTTCCAACATTATCATTCTCTAAATGTATTGTTTTTAATAGGACTTTGGCACACATTACGTTTCTCCACCACTGTATTTCATGGCCAGTATGCCCCCAATTCCTTTTATCAATCATATGAAATTAAACCACCTGTACCCCTTTCAATTTATATCCATTTCCTAGCTTGCAATGAGAATGTAATGTTCCGGCCAGAGATTCTGCATTTAGTCACCTTCCCCTTTCCCCTCCTGAGAACAGAACTCTTATTGCAAACACTTACTAATTTTACCAGCAGTATGTTGTCTCGAAGGGATCCAACCATTCCGATAAAGGAGACCGCAAACATTATGATGCCAAGCAGAAGCAAGATGACAGCCGGTGCCAGGAAGATGCCCTCTAGGGTTCGGTGTTTCTGTCTTTCACTCTCAGCATAAATGCCAATACACAGGATCACAAGGCCTATGAGCTAAAGGATACAAGGAGCCTCATTAACTTCAAAACATCATACGTTGTCTACAGACCTTTAAAAAGATACAGTTAACCCTGATCTTATGTTTCCAAGGGGTGTAAATTCCATGAAAACGTTAAATCCAGGAAAAAAAAGATACAGCTTGCCTGAATGTGAAAACTGCACCAATTCCAGGAAAATGTAAAAGCTGGGGTTCTACTGTACTTACGGTACTTATAGTACAGAAGTTGTGTATTGGTAGGTTTCATGCATTCCTACTGAGCCCTGTAGGAAACAATTAAACCTATTACAGGTATGGGACCTGTTTTCCCAGAATGCTTGGGACCTACAGTTTTCTGGATCTCCATACCTTAAGTGTGCTAAGAAAGCATTTAAACATTAAAAAATCAAATAGGAATTGTTTTGCATCCAATAAGGATGATTTCTTATTTGGGTACAAAGTACAAAGTAATGTTTTATTATTACAGAGAAAAAGGAAACCAAATATTAAAGAATTTAATTAAAATGGAGTCTAAGGAAGATGACCTTCCAGTAATTCAGAGCTTTCTGCATAATGGTTTTCCAGATAATGGATTCCATACCGTTATTATACAGCAAATCATTTTTATAAGTGGTAAAAGTAAACTTTATTTAAATGTTAATGTGTATTACATATATTTGTGCATGTGCACAAAATACCCACTACCTGCCATTCATCACTCTAATATGCCAATAACACATCTGTAAAAAAAGTATATACTGTCATATCAGACAATACGACCCCATTACAGTGGTTGTTCACCTTTAACTTTTAGTATGTTGTATAGAGAGCTATTCAGAAACAATTTGCAACTGGTCTTCAGGTTTTATTACTTGTTTTGGTTCTAGAATTATTTTGCTTTATATTCAGCAACTCTCCAGTTTGGAGTTTTAGCAGCTATATGGTTGCTAGGGTCCAAACTACCCTAGCAACAGGCAGTGGTTTGAATGAGAAACTGGAATATGAATAATATTAGCAAATTAATAAAGTAATAATAAGTAATAAAGAGTAACACTAACAATCAAATTGTATCCTCGAAGAGGAATAGTTTTTTGCTTGCCTGCTGGGGCCAGTGACCCCCTTCTGAAACCAGGAAAGAGTCAAAAGAGGAAAGCAAATAATTCAGAAATTATATAAAAAAAAAAATAATAATAAATGAAGCCCAGTTGAAAAGTTGCTGAGAAATGTCCATCCTAAAACACAGTAAAAGTTAATTTAAATGTGAACCACCCCTAAGAGCTTTGTAGCTACTATAGCTCAGGATTCTAGGACCAGTTATTCTTATAACAGCACACTGACACGTCTGATTTTATAGCCCATGTCACCCTGTCTTTCTACTTTATGCAAAGGTTGGCTCTGAAAATTGCTGTGCTTTTATTGGCTACAGCTTGGAATGGCTACACACAGTCAAGCACAGAAAAAAAGTAATCGAATGGGTTTAAAACCAGGTAAGACACACCTACGCTTACCAAATCATGGCATACAACTTAAGACATAGATGTCCAAAAGAGGTAGTTGAGCTATGGCAGAACTTTGTCCACAGTAACCTGTAAGGACTAGATTAGAATTTGCTGGAAAACTGAACTTTGGACAACCCAGGACAATACAGAAAACAACAAGACTATGGGGCCGATTCACTAAAGGTCAATAAAACGAGCGCTATTTATAGCATGTGGTAAAAATGTTATCGCTTCTTATTTTTTGCGACTTAACGATCGATTCACTAAAAGGACAGGCGTCATAATTAAGACGCAATATTATTTGCGTTGTTTAACTCATCATGAGCCTTTTTCTTGCACTATTTTCCGCTGCGTGCGTTATTTCATGCTGCGTGCAATATATTTCACCACGTGCTATATTAGCGAGCAATTTTACGCACGTAACCATTACTTTCGGAAAACTACTGTTCTGATAATTACCATTTCCCTGAAAACTGGAGGCTGCATCACTCTAGGGCCAACACATACTTGAAAAAATCCCACTGCAAAGTCCATGTTGTGTTGCCAAAAGCGAACCACAATTTTCTTTAAGTATCGCCTGCCCCAAGTAGGTGTTAATATTCGCACAGACTAATGCGATATTTAGCGCATTTAACGCTTCATATGTGTTTGTGAATCATGCGTTAGTATTATATCTATGCACGAATTAACGCAATGCGGGTAAATAATGCATTGCCATAGTGCGTTTTTTTGTGCATGCGATATATGTTTTAACGCATGCAAAATGACTTTGATGAATCGGGACTTAATTATCGCATGCTTTTTAACGCAAAAAAGCATGCAATAAGCGTTATCGACCTTTAGTGAATCGGCCCCTATGTCTCATCAACTACCAGAGCCGCTAAATTATAGAAGTACTCTAAGCCTAGTCCTAAGGTTTCAGAAGGATAACAAGCAAGGCCAATAAGAATATAAGGAGTATTACACAGGATCTATTTCTCTGTATAAATCATCTTGAATATGACATCCAGACTAAAAATAACACTTTATCTACCTTGTTCCTTTCTGAAGGCTTTAGAATGAACTTCTCTCAGATAATGGATTCCCAGCCACTAAGACTGTGTATCCCGCATGAGCAGGTTAGTAAGGACTGACTGGCAGATTAATAAGTCGCATGTTCTCTGTGACAAGTGTAGGATTTCTGTACTTTTGGGATTCTGCTTCAGTTGCAGATGAGTTCAGATAGTGTGAATAAAACAGTCATTAAGTAGCTTATTATATTCGGAAGACTGGCAGGTTGCTTTGGTAATTTAGGCCACAATGGAGAACAAAGTTTCAGATGTTATGCAACATATACATAATTCAAAAAATCATGAAACTGTCCCTTTTTAAAAAATTATTTTAGGAATTTTTTAGATAAACTGAAAATGGTAATATAAAAATAAATGAGTTAGGGGCCTGTTTCCAAGCCGCTATCTCTTGACAAGTGAGCTCACAAGATTTCAACATAAGTCTATGGAAGGAGTATTGGTGGCACAAAATCCTGGACTACTTACAAATGCCTCCCAAAACAGCCCTATGTGCCGGTACCCTAAAGCTAATTCTGTTTATGGACCCAGGGTCATTACAAATATAGCCCAATCTAATTAGTTTTAGTTTGCTCTTTTAAAGATCACACTGTATTTCAGTAGCGTTCAGCAGTTTACATCTACTGTAAATGCGGGTTCATTGGACCGTGTAATGTAAAGAATAAAATAAATTCCCAGTAAATCCTAGTAATATTCATTGGACCTTCATACATACTTTCTCGCTCTCTCCACTCCATTTCTTAAAGTGGAAAAAATGAGATACTCTTGGGAGTTAAGGTTCCAGTACTAATGGTTATGTGAAATATAGCATTATTTTCTTCGGTTAGTAACTTTAATTAAAGCTCATTTGATTATTGATGCCATAGGGCTTGTACCAGTAATCAGAGAATTAATGAGTACTGCTGTTGTTTTCTAGAAATATATTGTTTGTATCCGTCTTACTGGTGCTTGTACTTCATCAGTAAACAAATAATATGCAGAAGGGGAATTGAGGGCACTATTTGGAGGAGATTTAACAATCCACGAATCCGAATCCCGAATGGGAAAAAAACGGATTGGAAACTAACATTTTGCGACTTTTTCGTATTTTTGCGAATTTTTCGTCGCTGTTATGTCTTTTTCTCGAATTGTCGCGACTTTTTCGTAATGAGCGCTCGTAAACGGCGGGCAAACCTTTCCGACTTTGATCCTTCTGTGCATGATTTTGGAAGCCTCCCATAGGACTCAATGGCACTCTGCAGCTCCAACCTGGCCCAAGGAAAGTCTCCCATAGGGCTCAATGGCACTCTGCAGCTCCAACCCGGCCCAAGGAAAGTCTCCCATAGGGCTCAATGGCACTCTGCAGCTCCAACCTGGCCCAAGGAAAGCCTCCCATAGGGCTCAATGGCACTCTGCAGCTCCAACCTGGCCCAAGGAAAGTCACGATACTGAAGCTTGAATGAATCCGAAACGTTCATACTCGGTGCAACAGTACAATTATTTTGCGACGGCGACGAAATAGTCGGGAAAAGTCGGGAAAAAAAAATCGCAAAAATACCGATCATAATGAAAAAAACGCATTCGGGCGCTTTTCGGACGTTCCTGAATTAGTAAATGTCCCCCTTAGACTCCAAGAAAAATATATATTACCATAAAAATTTGCAACAGAACTGGGGAGACTAGAACTTACTTACTAAAGGAGTGAAACGTGTACTTATTGGCATGTGTGAAATATAGCGTTCCTTTATGCCAGAGCACACAGCACCTACAGAGCAGGCAAAATTGGCACAGCACAGATATAAAGAAGTGCATAAAGGCACACTTTTGTAAGTGGTAAATGCTAAAAAACTTAAACCATGGCCTCCTAGGCCCACAAAGTCTTGAATGAAGCTGAGTTAAAACATCTTGCTCTATTACTTCTGAGGACAAAACATTTTAGCCTTTAATGTGGGACTTTATGCTTGAGACCCTGGATCAATTGCCTTTTGGCAACTCCATGTGGCCGAGAGGTCATTTACCTTGCCCAGTGCACCCCTTAGTGCTTACTTACAGGACACTTAGGACCCTGGGATCACTGGTCTCTACACTGACGTTGGATAAAAAAAATTGGTTACTTGGTGTAGAGAGCACATAAGGAGGTGCAGCTTGGCCATGTGCCTTTTGACTGCTTTTGGACAGACGGTAAGGACAGGGCTCCAATGTGAGTTGCACCTCCTGATTGCATGTGCAAATGATGTGCAAGTTGGGGGCAAGTGACAGAACACCTATTTGCCTCCTCCCTTCTGTCTCTATTGGATCCTGCACTAACGCAGTCAGTGTTGGATACAAAGGCCATGCAGCAATTCTCACAGCTTTGAAATGTAGCAAGAGAGCCTGCAGCTATTTGCAACAGCCTTACACAGTGTGCAAAGTGCAGTTTGTGACCATTTTTTTTGTTTGCACACTGCATTGTTTCGCAAATGAGGCCTCTGGTGTCCCAGCTTACTTAGTGTGCCTATAACAGCTGCCTTGCTTGCTGTAAAGTGCTCTGAGTCCCACAGGAGAAAAGCGCTATATAGGTACTCATTATCTGAAAACCCATTATTCGGACGCTCCAAACTATGGGAAAGCCATCTCCCATTATAATCAAATAAATTAAAATTTTAAAAATGATTTCCTTTTTCTCTGTAATAATAAAACTGTACAAACTTGATGCCAACTTAGATATATGTAATGCTTATTGCTGACAAAACAATCCTATTGGGTCAAATTAACATTTAAATTATTTTTTATAAGGGATGGTGATCCCTTCCTCCCTTCAAATCCTTTATAGAAGGAATGTAGGACCAAAATGAAGAATTGTACTTCCTGCCCAGATACATGACTGCACAGCAAGGTAGTGTTTAACCAGATTACCCATGACCTTATCTAGACGCTCTCCACTAAGGCGCTTGTATGAAAATTTGATGAAATATTAATATAGCCAGAAACCCATGCATTAGCCTGATTGCAGACAAAATAAATTTGTACTTGTCACTGCAAGGTTACAGATCTATTCTTTTTGCACATTTTTTCAAAGGAACCAGCCAGCCATCAAATAACCCTGTCTTCCAGTTCAAAGCTTCTTCTCTGCATCAGAATCAAAGTCTCCTTTTGCTTGCTCCCAAAATCTAAAAACTAGCATTTGCTTAAAGAAATAGCAATGCTAAAATGTATGATTATAAAACAAAATGCACCTTTGAAAAGGTGATCAGTCATCTCTCATATTTGCAGGTACATTAATGCAAGAAGACCTTTTGATTATTAAGAAACTACCATAAAGCAGAAAGACCCTAAATGAAATAAATGAGGGGTCCAAAATCAGTCCCTGGCAGTTGTCTCTACAAGCAGGTCTATCATAAATAACTAATCAGAGTGAATAAGCCTCATAATTTACATTTCGTGCAATCATTCCCGTACAGATTTGTGACATGTGGGTCAGGAAAAACCCAGACCCGACCCTAACCCACATATTTTCTCTCTATATGCTACTTTTGCAGGAGCAGAGGAAGAGGGTGCTTCCCCAGTCTAAACTGCACCCAACCCAAACCTGCAATGGTCGCTTAAATTTCAACCCTAATCCACCTGACCCACGGGTCCCGCAGGTTGCTGATCAACCCACATGTCACTAATACAAATTAATACTGCTGGGTCAAACAACCCACGGGCATTAAAAATCCCATCCACTGACACTCTAGGGGAAATTAAGAACACAAGTGTCAGATCTTTCATAAGGAAATATATACCCCCATTCCAAGTGCCTATAAGAGGGTAACCAAGTCCACCCGGATGCTCTGTAGTGCTGAGCAATGGCTGGCAATGCTTAGTGGCAAATCGGTGATCCTTGAATTGTTCTGTCAGATATTTGTGCAACCATTAAACATTGACCAAAATTCACCCACTGTACCCATCTCTATTGGAAGGACAGGCAACATTATTTTCAAGAAATGTCCCCTGCTAAGAAAGGGAAATCCAGGCGACATTTTTCTTTCTGTGTCTCAAAATAATTTAATTACAACTGTGAATTATTATGACAATTTAATTAAACGATTAAGCTTTAAAAATACAAATGTTCAACCTGTCCCCATTGCACTATAAAGTTCTAATGTAATTAACTGTGGGTGCCAATATCACATTTTCTGTTGTAAACTTCACTTGCTCCTAATAATTATGGACATAGCATATCTCAGCTTGTGAACAATGCTGTATCTGGACCCACATGATTAAGAAATGTTTCTGTATTGTAGAGAATAAGTACCATTAATACATGACACAGGCTTTTATTAGCTGTATGTATTTTTATGTTCCATACCACTGACCTTCCTGCTTCTCCTGTTCATAGTTATACCAACCCTGCCACTTAATATCCACCTGTCTGCCATCCCTGTGCACATACCAGTGCTGTGGAATATGTTGGCGTTTTATAAATAAATGTTAATAATAATAATAATATTGCTTTTGACCTTCTCGCTCTTTCATCTTCCTATGATTAGCCCCCTACTTTAAGTTAGTTGTTTAACACTACTGTGGCTATCCCACTTGCTTCCATGCCCTTAATTTTTGCCTGATTATGACAAAGAAGCAGCTCAAAGTCCTTGGCAGTGCCCCTCTTGCCCCTAACAGCCAGACAGAAAGATTTTAAGTTACTTACAGAAGGTGTGGGGTCCTAGGATTGGCAGATATTGCTGTCTGTTAAGTTAAAGACTTAAAAGAATGTGCCAGTGCATTATACTCCTCTAAATATAAAAGGAATGTGCTAAGAAAAGTTATGTTTGGGCTGATTTATTGAAAATGTTTTCAAAAACCCTGCTATTCCCGCCCATTTGTTCTGCTTCCTGCTGCCTCCTTTCCCAGACTCATCCGTGAGGCCAGCACACAGTAGGGTAGGAACCAATCAACAGCTAGGCTGACTTGATAGGGAACTGACACCTGTGTCTCCTTGTGTGACAGCAGGGCTGCGATTGGCCCACCCCTCATCTGAAACACAAGCAGGGACCGTAGCAGATCTATGGGGAGCAATAATGCAATGCATTTTTATTGTGCAGCCTTCTTTGAACTAAAAAATAGTATAGGCATAAAACACAAAATGACATTTACTAATTTACTGCAACAAGTTTTGGGAATTTGTGCTTGAAAATGATACTGGTATTTCTAAAATCTTAATAAGCTGCAGCTATTTCATTAAATGGGTGCCTATATTTATTTTTCTTCGTATAGCATCCCTGGACATAAGACATCTATTAAAATACTTACCAATGTGAAAAAATAGATTTTGTGTACCCAAGTGTCAGCTTTATTAAACTGACAGTGATTGGCACTACATGAGGGACTAAATGATCCAGGCTGACCTGTCTTTCACTCACATCATACAGTGAAATCCCAATTATATTGCTTTTTCAACAATGTCTAAACAACAGCAGGTTTTCCTTCCCTTTACCTAAGTCCAACCAGCATTGATATACAGAAGAAGCATTTGGCTTACAGGAGCAAAATTCTTCTTATTCATTATTTATATAGAGGCGACATAGAGGCACTTTATAGAAATTATATTATTCACATCAGTCCCTGTCCCAGTAGAGCTTACAATCTTAAGTCCCTTTATCATATTTACACTAGGGATGCACTAAATACAGGATTTGGCCAAGATTCAGCCTTTTTCAGCAGGATTCAGCCGAATCAGATTCGTTAAAATCACATGACTTTTTGTCACATAAACACATATGCACATTAGGATTTGGTTCGATATTTGGCCAAATCTTTTATGAAGGATTCGGGGTTTGGCTTTATCTGAAAATAGTGGATTCACTGCATACCTAATTTACACATAAGTATCAGTTTTATCAGGAGCCAACTAACCTGCCTGTATGTTTTTGGAGTGTGGGAAGTAATGAGAGAACTCAGATACAGGGTACAAACTATCAAAATATACCTTTCTGTTCCTCTCCAATGGCATTAAACAAAACCAAGAAAGGAAGCACCTGTGAGAAACAGTATAGAGTTAAAACAGAAAAGATGAAAACAATGGAAAGAGGAAATGAGATACAAGCGGATGCTTATAATGAATCAGAAAGAAACAGTGACACTAAAGGCAATATAACCAGGGAATTATGGAGATGCTTGTGGTGTCAATGGGCTGGGAAAAACAAATTAAGAACTTCCTCCTTCTGTCTGTCGGTCTATCCCTGACCCTCAGTTCTGCATTTGGGTTTTGGGAGTCTGGCGGCATGCAGGGGTCTGTGTATAAATGAAACATTTATAGAAATAGACAAATTAACTAACATAGGTGTATAACATATATCTTTTAATTTTTTTTTTTTTAAAAAGGGCAATGGGCAAAAGGGAATGCCAAAGTTTGCCTATTTGTAGTAACCCAGCCAAATGTTTGTTTTTATAAGGTCACCGTAAATGGTGTCTGCTGATTGGCTGCTATAGGTGACTCAAGCAACTAGAGCTACAAACACAGGCAGACAAGCATATTACAAGGTACACATATGCAAAGCCAAACTGGCCACTATAGATCCAGTTGCTTGGATGAGGCAGGATAGCTTATTCATCCATTTGTCCACTGTCTGTCCATGTGTAGTCAGCTTGGTCACCCACCATGACTTACTCTCTTTGCATGCTTGCTGAGGTAAATCTCTGGTGACTTGGTGAATGGTGGGTCACAATGCACCTGCATGGCCCCACTGCCGAGTTGCCCAACCCTACCCCAATCTGCCCATACGCCAGCTTCAACCTGTCCATTACCCAACCCTTTTGCAAGAAGAACCAATGATTTGCGGAAGTCTGTGCTCCTGTTTTGCCCAGGCCCCTGACAGAACTACTGTTTTTCCCTCCCTAAAGGGGGGTCCAGCAATAAGTGAGTGCCACTAATGACAATTATACTTCAGGACACAGCCTTCCCTAAAAACCCTTTTTATACGTTGTAAGGCCACAGCCTTAGACTAGCAGCACCAATATACTGCCTAAGTGTCACTTGCATAATCTATCTTTCTCACTGAAAACCTCCACTTCTCTTATTAAAATAGTTTGCCTTTTGTCGATTGTCACTAGATTGTATCATAATGTACTTTGTTGTACATTCTGAATAAGGGCCAACCAGTGCTTTACTAAGAGGCATATTCTTCATAGATTAAAGGGGTGCCTATATAAACCTCATTAATATTAGGTGAGAGATCTACTTCAAGTGACTGGTTATAATGAATTAAAAACTTCCTGAAAGCCCCAAATGCAGTGGTCATGTGTCTTGCAAAATAGCCAGACGTGGCCCCTCATTAATCAAGAATAATAAAAAGCCACGGGGTTTAAAACCTTATCTTCAGAAATTCTGACAACAATATTGTAACAGATTTTATTTTCTAGAATATTTATAGAATATTGTTATGCTAATAGCTAAGTGTGTGTATTAATGTTTCATGCTCATAGAACAACTGGATGTGTGGGAAAGCAATAAGTAGCAAATTTCTTTCCACTGATAATATTCATGTCACAAGTCTGAATCTCAAAACCACCCAAACCACAAAGGAGAATGTAGATAAGCGAGAATTAGCCTTCTTTTGTGTGTGTGTGTGACGGGATAAATTTGTGTTGAGATCTCTCATGCAAAGGCTATGAATAACTATGAGTTAATAAACCATTGTTCTACTGCTCAGCATTAGCTCCATCTATGGACCTCCAATAGGGTAGTCATATTCATTTAATTCTGACAATATATACCTGAATGTGGCAATTACCTCTTACTGGGGAAGGCACACAGGTATGTGTTACGATTTACCAGTTGGGTCTAATTTTTATGGTAACACATCATGTTTTAGCAATTCAAGTGTTACACTACCATATCCATATATACCATTATATCACAAAAAACACAGGGAGGCAGATTAATTTCTGAAACAAAGTATTTCTTTTGAAAATCAATCATGGAAATATTTTTTTCTTGTTGTTTTTTTCCACCATATTTGCCTAACTTTTTCATTTGCATTGTCATTCTTTTTGATTGACAAATCTTGAAAATAGCAACTTGAAAAACACGGATATGAGTTCACACATTTTTATAAATAGGTGCCATATTGTTGTACTTAAATGAAAATCACCCATTTTCCAAGCCATTTAGCTGAAATAATGGGAGGTACCAGAAAGGTACCTATAGACAATGCTGGGCTGCTGTGGGTTACTGATCGCCAGTGTGATCACCTATGGGTTACTGTAAAACACTTTTTCCCAAGATCGTATGCAGCTTTATAAAAACCTGGGTTATTAATAATAATAATAATAATAATAATAATAATGATTGTAAGTCACAGCAAAAATATGCATATAGCATTTCTCCATTTATTTTCTGCATTTTCAGCTGAGAAATTGAAATTGCATACCCCCCTAAAAAAAAACAAAAAAAAAAAAACACTAAAATGTTAACTTGACTAAGGGGCTGATTTACTTACCCACGAACGGGTCGAAATGAGTCCAATTGCGTTTTTTTCGTAATGATCGGTATTTTGCGATTTTTTCGTATGTTTTGCGATTTTTTCGGATTCTTTACGAATTTTTCGTTACCAATACGATTTTTGCATAAAAACGCGAGTTTTTCGTATCCATTACGAAAGTTGCGTAAAAAGTTGCGCATTTTTCGTAGCGTTAAAACTTACGCGAAAAGTTGCGCATTTTTCGTAGCGTTAAAACTTACGCGAAACTTTGCACCTTTTAAGTTTTAACGCTACGAAAAATGCGCAACTTTTCGCGTAAGTTTTAACGCTACGAAAAAAGCGCAACTTTTTACGCAACTTTCGTAATGGATACGAAAAACTCGCGTTTTTACGCAAAAATCGTATTGGTAACGAAAAATTCGTAAAGAAGCCGAAAAAATCGCAAAACATACGAAAAAATCGCAAAATGTTCGTTTTCAAGTCGGAACTTTTCCAATTCGGGTCGGATTCGTGGGTTAGTAAATCAGCCCCTAAATGTTGAACATATACTTCACTTTGGCTTCTATGGCATCTCAGTGGGTTTTAAGTATAACATATTGAATTTTAATTTAAGGCTTTATTGCTAAATCTCAACAAGGTACGAAGAGCTCCCAGTGCTGCCAAATGGCTACCCTCATTGGGAGCTCCCTCCAGTAAGGGTGGCATAGTCCTTGTTACCAGCATTTTATACACAAAAAACTATTGTTTCCCATAACCAAAGTGCTGGCTCTATTACTCCGCACCTTTGATAGGGGAAACTATTTTCCTTAGCACAGTATAATGCAATTTTCAGATGCAAATTACCATGTTTTTACCCACAATGCACTGTTCCCCCTCCCCAGAATTCCAGGGGTCAATATGTCAAAATGAGAGCAAGTTGAAGCCAATATTGTGGAAAATGGATAATGCGTAACTTTTACCGTGTTAATATTGCATTAGCATGTGATTCTTTTGCTGCACCTATTGATGCTGTAAGAATTCTGCAATTACCTCTACGTTCAAGGTGGTGGCAGTGGAGTGAATTACTACTATTGGAGGGTAGCAAAGGCCAAGCAAAGTGTTGTGGAGCCATAAAAATCTACTGAATTTCTATGCTTTCTTGATCATGTTCTAGTATTATCTTTCTGGTACCATTCAAGCAATTGTCATGGGGATTCACATACGGAGAGATTATTATTGTTGATATAATCACATGTATCTTTGGTGTATCGTTTATTGTTACCGGGCTTTTATATCAAGTGGTTATACCTTGTAAAATTGTCATCTGCTAAAATCTCTTTTCCAGGTGCTGGGACAGTCGGTCACCTGTTTTGTGATATTTATTTTTGATGGGATGGGTTCAGGATACACATTTCTTAATGCTGAATGGATGAATGTGGTGTTCCTATAAGCTATACATATGCACCAATATATGAATGCTCAGTTGCATAGTTGACAGTTCTATTTATCATGCATTGTTTTGAGGAAAAGGCTATATTTTGTACGGGCTAATCCCTACTGCCCCCCTTTGCTCTCCTGAGTAATTAGCATTTTTTAATTGGTTTTACCTGGAATTTTTAGTTGGCAAGTGAGCAGAGTAAGAACCCTTAACCCTACACGTCTTCAGAAGCAAAGAATACAATTTAAATGCAACCAACTTAAATGTTCTCAGTGGGAAACTGTGAAGTGGCATTTAGGCTGAATTGAAATGGATCCATTAATTAAACATCCGTGTTTTTAATCAGCCAAGTCAAATGCTTCTTGAAACGATTTCAGACAATTTGTAAGAGAGAATATTATATCTCAGGTCCTTTTCAAGGAAGCCTAATTATATGTTGCTTGAGTTAACCCGTTATATGGGCATTTCATGAGCCGAGGGAAGAGACCATATGGATAGAGAACTGGCTGAAGGATAGAGTACAAAGAGTGGTTGTAAATGGAACATTTTCTAATTGGACCAGTGTGGTTAGTGGAGTACCGCAGGGGTCAGTCCTTGGGCCTTTGCTTTTTAACTTGTTTATTAATGACCTGGAGGTGGGCATAGACAGTACTGTTTCTATTTTTGCTGATGACACTAAATTGTGCAAAACTATAAGTTCCATGCAGGATGCTGCCGCTTTGCAGAGCGATTTGACAAAATTAGATAACTGGGCAGCAAACTGGAAAATGAGGTTCAATGTTGATAAGTGCAAAGTTATGCACTTTGGTAGAAATAATATAAACGCAAACTATCTACTGAATGGTAGTGTGTTGGGGGTTTCCTTAATGGAGAAGGATCTAGGGGTTTTTGTTGATAACAAGTTGTCTAATGCCAGGCAGTGTCATTCTGTGGCTACTAAAGCAAATAAAGTGCTGTCTTGTATAAAAAAGATAAAAAAGGGCATTGACTCAAGGGAAGAGAACATAATTTTGCCCCTTTATAGGTCCCTGGTAAGGCCTCACCTTGAGTATGCAGTGCAGTTTTGGGCTCCAGTCCTTAAGAAGGATATTAATGAGCTGGAGAAAGTGCAGAGACGTGCAACTAAACTGGTTAAGGGGATGGAAGATTTAAACTATGAGGTGAGACTGTCGAGGTTGGGGTTGTTTTCTCTGGAAAAGAGGCGCTTGCGAGGGGACATGATTACTCTGTACAAGTACATTAGAGGGGATTATAGGCAGTTGGGGGATGTTCTTTTTTCCCATAAAAACAATCAGCGCACCAGAGGTCACCCCTTTAGATTAGAGGAAAGGAGCTTCCATTTGAAAAAACAGGGGTTCTTCCTAAACACAATAATGACAGAATGGAGAGAGATCAATACAATAAAAAAACAAGTGCCAAGAGTTATAGGAAAAGATGAAGGAGATAGCTGTCCTGTAAAGTAATAAAAATAGGCAGACCTTGTCTTATTCTCGCAACTGTTCGAGGTCAGATCACTAAAAACATTTTATTTCAGGTTGATGACATTGTTTAACCCACCAGAAAACAGGACCTGTGTAATTGCCAGTCATGACCAAGGCTGTACTGCCACAGATCTTTACTGCACTGTTTTCTTGATTTACTGCTCTAGACCCGAAACACAGTCTAAAGCCTTCTCAATTATTTTAAATCAGCCCAAAGAAAATTGTGAGATGACGTATACTCTGGTATCCACAGGTACTGACAGCACAGATTGTGGTTGCTTTCAGATATTACAATATAGCATCATTTATTTATATAGCATTGGCAAGTTACGCAGCTCATCATATACTGCATCCTGTTATCCTTTCTAGTCAAGGCAAGTTTGAGATATAGAAATTTCCTGTAAGGGCACTTATGTCCACTCAAGTGAACAGGACTATGTGGAAGAACTAAAAATTGGCACAGAATCACATAATGTATTTATCTAATGCAGCTTGATTAGCTAGCTAAAAGAATCGAATGACACAAAAAAAACTTGTTTACTCTGGTGGTGGGGGGGGGGGCATAGCTGGCAATATTTTGTCAAACCCTCATCTACCTAGTCCTCACATTGATCTGACCTGGGGCCCACTAGGACCTGGCCCTACAGGGAGATACTCTGGTACCCTAGCAGAGTCCATCAGCAGTCCAATCCTGGTAGCTAAGATCCTACAGTGAGCTGAGGAGGTTTACTATATCGCATCTCTTATCTATTTCCTCATAAAGCCTCATAAAGTGTATGCAT
The DNA here is from genome assembly GCF_000004195.4 of Xenopus tropicalis. Taxonomy (NCBI): domain Eukaryota; kingdom Metazoa; phylum Chordata; class Amphibia; order Anura; family Pipidae; genus Xenopus; species Xenopus tropicalis. Next base: position 121,411,114 of record NC_030679.2, read on the forward strand.
CCCATCTAGGTGAGTCTTTTATAGTTAAAATGACTTTATGCTATATTACATGTTGCAATGTAAAGACTTTGCAACGTGCAAAGCAAAATGGTTAGATAAATTACAACAAATTTCAACAACACATGGAAGCCTGCACATTGCCACAACCTGGGCCACCTGAGTGGCCCATCATTTATATCTGTCTCAAGTCTAGATTGGCAATCTGCAGATTCTGGCAAATACCAGAGTTGCTGCTATATGAGGAAATAGTCACTATTAAATGAGCCCATGGAGTGCCGTTTGAGCCTCTGTGTACTTCAGTGCCAGGGCCTACTTTGAATAACAGTCCAGGCCTGATCTGCATGCAGGTCATTTGTATCCATCTAGCAACAGCCAATTGTGCCTGGCCCAAGTGCAATATTTGTATTGATTTAACCATGTGTCTGACCTGCATCTCTGATATTAAGAATACGTTTCAAGCCTGCTTGCATGCAGTGGACAATAAATGCACATTACAGGAGCCAGAAAAGTGTTTGTACCCTGACACCTTCATTTTCTAGTTGCCAGAATCACTAATAATTACAAAGAAGAAACACTTTCGATGGAAAAGCAGCATACATGGAAAAAAAAAAAAAAAAACATTATAAAGTTGCAACTGTCAAAATACTAAAAGGCAATTTAGATGAATTTAGATGAATTTCAGCTCATCCATATGACATTAGCCTAGGGAATTTACTGTGTAATGCTTTGCCTACAAGACAAACACTGCAGGCAGATGAAGAGGAGGTTTGTATTCACCCTGAAACCCCTGCTGTCTACTGCAGCCATTAGAGTAGCATGATAAGATGGTATGAGCTGTTATGCCCATGCAGATTAAATTACCTCTCAATGCATAATTGTGGACAAAAAAAAGCATAAAATCATTGCTCTTGTCATCTCTGTTATTTCATGTTCTAGCATACTGAGAACCCTTGTTTATTTTAGGAACTCTTTCCCTCCTCCCTTCTAGATAATTCCGCCTTTGCCCATGAGACTTGATTAAAAAATGCAACAAATAACCAATTATTCATTCATTGCGGTTATTTATTATGTGTCACAACAATGTCTATGTGAAAAACACATACAATCTCATTAGTAATGTACTTAATTCGGATACGGTGAGATGAGCATACACAGGCGCTCTACTGGGACACAAGCCACAAGGCCACACAACTTCGAGTATATGTGGCAAGCTAATATGTCATTCAAATGAACAGAAATTACTGAATTACTGCTGAAGAATGTCACTGACAGTCATCACTAACAAAGTGCTGTCACCAAGGAGGATAACTGTGACAATAGAACACTGCGCTAGATAAGCAAACCATTATGCTGCCCAAACATCTGGGATACATAACAAAGTAATTAATCTGTAATGACAACTTTAATTCACTGGGAAACCAATTAATTTTTGTTGTTTGTAAGATTTACATCACATAGTTGTCTTCCCTGGCACAATGAGGAGTCAATATATATGGACAGCCATTATAACTACTCATAGTAGCAGTAAAAAATACCCTTTCCTATGAATACATAATTACCTGAGCAATAACAACAATGAGCGCTTTTATGATCCCACTGTAATTATCTGAAAAACAGTGGCAGGAAAAACAGTCCTATTTGCCTGTCACTGCTTCCCATAAAGATGTATCAACAGTGCACACCCTAAAGCACAGGTGGCAGTTACAAAAAGCATTTCTAGAGGTGACAGAAGGATAATAACCTGTGCCTTTATACTGAGCTTTATCAGCGGCTCACTGGGTAGAGGCCTAGCCTTGCAGCACTGGCATCGAGAGGCTGATTCCAGCCTGTGTACTACCTGCAAGGAGTTTGTATGATCTCCCTGTGTCTGAGTAGGATTCCTCTGGGTACTCTGGTTTCTTCCCACCCTACAAAAACATACAGGCAAGATAAAACTGACCCAGTGCCTAGACCTAGAATGTCCTAGAATTGTCTACACTGAGACAATAAACATGCTGGTGCAATACATATAAAGGATAAACATATTTTAAAGGAGAAGGAAAGGTAAAAACTAAGTAAGCTTTATCAGAAAGGTCTATGTAAATACAGCCATAAGCACTCAGAGACATGCTGCACTGACTTCTCTGTCAAAAGATTTGTTGTGTCTGTAATTCATGTGACAGAGACATGCAGATCTCTGCTCTCTCCCCTTTCCTTCTGCCCCCTCCCTCAAGGATGCTAAGAACTCACCCCCCCAATTAGGAATGTGGATCTGAGCCAATCAGCAGGAAGCTGACTCCTAGTCTAACTAACTGAGCATGTACACTTGGTCTCGGTGCAGGAGCGAGGCATTATGGGAACTTTCTTTACACAGCTCAGCGTTTTTTCTTCCAGCTTCTGATCATCTGAACAGGTGAAATATGGGGAGACTATTGAGACAACTGAAGGTATACCTGCAGCATGAGATTAACTCTTTATTAGCCGTTCCTTTTCCTTTAAAGTGGACCTGTCACCCAGACATGAAAATCTGTATAATAAAAGTCCTGTTCAAATTAAACATGAAACCCAAATTAATTTTTAAATTAACACATCCAAACCCATTATAAAGGCATTTAAAAATCACAGCTGTCAATCATACATTGCCTGCCCCGCCTCTATGCCTTAGGCATAGAGGCGGGGCAGACAGTAACTTTAGCTTTCCATTCAGCACTTACTAGATGTCACTATACATCTCACTTCTCCCCTCCCCCCTCCTTATCTAACTGTGTAGCCAGTGCATGGGCCTGGGCATCAAGCCCCCCATTCTATCACATAAACAAGATTTTGGCATGATACAAAGCTTGCCTTAATAACAGTGTCCACAAAATGGTGCCTGCCTGCTTGCTTTGATTGAGTAATTCCAAGACGGAAGGAAACAAGATTTATATTATTTATATAGAGTAAGTAAAGTTTATTTTGCTCAACTAACAATATATAAAATAAATTGGACTTATTTCTTAGGGGGACAGGTCCGCTTTAAAGAATTAAGAGCCTCCTCCTGGGATCATAGGATTCACAGTGCACACAAACAAGCCAAGGCACACATACATGCTAGGCCCCATCAGCCAATTAATGGACAGAGTTCTGCCTTTTACTCCCACACTACTTCCTGTTACAGTTAGAGCTGCATTATTTCCTGTCAGCTGATCTCTGAGGGGGCACCCAGCCCATCACTAAATGGTGGCTCAAGGGAAAAGATTTAAAAGGGCAATATTTACCGATATTTTGTTTTGCATGCTGTTAAAGATTTTTTCTAATACTGCACCCAGGCAAGATTACATCTTATTAGACGTGAGTGCCTGTTACCTTTGAACTATATATATATATATATATATATATATATATATACCAAAATGTAGAAACCACTGGCACTCACGTTTAAAACAGTAAAATTGCCTGGGTGCAGCATTCAAGGCAGGAAACAGAAGTCAAAAACGAAGAAGCCGCTCACGCAGGTCTGATGTGCAAAATAAAGTTTCTTATTTTATTGTATGGTGAACTTAGTTCACCATACAATAAAATAAGAAACTTTATTTTGCACATCAGACCTGCGTGAGCGGCTTTTTCGTTTTTGACTTCTGTTTCCTGCCTTGAAGGCTGCACCCAGGCAATTTTACTGTTTTAAACGTGAGTGCCAGTGGTTTCTACATTTTGGTATATATATATATATATATATATAGTTCAAAGGTAACAGGCACTCACGTCTAATAAGATGTAATCTTGCCTGGGTGCAGTATTAGAAAAAATCTTTAACAGCATGCAAAACAAAATGCCGCACTTACAGGTCTTAGTGAAGATAAAGAATATTATTTATTTAATGCCATGTCAAACTAACGTTTCGGCTGCTGCTGCAGCCTTTCTCAGCAGCAGCAGCCGAAACGTTAGTTTGACGTGGCATTAAATAAATAATATTCTTTATCTTCACTAAGACCTGTGAGTGCGGCATTTTGTTTTGCATGCTATATATATATATATATATATTATAGTTTGTCGAGATTCTTTAATAGGTCACTTAACATAAAATAAACTGTTGGTTAAGTATTCATTCTGGGGGTATATTTTTCTTTTAATATGATATAAACTATCTGTTGGTTAAGTATTAATTCTGGATGTATAGTTTTCCTATAAGAAAAAAGCTCCAGTCTCCAAACTATTTTTACTCCTTTCTTCCTACACCTTCTTTATTCTCCTACTATGGTCTATCCTTCTGTCCATTTGTACTCCATGTTCTCATACTAAAATTGGTAATGACAATGGTATAGCCATAAAGGCCAAATGGTTAGGTGAGAAGTAGGGCCCACTTTCACCTGGAGTTTTCCTGGTAGCCTGGTGGGCCAATTCACAATTGTTGCTGGAATTAAACCCTGCACCTCAGCACTATCAACTACATTATCATACATTCCAAGAAACATATTTGTTTAGAATGTTTTACAGTAAAACACTCCCTTGTCAGACAGCTGCCTGCAAAAACCTACAAAACAAGAAAGCAGAGATATTTACTAAGAAGATAATTAAGGAGCAAGGCTTTACTTGATTACTGTTTTGAGCCTGTTGGGGCCTGTAGAGCATCTCATTTGGCAAATCAGCACGAGTTCTCGGCTTGTACATTAACAGTGTGCAGAGTGGCTTAGGAACTACAGACACATCCAGGCTACAGTATTCAATCAGAAATACACACAACCAACTCGTAGAATACTGTCCGGCCTCTCACAAGATCATACACGGCAACATAAGAGTATTTTTATTCATCTTTTATGTATATTTGATTTTTGAAAACCCTGCAAATTCTGAAATGAGAAATAAATGAAGTAGTCACTCCCCTATTCCTAGCTAAGAGGAAGCTGTCCAAGGTGCTGGATAGCACTCACTGACCCATCTCACACATTCTGCTAAATAAATAGCCCCCCAGATGCAGAAGAATAACACAATTCGCTGCACAGTCTTGAAACTAGAGGGGAAAGAATCACAAAAAACTGCATGCATATATAATCATTACAGATTGTGTTCTGTTGTGCAAGCCTACTTTGTGGTTTCGTATAACACCAACAAACATTACATTTTTATCATTGCTCCCAGGAGTTGGGGTCCTGATAAAAATGTCTGAAAACCATAACAAAACACCACAACACTATCCTTTTTAAACCACAATACCTTGGCCTTGGGAGTCGGGTGCACAATAAAACTTTATTACTTCGAGGGGGCACCTTTTGTACACTAAATAACTGTTTACGCTTTGCTGTTTGTGGTTCTCTCCCAGGAAGGTGTATGGAGGGCATACTAGCCTCTATTTTTATACTATATTATTATTAATAACATTTATAAAGTGCCAACATATTCCACAGCACTGTACAGCACACTAAACAATGGGTTTAAATATTGGACATACAGATTTACACACAAAGCAACCGATAACCGTTAAACGAGGTGAAGAGGGCCCTACCCAAAAGAGCTCACAAAATGGTAATGTATATGTAAGTGTATATATTATATTATTTCCAACACTATATTTTAAGTGAAATTTTCTAAACATCTAACAACTGAAAGAGTAGTTCACCTTTAAGTTACATTTTAGTGTATTACTGAAAGTCCTTTTCTTAGAAACTTTTCAGTTGCCCTTAATTTTTTATAGTTTTTGAATTATTTGCCTTCTTCTTCTGCCTCTTCCAGCTTTCAAAATGGAGGTCACTGACCCAGGCAACCAAAACACTATTGCTCTGTGAGACTAAAATTGTATCTATTGTATTGTTTCTATTTAGGCCCTCTCCTTTTCCTGTTCTAGACTCTTATTAAAAGCACTGCCTGGTCTTTAGGATACAATGGACCTCAGCAACCCAATAGCTGTTGAAATTCCAAACTGAAGAACTGCAGAACAAAAAGCCAACTCATAATCCACAAAGAATAAAAAATGAAGACCAACCTCAAATTATCTCAGAATATGACTTCATACTACGGGGCTGATTTAATAATCCACGAATCTGAATCCCGAATGGGAAAAAATCAGATTGGAAACGAACATTTTGCGATTTTTCGTAAATTGTCGCAACTTTTTCGTAGCCATTATGACTTGCTCGGAAATTGTCGCGACTTTTTCGTAGCCATAACGACTTGCTCGTAAATTGTCACGACTTTTTTCGTAGCCATTACGACTTGCTCGTATATTGTCGCAACTTTTTCGTATTGAGCGCTCGTAAACGGCGGGCAAACCTTTGCGACTTTGCATGATTTTGGAAGCCTCCCATAGGACTCAATGGCGCTCTGCAGCTCCAACCTGGCCAAAGGAAAGTCACGATACTGAAGCTTGAATGAATCCGAAACTTCCGTACACGGCAGGACGGCTACGAAAACGTAAAATGGCTACAAAAAAGTTGCGACAATTTACGAGCAAGTCGTAACTGCTACGAAAAAGTCGAGACAATTTACAAGCAAGTCGTAATGGCTATGAAAAAGTCGCGACAATTTACGAAAAAAAACGCAAAATACGGATCATTATGAAAAAAACGCATTCGGGCGCTTTTCGGACGTTCGTGGATTAGTAAATGTGCCCCTAAAAGTTAGCAAAAATGGGTACAACCCCTTTAATAATGGAGCCCTATCTGAATCATTTGTTGATCTGTGAGAACAGAATAACAGAAAGCAACAGAAAGCAATAGTATTAGAAAAAGAAGGTGGAAACCAAGAGAAGCACATTTATTGGCTTTACAAGGCACAACAGAGAGATGAGTCAACTGGAACAGTAGTAGGAAGAATCCCATTCAGGACATATAGTGAAAGCAGCTCTATCCAGGAAATGTGAGGCGTTGGCTAAATACGACAAAGGTGACAGAAGTGAAAATGACACATATACACATAGGTACAAAGTCACAGCAGCACAATCTGTAACCATCCCGTTGCCTTTATTGTTTGGCTGCTCTTCTTGACAGTGACCAGGGGATGTTTTGGAAATCAATGAACAGAACACAGAATTATAAATACAGCCAGGCCTGCAAAACAAAATGTTAAAGGAAGCCATACACTAGTATACACCCCCTACACCAGGGATCCCCAACCTTTTATACCTGTGAGACAAATTCAAATGGAAAAAGTGTTGGGGAGCAACACAAGCATTGACAAAGTTCCTAAGCGTTCAAATAAAAGCTATAATTGGCTTTTGGTAGCCCCAATATAGACTGGAAGCCTACAGAAGGCGTTGTTTTGGCAATTACACTGGGTTGGTGAGCAACATGTTGCTCCTGAGCCACTGGTTGGGGATCATTGGCCTACACTATGCAACTGGACCACGTATGGACAAATACCATATGAAGGCACTTTCTATAGCCACCTTTCTGTTATTCTGCTCATTTGGGCCAGCAGCCATCAGTGTCGGACTGGCCCACAGTGGGCCCTCCTGCTTCTAGCCATTTGGCCTAATTCATGGTCATTACTTATTTTTACATGGGAACAAAGCAACTAAATATATAGAATAGATTATGGTATGATTAAGTAGAGAGAGACTGAGTAAGAAGTGGATGAAAAAGCTTTCGGAAAGTGGGCTCATGGTATAAGGCTTTCTGTTGGGCCCCTGGCCAGTCCGACACTGGCAGCCATACACTGGCCTACATGTTGCACTTGCAAATAAAAATTGCCAATCTTGCCCATTCAAGGAACCAGCTTACCAGCCAGCAAACAGCAGCTGTGCCACAGAAGAGCCATATAGTGCTAGTAAGGCTTAAGTAAGACTGTGGCTATTAGAAATGACCCTTTCCTGACAGTCACTTTGGTGTTAGAAGATACCCCATGATCAAAAGGCAGATAGCTCACAGCATACCACCTAGTTCCATTCTAATGAAGAGATAATGGGAGTTGTAGTTGTACAAGAGCTGAGCGCTAACCACCTGCAGGGCTGCTGGCAGAGGCTAGAGGTTCCCCCACGGTTCCTCAGTAGCACTGCTGCTGCCAGACCCCCACACATTTCCTGCATCTGACTGCCCCGCTCCATAGGCGGCTGTGTATCCCCTCACTATGGGACCAAACAACGCAGCACTCGGGCTGCCCGGAGCCCCGCCTCCCCGGGAATAGCCTTCATTACACCGTCTCATTCACTCAATGGAGTCCCGCCCCACCCGGCTCCCCAGCAATAACCTGCACATCTGCTGCAGCCCGGCGCACTCCCGCCCCACCTCTAACAGGCACCTACCGAGAATAAGGTGGAGTAGAAGGACAAAGAGAATTTGCTGTAGTAATACGGCCGCAGGGAGGCTTTCCAGTCTTCATGCTCAGCCATGTCTGTGGGTGCCAAGAGGGAGGCTTGAGGCGTTACATGGGCACAGAGGCAGCCAGCACCCAGTTCATTGTGTCAGTAGTGTCAGTAGTGGCAGCAGCCACTCTGGGAACAGCACTTCCGTGTAGGAGAAAGAGAAAGTAGCCGGCGAGGGGGCGGAGCGCTGTCTTAACCCTTTGCGGGACAATAGATAGCAGTAAACACTTCTCCTCAGCGTATGAAAATATAGAACAACAAGCTGTGGTATAATCACTGAGCTGCACAGAAAAATCATCTGGGAAGGACTGTGGCTGTGGGATAGCAGGTATAGTAGGGAGAGATGGTGCCTATAGTAGCAGTGGGGATAATAGCCTCTGGGAAGGGACTGTGGCTGTGGGATAGCAGGTATAGTAGGGAGAGATGGTGCCTATAGTAGCAGTGGGGGGATAATAGCCTCTGGGAAGGGACTGTGGCTGTGGGAATAGCAGGTATAGTAGGGAGAGATGGTGCTATAGTAGCAGTGGGTGATATAGCCTCTGGGAAGGGACTGGGGCTGTGGGATAGCAGGTATAGTAGGGAGAGATGGTGCCTATAGTAGCAGTGGGGATAATTTCCTCTGGGAAGGGACTGTGGCTGTGGGATAGCAGGTATAGTAGGAAGAGATGGTGACTATAGTAGCAGTGGGGATAATAGCCTCTGGGAAGGGGCTGTGGGATAGCTGGTATAGTAGGGAGAGATGGTGCCTATAGTAGCAGTGGGGGGATAATAGTCTCTTTGAAGGGACTGTGGCTGTGGGATAGCAGGTATAGTAGGGAGAGATTGTGCCTATATGTAGCAGTGGGTGGATAATAGCCTCTGGAAGGGATGTGGCTGGTGGATAGCAGGTATAGTAGGGAGAGATGGTGCCTATAGTAGCAGGGGGGGATAATAGCCTCTGGGAAGGGACTGTGGGCTGTGGGATAGCAGGTATAGTAGGGGAGAGATGGTGCCTATAGTAGCAGTGGGGGATAATAGCCTCTGGGAAGGGACTGTGGCTGTGGGATAGCAGGTATAGTAGGGAGAGATGGTGCCTATAGTAGCAGTGGGATAATAGCCTCTGGGAAGGGACATGTGGCTGTGGGATAGCAGGTATAGTAGGGAGAGATGGTTGCCATATAGTAGCAGTGGGGATAATAGCCTCTGGGAAGGGGCTGTTGGGATAGCAGGTATAGTAGGGAGAGATGGTGCCTATAGTAGCAGTGGGGATAATAGCCTCTGGGAAGGGACTGTGGCTGTGGATAGCAGGTATAGTAGGGAGAGATGGTGACTATAGTAGCAGTGGGGATAATAGCCTCTGGGAAGGGACTGTGGCTGTGGGATAGCAGGTATAGTAGGGAGAGATGGTGCCTATAGTAAGCAGTGGGGATAATAGCCTCTAGGAAGGGACTGTGGCTGTGGGATAGCAGGTATAGTAGGGAGAGATGGTACCTATAGTAGCAGTGGGGATAATAGCCTCTGGGAAGAGGCTGTGGGATAGCTGGTATAGTAGGGAGAGATGGTGCCTATAGTACCTCTGGGAAGGGACTGTGGCTGTGGGATAGCAGGTATAGTAGGGAGAGATGGTGCCTATAGTAGCAGTGGGGATAATATCCTCTGGAAGGGACTGTGGCTGTGGGATAGCAGGTATAGTAGGGAGAGATGGTGCCTATAGTAGCAGTGGGGATAATAGCCTCTGGGAAGGGACTGTGGCTGTGGCATAGCAGGAATACCTTGCTGTTACCTTAAATACTCTATGGCAGTGGTTGTCAAAGTTTGGCTGAGTTTGATCATTATCTGACCATGTGGGCATCTATATCATCCTGTCAACCTATTGGATCACAGTTAGAGATTATGCACAGGTTTCTAGGTTCTCTAACCACTTCTACTTTCTTTATGTAGCAGTGGGGATAATAGCCTCTGGAAGGGACTGTGGCTGTGGGATAGCAGGTATAGTAGGGAGAGATGGTGCCTATAGTAGCAGTGGGGATAATAGCCTCTAGGAAGGGACTGTGGCTGTGGGATAGCAGGTATAGTAGGGAGAGATGGTACCTATAGTAGCAGTGGGGATAATAGCCTCTGGAAGGGGCTGTGGGATAGCTGGTATAGTAGGGAGAGATGGTGCCTATAGTACCTCTGGGAAGGGACTGTGGCTGTGGGATAGCAGGTATAGTAGGGAGAGATGGTGCCTATAGTAGCAGTGGGGATAATATCCTCTGGGAAGGGACTGTGGCTGTGGGATAGCAGGTATAGTAGGGAGAGATGGTGCCTATAGTAGCAGTGGGGATAATAGCCTCTGGGAAGGGACTGTGGCTGTGGCATAGCAGGTATAGTAGGGAGAGATGGTGCCTATAGTAGCAGTGGGGATAATAGCCTCTGGGAAGGGACTGTGGCTGTGGGATAGCAGGTATAGTAGGGAGAGATGGTGACTATAGTAGCAGTGGGGATAATAGCCTCTGGGAAGGGGCTGTGGGATAGCTGGTATAGTAGGGAGCGATGGTGCCTATAGTAGCAGTGGGATAATAGCCTCTGGGAAGGGACTGTGGCTGTGGCATAGCAGGTATAGTAGGGAGAGATGGTGCCTATAGTAGCAGTGGGGATAATAGCCTCTGGGAAGGGGCTGTGGGATAGCAGGTATAGTAGGGAGAGATGGTGCCTATAGTAGCAGTGGGGATAATAGCCTCTGGGAAGGGACTGTGGCTGTGGGATAGCAGGTATAGTAGGGAGAGATAGTGCCTATAGTAGCAGTGGGGATAATAGCCTCTGGGAAGGGACTGTGGCTGTGGGATAGCAGGTATAGTAGGGAGAGATGGTGCCTATAGTAGCAGTGGGGATAATAGCCTCTAGGAAGGGACTGTGGCTGTGGGATAGCAGGTATAGTAGGGAGAGATGGTACCTATAGTAGCAGTGGGGATAATAGCCTCTGGGAAGGGGCTGTGGGATAGCTGGTATAGTAGGGAGAGATGGTGCCTATAGTACCTCTGGGAAGGGACTGTGGCTGTGGATAGCAGGTATAGTAGGGAGAGATGGTGCCTATAGTAGCAGTGGGGATAATATCCTCTGGGAAGGGACTGTGGCTGTGGGATAGCAGGTATAGTAGGGAGAGATGGTGCCTATAGTAGCAGTGGGGATAATAGCCTCTGGGAAGGGACTGTGGCATAGCAGGTATAGTAGGGAGAGATGGTGCCTATAGTAGCAGTGGGGATAATAGCCTCTGGGAAGGGACTGTGGCTGTGGGATAGCAGGTATAGTAGGGAGAGATGGTGACTATAGTAGCAGTGGGGATAATAGCCTCTGGGAAGGGGCTGTGGGATAGCTGGTATAGTAGGGAGAGATGGTGCCTATAGTAGCAGTGGGGGGACAATAGTCTCTTTGAAGGGACTGTGGCTGTGGGATAGCAGGTATAGTACGGTGAGATGGTGCCTATAGTAGCAGTGGGATAATAGCCTCTGGGAAGGGACTGTGGCTGTGGGATAGCAGGTATAGTAGGGAGAGATGGTGCCTATAGTAGCAGTGGGGGATAATAGCCTTTGGGAAGGGACTGTGGCTATGGGATAGTAGGTATAGTAGGGAGAGATGGTGCCTATAGTAGCAGTGGGATAATAGCCCTGGGAAGGGACTGTGGCTGTGGGATAGCAGGTATAGTAGGGAGAAATGGTGCCTATAGTAGCAGTGGGGATAATAGTCTCTGGGAAGGGACTGTGGCTGTGGGATAGCAGGTATAGTAGGGAGAGATTGTGCCTATAGTAGCAGTGGGATAATAGCCTCTGGGTAGGGACTGTGGCTGTGGGATACAGGTATAGTAGGGAGAGATGGTGACTATAGTAGCAGTGGGGATAATAGCCTCTGGGAAGGGACTGTGGGATACAGGTATAGTAGGGAGAGATGGTGCCTATAGTAGCAGTGGGGGGATAATAGCCTCTGGGAAGGGACTGTGGCTGTGGGATAGCAGGTAAGGTAGGGAGAGATGGTGCCTATAGTAGCAGGGGGATAATAGCCTCTAGGAAGGGGCTGGGGCTGTGGGATAGCAGGTATAGTAGGGAGAGATGGTGCCTATAGTAGCAGTGGGATAATAGCCTCTGGGAAGGGACTGTGGCTGTGGGATAGTAGGAAGAGATGATGCCTATATTAGTAGTGGGGATAATACAGCACTGCCTTAGGGGTCCTAGTCACCTGAAGTTGATGCAGCCCCCCTGCATCACTAATGTAGAGATGGCAATAGAGCTCAACTTGCCTCATGGCAGCAGCGCCCCTGGGATGCTAAGGACTGTAGCTGTGGGATAGCAGGTATATTTTATTTTTTATGAATTTTAAAGTTTTTTAAAATTGTGGATTTGAGGTAGAAAAAAAACTCTTTAATTCATCATCTTAAAGAAGTGGTACATCCCTTGTGTGGGGCTTTTTTTGTACATAATGATGTGTGATTTAATTACCAGAGAAATGTTTTTTTTCTGGCAATACCCATCCCTGTGATAATACCTTGCTGTTACCTTAAATACTCTATGGCAGTGGTTGTCAAAGTTTGACTGAGTTTGATCATTATCTGACCATGTGGGCATCTATATCATCCTGTCAACCTATTGGATCACAGTTAGAGATTATGCACAGGTTTCTAGGTTCTCTAACCACTTCTACTTTCTTTATGTAGCAGTGGGGATAATAGCCTCTGGGAAGGGACTGTGGCTGTGGGATAGCAGGTATAGTAGGGAGAGATGGTGCCTATAGTAGCAGTGGGGATAATAGCCTCTAGGAAGGGACTGTGGCTGTGGGATAGCAGGTATAGTAGGGAGAGATGGTACCTATAGTAGCAGTGGGGATAATAGCCTCTGGGAAGGGGCTGTGGGATAGCTGGTATAGTAGGGAGAGATGGTGCCTATAGTACCTCTGGGAAGGGACTGTGGCTGTGGGATAGCAGGTATAGTAGGGAGAGATGGTACCTATAGTAGCAGTGGGGATAATATCCTCTGGGAAGGGACTGTGGCTGTGGGATAGCAGGTATAGTAGGGAGAGATGGTGCCTATAGTAGCAGTGGGGATAATAGCCTCTGGGAAGGGACTGTGGCTGTGGCATAGCAGGTATAGTAGGGAGAGATGGTGCCTATAGTAGCAGTGGGGATAATAGCCTCTGGGAAGGGACTGTGGCTGTGGGATAGCAGGTATAGTAGGGAGAGATGGTGACTATAGTAGCAGTGGGGATAATAGCCTCTGGGAAGGGGCTGTGGGATAGCTGGTATAGTAGGGAGCGATGGTGCCTATAGTAGCAGTGGGATAATAGCCTCTGGGAAGGGACTGTGGCTGTGGCATAGCAGGTATAGTAGGGAGAGATGGTGCCTATAGTAGCAGTGGGGATAATAGCCTCTGGGAAGGGGCTGTGGGATAGCAGGTATAGTAGGGAGAGATGGTGCCTATAGTAGCAGTGGGGATAATAGCCTCTGGGAAGGGACTGTGGCTGTGGGATAGCAGGTATAGTAGGGAGAGATAGTGCCTATAGTAGCAGTGGGGATAATAGCCTCTGGGAAGGGACTGTGGCTGTGGGATAGCAGGTATAGTAGGGAGAGATGGTGCCTATAGTAGCAGTGGGGATAATAGCCTCTAGGAAGGGACTGTGGCTGTGGGATAGCAGGTATAGTAGGGAGAGATGGTACCTATAGTAGCAGTGGGATAATAGCCTCTGGGAAGGGGCTGTGGGATAGCTGGTATAGTAGGGAGAGATGGTGCCTATAGTACCTCTGGGAAGGGACTGTGGCTGTGGGATAGCAGGTATAGTAGGGAGAGATGGTGCCTATAGTAGCAGTGGGGATAATATCCTCTGGGAAGGGACTGTGGCTGTGGGATAGCAGGTATAGTAGGGAGAGATGGTGCCTATAGTAGCAGTGGGGATAATAGCCTCTGGGAAGGGACTGTGGCTGTGGGATAGCAGGTATAGTAGGGAGAGATGGTGCCTATAGTAGCAGTGGGGGATAATAGCCTCTGGGAAGGGACTGTGGCTGTGGGATAGCAGGTATAGTAGGGAGAGATGGTGCCTATAGTAGCAGTGGGGGGATAATAGCCTCTGGGAAGGACGGGGCTGTGGTATAGCTGGTATAGTAGGGAGAGATGGTGCCTATAGTAGCAGTGGGGGGACAATAGTCCTCTTTGAAGGGACTGTGGCTGTGGGATAGCAGGTATAGTACGGTGAGATGGTGCCTATAGTAGCAGTGGGATAATAGCCTCTTGGGAAGGGGCTGTGGGATAGCTGGTATAGTAGGAGAGAGATGGTGCCCTATAGTAGCAGTGGGGGATAATAGTCTCTTTGAAGGGACTGTGGCTGTGGGATAGCAGGTATAGTAGGGAGAGATGGTGCCTATAGTAGCAGTGGGTGGATAATAGCCTCTGGGAAGGGACTGTGGCTGTGGGATAGCAGGTATAGTAGGGAGAGATGGTGCCTATAGTAGCAGTGGGGGGATAATAGCCTCTGGGAAGGGACTGTGGCTGTGGGATAGCAGGTATAGTAGGGAGAGATGGTGCCTATAGTAGCAGTGGGGATAATAGTCTCTGGGAAGGGACTGTGGCTGTGGGATAGCAGGTATAGTAGGGAGAGATGTGCCTATAGTAGCAGTGGGATAATAGCCTCTGGGAAGGGACTGTGGCTGTGGGATAGCAGGTATAGTAGGGAGAGATGGTGCCTATAGTAGCAGTGGGGATAATAGCCTCTGGGAAGGGGCTGTGGGATAGCAGGTATAGTAGGGAGAGATGGTGCCTATAGTAGCAGTGGGGATAATAGCCTCTGGGAAGGGACTGTGGCTGTGGGATAGCAGGTATAGTAGGGAGAGATGGTGACTATAGTAGCAGTGGGGATAATAGCCTCTGGGAAGGGACTGTGGCTGTGGGATAGCAGGTATAGTAGGGAGAGATGGTGCCTATAGTAGCAGTGGGGATAATAGCCTCTAGGAAGGGACTGTGGGCTGTGGGATAGCAGGTATAGTAGGGAGAGATGGTACCTATAGTAGCAGTGGGGATAATAGCCTCTGGGAAGAGGCTGTGGGATAGCTGGTATAGTAGGAGAGATGGTGCCTATAGTACCTCTGGGAAGGGACTGTGGCTGTGGGATAGCAGGTATAGTAGGGAGAGATGGTGCCTATAGTAGCAGTGGGGATAATATCCTCTGGGAAGGGACTGTGGCTGTGGGATAGCAGGTATAGTAGGGAGAGATGGTGCCTATAGTAGCAGTGGGGATAATAGCCTCTGGGAAGGGACTGTGGCTGTGGCATAGCAGGAATACCTTGCTGTTACCTTAAATACTCTATGGCAGTGGTTGTCAAAGTTTGGCTGAGTTTGATCATTATCTGACCATGTGGGCATCTATATCATCCTGTCAACCTATTGGATCACAGTTAGAGATTATGCACAGGTTTCTAGGTTCTCTAACCACTTCTACTTTCTTTATGTAGCAGTGGGGATAATAGCCTCTGGGAAGGGACTGTGGCTGTGGGATAGCAGGTATAGTAGGGAGAGATGGTGCCTATAGTAGCAGTGGGGATAATAGCCTCTAGGAAGGGACTGTGGCTGTGGGATAGCAGGTATAGTAGGGAGAGATGGTACCTATAGTAGCAGTGGGGATAATAGCCTCTGGGAAGGGGCTGTGGGATAGCTGGTATAGTAGGGAGAGATGGTGCCTATAGTACCTCTGGGAAGGGACTGTGGCTGTGGGATAGCAGGTATAGTAGGGAGAGATGGTGCCTATAGTAGCAGTGGGGATAATATCCTCTGGGAAGGGACTGTGGCTGTGGGATAGCAGGTATAGTAGGGAGAGATGGTGCCTATAGTAGCAGTGGGGATAATAGCCTCTGGGAAGGGACTGTGGCTGTGGCATAGCAGGTATAGTAGGGAGAGATGGTGCCTATAGTAGCAGTGGGGATAATAGCCTCTGGGAAGGGACTGTGGCTGTGGGATAGCAGGTATAGTAGGGAGAGATGGTGACTATAGTAGCAGTGGGGATAATAGCCTCTGGGAAGGGGCTGTGGGATAGCTGTTATAGTAGGGAGCGATGGTGCCTATAGTAGCAGTGGGATAATAGCCTCTGGGAAGGGACTGTGGCTGTGGCATAGCAGGTATAGTAGGGAGAGATGGTGCCTATAGTAGCAGTGGGGATAATAGCCTCTGGGAAGGGGCTGTGGGATAGCAGGTATAGTAGGGAGAGATGGTGCCTATAGTAGCAGTGGGGATAATAGCCTCTGGGAAGGGACTGTGGCTGTGGGATAGCAGGTATAGTAGGGAGAGATAGTGCCTATAGTAGCAGTGGGGATAATAGCCTCTGGGAAGGGACTGTGGCTGTGGGATAGCAGGTATAGTAGGGAGAGATGGTGCCTATAGTAGCAGTGGGGATAATAGCCTCTAGGAAGGGACTGTGGCTGTGGGATAGCAGGTATAGTAGGGAGAGATGGTACCTATAGTAGCAGTGGGGATAATAGCCTCTGGGAAGGGGCTGTGGGATAGCTGGTATAGTAGGGAGAGATGGTGCCTATAGTACCTCTGGGAAGGGACTGTGGCTGTGGGATAGCAGGTATAGTAGGGAGAGATGGTGCCTATAGTAGCAGTGGGGATAATATCCTCTGGGAAGGGACTGTGGCTGTGGGATAGCAGGTATAGTAGGGAGAGATGGTGCCTATAGTAGCAGTGGGGATAATAGCCTCTGGGAAGGGACTGTGCTGTGCATAGCAGGTATAGTAGGGAGAGATGGTGCCTATAGTAGCAGTGGGGATAATAGCCTCTGGGAAGGGACTGTGGCTGTGGGATAGCAGGTATAGTAGGGAGAGATGGTGACTATAGTAGCAGTGGGGATAATAGCCTCTGGGAAGGGGCTGTGTTATAGCTGGTATAGTAGGGAGAGATGGTGCCTATAGTAGCAGTGGGGGGACAATAGTCTCTTTGAAGGGACTGTGGCTGTGGGATAGCATGTATAGTACGGTGAGATGGTGCCTATAGTAGCAGTGGGATAATAGCCTCTGGGAAGGGACTGTGGCTGTGGGATAGCAGGTATAGTAGGGAGAGATGGTGCCTATAGTAGCAGTGGGGGATAATAGCCTTTGGGAAGGGACTGTGGCTATGGGATAGTAGGTATAGTAGGGAGAGATGGTGCCTATAGTAGCAGTGGGATAATAGCCCCTGGGAAGGGACTGTGGCTGTGGGATAGCAGGTATAGTAGGGAGAAATGGTGCCTATAGTAGCAGTGAGGATAATAGTCTCTGGGAAGGGACTGTGGCTGTGGGATAGCAGGTATAGTAGGGAGAGATTGTGCCTATAGTAGCAGTGGGATAATAGCCTCTGGGTAGGGACTGTGGCTGTGGGATACAGGTATAGTAGGGAGAGATGGTGACTATAGTAGCAGTGGGGATAATAGCCTCTGGGAAGGGACTGTGGGATACAGGTATAGTAGGGAGAGATGGTGCCTATAGTAGCAGTGGGGGGATAATAGCCTCTGGGAAGGGACTGTGGCTGTGGGATAGCAGGTAAGGTAGGGAGAGATGGTGCCTATAGTAGCAGGGGGATAATAGCCTCTAGGAAGGGGCTGGGGCTGTGGGATAGCAGGTATAGTAGGGAGAGATGGTGCCTATAGTAGCAGTGGGATAATAGCCTCTGGGAAGGGACTGTGGCTGTGGGATAGTAGGAAGAGATGATGCCTATATTAGTAGTGGGGATAATACAGCACTGCCTTAGGGGTCCTAGTCACCTGAAGTTGATGCAGCCCCCCTGCATCACTAATGTAGAGATGGCAATAGAGCTCAACTTGCCTCATGGCAGCAGCGCCCCTGGGATGCTAAGGACTGTAGCTGTGGGATAGCAGGTATATTTTATTTTTTATGAATTTTAAAGTTTTTTAAAATTGTGGATTTGAGGTAGAAAAAAAACTCTTTAATTCATCATCTTAAAGAAGTGGTACATCCCTTGTGTGGGGCTTTTTTTGTACATAATGATGTGTGATTTAATTACCAGAGAAATGTTTTTTTTCTGGCAATACCCATCCCTGTGATAATACCTTGCTGTTACCTTAAATACTCTATGGCAGTGGTTGTCAAAGTTTGGCTGAGTTTGATCATTATCTGACCATGTGGGCATCTATATCATCCTGTCAACCTATTGGATCACAGTTAGAGATTATGCACAGGTTTCTAGGTTCTCTAACCACTTCTACTTTCTTTATGTATCTCCAAGCGTTGGAATTCGGTTACCTCCAAAACTTTTAGTTGAGTTCCCTGCCCTGTTCATTTCTCCTTGTAACAGGTAGGCCAAGGCAAAATATATAATGATTATTGTTTTGTTTAAATGGTTATCTATTACTGCTGACAACTAGCCAGATAAGGAATCATAAGGCAAAGACTTCACTGAAAGGGCACATTTTTTTTACAAAGTGCTTCGTTTGGGGGCCTGATTTATGATTGCTTGAGCATTCAGGTTGAATATGTATTTGCTGCCTATTCTATGGCTAAATGACACCAATCATTTTCTACATTTATATCTATTTCATAAGCCAATGGGGGTCTTGATCAAGGTTCAGCCTTCAAAGGTGGGCTCCAACTAAAGGTTGGACTTTCATGGGGGCTTGACCTGAAGAAGTTTGACAACCATTGCCATAGAGTATTTGAGGTAACAATTCCTGTCAAGCTAAACTGCAACGGTCTAAACACATGCTGAAGTTACATGAAATTACACAACTCTGTTTCTCTCTGCTTGATCAGATTAAGCTTACAGAAGCAGTCTAATTGCCTCTAATTATTAACCCAGTACAGGCAGGGTGCTGGAAGCTACAAGAGGAATTAGTCCGCCTTCCAAACCAACAACATTTTCAAATAGATAGCCAGGGCACACAAGCAAACATGCCTACACTTTTAAATGCACTTTTTTTTGTCCTGTTGCTAGTTGACCACTTTTCAGCTGGTAATATATTTTTTTTTTATTAATTTCCTGTATTTCAAACCTTTATTTTAATTGATCAAATACCATTACTTTATTAATTTATGGTTTTATAGCTACCTACAGTACATCTGCTTATTTTTAGAGCTTTACCCAGAACCCCTCTCTGCCACTTGTGATGCTACCGGGGCATGACAGAAAGTGCCTGGGTACAAACAGATGCCTCACACATCTTGCCAGTAGTGCAAAATTAGTGTGACAGGTGTTATAGTGTTGTTCTTAGACATTTTATTACAGGAAATGTGAACTATATGCGCATTTTTTTTTCTTTGTAAATAATAAAAAGCACATCATCTGCCATGTAGCAAACCCTTCCAAACTTCAGCTCAAAGGGGATTCAGTAGATCAGCTGGCTGACTTATAAAGTAAAAACATACACACACAGGGCAGGTGATAGAGTAGGTCCCAGAAGGTAATATCACAGGGATGGGTATTGGCAAAGAAATAAAAAACATTTCTCTGGTTATTAAGTCATATAATATTATAATGTACAAAAACACCCCAAATGAGGGATCTACCTCAAATAAACCCACAATTTTAAAAAACGTACAAATCAGAACATGAAAAAATTGTGGAAAAAACTTTGGGGTTTATAAGCTCAAAATTTAGTTTAAATTTTGCTTAGGACAGCTCCCAGCTGACTTATGCGACCTTGACCTTGCAAGCTTTTAGTAGTCTTGATTTGAAATTATAATTCAAGTTAGCCAGTTTTAGCCCAAAATAAAAATTTAAAAATTAAGATGCGAGTGTTCATAAATTAGCACTTAAGAAGACGCTAATCAGTAGATCAGCTGGCTGAATTTTCCCCAAAACGTTTTTGCATTTTAGATATTTAAGACAGCATTTACAAAGTATGGGGCAGAATTCAAAGTGCAAGAAATAGGTGCAAACCACCATGTTTTTTGCACTCTGCACTTTCAATAAAAAACTAGCAAGTTGTGTTGCCAGTTTTTTCATGTTTGAAAGCAAACTCGTAAACTGATAATCATATTTGTATTCTGATTTTATAAAGAGAAAACAGAGAAGAAAAGGGTAAAAGGAATCCTTCTCATCCAATATACGGATTTTCCCAGATTAGCGTCTTCTTAAGTGTTGTATGCAAAACTGAAAAAGTTAATGAAAGACACGCTATTTAAAAGTTTTCACTCACAATCTTGATTGCAGCTATAATCAGGTATATATAATTCATTAACCAATCTAGGAAAGTGGCCTGTGCCTGTTGATTATAAAGTGCACGTGATTAGGAAATGCACAAATTCAAACCCAAAATGAATCCGACTTAAAAAACAACTTTTATATAAAGTACTAGTGCCTCAGTGCTGTGTTTGATCAATTATCAATTCCTCTTATAAAATAAATCACAATATATGAATTAGTTCATTAATTATAAAGTGCACGTGCTTAAATAACCAGTCAAATTAATTAAAAAGTATATTTTAAAAGACTCCCCAATGCCCTAACGCACGTTTCGCTAAACGGCTTTATCAAAAGGCAGAGATCATTGATACCGAAACGCACGTCAGGGCATTGGGGAGTCTTTTAAAATATACTTTTTATAACTACCAACTTTTTCTCTATTTTACCAATTGATTAATTAGATGATGAGGTAATGAGTTGGGTAAAGTAGGTGTCTAAGTTGGTGGTCAAACTTGATTTTTTTATGGGTGCAGTTGAACTGACCCTCTTCTCTTTCTCCTTTTTTTTTAAACAATTGGAAACATTTATTCTCCTTGATACTTTATTTATTACTGGTTTCCCTCCATGGTCCTTGAGGTTTGCGTTTTTTTTAAGAAATTTTGAGACCTGCCTTTCTTTGCTTTGTGGTATCCCAGGGCTTAAGGTCCCCATACACGGGCCGATCCGCTCGCTTGGTGATGCCGCCAAGTGAACGGATCTTCTCCCGATATCCCCACCTATGGGTGGGCAATATCGGGAGAATCCAGGGTAATTCGATCGTTTGGCCTTGGGGCCAAACGATCGAATTATAACGACGGGCATAGGACAAGTCGGTCTGGGGACCGCCCCGATCTGACTAGATTTTCTAAGCTGCCCGATCGAGATCTGGCCGATTTCAGGCCAGATAAGCTGCCGAATCGGTCTAAGGGACCGATATCGGCAGCTAGAATTGGCCCGTGTATGGGGACCTTTAGTTAGCCAAAAATTGAGACAGTTAAATTTTTGGATATCTCCACATCTTGTATCTATTTTCTTTTTCCTTCTGCAAACTTAATCAAGGTTTTTTATAACAATGATCTAGGAGTAACTTGCACTTTATTAATGAATTAATTCATATATTGTGATTTTTTTTTATTATAGGATTTGATAATTGAGCAAACACAGCACTAAGGCACTAGCACTCACACAATCTAATAGTTTAAAAGTTGTATTAATTTTGGGTTTGAAGTTGTGCATTCCCTAAGCATGTGCACTTTATAATCAACAGGCACAGGTCACTTTCCTAGATTGGTTAATTAATTATATATACCTGATTAAAGTTGCGATCAATTTTGTGAGTGGAAACTTTTAAATAGCGTACTTCTAATATAAAGGGGTTGTCTTTCTCTTTAACTTTTTCATATTTGTATTCTGCCAATCCAAACCCTAGGGACTTGGTTAAATCCTGCAAAACGTGTTGGGATTTGCCCAAACCAAATCCTGAATTTGGTGCATTCCTTTTATACCTAGATATCTGTATGCTTGCTTATTTTTGAGATAGCACAATAATGGAAGCTGCACATAAAATCAAATGGTGGCTAAGGGGACAATAGCAGACCTATTACACAGCCATCATAAACGAGTCATAAAAGCCTTAATGAAAGTACAATCAATACAATAAATATTTACAAGTTTCCATAACGTTTGGTCTGGGCAGTCTCTCGGCAAAAGTAAATTTTTACATTTGTAATACATCATAAGAGGCAGCCAAATAGTATATTAAAATTCGGTGTATTTCACTCCTAGACACTTAAAGAGAGATCTAGCCATTCCCCATTTCTTCTTTTGTGAGTCACTAGATCTGTACAAGGATAAGGACAGTGACATGCTGCGCACATTCATGACAGGTGACATTCACTTGATAACCAGTCAGCCAGTAAGCACTTTTGAGCTGCAATGAAAGTGCATTAGGTAATTCCCCTTCATACAATGGAGGGGCATTTTTGTCTACCATGCTGCAAAATGTTGTGTCAAAAACATGCTGGAATTTGCCCCATATGCCACCGCCCAAAACAGTTAAAACATCTGCAAAAGGTTCAATGCTTTTGTTTGCTCAGAGATTTCTTATCTTTGCTTTAGATGCTAAAGATACCTTCTGGCAGCAGAGCAGTAAATATAAATGTACCTTTCAGGCAAGGTTATTGATCCTGCTTTGTGTCTAGTGAAAAACTGGTCCTGATCCTCATAGATTTTCCAGGCCTTTAGACCTCGAGCACCACTTTTAAAGCACAATATCTTATCAGTCCTCCTTTAACTCATATAATCCATTTGGGTCTTTTTTTGCAGAAGAACCTTATTACACCTTATTTTTTTATTGACCCCACATGTGGTTAAAAGAAGGTTTCACCTATAAAATCAAAGTTAAAGGGGATCTAAACCCCCCTAAAATTAGTTCATATAGACTCTTCTCTGAGCAGCTTAATGTTCTGTTTTTAGCGGTTTCTGAGATAATTGCATTTTTTAGACAGCTAATACAAGGCTTGTGGCTCAGCTATGAGTCAGCAACCTTAGGGTTAACTGAATACTGACACCCTGACCTTCAGAGAGAGCTGTTGAGTAAAATCCTGGTGTTAGCTGTCTAAAACTGCTAAACTCTCATGTAATTCATGTAATTTGCCAACATGCTCAGAAGAGCTCTTCACATAAGTGGACATTAATTCATTTTGTGGTTTTAGATCCCCTTTAAGAAACAGGAGCCAATAATGTACTGTACATTCTGTATGGAAAAGGTTGCGCCCTATGATGAAGCTATATACCGTCACATCTTTTTAAGGCTGCAAGGCTTTGACCCAGAATGCCATAGGACAGGTTCAGATGTTATGATCTCAAAGTGCTTCAGTTCTCGAAAGGGCATTTTCTTTACAGTTAACATCTGGGGGCATGTCAAGCTTTTAAGTGACAGCTGCTGTAGAATCGATTGTGTCCAAATAACGTATTGCAAGCAGCATAGGTTCTATGGTTCTGCATTCCTCCTTGATCTATGCTGTGCCTTGTGTCTCTTGGAACAAGCAGCATGTCACACTGGGACTGGGACTGGGATTTTAAACTAGCCCCTGGCATTTCTAGTCCACAGAGGCCCAATCAACCCCCCACAGACCCAATAAATAGTGACTGTCTATAGAATCTTAAAGCAGCCCCTCTGGCATTTGCCAGAATCCACAGATTGCCAGTCTGGGCCCTGATAGCAGGAATGGAGCACCATGTACTGCCAGTTAACATGTGGTATAGCACAGATCCAAGTGTCAGCTTGATACTCTTCACAGCATTCTGTAAGTTTCTGTAAAAAATATATAGTAGAGAATTTTGTGGAAACTTTTTTTAATAATTTAGTAAATATGCCCTGTAGTGTGATATAGATAATGAAAGTAATCCAATATTAACTTGCAACTGGTCTTGGCAGTAATTATGACTTTCAAATATCTTAACCTTTTTGTGTCCAACAACTGTGCAGAGTTATTTGTAACATAATCTACATGGGTATACAGTTGTTAGGTTGGTCCTAGAACCTATCATATCAGAATAAAGAATCAATAGGAAAGGTCCTGAACAGTGCCTGGGGCACAAAAGGTAAGTCTGACACTGTTACAAGTGCTATATCAGCTGAAATAGACACTAATGGTTATGCCCACATCTTCTTTTCAGAATTTTGGGAAACAATGTACCAACTCCAATGTAAAATTAGAAATGAATTGAATCCATTAAACTTATCTTTACCCATAAGCCCCGTAGAGCTTCTGGAACAGTACAGCAATGCAGCATGCACTAAACTTCATGTTTAATCTTCAATCATCAGGTCAAGTGTACAACTAAAGCTGGCCATACACGCACCGATACTATCGTACGAAACCTCGTTTCGTATGATATTCAGTGCGTGTATGGCATGTCGGCGATAAGCTGCTGATATCGGACGACTCGCCGATCGGCCAGGTTAGAAAATTTTGATCGGGCGCCATAGAAGGCACCTGACCAAAATCTACCGTCAGGGCTGAATCGGCAGATTATCTGCTGTTTCAGCCCTGACGGTGTGTGGCGGATCTGACGATGTTTTGTGCGACCGATGGTCGCACGAAACATCGTCAGATCGCCACGTGTATGGCCAGCTTAACTAACCAGCAAATCTGTGTCACATCCTAGTGGACCATCTAATTGGTCACATTTAGAAGGCAGAATTAAAGTAATCCTCTACTTTGCCCAACCCTGGCATGGACCCTGATCTGATAGACGTGAAAGGCATCTTGTTAAAGCAACTTTCTTAGGAGCCCTCACATGAAACAAGGGCCAAACATGGTCCCTATTCATAAAGTTAATTTCTGTATATATTCCCTTATCCCCAGGCAGCAATGGGTTTGTCTTGTGTTGTGTCTACTTGTTGTGTTGGGTTTTAGTGCCGGGTCAGAGTCCATCTCCTCTGTTTTTAAAATACTTTCTTTTAAATTGTTTATTGCTGCTCTATAAACACTGGTTTATACTGGAAATACTTGTTTTTAATCTTTAACATCTTTTTGAGGCAAATATCTACATTTTCTTCTAGAATAATGCTTTAATTTACAATCCCAAACTGCTGTTTGCCATTGTACTAATGATCCCTATAATTCAGGAAATGAGTGTTTTGTCGCCTTTGCGCTGGTAATTACAGACCTCTTCATGATGAGCCCTGGGAAGGACACAAATGCATGAATCACGTCTAAAGTGTCCCTTCGCATTACTCTATAATGAATGGGAAAATTGCCTTTGATTAGACTGCAGTAGAATATGAAATAAAGGTTTATTAATATGGAGAACTGTGAAACCACTGCAGTCTTTTCCTGAATTAAAACATTTAATTGCTCTTGGCTCTTCTGAAAATATTCTCCATAAGTTTGCTGTGGCTTCCGAATAATGAAGAGCAATACATTCTCCTGGATTGTATGCCATGCTTTACACGATACAGTCTTGTCTGGATTTGTGCCTAGAGGTGGAATGGGAATTTATTACCCTGGAAATGCTCTAGCACTGCCATGGTATATTGGCATATTGTAAATATATATGTGGGCGCATTGTTTATTATGGTAATTCTGTATTGAACCTATAAACACACAACGATTTTTGTCTTAGAATGAATTCTGCAACTCATTTAAGGTTTACCATTATAAATAAATAATATTATCATTGAACATAGGAGCAGAAGGGTGTACTGGGGCTGTACTATGCAGTTTTTTGTCACTAGGGCTGTTCAACCCCTTCCCTACCAAGGGAGACATCATTTGATTATTGGTTGCATATTTTCGGGTTTATGAATACCCAATAAAGCTCACAAATAAATATGAGTGAAATGGTTTAATGGTGTATCATGTGTTAAAAGATTCTGTAGCTTAGGTTTCCACTTCACGCAGCTCCAGCTGTTTCACAGGGAAGAGTAGAGAGCCAGTAAAGGTTGGAGGTAGTTGTTACGGATCATTTCCCTTGGCTCAGTTGCCTATATTTTCCTTGGCATCATAGAAAAACACACAACTTGCAGAGTTCATGAACTTGATTTTTTTGTAGTTATGTTTTTCCCATTTACATTAAAACTTCATAAAACATTCTGGAGTTGGCTGGTGGATGGAGCTCTTCCTCTCATTAAATTAACTTATGAAACATGGGGTGCATATGACAAGTTTGCTAAGATCTGGGGAAACTGATGCAACCAAGATAACTTGGACACATAGCTCACCCCCCTATATTGAGTGTGACTGACCTGACAGAACTAAACACAGTCACCTGTATAGTGACAACTGCAATGCCTAGCAATAGTATCCTTGCTTGTATTGACCTAAACTCGACTTGAAACCATTCCAATGTCAGTATACCAAACACTGTTTTGTATTTTATTGTTTTGTGATGTTGTAAAATCAATATAAATTTACCTTTTTAAAATAAAAAAATGCCTCATTTGAAGTCGATCACATTATTGTACTTTATGATTATTTTTATTATTGTTATTATTGTCAAGCTGTTTAAATGGATGCCCTTTCCTGGCTGTTACCCATTAATTTCTAAATTTAGTCTTTTTTTTATCCACTTATATCAGCTGATACCTAATGTATTGCGTAATTCATTATGTCTTAGGGTCATGCCCCAATTACTGTTAATGATTTTGTCATATGCTGTGACCCAGAGTCACAGTGCTTCCAAGAGGGTAGATGAATGTACCAGTCATGCACTAAAAGAAATGAAGAAGCTGTGTAGTTAGACATGCCGAGGCAAAACCATACAGGAAAATGTGGTACCACATCATGAGACACACAGACAGAAGCTAAGCTGGTGCCAAGTTGGGGTCCAACACCAGAAGATCAGATCATGACTGTAACCAGTGTCAGACTGGCCCACAGGGATACCAGGAAAACTCCTGGTGGGCCCAGGTGTAAGTGGGCCCTCCTGCTTCTAACCACTTGGCATAATTCATGGTCATTTCCTATGGGAACAAATCAACTAAATACAAAGAAGAATAGTGCGTAAAGAGGTTGAGTGAGAAGTGGATGAAAAATAGTTTGAAGAGTAGTCCCATGGTCTAAGGTTTTCTGGTGGGCCCCTGGCATCCCAGTCCATCACTAACTGTAACAGACTGGAGTTGGAACTGACATAGAGCAAGAACATTAACTTAATTTGGAAGAGAACAAAAAGCTTGGCAAAGACTAGGGCAGATTTGCACCCAAAAGCCAAGTCACCATATATTTGTGTTTACAACCCATTTATAAGGTATCTTGTGAACACAATATGTAGTGGATCTTCCATTTGGGGAATGATATTTTGATTTTTACAGACTGTGTGACAGTGGTAAAAATCCAGCAGCTAGGTAAGAACAGAACAGAACAGAATGGCATTTCTTATGTCACCATTAAGTGCTTGCGTATTATCAACATAATTCTCCTGCTGTGTAGGATGGAAACATTGCAGGGGCCGTTGCTTTTAAAGCTTGGCTCCTAACATGTAAGTGGTTAAAAGAATATGCAATAGAGCTGACCTTCGTAGTGCTCTAGTTATAAGTACAGGAATGGACAATACCAACCACAAGGGACCAATCTTTCTTACCTCTTAATGTGCTTGCAGATAAATCTATCATTTTCATGTGAGTCATTATTCTCCCATAATGCAAATGCAACCTTACACTCAACTCTGCTGCTTTATCTCTGCAGTTACCACTGATATTCCCATTTATTTTCGACTTTCTCAAAGCCTATATGCCACAAAATATGGCACATCCCAGGGACATGCATAGGGTTAATGGATTGGACACCTACAGAGTTTGCTGCTTTCTTATATAACTCTCTTTCTCTGTATTACTGAAGTCATGAAAGGTCCAAATGAAGAGTTACATTTTAACTTCTTTACTGTGCCGCTTCCGTCACTGTTAAAGTCCCTCTAAAGGGTTATATATCAGATTAATGGAACATTATTACCAAGGGCCATGTTTTGACGATAGATGTGCAAATCTAAGAGCTAGCTGTAAACAGAAGCTATGTCTTCCCTGAAGGCTCTGTAGTTTCTTTTTAAGTTTTGGGCCAAGCTAAAAGCAAGGAATCTACCTGCTATTGAAAATGTAACATACATGGAAATGTACTCACAAGAGTATCCCATACCTGTATATATTGGCTTGAATAATTGGGACCTGGGAATTTTCAGATAAGGGGTCTTTCCCTGATGAGGAGCCAATGCCATATGGCTACTAAATTCAGAGATTCAAACAAAGTTAAACATCATGTTAAACACTATTTATTTATTTTTTGAGAATACAAATGCCCTTGTGAATTCATTTTTATAAAAAAAAAAGCAGTAGTTAACTGTCCTCAGCCTGCCTTCAGCCTACATCCTCCAGATACCACAATTCCCT
Source organism: Xenopus tropicalis (assembly GCF_000004195.4). Lineage (NCBI taxonomy): Eukaryota > Metazoa > Chordata > Amphibia > Anura > Pipidae > Xenopus > Xenopus tropicalis. Next base: position 121,439,396 of record NC_030679.2, read on the forward strand.
GCACACGTGATGTCAATGAGGAAAGGTTATCACAGTACAATGCATTGTGGGTTATGTAGTTCCTGAATGCTGCCTGTAAGATGTGGAGAAGTTATTGCAGTTTGTAAAATCAGTGTTTTAGTCCCTCCTCCCCTGTCAGGATTGATGTTGCAGAAAGAGTAGAACTGTTTTGCAGCTGGATTTCAGCATATAAAATGGTATTTTTTTTTTAAGGAACAGCTTACAGTCATTGGTATATAGTGTTGTTTGAGCCAAAGTTTCCCTTTTATTGAATATAAAACCTATGTAGCCACATCTGCTTAAGACTCACTAGAAGGGATTTTGTCAGATGATTTAGGATTAGTCCATAAACACTAAATGATTATATAAAGCAGTTAAGGCTAGAGAAATGCAGTAGCATCAGAAATAGAAAAGCTGGGTAGCAATTTTCCAACTACCCACATAGGGATAATAAAATTCTCTAGGTATAAAACATGTTAGATATGCCCTTTAATTCACAACATAGTATGTAGGGTTTATAAATATGCAAAGCCAAGGGGAGTACAAATTACAGGAACAATTTTGGCTACTTTCAGTACATACAGTACCTTAAGGAATGTCCAACATTCAGCCATTGAGTAGATGTTTGAGGGCTGCAGGCTTAAAGGGGTTGTTCACCTTTCAATTAACTTTTAATATGATGTAGACATTGATATTCTGAGGCTATTTGCAACTGGTTTTCAATTTCTATTTTTTGGTGGTTTTTCAGTTTTTTGTTCAGCAGCTCCCTAGTTTGGAATTTCAGTAGCTATCTGGTTGCTAGGGTCTTGTTTACCGCAGCAATGAGGCAGTGGGTTAAATGAAAGATGAATATAAGTAGAAGAGGGTCTGAATAGTAAGATAAGTAATAAAAAGTAACAATATTAAAGTGGACCTGTCACCCAGGCATGAAAATCTGTATAATAAAAGTCCTGTTCAAATTAAACATGAAACCCAAATTCATTTTTATATTAACACATCCAAACCCATTATAAAGGCATTTAAAAATCCCAGCTGTCAATCATATATTGCCTGCCCCGCCTCTATGCCTTAGGCATAGAGGCGGGGCAGACAGTAACTTTAGCTTTCCATTCAGCACTTCCTAGATGTCACTGCACATCTTACTTTTCCCCTCCCTCCTCATCATCTAACTGTGTAGCCAGTGCATAGGTATGGGCATCTGGTCCCCCATTCTGGCACATACACAAGATTTTGGCATGATACAAAGCTTGTATTCATAACAGTGCGCACAAAATGGTGCCTGCCTGCTTGCTTTCATTGAGTAATTCCAAGACGGAAGGAAACAAGATTTATATTATTTATATAGTGTAAATAACATTTATTTTGCTCAACTAACAATAAAGAAAATTATTTGGAGTTATTTCTTAGGGTGACAGGTCTGCTTTAATACATTTGTAAGCGCACAGAGCAATATTTTTTGGGTGTAGGGGTCAGTGACGCCCATTTAAAAGCTGGCAAAATGTAGAAGTGGTAGGCAAATAGATTGAAAATTTAAAAAAAAATAATGTGACCAACTGCAAAGTTGCTATGCGCACAGAGCAATAGTTTTTGGGTGTTGGGTCAGTGGCCCCCATTTAAAAGCTGGCAAAATGTAGAAGTGGTAGGCAAATAGATTGAAAATTTTTAAAAAAAATAATGTGACCAACTGCAAAGTTGCTATGCGCACAGAGCAATAGTTTTTGGGTGTTGGGTCAGTGGCCCCCATTTAAAAGCTGGCAAAATGTAGAAGTGGAAGGCAAATAGATTGAAAATTTAAAAAAAAATAATGTGACCAACTGCAAAGTTGCTATGCGCACAGAGCAATAGTTTTTGGGTGTTGGGTCAGTGGCCCCCATTTAAAAGCTGGCAAAATGTAGAAGTGGTAGGCAAATAGATTGAAAACTTTAAAAAAAATAATGTGACCAATTGCAAAGTTGCTATGCGCACGGAGCAATAGTTTTTGGGGTCAGTGACCCCCATTTAAAAGCTGGCAAAATGTAGAAGTGGTAGGCAAATAGTTTGAAAACTATAAAAAAAAAATAATGTGACCAATTGCAAAGTTGCTATGAATAGGACATAACATACTAAAAGTTAATGTAAAGGTGAACCCCTTTAAGATCTTTGAATTATGTAGTTCCTTAACCCCTCTGATGGCGACCCTAGCCTTTATGCTTTACCAGGGCCCCCCTCCTATTACACTGGCCCTTGAGTTCAAAATTACCAGTTCTCAATCAATTTTGAAATAATTTCCTTCCTGGTTTATAATGGAATTCTCCCCTAATGGCTTGTCAATCATGCATTCTAACCAGGCCACCACGGGAGGTATGGAAAGTGAGTGCAAGTAATTGCTGCTGTAGACAACAGACAGGAGAAAAAGCATTATCACTGTGTGCATGCTGAGATGCGCAGCATTGTTGCTCAACAATTAATGGTGAATAGTGACAATATAACTATGAATTCAGTGGCTAAGTTTACTCCCTGGGCCGGTGCTCCACTGAGAATTTCTAAAGCAGTGCTAAAGCAGTGTAATTGTTTCTATAAATAATAAAATGTGTCAAGTACAGGTATAGGACCTGTTATCCAGAATGCTCTGGACCAAGGGTATTCCGGATAAGGGGTCTTTTCTGTAATTTGGATCTCCATACCTTAAGTCTACTAAAAAATCAATAAAACATTAATTAAACCCAATAAGATTGTTTTGCATCCAATAAGGATTAATTATATCTTAGTTGGGATCAAGTACAAGGTACTGTTTTATTACTACAGAGTAGTAAAATTCTGAATTATTTGGTTAAACTGGAGTCAATGGGAGACGGGCTTCCCGTAATTCGAAGCTATCTGGATGACGGGTTCCTGGATAAGGGATCCCATACCTGTATTAGTGAAACTGATGTGCCTACAATAGAATAGGTAACTGCAAGTCCTTGGCAGGTCTTATGGGTGTGATAAATGCAATCATTCTAACCAAGTTAGCACTCTGACTGAGAGAGTATCATGAGGTAATGGGCTGTTCCTGCTCTTGCTATAATTCACAATACGTAGCTGCAAAGGAAAAGGGGAATATGCTTAAGATTTCTTATTGTAGGGGACTGATAAAATGATTGCCCCTTTGGCAGTCCCTTAGTAAATTAGACACCTAAGGAGTGGGGGCTTATTCTAGAAGGAAAGTAAATCCCGTTTCCTGGGTTAAGTTATGACCAATATAGTTCTATAGTTTGGCCACTAAATGATATGTTTGATAAAATATAAGGCAAAACAGCCATGTGCCCTGGGTCCATTTTGTGTAGAAGCCCACCTGAGCAGGCAAGTGGGATACCTATGCCTAAGTTACACTCTGTAATAGGTCACGCTAGGTGTAACAGATAGTTAGAGTTAGCTAGAGAGCAGCTTTTGGCTCCCACAAGGATTGCCGGTGGGATGAATATCCTGGGTTAATTATTGCCTAGAAGTAGGAAACACGTGTACAGACTCAGGGCTAGATACAGTATTGCCTGGGCTCCACATGAAAGGAGATTCCCGAAAGCTGGGGGTAACTTATTGTTCTTGTGTTGCTGAATATTGTGCCTGGATTGTCCCTGTGGGAATAGAGGCTTACTGACCCAGAGTTGTGCGTATATACCTGATCTGTGTGATCTATATGAGTGTATCCTGCATTATTGTTTGTTGTTACTTCTCTGTGGATTTAGTTAAATAATCAGTTCATGGGTAAGTTCAAGAACCAATGATGCCCCCTTCTTTGTGAGAGTTATAGATACACTACACCCTGTCCTCAACCATATGCGAGGGCTTATGCCTGAGAGAAATAGTCTCATTCCAGGAACAGTATTGGTGTAGCTTATGGTTTTATAAGTACCCATTTACCATATGCTTAAATTATAAACATTACCTTAAAAAAATGAAAATCCAAAGATAAATAACTGCCACAGTAAAGGTCCATTGTCCCCTTACATTCTATGGATGAATTTCTTTAATGTTGGCCCTGGGTTTAGACATGGTTGACATGACCACGTTCTTCATTTTTTTGACCAACCACTGTGCCCTAAATATGGAGAGCCATGAGCCTGACCATCACCATTTTGCAGTAGTGGGTTTGTGGTTCAGTGATACAGTATACAGGGGAAAAAACATCTTGGTTCAGCAGGAAAGACAAGAGGCATATGTGCAGAACTTTCAGAAAGCTCCTGTTCCAAAATGGTGGCCAAAGTATTTTTGGACATAACAAATATAGGGATTCAAGAGACTGGGCTGCAAAAAATGTATAGTTCCTAATTCTTTAATTTTTTTCTTTAATTTTTATCATAAATTTGTATTGGGGGGAAGTATTTGAAATATATTATAAAGGTGGGAAACCATTCTACAGTTAACCCTGATGTACTGTTATATTGTGGAACAGATTTATCTCTCTTAAAACCATAGGCCATTTTCCAGAGTAGCATCGATCTTTATTATAGCTCAGATAATTTATGCTCAGTGGTATTTTATAGACCCGTAAATGTATTATGCTGCAAATAAGCAGTCTTTAAATAAGGAAGCACCAGCTATAGTAATTATTAAGGTACATAACAGACAGGTCTAACCAGTGGTGGCCTAGTTGTTGTTGAACCACATTTCCCAGCATCCCTTATCTTCAATAATTGAAATATACCTTTCTTGTAATTGCATGCTGGCTATATATTTAAGCCATTCCAATGTATTAAACAGAGCTTTACATCTTGCAAAGTATCACTACTACCTACTACTAAACCATCGTTATGCCATTCCCTAACAGTCCTACTTCCCCAAAACACTTCTGCCTTTTTTAGGCACCTTTGAACCCTCTTACAGACAAGAATTAAGGCATGGTGAATGCTCAGTATTCCTTTATTTATTATAGCTCATTGTGCCAATGAAATACTGCATGTAACCAGTTAAATTGTTTTGGTACCACCATTTCTCTTTTATTCTTTCTGGGAAGAAGTTAAGTGTAAGTTATCTCATTCAGATTGTGTTAAAACACCCATGATTTGGTCTGATAGATATCTTGGATATTGTTATGACATTATAAGAAGCATCTGACATTAGTAAAAGGTATGTACATTTGTGAGCCTTGTCATCTCACTTGGATCAGGATCTTCAAATTGAGAAATAGGTTCACTATAAATGCAACAATAAAACCCATGACATCACTCCCGAATTTTAATATTTTGCCTATGCACTATGCATACATTACAAATGGTAATTATTTGTATATATAATTGCTATTAAAAGCAGTGTTTGCCTGTCCTTTTCTATAGTCTGCCCTGGTGCTGAAACAATGTAACACAAGGCAGCCAACTGACAGACCTGTCTTGCTGGAGGAGACTGACCTTTGCAAAAAAACAGTTTCCAGCAAATGCTGCTTTCAATAGCAATTACATTTACAAATAACTTTTAAAGCACTACAGATTTTCAATAAATTCACATTGGAATAGCTGCTTGGAATTATGTTTTCTTTTTTTAGGCAATAAATAATTTTTGGGGTTGACATGTCTTTTAAGCCTGTGCGCCTTTCTAGTTTGTTTAAGTGCTGTGTTAATTACCCTATGGCCTTACTTACATTCGTCCTGGACTTTCAAGGCTGGATGTGCATACTCAGTAAGGAACAACCAATCACCTTGACGCTGCCTGGTCATGCTACTTTATATTTAAACCTAGCTCTTAAGGCACAGCTATAACTGCTTTTCTGCATAAAGTGCCTTACGGGGCTGTTATATGCATGGCCCTATTGGCATGTTGGCTTACACCTAATGGATTGCACCATTTATAGCCACAGTCAAGTTACTTCAAGTGCAATTTGCAGTGCATGCTACTTAGTATACACCTGCAACTTTGCTGTAGATTAGGAAAGGAGCACTGTAACATTTGTCCTTATATGCTGGGAAGAAGATGCACTAATAAGCCCCAATATGCAATGTCCACTCACTTGTCCCACCACAACTGCCCCCTGAATCTTAATGAGAAACCCTGAACCTTTACAAATAAGACTTCAGCTGTCTGTCTTGCATCATAGCAAACCTCATAAAATCTCTCTCTCCATATGTAGTCTCTCGGCCTATTTTCTGATGAATGAGTTTCTGAATATTTTAAGAGCGATATATACAGCGGGGGGAAAACTCTCCTTAATATACATCTCAGAATTATGTAGCAATCTCTGCCGTGCATGATAAGGGAACTGAAAGAAAAATCCATTTGGACCAGAAGGAGGTCACTTTGGTTGGGATAATTTCAGTTGTGGCTTTTAAGGCTTACTTATATGCACAAACAAATTTCCACTGATATGAAAGAACTTCCTTTTTGAAACTGGAATGAGGAAGCTTTTAGTATTTTATATGTACCACAAAGCCTAATCTGCTGGTTATTTCATATGGTTACTTGCTATAATGACTATAATCGCAAAAGGACTTTTTTTTTGCCTAGGCAAACAGCAATATAAGGACCTCTCTGGCTTGCCTCATTATATTTTAAGAGGAGAAACTAGCACATATGAAAAAAACAGAATTTATTGATTTCTTTTTGCTATGGTATTCACATATGCAATTATTATGTTTACAGTGGAACAACACTGAAAATCTGGAAACAATAACACAATACAGGTATCATGTTATTAACTACAGAAATCCTAAAATAAGCAACATTAGTCACACCTTTTAGAAGCAATATGAAATACAGGTATGGGATCCCTTATCCGGAAACTCGTTATCCGAATTAGGCCATCTCCTATAGACTCCATTATAAGCAAATAATTCAAATTTTTAAAAACGATTTCCTTTTTCTCTGTAATAATAAAACAGTACCTTGTACTTAATCCCAACTAAGATATAATTACCCTTATTGGAGGCAAAACAAGCCTATTGAGTTTATTCAATATTTAAATGATTTTTAGCAGACTTAAGGTATGGGAGATCCAAATTACGGAAAGATCCCTTATCCAGAAAACCCCAGGCCCTGAGCATTCTGGATTACAGGTCCCATACCTGTATTAGGATTTCTCCTTTACTTTATAAGTAAACTTACCTGTGATAAGCTACCATTTCTTGCTGCAGTATAAGGCAAACATAAAAAAGTAGGACTGAAGTTAGCCAAAACACATCCAAACAAGCTGAAATACTTCTGGGAGATTGTCCCAGTAACTGTTCTCGGTGCCACAGCAAGACTGCCCACATCAGGAGCTCCATGCCAGTGTGGGTGGCCTAGTTTTGAGGGGGGGGATTTAAAAAGTAAAAACAAAAATATTGTTACCCCCACCAGAGTGTGGTCTCTAGTAGCCCGCACCTCTGTTGGGGGAAACTTTTTTTGGCTGCCAGGTGTTTCTTAAGGGTGCAAAAGCCATAAAGCAGGCAGGTTGATTGCAGGCAGCACTGTATTAATAGGGCAGGGCAAAAACATGTGGGCCAATGCATGAGGGGTTAGTGGCTCTGGGGATTAGTGTCCTGTTTGCAACTCTGTTGCACCCATGATCCACTAGGGGAATTCTGGAATTAATGCCAGGTCCAAGCTGTGTGCAGTTGATCAGAGCAAGCTGTAGGGACACATTGGTGCTGGCTACAAGTTGGTAGGGGAATGTATTGGTGCAAGTAACTTTGGAAATAGCATTATTCCTACTTAGTTTTGTGTCCAAAACTAGTACTTTACACATTTAGTAATTTCTAAATGAGCCATGGAACCTTTTATATAATAAAATGCACTAAGTTTGCCATGGAGTAGTAGCACATAGCAACCAAGAAGATGCTTGCTTGGAAACAGGTGAGCAGTAAATGCCTCGTGCTGATTGGTTGCTATGGGTTACTACTCCTAGGAAAATATAGTGCCTTTTATTATAAAATCCCTTTAGACTTTAAATTCTTGATAAGAAAATATAAATACAGGTATGGGACCTGTTATCCAGAATGCTCGGACCAGGGGTTTTCCGGATAAGGGATCTTTCCATAATTTTGATCTCCATACCTTAAGCCTGTTAAAAAATCATTTAAATATTGAATAAACCCAGTTGGATTGTTTTGCCATCAATAAGGATTAATCATATCTTAGTTAGGATCAAGTAAAAGGTACTGTTTTAATATTACAGAGAAAAAGGAAATCATTTTTAAAAAATAGAATTATTTTCTTATAATGGAGTCTTTGGGAAATGGCTTTCCCGTAATTCAGAGCTATTTGGATAACTGGTTTCCAGATAACGCATCCTATACTTACAGTATATAACTAAACATGACTGTAACAAAGTCTGCATATTATATTATACCAGCTGTATTGGTTATCTATTATGTACGATTTCTATATAATAAAAATGGTTAAATGTGAAGCAAATAGCCACAAATAAGCTATTTTAAAATACTGTATAAGAATTATTTTGTAATTTACACATACAAGAAAATACTTTTCCCCCTATAAGTTGGCAGTTCCGGCCAAATGGCTCTCCAAATGCACCTGCTTTAGTTAAATTGCTTCCAGAGCCAGCGGAGTTTAGACAAGGCTGAAAGCAATGGAGCTTCCTCCTTCGTTTCCTTCTGACAGTAGCGTGCTCCTAGAGCGCATGAAAAGTTATCTCTCATTGCTTTCCACTTTGTTTTAGAGCACAGTGAACTGTCTCCCTCAGCAGTCAGAGAGTTTCTCCTTTACTCATGTAGGGACCTAAAGGGTTAACAATCCCTATAGCTTTAAACCCCACATTTATTTCACTGTTTCTTGGTGGAGACCCATGTAATAGATTTTCCTATTTACATGTTGTACATTATTGGCCCATAATTAGACCACTCCATTTCACACTCTAACATAGTGTTAGCAAAGGGATGGATCTTCCTTTTTGGCTGCATCTGTTGAACCAGATGGATGTTCCACTGAGCCTGGGATCAACAAGGCCCCAGTAAAGCCACCTTGCCCCAGAGGGATCTCTGGTGTCAATAGACAATACTGAGAATTGCCTCTGCTAAAACACACGTAGAGACAATTATCAGTAAATGATCAGCATTGTCTTTTTTAGTAGCCAAAACAAGTAGCTGCTACTAGTAGCTCCGTGTGTCTTCACCCTTAAGTAGAAGTTAGCAGTACCATCAGTGTTTCCTGTGTGCATAACCGCCCTGACTGATCTGACTGTAGATATTTTGAAGTAGGTGTATCTCAGGAGTGCAGATTTTTACACTTAGGGAACCTTCTCCTGCCCTAAATGTGAAAGAAAGAAAGGAAATTATATCACGCACAACTTGAGGCCAACAGACTGCCATTGCAGATTCATTTCTGTACCACCAGGGTAAACCATTTAACCATGCTGCAGCCGAAAAATACAGTCATTAAACTCCTTTGGGAAAAAGAATACTATTTATATCCATTACATACATGTTACATGTGTAGTCTACAAGCCTAAGCTTTGTAATGTACAGATTCACAGCAGAGAGAACATTTGCTCACTTTGCTACCTGGTATATAGGTATAGGAGCCTCAACTTAGGCTGGTACTCCCCAACCATTGGCTCGGGATCCCTGACTTAGGCAATACAAGACAATACAAATACAAATTTCTTTTTTTAAATACAATAAATCACAATAGTTAAAAATACACAATGTTTTAAGTTGTCAGAGTAGGACAGCATTAGAAATTGTGTGTTGACAGAACATATTATTACCATTTGTCTGTTGTCAGACTTGAAGACTTCTTAGCAGAAATACTTGTGTGCTCATGTATATAATAGCTACATGCCGCAGGCTTCTGCATTTAATATACAGCTCAAAATAGACTGCTTCAGTGATTAAGCTATACAGTAAGGTGTTTCATTACATTAAGTAATTCAAGAAAGTAGACAGCAACATATTTTAAAGGCACAACAAAAAGGGCAAGACCAAGAGGTCAAGCTCTGAAGCGTGTGGCAGGCTGATGACACTTGAACCGCTGCTGTGCTTAATGGCTGGGAGATTAATGAATGTTCTCTCAGCAGAATAGGTAGAGGCTAATGGTTCTGTTTCTGAACCGGTGTGATATTTATAGAGCTAACCTTAATGTTAGATAGGAAAATCTGCAGCTATATATTTTTACTACTACAATGATTCTATTATCATGTACATTTTACCCTTGCTTTGTTTGTATGTAGGAATATTCATGGCTATTATGCTTTATTTCTAAAATATTGATAGACTATGAATCAAACATATGTATGGACGCTTTTTAAAGGAAAACTCTCTATATAGGTCTCTATAAAAATATATTGCATAAATTAGTTCATATATAAAACCATGTAAGATGCCATATACAGTCACTATTTAAGTGGCTGGGGGGGCTGTTTGGGCCACTGTGTACTGAAAGTTTGGGCCTGCTTTTACTATACTGCTGAGCCCCACAAACCAACTGTAGATGGGAACTGATCAGCACTAAACCTAAAGCTATAGCCTATATAATACAAACAGAGAACCTGAGCACTTTCTTTCTCTAGGCAGAGTAAAGAAAATAAGCCAGTATTTTATTTTGAGGTTAGACTGTATTTAATATGGTGGACACATTTTATATATAACTAAATTCCAGTTAATATTTTGTCAATGCAATAACTATCAACCAAAAGTTCACTTTGGGTTAAACAGGGATTGATTTTCTCATTTTACAGCCCAAACTTCATAAATATACCCACAGATACCCTGTATTGCTGATTTAACTCTCCAGTTGGCATATTAGATACAAAAAATAATGTACATATCTTCATTCAGGCCTTCATGAGGTGTAGCCCCACTTACATTCGTTTTAACCTTTTTTTGGGGGGTAGGGGTGATTTCAACTGTATATAACAGTATATAGCCAGTATAGTGCTCTCTTATCTGTTTTACCCCTTTATACTTACCCAGCCTGGGATTCAAAATAGGCCCTGGCAAATCAGTTACACAGAGGCCCAAACAGCTCCCCAGCAGCCCATTAATAGTGACTGTCTGTGGCATCTTATAGGAGCCCCTCTGGCATTTGCCAGAATCACCTTCATAAATATATCCACAGATACCCTGTATTGCTGAATTAACTCTCCAGTTGGCATATTAGATACAAAAAATAATGTACATATCTTTATTCAGGCCTTCATGAGGTGTAGCCCCACTTACATTCATTTTAACCTTTTTTTTTTTGGGGGGGGGGTATCAACTGTACAGTACATAGCCAATATAGTGCTCTTTTTTCTGTTTACCTCTGTATACTTACCCAGCCTGGGATTCAAAATAGGCCCTGGCAAATCAGGTACACAGAGGCCCAAACAGCTCCCCAGCAGCCCATTAATATTGACTGTCTATGGCTTCTTACAGCAGCCCCTCTGGCATTTGCCTGAATCCACAGATTGCCAGTCAGGGCCTATCTGTATATGTACCATCAGCTGTCCATTCTAAATTAAGAACTCTATCATGGTCACGGCTACATTCATTCAGGGGACAGAGGGATACACAGTGTCAGAGTCAATTAAGCAGGTTGAGTAGAATAATTGTAATTGACTTTATCTGTTGGGAAGCAGCAACGAGTAACCAGATTATTCTTCTGCTACATTTCTCCTATTCACTGAGGCACCTCTCATGTATAAAGTTTTTTTAATTGTATAAACATTTTAACAATATTCATCACATAATCATTGTATTTGGTGTTTGCTGCCAAATTTAAAGGGGTGGTTTACCTTTAAGTTAACGTATGTTATAGAATAGTTACATAGTTACATAGTTACATAGGGTTGAAAAAAGACCATTGTCCATCAAGTTCAACCCATCCGAGTAAACCCAGCACACAACCTATGCTAACCAATCTATAAACTCACATACATAAACTATATATACAACCACTAATACTAACTGTAGATATTAGTATCACAATAGCCTTGGATATTCTGCTTGTTCAAAAACTCATCCAGGCCCCTCTTAAAGGCATATTACTAGCTACTTCGCGTATGTTCTATATTATTTATATTATTAGTTTTTGAGCTATTTCCCTTCTTCTGTTCAACTTTCAAATGGGGCTCAATGACCCCAGCAGCAAAAAAAACTTGCTCTGCAAGCCTACAGTTTTATTGCTATGGTTATTTTTTATTAGATATATTGCTAATCAGTGACTCTGCAATACTTATTCCAGGGTCTGACTCCCTCTGCAAGGATCTTATTTTCCCTAGCAACCAGATATCTGCTGGAATACCAAACTGGAAATCTGCCAAACAAATAGCTAAATAACTAATAAACCATAAAAATGAAGACCAATTGCATTTTTTTTTTAGAATATCGCTGTCTACATCACCAAAAAGGTGAACTACCCCATTAAAATCTTTCTGACCGCCACAAGCAGAATTTCCACCATGACAAGGTTCTTTACAAAGTAGACTATAAAGGTTAGAATTGATTATTGTGGCAACACAAAGGTGCTCATAGATTTAAAGAGAGAAGATAAAATGGTGAGAATCTGACAAAATGCTGGAGCACAAAGGGAGCTTAAACCCAAAAAGTCTCAAACCTCGGCCTATTTCACTACTGTTCACTACTGAACAGTATACAATCAATGATCCATCTTTATGAGCTTGTTTGTCTTGTAAGCAGTTGCCCAATTAACTAAATAACTCCTTTCAAAATTTGTCATCACATTTTACAAAGACAGAACAAACAAAGGTTATAGTCTTTCTATGTATCAACAACATAGCGGTGGCTATTATTATATAAAGTTACAAGACCTTGCTGCACTTTGATTTTAATAGCCTTTCTCTTGAAATCTGCCTCCCAGCAAATTACATTTTGTTGCAGAATGTCAGACACGTTTCACCTTACTCCTGCAAAGTCTTGTGTTGCTCGGAGTCAGCCAGGCCAAATTGGAACTGACAATAGATACTCTTGAAAGTGTCTTTGTAGAAACTAATTTGACTTTATTGTTGTCTTGAAAGCAAAAAATGTTCTGCTCTGCAGCTCTCAACATAATATTTTGTTACTCTGCCAGATTCTCTTGCATTCAAAGCCAAGAAGTATCCTTAATTTTACTTTCATATTTATGTAGCAGTCTAAGAATTGGCCCTTGAGGTTGACTAAACAGAAAAACACAACAAGGGGGGTCATGGGGGCTCTCCAAGTAAAATATACACATACAATAGAAGTGCATACAAAGAAGAGGGCACTAATTAATGCACATTCCCTGGTTATTAGTAATTTTGTATGTATACAAGTTAGGGTTGCTACCTTTTCTTGAAAAGAATACCCACATATCTATATTTTAACCTCTTTGCCTATTAATAACATTGGCATCAGGGATTGTTTTTACTGGCCAGGCCCGTGAAATACTGACAATAGTGTAAGTAAATTACTATTGGACCAGGGGACCCAAGAATGTATATTGATCAGTCCCCTCTCATTTGTGTGCCTGTTGACTAAACAAAACCTGTGCAATGATTTTCTTTTTGCTCTGTAATAATAAAACAGTACCTTGTACTTGATGCCAGTTAAGATATAATTAATTCTTATTGGAGGCAAAACAATCCTTTTGGGTTTATTTAATGTCTAAATGATTTAGTAGACTTAAGGTATGGAGATCCAAATTACAGAAAGGTTCCTTGTTTGGAAAACCCCAGGTTCCAAGCATTCTGGGTAACAGGTCCCATAACTACCAGAAATGGTACTCCGGATCTGGGTTTCTCACCAACTCCAGGAAATCAAATTGTTCTTTACAACAAACACAAAAGTTGGAAGTATTTGAAATACAAAACCCTCTAAAGGACAGGGAAATACTCATAGAGAAGACTCACACAGGTATTTGGACTAGGTTTACAATCTATGACAGTTTAAAAGAACATCCAAAAAATGGTCTAAAGAGAAAGGTTCCCCAATTTTACACACAAATACCACTGTACTCAGGTAAATGGGGATTCACAGAAAGCGGGCATGTCAGCATAAATCAAATATCATCTGCAATTACAGATGAAGCCTGATTTTACATACATAGATTGAATGCTTTCTAAGAATTGATGCTGTTTTTTTCAAATGCCCATATAGGCAAGTGAACTCTTTACAAAATTTACACCATTTTGACACCATCCCTGGGGAAAAGCAAAATCGTGGTTTTACTGGATATCATCTCTTCTTAGATGTTCAGCTTATCATAGTTGTAATACAGACAATGAAATGTAAATGCCAATAAGATCATAAAGCAATTGGAAATACTATAGAAGGAATCCTAATCTATCACAGACCAATCCCCAATGGGTCAGTCTGTAGTTGGTCAGGATTCCTTTTGTTGTGTGTGTGTATATATATATACATATATATATTTAATTTTTTTATTTTTTCAATATTTAAACAATATTTTAAAGATATTATTTCTATCTTGTGCCCATGAATGAAGCCACAGATTAAGCCACTTGGGAGCTAGTGCATTAGAGCTGAATATTTCCTCTGATGTTTACACGTGCCATAGTTCCTCTTGTTTAGAAGATCATTACTTGCAGACAGGAAGCACTGACTTACAGAATTTTTGATCAATGAAAATTGACTGCTTTTATCTTTTCTTGAAAATTTCAAAGACAATTATACATGTGTGTGTGAAGAGGGTCACTGCAGGAACCCCTGCCAACTGCCTAAACACCAATTAGACCTGATGACAGATATTAAAATGTTCATTCTTTAACTCCATGAGAACTTCATATTCTTGCAATGAACTTGTTTGTTAAATCTGTGTTTCTTTTTTGATGCAAAGTGAAACACTGTCCCCCATTTGTAATAAAATGAACTAAGTTTGCTCAGGAGCAGTAACCCATAGCAACCAATAAGATGTTTGCACAGGTGATCAGTAAATTCTACCTGCTGATTGGTTGCTATGGGTTACTGCTCCTGGGCAAACTTAGTGCCTTTTATTACATAACCTTGTTTATGTTCATGTAATTAATCCTGCATCTGTAGGTCTTTACCCATGGGGCAGGGTGGGAATTGCGGAAAAGCACGGTGTCTTATGCCTATTTACATTGTGTTTTATATAGAGGAATAGTAATACAGTTGTCGGTTACCCAAATGTTGCTGGTAGCTATCATCCAGAATAATAAAACTCTTCCTTCATTTTTCAAGGCCACAATGACCATATCTTCTAACGAGAAAATTTCCTTTGTACATCTAGCTACCTGCTCTTTTTGTGTCTGGGATGAAGCTATGAATGCTGGAAGTGTCTCCTTGTATCCTCTAATGTGCCACCCAAAAAAGGGTCCACACAAGTACCGAATTATGCAAATATCAAAATTATATCAAAATTGTTTGCAAACACTAGTTGTTCTTAGTCCTGAATGTTAGGTCTCTATTTACAAAATACCTGTAATGTTGAAAACAGTAGCTGTAGGGTTAGGGGTAATCCCTGAATACTTCCTCCACAGCCCGTGCTAACATACAGGTCTGGACTGGGCTTCAAAAAAGTCCTGGCATTTGAAGTACACAGAGACCCAAACAGGCTCCACCAGCACTAAATGACTTTCTACGGCACCGTACAGCAGCCCCTCTGGCATTTGCCAAACTCCACTGATTGCCAGTCCGGGCCTGTCCACATAATTCTAACTAAAGCTTTGCCTGGTTATATTGAGATATAGGTTAGGGTAGTGATTCCCAGTGATCCCCAACAAGTGGCTCGGGGTCAAAATGTTGCCCCCCAACCCCTTGGATGTTGCTCCCAGTGGCCTCAAAGCAGGTGCTTATTTTTGTATTCCTGGCTTAGATTTAAGGTTTGGTTGCATAAAAACAGTTTAAAGCCCAACAGAGCCTTCTGTAGGCTGGCAGTTCATATAGGGGCTACCAAATAGCCAATCATAACCCTTATTTGGCACCCCAGGAACATTTTTCATGCTTAGTTTGCTCCCTAACTCTTTTTATATTTGAATTTGGCTCATGGGTAAAAAAGGTTGGGGATCCCTGCGTTAGGGGCACTGCAAGCAAAACAAATGACTTATTGTACAGCGCTGAGGAACATGTTGGCGCTTTATAAATACATATTAATAATAATGTTTCATCCCTAAACAAAACCTTACACTGTTTCACAAGCGGGAAAAGGTTGGAAAGAGAAATCAATTTTCTTTTTTTCCTTTTCTGTTCAGAACTCCCACACCCTATTTATATTTATTGATCTGAAACCACTGAATACATCCTATTCCTGCTGAAAGAATGCTGTACAAACACCCTTTTATTTTTCACATAATGGTAGAAAAGAAGGCTTCCCAGCAGGAGGCTCTAAAAAAGGAGCACCAGGAATGCTATTTATAATTACCATAATTTGATGTTTTTGCCAGCATCGATTGCAACTGGATGGTCTTGCACGTGTCTAACACACACAGTAACCAATTTTTTTTTTTATTTTTGACCAATAGGAGACCATTTTACTGGGGAAAAAAAAACGATAACATACCTTTCAGGTTTGCGAGAATGTTTCTCCCTTAACCTGTCATCCAAATAGAAAGCAGTTGTCTCTGCCAGAAAACAATATGCATGATGTAATAAATGAGAGCAGTGTTTGATTTATTGGAATTATGAGGCAGAGCTACATTTTGCTTGCACATTTACCAACACTCATGGGCCTGCTTATTATTCACTAGGTATGTGGCCCTTTATTCTCTTATTTCACTACACAGTGGCCTGATGAGTTGATTGAAGAATTGATTACAAAGTATCCCTTTGCCTTTCATTATATCCCCAGCCTGTAAAGCAATCATTAGAACTAAAAATAAGGACCACCAGTCACACCTACAACACGTCTGTGTTTATAACATACTGTACATATCCTACAAGAAAGAAGAACATCTGCCAATATATATAGATGTTTTATTTCTATTTTGCACTCAGGGGGTGGGGAATCACTATCTGCACAGCTTATGACGTCATTAACAGAATTTTGGCGCCATTTTGGGTTTATGAGTAGGTTTGCTGTAGTACATTTTCACTTTGAGAAAGGCTGTGGAGGCAGCCGAAACGTTAGTTTGATACAATAAATTTTCTTTATTTTTTCACTAAGACCTGTGAGTGCGGCATCTATTTTCTCCATAGCTATACAATATTATATACTGCACCCAGGCACGTGAGTGAGACGTGAGTGCCTACTTCCCCTTTGTTTGATTTATATATATATATATATATACATATCTTTTAAAATATGTGCATGGTGCTTAGTGATGTCATCAGTGTTTAATGATTTACAATGAATTAGGTCACTGAACCATGTGGATTATAAAGTAGCCTTATATGTATCCTGTAATGAGAATATTAGAAGTTACTTTTGCATTTTATTTCCTGTATAAAAGCACTCAGCCTTTGACCGTGTGCCTTTATATGCTCATAGAACTTCTAATATCCTTATATTTCAATATCTGTCTCTATATATATGTATATATTGATTATATATCTTGGATATATATTGGATATTAGATTATAGTGTCACTTTAAACATTTTAGCAGCATTACTTGGAGTTCCAAGTACATAAGACTACATAAGCAAGAAAGGGGTTATTTATTATGTGCAGGTTGCAATCCGCCATGCTGTTTGCAGTAGAAGAATTGCCATAGAATAATAATGCCTATTATTCCTGAATAATAGAGTGCTGCCTTTTTTCGGCTGGGCCATGTACATGAGGGGCCCATGGCCTGCCCCCGATCTGCCTCAATTTGCCAAGAACTTACCTTATTTCTTCCTGGATGTGCTGATAATCCCTCCCTCCGGTTGCCATGCCATTACTCTGCCCAATTTGAATCATCAATCTGCCCTTTTGACGGCAAAGCCCTGTCCCTTTTGTGTCTGCCCTCCAGCTGCCAGTAAAATTTACTCAGAAAGGTGGCAACCCTAATCATGGTGGATTTTTAATATTTATTGTGCAAAAAACATTACCATAACTGTGTAAAGAGCCCTAGAAACTCCCTCAGTTTGTTTAAGATAGCAGCTGCCATTTTAGCTTGGTCTTCATAGCTTCCTGCTACAGATCTAGCTGTTGGTGGTTCTTATGGGAGGGGGTAGCAGGAGAAGGGAGAGAGGAGAGAACTGTGCATACTCTGGCCCCCGGAATGAAGGATTTTTCTGAGAGAGGAAGTTTCTTTTTTGATAGAGGACTCGAAATAAACCTTACTTAGTTTTTACCTTTCCTTCTCCTTTAAGTTGAAGACAAAGCTTGATAAAAGGTCTTGTGACCTGAAACGTTGCTGCTATTGTTGTTTGCCCCAAAAAAATGTTGCAATAAAGGCATTTTAATCTACAAAGACAAGAGGTGCTGTTCCTGTTCTTCTGTACCAGTTTAAGTTGAAGACACACAGAGCTACTAGTAACAGCTTTCGGTATTGTCTATTTTCTGGCATTTAGTAGCTGTGACAAACAGCTGCTACTAAGTAGCCCCATGTGTCTTAGGGTAGTCATAGCATACAGCATAATATTAAATATCTAGTGCAGTGACACCAAATGCACTGTATATTAAAGAAATATTTGATGTGTATAAACATGTATATGAAGGGTGCACACAAGAGAATTTTATTGAAATCAATTAAAATTGAATAGAGTTAGACTATGATGCAAAGCCAAAACACTAATGAGTAGTGAACATGGGGAATAGTGCTTGGCAGGCTTTCGAACACCATTACATGAATATCTAGTAAGATCTCTGTTACAGAAACCTATGATAAAATAAGCCATAGGGACAGCTTTTGTGAATAAGCAGGAGGTCTAGATGTAAATACAGAACCTACTTGGCTAAAGCTAGCAAGACTAGTTGGTACTTTTAACCTTGTAGCAAATCAGAAGGGAAATGGGGTCTTTCAAAGGGCATTACGGGTATCCATTAATTTCTGCATGGGGGCAGATT
Source organism: Xenopus tropicalis (assembly GCF_000004195.4). Classification (NCBI taxonomy): domain Eukaryota; kingdom Metazoa; phylum Chordata; class Amphibia; order Anura; family Pipidae; genus Xenopus; species Xenopus tropicalis. Next base: position 121,458,210 of record NC_030679.2, read on the forward strand.
AATCATGGATAGCTGAAGAAAAATGTTGTATTGGAACTTTTAGATATACAGTAGGTATGTTCAAGACCAATCAAGGCTGTAGTATAGCTGAAGCAAGATGAGAAACTCTCATTAAATGTAAAAGTTCTAAGTGAAAGCCTCTTAAACTATGTTGCAGCCAAATATCGCCTGCTTGGTACCACTGCAAGCAGAATTACCTTAGTAGATAGTAATAAGCCTATGGCCACCAGGCATTTGACTGGACCTCGTTACCTGGTTATATAAGTAATCTCATGGAGTCTCATGTCTCCTGCTAGAATCCTGTGCAAATATCCAGTACTGACTGCCAATAGATTTGCCACATTAGTGCCACCTAGAATGCTATATTTATTCTGCAGAAAGCTTTATCATATCTGAGTAAAGAGCCCTAGAATCTCCCTCCATTTTAGCAGCTGCCATTTTAGCTTGGTCTGCATAGCTTCCTGCTGCAGCTCTAGTTGTTGGTAGCATAGATCACACATTCTGATGGGAGGGGGAGTGAGTTATGAATTCTTATAGGAGGGGAGAGCAGGAGAAGGGAGAGAGGATAGAACTGCACTGGGAATAAAGGATTTTTCTGAGAGAGGAAGTCTGATACTGAAGAACATATTTACAAGAAATCTTGTGTTTCTTTTGATAGAGTTGCAGCTTTTCTGTGAGTGCTTATGGCTGAATAACGCTTACTTAGTTTTTACCTTTCCTTCTCCTTTAATAGCACTGAGATTAAGCATTATTTTATTAGCCAGGTGGCAACCCTATCTTTGAGTTTATTATTGAAGAGAGAAAGAAGATTCTTTCCAGAGGAGAGAAGTAGAATAAATGCTTCGTTTATTACCTACCTGATTTTTGATCTAGCATCACAACTTTACATATTTCAGACACATACCTTCTTCCACCACCAAGGTGGGGAATGTAGATATTGCAAAGCTTGTTTAACAATGGGCAGTGGCAAACAATAGAAGCAAACATAAGATACTGCATGTTTCACTTCATACAGAAGTTTACTGTAAACTACTACAGATAAAGGACCTGTTATTCAGAATGCTCAGGAACTGGGGTTTTCTGGATCAGTTGTCATACCGTAATTTGGATCTCCATACATTACTGAAAAGTTATTTGAATATCCAATAAAGTTTAATTATATGTTAGTTGGGAAGTATGTAGTACTGCTTTAAAGGAAATTATTTTTAAAAATGTGAATTATTTGATTAAAATGGAGTATATGGGAGATGGCCTTTCTGTAATTCGGACCTTTCTGGATAATGGTTTTCTGGGTAAGGGGTCCGATACCTCTACTTACAAAACCATAAGATATTAGATTATTTGCTTATAATGGAGTCTATGGAAGATGGCCCTTCTGTAATTCATAACTCTCTGGATAACGGGTTTCTGGAAAATGGAACCCATACCTGTCTGTTTAACTCCTACTTACTGACTGCTATGTGGTACTGTATGTAATAGAACTCACTGGATGTATTCCCTCTTTTGCCACTTTGCGTGCATGGTTTTACGCTTGTTTTGCATTAAACTACAAAGAGGAGACGAGTGAAAGTGAATAAGTCATTTTGTTTGAGATATCTCTTTGATGTGTGCTTGGAAACCATCTATTTTCTGTCAGCTGAGGAGGAAGCCAGAATAAAAATTGCTATTATTAAATCACAGAACATTAAAATAAATCTTTTACATTTTTTTTATCATCATCACTTGAGAGAAGTTTTTAGAAGAGCAGTTTATTGGTTATATTTTGCAAAATTCAATTCTTAATACAGTATTTGGCATTAGAGGATATATACCTGACAGGGAATTTATATTGATAAGATCTGAGCAATTCATTCCTTTTTTCACTCTACTGGGCTGAAATTAACCCTTTAGGTAATGGGGCCCTCTCTCCTGTCCAAGGACCATGGAATCAATTGAAGCTTCTTGGGAGGAGGGAGAGGTTACCCCTCTAGAAGCAGCAATCCCCTTTTATGTAGACATTTTTTTAATATTTATAAGGCAAAAACTGATAAAGACTTTCATTTCATTGACATAGAATATGTAAGGGAATGTACTTGTAGAATAGCCAGGGCTTTTTCAAGAAGAAAAACAAAACCAATAGTGGTAAAATCTATAACTGAGAGAAGCAGCTTGTCCATGTTGGGAAGCAATACTTCCACAGGGAGCAAATCCTGAAGTTAATGAACAGCAAGTAAAGTTATATACAGCCCCATTAGTCTAAATCACAGGGCAAATGTGTTCTCAGCAGGACTAGAGCCACAAGACAAGTAGAAGCTTCAATAGGAGCACGTTGGCAACCCTTCCCCCCGAGACACTAGGTAGTGATTGTGGTCTCTATTCAACATGCAACTTCTTCTTATAGAGAAAAAATCTAACAGAACTGCAGTGTAGTAAGAGAACATGATATAGAAATAGCAAAGGCCCAAATTAGCCATTTGAGTAATCGATGGACAAGTATTATATAACATTGTCTTACCATGGGATCTGTAAAGGCAGCCATCATACCACAGGCATATGAGTCTGCCATAACATCAGGACAACAGGGGTCTGCCCTCAGGACATTAGGGGTCTGCTTTTTTAATGATCTTTTCTTACCAAAATATAAGGAGGGATAGTCAATGTAAGTCCCCTTCCAGGCAGATAATAAACCAGCCACACCCTCCACCTACGCTGAACACCCCTTCCCTCAACTGATTGGTCAGTACACTCTAGCATTGCTTTAAATCAAGCAGCCAGATATAGAAGGCGTGATGTAATTCCCAAGCAGTAAAATATAGCAGTTGGTTCTAGCACAGAACAAACTGCACTTTCCATTTTTAGAGTTCCTTTTTATTTTAGATGGTTTCTTTAATAGGTAGAAAAACCCAGATAAGGAAATGTGCCCCGAATATGAAACATTTTTCTATCTCTGGTTTGGCTAAAATTCTAACGCCCCAATACTAATAAATACTCATTTAAATCATACAAATGATACTACATTAATGCAACAGTAACATTAAAAAGGGAAAATAAATGTGAAGGCGAAGAATGTATTTATCAGAGACTTGCTGGATGCAGTATCTAAAGACTGTTTGATTGGATGTATTATGTGTGATCTTATCAAAAAAGAAGCTACAAAGAATATTATTCTAGCAGGCAATGCCAATAATAACAATGAAAACGCTGATACCATACCAGCAGAACTGTATAATCCGGCATAATGATTTATTTTGTATGTTGCTCTTTACAAAGCACAGTCGTTCAACAATGCAGTCAAACTGATCAGTCTGTTATCTAAAACAAAAACAAGGGAATGGTTTGATCATCAAACATTGTCAGTCCTTTTCTGCCCTAGCATGATAGTGCTTGGGATGTTACGATGTCTATGTACATACAGTAAAAAATAAAGTCTGGCTAAATATTGGAATGACCTAACAAGGCTAAGGGGCACATTTACTAATCCACGAACGTTCGAAAAGCGTCCAAATGCGTTTTTTTCATAATGATCGGTATTTTGTGATTTTTTCGTAAATTGTCGCGACTTTTTCGCAGCGTTACGACTTGCGCGAATTGTCGCGACTTTTTAGTAGCCTTCGCGCGAGTACAAAAGTTTCGGATTCATTCAAGCTTCAGTATCGTGACTTTCCTTGGGCCAGGTTGGAGCTGCAGAGTGCGATTGAGTCCTATGGGAGGCTTCCAAAATCATGCAAAGTTTGAAAGTTTTGCCCGCCGTTTACGAGCGCTCAATACGAAAAAGTCGCGACAATATACGAGCAAATCGTAACGGCTACGAAAAAGTTGCGACAATTCGCGCAAGTCGTTACGGCTACGAAAAAGTTGCGACAATTTACGAAAAAGTCGTAATGGTGACGAAAAAATCGCAAAAAATATGAAAAAGTCGCAAAATGTTCGTTTCCAATCCAAATTTTTCCCATTCGGATTCGGATTCGTAAATCGGCCCCTAAGTGAGTGGTGAATGGGGATTTTCTTTTGCTACTTGCATACCCTCATGGTTTGTTTTTTTCACTGTATCCTTCAATCTAGGTGGGTCTCTGAATCCTATATATAACACAGACAGTTTCAGGACCCAGGACAGTAGTTAATTTTGGTTAAAAAAACTTGGGGCCTCTGCATGCAAGGGCCCTTTGTATTTTAAGGCCCCATCTCGTTTAGTTACACTTGGGCACAGAATGCAACAAAGCTTCAAGAACTGTCCTCTTGGGAGAAGGTCAACAACTGCTTTATGTTCAATAAGATTCATTGCCCCACCCACCATTCTCAGATTGTAGTATTCCATAGGGTACAACCAAATATGACAAAGCATTTAAAGGAAAACTATACCCCCAGAATTGATACTTAACCAAGAGATAGTTTTTATCATGTTAAGTGACCTATTAAATTGGAATATATATATATATCAGTAAATATTGCCCTTTTCCATCCTTTCCCTTGAGCCACCATTTAGTGATGGGCTGTGTGTCCCCTCAGAGATCACCTGACAGGAAATAATGCAGCTCTAACTGTAACAGGAAGTAGTGTGGAAGCAAAAGGCAGAACGCTGTCCATTAATTGGCTGATGGGGCCTAGCATGTATGTGTGCCTTGGCTTGTTTGTGTGCACTGTGAATCCTATGATCCCAGGAGGTGGCCCGTAATTCTTAAAATGATCTATTTAGGATTACCCAATGGTACATACTACTAAAAAAGTATATATTTATCAACATAGTTTATTTAGATGAAGCAGGGTTTTACATATGAGTTTATACAATATATTTTTATAGAGACCTACATTGTTTAGGGGTATAGTTTTCCTTTCACTAGTGGTTTTCAAAGGTGCTGTGTTTCAAATCTGTCATCTGTTTACCTTCAAATCACATGCCTTCCAGAGTCTAAACTGAAGCGAATAATTCAGAATGTTTTTTTAACAATTTCATTTTTCTATATAAAGCAGGAATTGTTGGTTCAGTATATTGCAATAATTATTGTGCAAGCCAGATTCATTAAATGTATATTAAACCAGCTGTTCCTGCTTTTATAAAGGAATAGTCACATCATTTGTTTGCTTGTGACCCCCATATAACACATTATGTACCCCCACTTACACTATTTGATTTGTGGTTATATAAATTGCTCAGAATAATGTCAATAAAAGTCTCTCAGTTTAGAGTTATATTTCACATTTTCTGCATATCCATAATATATATTTAAATATTACATTCTCCATCAATTTCTCTTGCTTTAAAAAAAACACCATTTCCTATTTCTCTCCACCAATCTCGCTCACAAAAGAAGCTAATTCTGTTTAATTATATGTACAATTTAATGCTTTTATCTTTTAAGTGATGGCTCTTGCCTCTTTTGTGCTACAGACACTGATTCTTTTCATTTGTAATTAGTTTTCTTTTTTTTTATTTATAAATACATACCTCTAAGAAGAATCTACATTCTAAGCTACAATCTTATTTAATGAATGTTTAGGAGATAATTAAAATAAAGTAGGGAAGTGCATTTTTTCTATTTTTTCTTGCAAGAATCTTTTATGAGGCTGTGCTAGAGTCATGTGATACCTGTAACACATTTTCTGAAATGTGGATATCTTTATGCGTTCGAAATATTGAAATATATATGAAATATATACAGTCCTGCATTAAGCCTTTTCTTATTTACTTACTGATACAGGTATGAGATCCGTTATCCAGAAGCCCGATATCCAGAAAGCTCCAAATTATTGAAAGCCTGTCTCCCATAATCCCCATTTAATCAAATAATTCAGATTTTTAAAATTGATTTCCTTTTTCTCTGTAAAAATAAAACAGTACCTTGTAATTGATCCCAACTAAGATATAATTAATCCTTATTGGATGTAAAATAATCCTATTGGGTTTAATTAATGTTTTATTGATTTCTTAGTAGACAAGGTATGAAGATCTAAATTACAGAAAGACCCCTTATCTGGAATACCCTTGGTCCCGAGCATTCTGGATAACAGGTCCTATACCTGTATATATTTATACTTATATTTATACTGATACAGATATCGGACCCGTTATCCAGAAAGCGCCGAATTACAGAATGCCCATCTCCCATAGACTCCATTTTAATCTAATAATTCAGAATTTTAAAACTGATTTCCTTTTTCTATGTAGAAATAAAACAGAACCTTGTAATTGATTCCAAGTAAGATATAATTAATCCTTATTGGATGCAAAACAATCCTATTGGGTTTAATTAATGTTTTATTGATTTTTTAGTAGACTTAAGGTATTGAGACCGGAAAGACCCCTTATCCGGAATACCCTTGGTCCCGAGCATTCTGGATAATGGGTCCTATACCTGTATAAACATTACACTTTCTAATGCAATTTGTTTGGACTGGCCCAAAGGTTGAAATAGTCGGAGTAGAGATCAAAGCTCTAAAATTACGGAAAGGTCATCTCCCATAGACTCAATTCTAAGCAAATAATTCTAATTTTAAAAAATAATTTCCTTTTCTCTGTAATAATAAAACAGTACCGTGTACTTGATCCCAACTAAGATATAATTAATCCTTATTGGAAGCAAAACAAGCCTATTGGGTTTATTCAATATTGAAATGATTTTTAGTAGACTTAAGTTATGGAGATCCAAATTACAGAAAGATCCCTTATCCAGAAAACCCCAGGTCTCAAGCATTCTGGATAACAAGTCCCATACCTGTACTTATTATATTTTTGCCAGCTTTCTAAAAATAATTTCTCCAGGACCTCCCAAAATAGGCAGTTTGTTTTATGTATTCAAAATAATTTTTTGTAACCCCGATACACCAAAGTTACTGTTTATTTCTCAGGTAGACCTATGTGTGTCAGCAGTTTCTCTGCCTTGACAGAAATGATTGATTTTCAATTGATTTTTCAGTGCTGAGGAACCTCAGTTTTCCAAGATTTTGTCCATTGCCCTTAATGGTAATTTGCAGAACTCCAGATCCTTTTTCTTTCAGAAGGGAAAAGCCAGCAAATTCAGCTTGGGGGTTTTCATGATTTGAGTCTTCCTCTAAACATTACAGAATTCAGCAAGAGTTTGAAGTTAGAAGACAGCGGCTTTCTACTGAAACCACAGAGGCACTGCAATGTCTCAGCTCTGTTCTTCATTTCTAGTTCTTTCTATTGTTGCCCAAAGACAATGTTTGAAAACATGTATTTGTTTGTTTTCTCTTTCTATTCAGCAAGCATGTGGTATTCTACTGAAATTATGAAAAGCACACCACACCACATTTTATGAGGAAATCTTTATCTGTTCAATGTAGTAGATTTTGGATGTACAACCACTTGGACCTTCATGGCAGGCTTAAGGTGGCCATACATTTTTATTTTCTCCCTAACGACCAATTTCAGTGCGATCTGACAAATCGCTTGAAATGGTTGTTTTTGTTGAAGGACAAATCGTAATTTAAAGCATTCGTTTCAGGACAAGCTTGGTCTTACGATAACCAAAAAATCTTTTAAAAATCTTAACGTGTTTGGCCAGCTTTAGTTTGCTATATTCTACATTTTCTCCTGCAACAAAACCTTCAATTTTGCTTTAATCTAAACGATTGTTTTATTCTATGCAAAAGAAAACCCCGAGGGAGCTCTTTCTCTTTCAGTAGCTGAAGTTGTTGTGTGTTTTTCAGCTTTGCAAAAAATTCTTGCCATGAAAAAACAAGGCAACAAAACCAATCATAGACCCCAAGGTATTTTGTGCAAAAAAGTCCCATGAAAAAACAGCCATAGACTTCAGTATATTCTGAATGGGAAAAAAGCCCCCTGAGATTGCCCACTGAGCAAGAAAGACATATCAGCTCATCACTAAATCACTGGACTTCTAGTTCTGGGCTGTTAGCATCTAGTCAACCTGAGGCATCATTTCCTACACAGAAATATATTTTGCAAGGACATTTTGCAGCTAGGCCAGTAAATCATATGAAATTTGTACTAAAAGTATATTTCATTTCAAGACCTTCTTTTTCACTTTGATTTACAGAGTGAGAGCACACAATGGATATTGCCTTTTGGGGAAATTATGGGACTTTTGTAGCAACAAAAAGTTTCTGCTGTAAAAAGTTTAAACAGGCATGGCATTGAACTTAAATCACATAACAGTGTTACTAGTGTTACCGTATTGATACCTTTTGCTTTTTGGTCATTTTTTATTTTTTTTTTGTTTCATAGTTTCTTATTACTTTTATTGTTGAAAAATACATAAATAAAGAGGTCACTTGAGGACTTTTTTAAATAGTGTTGTTATGTCCCTTATTATTTTCTTTCTCAGGTTTCTGATGATCAGCATTGTCTCAGATACAGCTAAGTGAAGAGAAAAGGCTGTGTGAAGCTACCTGTGGCTGGCAGACTACAGGTACAGATGTGTGTGGACGGCCTTTACTGTATAAAGCAGGCATATTCACAATGTTGTGATGAACAAAAGCACACTTTATTAACAGCTTCTTGCAGGTTACAGACTGGGGCACTGCTTGCCGACAGCTTCTCTCTATTTACACTCCTCACACTCACATAGCGTTCCTCTACTGAAGCCTCCAGGACCCATGTCATGTAGGGATGTGCATTAGTTATTACAGGGGTCTCCTCCCATTGTAAACCTACCTTCCTTTTTCTATGCAATGGCCTCCATACAATGCCCAAGCTTCACTCGGAGCTTCTTTTCTAACCTAACGTTCATATTCTCTACCTTACACACAGTCACCTCAGGGGCTCTACCCAAACTACTCACTCCTAGTCGGGACAACAGGCTGTCTTTTCTCACTAGCCTACCTACCTTTCACTCCTACAGTGAACTCACACTTCGCTGCTATCAACTTGCTAGCTCTGAAGTAGTCACTGTCCTAATTGGCCACGTTGGTTTTGGTCCTGACTTAAGGCATTTCCAGGCCAACAGAGGAAGTGCCCGCCTAAAACGTTCACTTATAAAGGCTACGACAGGGTGTATTGGCACCACCTTCTGGCTAAGCGTGCACATTGCCCAACTATTTTCAGTACTAAAATAAGTCTTTTATTTAACCTCTTTACAAGTCAGTAAATTTTCCCTGTACCTGTAATTCCAGGGTTTGACATAACAGACATATGGACAAGCAAACATGAAGTTTCTAAGTGTTCCATGTAAGGTATTGAACATGCCAATGATGTGAATACTGGAACAGTAAAATAGATGTATGGCTGGAATAGAAAGGGGATAGAAAGGAACAGAAAGGAAAAAAATATGTGCAATATATATGCTTATGCCCCAGACTTGCTCCCATACTGACAAAACTGAACTGTCATATTTACTAAGGCTCCTAAATAATATATATATAAGTATAAATTCTTATTATTTGGGGTCACTAAATGAAGTCATTTTTTGACACTCACACTAACATTATTCAAGATTTTAATGTATAAATATAACCTCTGAATACTGATCGACTGAACATTGTTGGACCTGTAGGATAAATTAATGTCTTACTTACTCCAATACTATTTTTTGAACAAAATTCCAAGCAAATTTCCACCATAAATTAAATACACATTTTAGGTGGTGTTAAAGTATGAGCTCTGCTACTAGCACATGAGATATGACTGTCACAGCTTTAGTATTGGTTTAGTATTAGTCTGTGCTGCCTAGAGTCTGTATTAATTAATATAGTCAACTGTGGTATTGCTGTGGCCTTGGAACTTGTTACTCTGGGGGTCTCCTGCTTCCCCAATGTAGTTCCAGCACCGGGAAGGTTCTTCTATAAAACATAATAAATGAGCCCTGTGTTCCAAGAGTCACAGCAGGAATTTATCTTTGTAAAAAGTTACAAATTCAGTCGCCTTTTGTGTATTTATTCAGCGCTTTTAATGCTATAAACTCCTTGCAGCATTTACAAAGAGAGCTTTAGAGGATCTAACAATTTAATTATGAGGCTTTTAAACCATCCACCCAGGTATCCCTGCAGTGTATTTTTGGAAGCAATTTAAAAAGCGCCACAGATATTGTATTTGAAATGCGAATGTTAGTTCTAAAATTATTCTTGGATGTACAATTAATGTTGCTTTTTGATGCTGAAACCTTTGTGTTTATCTCAGTACCAGGCCCGCTTTTACTCTATGGGAGGTATTTAACAATAATACGCTAGGCGTTATAAACAGTGTCTATAATGATTGTAGCACCTTCTATTTAGTTTAAATGTGCCTCTTAGGAAAGTGTACATTTTGTCTGAATTACTAATTAACAATATTAGTTTTAATAAATGTAATTAGGAAAACAAAATGGCACTCCACTCATTTCAATAAAGTGAATAATTGCCCCGATGCTGCAGATCATAATTACCCAGTTCAAGGCAAAGTAACCTCTCAGGTCCAAGAGGCTTTACTGATATGAATAAAGATGAATTTTCTCCACTTTCCTGAGCTCGATACCATAATTACTTTGCTAGTGCAAACTGCACAATTAGGGTTCTTGCAGTCTGACCAGTTGGCAGATAGAGATTTTTGTGTTACATCCACTCCCAATAGTGGAATAGTTTTCTGGAATTTACAGAAATGCTTTGATTGGTTTGTGGCCGAAGCCAAACCAAAGTATATTAATAAGTAACTGATACCCCCAATTAGCAGTTTTCCAAACAACTGTATATATTTCCTGATTTATTTTTTATTTATATACAATTACATCAGGCACCAGTATTTTATCCAAGGGGCATCTTAGACGTCAGTATGAAAAAAAATATATATTTTTGTTCGTGAAATAAGAAAACCCCCATTAAATATCCAAAGTGAACCAAGTAACAGGACTCTTAGGGGCCCATTCATTAAACCACAAAAAAAAAAATTTCAGAAAAAAACTTATTTTTTCTAATTTTTAGAACTTTTCGTAATGACCACGATAATATTGTTAAACTATTATGTCTTTTTGTGGTTTTCGTTAACTTCCACGAAAAAGCTGTATTTTTCGCAAAGACTACGACCATTTCGAAGTTCATTCAAGACTTTCCTTGGGCCAGGTTGGAGCTGCAGAGTGCTATTGAGTCCTATGGGAGACTTTCCTTGGGCCGGGTTGGAGCTGCAGAGTGCCATTGAGCCCTATGGGAGACTTTCCTTGGGCCGGGTTGGAGCTGCAGAGTGCCATTGAGCCCTATGGGAGACTTTCCTTGGGCCGGGTTGGAGCTGCAGAGTGCCATTGAGCCCTATGGGAGACTTTCCTTGGGCCGGGTTGGAGCTGCAGAGTGCCATTGAGCCCTATGGGAGACTTTCCTTGGGCCGGGTTGGAGCTGCAGAGTGCCATTGAGCCCTATGGGAGACTTTCCTTGGGCCGGGTTGGAGCTGCAGAGTGCCATTGAGCCCTATGGGAGACTTTCCTTGGGCCGGGTTGGAGCTGCAGAGTGCCATTGAGCCCTATGGGAGACTTTCCTTGGGCCAGGTTGGAGCTGCAGAGTGCCATTGAGCCCTATGGGAGACTTTCCTTGGGCCGGGTTGGAGCTGCAGAGTGCCATTGAGCCCTATGGGAGACTTTCCTTGGGCCGGGTTGCAGCTGCAGAGTGCCATTGAGCCCTATGGGAGACTTTCCTTGGGCCGGGTTGCAGCTGCAGAGTGCCATTGAGCCCTATGGGAGACTTTCCTTGGGCCGGGTTGGAGCTGCAGAGTGCCATTGAGCCCTATGGGAGACTTTCCTTGGGCCGGGTTGGAGCTGCAGAGTGCCATTGAGCCCTATGGGAGACTTTCCTTGGGCCGGGTTGGAGCTGCAGAGTGCCATTGAGCCCTATGGGAGACTTTCCTTGGGCCGGGTTGGAGCTGCAGAGTGCCATTGAGCCCTATGGGAGACTTTCCTTGGGCCGGGTTGGAGCTGCAGAGTGCCATTGAGCCCTATGGGAGACTTTCCTTGGGCCAGGTTGGAGCTGCAGAGTGCCATTGAGCCCTATGGGAGACTTTCCTTGGGCCAGGTTGGAGCTGCAGAGTGCCATTGAGCCCTATGGGAGACTTTCCTTGGGCCGGGTTGGAGCTGCAGAGTGCCATTGAGCCCTATGGGAGACTTTCCTTGGGCCGGGTTGGAGCTGCAGAGTGCCATTGAGTCCTATGGGAGACTTTCCTTGGGCCGGGTTGGAGCTGCAGAGTGCCATTGAGCCCTATGGGAGACTTTCCTTGGGCCGGGTTGGAGCTGCAGAGTGCCATTGAGCCCTATGGGAGACTTTCCTTGGGCCGGGTTGGAGCTGCAGAGTGCCATTGAGCCCTATGGGAGACTTTCCTTGGGCCGGGTTGGAGCTGCAGAGTGCCAATGAGCCCTATGGGAGACTTTCCTTGGGCCAGGTTGGAGCTACAGAGTGCCATTGAGTCCTATTGTAGGCTTCCAAAATTATGCATTGAAGTTTCAAAGCCAGAAAGGTTTTTGTGCCTTTATGATCGTTCGGATATGAAAATCTCGTGACTTTTAGATCACAACCACAATATTTTCGTACGACCAAGAAAATAATTTTCACGCAATTTTCGCACATCAGAAATTATCATGGTCACTCTGAATTTTTTCCAATCGTGCTTTTAATTAGCGAAAATTCGGGGTTTAATGAATGGGCCCCTTAGACTTTTACATAGTTTCATAATTAATTTGGGTTGAAAAAACACCAAAGTTCATCAAGTTCTAACCATACAAAAGAACTCCTACAAATACAAATACTTATACTGACCTTACTATGCACTCACATATATATAAACTATATATAACAATATCTATATTAACTCAAGATATTTAGATCCCAATAGCCGTGGTTATTATATGCTTGTTCAAGAAATCAACCAAGCCACTGTTAAAAATCACCCCTGCTTTCAATATTCTATTGTAAATCTTATGCAGTGGTTACACCTCCAGCTGCAATGACTCCCCCAAAGGTTAGATAGGGATGAGGAAACCCTTGGGCAGAACAATAAAGCTACCTTAATACCACTAAAATTTATACAAACTAAAATAACGCATTTATAAATATGGCTCTAGCCTTCCTTTCCCACTTCCCTGTGAGTACCTTGTATGTCTCCCTTGCACCAGCGATCCGGGGGAGATCAGGGGTGAATTCCCATAGTTTCAGGCAGGGAGCAGGTCTGGGTCAGCTGGGTTCATATGGACCAGGGCCCACCGTTATTTTTCCTGGTGTCACGCCGCCGCCGGCCCAATCCGACCCTGTGTCAGTATGATGCCATCTGTAGTCCAGTTAAGTATGTTTCTCACACTCAATATGGATTCCTATGCACAGAACATTTATATGTATGTATGTATGTATATCTTTATTTATAAATCGCTACTTATGTACGCAGCGCTGTACAGTAGAATACATTAATACAAACGGGCAGGGACCTCCTTCCTCTTGTGTCCTCGACTCTTAACTTATTGCTGCTGTATTTATCTGTATTTATTATTATACTTTGTATTTATCTTATCTTATTAATATGGCCATTCCTGTTCAGATATGATGTCTTTCTGATTTTAATATTATTCATAAATTCTATGGCATTGACAAAGACATTTTTTTCGTCTTTCATCCACTTTCCTGTTTTTCCCCATATTTATGCAACAGATTCAATTCAAAGGGAAAAAAACATGAAACCAAAAACAAAACAATTTTGAGCCGTATTAACATTTGAATGGGGATTTTCATTATAGCTGAAGAGGGCTCTTTATTGTGCAGGGGAACAAAATAGAAAACGTGTTAAAGATTATTATTCATCTAAAAAGCATTCAGAAGTTAGGCAAAATGTGCGCAACGTCATTCCAGATCCTGTGTGTGCGTCACATAAACAGATTAGCGCATACAATGCTCATTTTGGATGCAGAAAGCTGCAATTTCATCCATATAAAATGTCACTGATCCTCTCGATGCACAGGCGTCTTAGGATTTTGGTTTTCCACTACAGCAAAGCAGAATGTTTCAGTGCTTGCTGAACCCAACAGCACAGATAGAATGCACATGATGTTCCAGGCTATAGCATTGTTAAAATTAGGCCATATTACTGTCAGTCAATAGCCAAGCTGCCTAATAGCAATCCGAGTTTGATCAAACTGCTATGTATGCCCGCATATGTCAGCGCTGATGTCTGATTCCCTTATCATTATCTAAATATTACAGAACATCTTGTTCCTTGCTTGGATTTTATCATCAAGAGCTACGTCTGTGGGTAATATAATCTAAAACAATGTTTGTTTCTTATTTGCTGTATTCGCCCATGTATTTCCTGCCCCATATCCAAACAAGTTACACAGATACTGACTCATTTCTATTAATGATAGGAAATGTGTCAGTATCGCTAAAAACTAAAAAGGAACTGTATTTTTTTAATATCTTTCCCACCTGCCCTTCAGCCCACCATTGCCTTCCAGCTCTGACACCCTGATCTAATAACTAACATAACAGCTAAGAGGGTCCTATAACTGACCAGGAGGGGTCACTGTTCTAAAGTATATAAGTGAGGAACTGGTAAAATTCAGTCTCTTTCTTCGTGGATTTTCCCATAGACCAGTGGTCCCCAACCATTTTTGCACCACAGACCATTCTTAATTAAAAAAAATTGTCCCACGGACCAGTGGGGGGGCGGGACGTGCATTTCAATTACTGGGGGGGGGGGGGGGGATGGTAATAAGCATGCAAAGCCATCACTGTATGACATGTATGACTCACTGACATGGTGTTATGCGTGTTGGCGAGACATACGCAGGAGCGCTACACACATTGGCATATCATCATGTCAAATGCAGCACATCTTCCAAACGCCACTTTGTAAGCAGGGATCAGAGGCAGCCCATTGTAACACAGCCCACGGCCCGGCACTGGTCCGCAGCCTGGTGCTCTCTCATGCTCCCATATGCTCTCTCATGCTCCCTCTAGCAAGTAAATGTGGCCATATACATTAAGATCCACTCGCTTGGCGAGGACACCTAACGGGGGTGGATCTTCTTCCCATATGCCCACCTTAGGTGGGCGATATGGGACTAATTGATAGTTTGGCCATAGGGCCCCTGCGGCCCCTGATCATAAGGGAAAATCAAACCTAACTGATTTAGAGTTGGCTGATTTTCGGCCAGATATTTTTGGGGAGGCTCACCAGGGGTTCACTTCCATGGGTAGACAAGCTGCCAAACCAGTCTAAAGGACTTGAATGAGCAGCTTAAATCTGCCCATGTATGGTCACCTTAAGGAGTTTGTTCCTAGTAGATGTTGGAGCATTCTCCTAGTAGATGTTAATGTATTGGTTGTTTGGGTGTTTCAGGCTGCCTAAAGTTATTGCAGACCATAAACCCTCCCATTCTTTGAGAGACACTTTTTTTTGTATAACCCAATATGGGGTTAAAAAGGTGGATGTTGCTGGAGAAAGACTTCTTTCGCGTTTTTATACGTATTTTGGCTACATGTGCCTGCACCCGAGCGTATCTCATTCATTCGGGTGCAGACACAGGTAGGACGCATTTACAGTAGCGGGGCATATTCTCGGCCTGACATCAGCCTAACAGAGTGTGCTTTGGGTATATAAATTGAGAGTACAACTGTTGGTAGGACAGTGGGTTAATTGGTTTAGAGGTGGCATTTCACACCTTATGCTGTAGTTGGTCAGATACTGCTGCTGTTGCTTTTGTTGTGGCTGCACATAGAGGAAGATATTCTGACTGTATCCTAATAGTTCTTACATGCTGTCTGCATGCTTGCATGGTGTAGAGAAGTTGTAGCATCAATGTTTTAGACCTTCCTCTCCTGCCAGAATTTCAAATGATGCAGAAAGAGAAGAGTTGTTTTGCATCTGAATTTCAGCATATAGAATAATATGAATAGAATACCATTTCAGGGATTTTAGTGAATAAAATGGAAAAAAAACTGTGTTATTATTGCAAGTAGCTTAGAGATAAGCAGGGAATGTAACCATTAATATGAAAGCTGCCATACTCATTTATCAGTGCCACCAACTGAACAGATCTTTGTCAAATCATGCTGACCCAATCATTTGGCCCCAGGGCAAGTACTAGAAAATATGTTAGCCCATCAAGTTAGGATCCCATCAATGGCCCGTTGCAGTTGGAGCTTTCCAGTATGCCCAATATATTGGGCTGATCTCCAACCATACAGTATATGCCCGTGTTTGGTTAGGCAACTTGTCCTGTTTTAGCCATACTGCTCAGCTATTTTTGCATGTATTTGCCAGGTTGGGGTAACTTACAAAAATTCATCTTGCAATCCTGTCGGAATGCAAAATATCTGTCCAATCTGAAATTTCATGCTGCTAATGCCCCATGTCCACAGTACATGCTGAATCAGAAGATGAGGAAATAAAAAAAAAACTATGACTGTTGGCCCAAACGAACGGAAAATTATGTGGCTGTACCCATGTACAGCCAGTATTCTGTCCATTAGGGCAGTGGGCCAATAGGTTATATAACATTGTGGGTCAGTCCGTGGATGGCCCCCTTAACCCTTGGTCAGGACAAACTTGTACAAGAAATGTCATGCAAAAAGTCAAGAGCTTCACATTGACACTCAGCACTGGTCTTTAAATGTCGACACTGATAAAGAAAAGAGAAATATGGTACCAATAGGTTTCCATTTCTCTGCATTAGAGGGCACAAGCTTCAATTCCTGGGTAATCTTTATGGTTCCATTCCCCATTTGTCTACCTTGCTTTTATGCTCAGCTTAGGAAGACAATAAATCTAAGGGTGAAGGATGAGCACCCCATTATATAGTTTGGGTGTTGGAGCTTCTATTATGTACAGGGATAGTTTAAGAGCAGGGTAGAGAGGACATGTGCCCAGATCCTGCAGCCTCAGCAGGGGCCTGTATAACAGCTATTTTTGGTATTGCGATTCGCTTCCAGGGCTCCTGAAAGTTGCAGTTTAGACTGCTGAGTTGAGGCGCAGCCTTGCTGCACTGAATTTGACCCCATGCCCTCTGTCCTTGCCCAAACTGAATACAGTAAATCAGTGCTGTCCAACTGGCGGCCCATGGCCCCCCCACCTGTCTGGCTGCGGTGACTGCTTACCTTTGTGTAATCTTTAAATGGTATAATTAATGAGATTAACTGGCCCCCAGAATTGTTCACACCTCAGATTCATGCTGCAAACCCCTGCATAGTTTAAACATGTAATCCCCTGTACTGTTCACACCTTTTAAAGCCTAGTATGGCCTAGTTAGGCATAGTATGGCACACACAAGCAGCATAGGACAGGCATGGTATGGCCCACAGGCAGCATAGGGCAGGCAGAGTATGGCACACACAGGCAGCATAGGGCAGGCAGAGTATGGCACACAGGCAGCACACCCTACCAGTGTGTGCCACAGTCTGTCTGCCTTATGCTTCCTGTGTGTGCCATACTCTGCCTGCCCTATTCTGCCTCTGTGTGCCATACTCTGCCTGCCCTATTCTGCCTCTGTGTGCCATACTCTGCCTGCCCTACCCTGCCTGTGTGTGCCATACTCTGACTGCCCATATATTGCCTGTGTGTGCCATACACACATGCAGCATAGGACAGGCAGTACATAGAGTGACACAATGCTGTTACTGCTCCTACAGTCTGTCTGAGGTGTGAACAGGTGAACAATATGAGGGCTTATAGTCTGAGCCTAAGGTGTGAAAAATGCAGGGGGTGAACCATGCAGGCACTAAAAGATGTGAACAGTACAGGGCATTACATGTTTAAACAATACAGGGAGGATTACAGCCTGATTCTGAGGTGTGAACAATGCAGGTATCAGTAATCTCAGTACTGATACCTGGATTACAAATCCGGCGCTGATCACAACATCTTAATGGACTGGCCAACATGCTGAATAATCATATCAGAATTTGGCCAGCCACATGTGTTGCCTAGTTGGTAACAATGTGAGCATTTCTGACCAGTAGTGGATTCAGTGCTGCAACCTTGCCAGTGGGCAATCTAAGCAGACAACTCCAGTCATTAGTTTTTGACCCCCTAATGTATGCTTGTGATGCCCAAAAGTATTCCTTTTAAGGGCGTTTCAAATGGGGGTTACTAACCCCGGCAGCCAGAATCTATTTTTCTGTAAGGCTATAATTTTATTGTTATTGTTACTATATATACTATAAGGTACTTAAAAGGAATGCACAAAGGGGAATCCATCACTGTGCTGGCCCTTGTAATAAATGAAAATGTAGAAGTAGAAAAAGCTAGCACCGTCCACACTAACCATACACGTTCAAAAAATAACTGTCTATACTCTCATATTGAGATTAGATGGAATAGAGTAGAAGTACTGGGGTAACGTGCAACTGAAGTAAAATTATGTAGAGAAAAAGAGAAAAAAACAGGGAGACACGCTAGCAGGTGGTCCCTGTATAGACTTCAGAGCTTTGCACCGTTAATCCCAGGAAAAGGTAATGATTATTAACAGGTAATTCACTTGATCAAAATAGGATAGGAAATCAAAACTTAACCTTTATTAATCAAAGTAAACCTGTCTGGTTAAATTCGCTAAATTGTTGCAGTTTGAAAGATAAATTTTTGTATCGAAATTCTCTACTTAAACAGCCCTGTGGAGGCAGTCAGGGAGAGATCGTGATAAACCTGCAACAATTGTTACGAAAATGTTGCCATATAAGGAGAACTCAGATCGGGTTTCCTTATAATCTAAAGTCACTGCTAAGCAGAGTAGGGGATTCGAACCCCGTTATAACTGAAATGAGGTGCGGATCTCTTTTAGCTTAGGGCTGAAATTCAGCCGTTTCTGTGTCCACCACCCCACAATAGAATAAATTCAGGTAACTCTATATTGCAGCCCAACCTCCCATTCTATATATTGAAGCACCCTAGCTAAATAAAATGCACATCATTCGTGCAGACGTTTCAGCCCACCCTTCCCAACCCAGAGCCCCGCATCAACACCCGTTCCACCCCCCTCAAAGCCCGACGCGCGTTTCGCCCCTACACGAGGAGCTTTTTCAAGGACTGGCGCGCGCCCCCAGGATGTCGGCTTTTAAATTTGCTGTAGTAACTCCTATTGGGCAGATGGCGTCTCACCTGGAAATTCCCCTGTGACGTCATCAAAGGACCCGGACTGCACATACATCTTCTTATGCAGAAAAAATGAGATGTGGGTCCTCTGCAAATGCTGACACAAGGGGGCGCTATATTAGTATTACAACTGAAATAAGGAGGGCAGAAATAACTGGGATATCATGTATTGAAATTTATTAAACTGATGTTGAATAAAATATAAAAAAGAAACAAATTATAAGTGAGTATCAATTATTGTTAGAGGAATGCATTCAAGGTGATACTTCTATTCAAACCATTTGGAGATAATGAGTTTAGCAGAAAAATCCACTCACTCTCTTTCTTGATTAGGGCTCTATCTAGATCACCTCCTCGTAGTCCTAAGCTAATTTTACTAAGCCCTGACATCTTCAGCCCCACGCTTTTGCCCTAATGTCTTTCATAGAAGTGTCTAGCGATGGGGGTCATTTTGGTATTGTTGGAGGCATCTGTGTTAGATTGTTCAATGTTTCTGATGTGTTCAAGTAATCTGTCTTTTAGCATCCTAATCGTTTTACCTACATATTGCTTACCACAGGGACAGGTAATAAGATAGATAATGCTTTCTGATCGGCAATTGAAAAAGTCCCTCACTTCGTGTTTGATGTTGAACCTATCTACTACTGAATTGAGGTTATATATGTATTTACATGCTTTACAGCAGCCACACGTGTAGGTCCCCTTAAGTTTGGTGCTACTGGTACCGGAGGACGATTGAAAATGATTAGAGACAAGTTTATCCCTTGTAATAAATGACCTCTATGTATAATCTTAGCCACTTATCCTGCTGTAATCCTGGTGTCAGCCCAAACCTCCTTTTTTGCTAACTACATTGACCGTATGTACCTGCATTAATAAAACCTCAGGATCCCATCAAATTATCCTCCAGTCTGTTACCAAAACTACTGCTGCATGGAGGATGTGAACCTGAGCCCCCTCGCCTCCAGAAGAGCACCCAATCTTCTTATCATTGGAAGGTAAGTGACCCTTTACCTCTCCCACGTAGATGCCTATAAAAAGCAAAGCCATAATTTATGGAGGTTTCTGTAATATGTTGGCATGTTGTGTTACTAACATCAGGGTGGATGCAGCATCACTTCCTGTTTCCCAATATGCAACAAATGAATGATTTATGCTGCTGCCCCAACCATCCCTTACTAGAAGAAACATGCGCCCCATGCATACCTTTTATAGAGCATTTCCCCAATTAAGGAGAAAGGTCTTCCTATTGTTGGGGCTGAGTGTAACCCCCATCTCTACCCACTATTCAGGCAAAGGAAGGGACACCCTACAAGAAAAAAGAAAATCATTTTTAAAAATTAGAATTATTTGCTTATAATGGAGTCTATGGGAGATGGCCTTTCCGTAATTTGGAACTTTCTGGATAATGGGTTTCCGGATAAGGGATCCCATACCTTTACCTCCATCACCTTACATAGGCTGGGTGTAATGTAACGGTAGTGTTCTCTGCCCTATGTGGCTAAATGATCCAGAAGACAAGAGTGTAACACTAAGATGGGGGAGTGGGTGAAGGGTGCAATAAAAACATGGAAGTTCCTCTTTCTTGATAGAAAGGGTCAGTGTCACTTAACATTGATGCAACACTACATGGACCCATACATGCTACACTGATTAGCCAAGCTGGCCGACACCATCACTCAATGTACTTGCTTGGCCATAGGTGGGCATTTTTGACACAATGACTACTGATGAGTGAACCTGTCCTGTTTCGCTTCGACAAAAAATGTATGAAACTGCAAGAAAATTTGTGAAACAGCGAAAAATCCGTGAAACACCTTTGTCACGTGACTTTTTTGTCGCCTATTTTTTGTTGTGGCTTTGCCTATTTTGACGCGACCACGCCCAATTTGGCGTGACTGCAATTTTTTTTTGATGCGCGCCGAATTTGCCTGCAGCAAATTTTCGCAGAAGTTTCTCAAAACAATTAGCCAATGGTCAAATGTGGAAATTCGCTGCAAATCCATGTCTGCCAAAAAACACTCGCTCATCACTAACAATGACCAATAACATTAATTCTTTGTTCAGATTTATAATAGACACATCTCTATAATTTTTTGCCCAGTACTTTATTCTATATTTTAGCACAGAGCCAAGAACTGTAGCTGTGCCCAGTGTGCCAGTATCTGGCATCCATGCATGGGGAATGTTTTGTAAACTCAGTATCCATTCAGTCAGCGTGATGCTGTAATTAGCAGGCAAATAGATCAAGTATTGGATCAAAGTCATCACAGCTGATGGTATTAGGCAGTTTAGCTTATCCTGATAGCATTTGTTAAAAGAATTGCAGGAGTGCCAGTTCACTGATTCCATCCAGAAGCCTCCTCTCAGCTGTAAGTACTGCAGCCAATTTGACATGGTGAAAGCAGGTGGCTCTCCTAACTCTGGCAAATTCACAAAGCTGCTCTTGAAATTAATTGCCAGTTTGAGAATGAATGCTCAGATCAGGTGGGAACAGGGCACATGATGTTCCTATACCAGCCTGATCGGAGCTTTTAGTCAGCGAGACATGGCCATCTGCAATTTTATAAATATATATGTTTATTGAATTAAACAACATATTTTTCTTGATAATTTCCAAAGAAATCATGGCATAAGTCATTAGAGTTGTCTTCAATTAACATAGCTTGTGGAGATTCATTTTATATGTCAGCGTCCTTATGTCATCCTTTTACTTCTGCTAGTTTTGGGGTTTCCAGCGGGCATAAACAAAGAGTCAGTTTGAGGTTAGAATGTGGTTTAATAGCTCTTGTTAATTTATGTTTTCTATAGGCATTCCATATGTCTGAATACAGATTTCTGCTCATAATGTCTTAAAATCTGTGGGGCAGGTTGGGCCACATTATATGGAACTAATTCCCAGTGTCCCTGCAGCCTACCCAGCATAGCTCAGAGACATGGTTTTGCAGGAACTTTCTTTATGTCTTAAACACATTGTGGAATTTGTAATATTGCCCCATATCTCCTGCCATTACCTTCGGCCACAGGCAGTTCGTTGATGTGAATGAGTATGATCTCTGTAAAGCACTGGGGAAAATGTTGGCACTGTAAAAATAAAGGATAAGAGGCAGATTTATCAAAATGTGAGTTTAAAGCTTAATACATAAAAACTCACCCGTGTTCTACTCATTCCTATGGGATTTTTGGAAGCGTATTTATCAATGGGTGAAAGTTGGAACTCACCATTTGATAAATATACACCTAAGAATCCCATAAGAATGGATAGAACATGGGTGATAAATCTGCCCCCAAGAGTAATGATATACAAATTGGGTCCCGGCCTTTTTTCAAATTATTAAGGAGCAGCGAGTAGAGAGTAGATGTAAACTGAACCCTAATGATCAGATGGGGTGCAATGTTGTTATATTACTATGTGTTCAGCTGCAGGTAGAAGATATTAGATAAACCTCTTTTTTCTTTAAAGGACAATGAAAGGTTAATATAAATTAAAAGTAAGTCTAAAGGCATTCTTTTTAAGTACTTACTGCATATCTAAATTCCCAGATCCCTGCTTGCTTCTCTGAGATATGGTGCTGGCAGCCTACAGCAGTGTGAAGACTACAGTGACATCACTGAAATATCTCTTCCCTTCCTGTAGGTGCCAGCGGCAGCCTTCCTATTCTCTGAGCATGTGTGTAACTTGATCCTGTCTCCTGTTCTGAGCTACACATGCCCACCAGCCAATCAGAAGCGGATCTGGCAGAGGGGAGGGGGGGAGGGAATGAAACACATGTGCAGTATGAAGCAAGGAGGGAAAGGAAGGGAGAATACCTTTTTAGAGATGGCTGCCTGTTCTAGAAAATGTGAAGTAAGTGTGACTGAGTAAATATTTGATTAGGTGAGCCAAAGGTATGGCGTTTTTACTAAACAATAGGAGGACTATTGGGCAGTATGCTTTTTAAATTTTGACTTGCATTCTCCTTTAATGTAATTGAATAGTGTCTTTGTAGAAGTACTTGTGGTATGCTGAACATTTGTGTTGTTTCTGTTCACAATCTATCAGTTTTAGTGAGCTGCATGGTTACCTGAATGGAAAAGTGCTACATGGAGCCTTTAGTAACCAGTGCCCATGTAAGCTAGCACTTTAGATTTCATTTTGCTTAAACTAACAACTAAGACAGAGCTGTCCTGTGGGCCTCCAATGTTCTTTATGGCCAACCTTTACCAAGGAATGCATGGACCTGCTCATTTATTCAATTCAGCTATCTCTATATCTACCTGCATCTATCATCAGTTATCATCATTATCATCAAGATAATTATACAACTTGAACATAATGCTTCTGAGTATTCTTCTACATGGGTATACATGAGTATTTTGTACAGTACCCGCCAACCTAACAAATTTTTGCTGCTTGATGGGTTGACAAAGGGCAATACTGATAGTCAGCATCAACAAATGTGTGGACGTCAAGGTAGCCTGACTTTACATATAAAATGCATGTTTGCTTTTTGGGTTGTTCCTCCGATTGCTAAGGAAAATGAAAATTGCAGCTGAACAGTCCATAGTCTTGTAGAGTGTAAATGCGTCTTGAGAAGGGCATCTGTTAGTGGCTAAATGTGTTGGATTGGGGGCCTCAAAAAGAAGAGGAATACATACACAAGACAGTTATTCAAACAGAGCCTCAGGATGATCGACTTAAAGACCTTGAACTATCTGAAAAACTGTGAGCCCTCTCTATATTCAATCAAGAGATCCTTCATTTTACATTATTAGGTACATTGGATATGAGATAGAAATCATGATATTATCCTAAAGCACATGCATTTGAAAGCTGCTGATAAATCGGTCTAAAGCTTATCAGGTTTTGCACAGACTAAGGCTTTATCGTGAAGAGGTCAGTTATTGACCATAACTCTGTTTAAATCCCAGGGCATCTGAATCTTATTTGAGGTTGGGGTAAGCAAGGCATTGCCGCTTCTTTTTATTCCTAAATGCCAAACTGGGCGCTTAGTAAAAAAGAACAGTAAATGTTGAAGTCAGGGATTCCATAGCATAAAAATCCCAGCACTTCAGCTACAAGAGAGCAGCAGAAGTATATTGTGCAGTATTTACAGTTCTATTGTACAGTCAATGGGGCTCATTTATCAATGCATCGCAGCACACAAACCGACGCAATTATAATTATGCGCCATTTTGTGCGCACACACAATTGCATATGCGTTACATTGCGTTGGTTCATTTATTTTTCCGCCAGTTCTTTTTATGCACATGTCGCAAATATTGGGCAATAATGTCACAAGCAACAACGTGTTTTTTGAGGGTGTGGCTAGGGGCGTGTTTTAAGTGGCGATTTTTGAGCGAGTGCGCCCTTTGCGCCTATATATGTGCTATTTGCGCTTATATATGGGAAGATTTGCGCAGGCACGGCTGCATTGAAATCTTTACGCCTGTTAATTTGTGGCGTATTTCTCACTGCACATTCTTCACCATTTGCGCTAGTATATTCGCAGATTTGCGCTACAATAAACTAATTTAGGTATGTCATTAAAAAAACCATGTTAATGTTTCTCAAATTTATGATATGTTAATTAGCGTTATTATAAAAATATAATTGTTAATTTATTTACAATGTTTTAATAACATTTACCCTTTTTTAACTTTGTTCTTATCTTTAAAGGCAGTTTCCCTTGTTAATGTGATGGAGCCTTTCATATCTTTTTTCCATTTAAACACCAACTGACTAGGTTGTTAAGTTAGGAAGCATGTAGTTGGTAGGGATTTATTAGAGCATTAGCTTGCCCCGTCTATGCACATAATTTATGACAAGTTTTGCGTCGTCGTATCTGCAGTTTTGAGACATCATATGTGCATGTTTGTATGGCGCGGCAGTTTGCATCAAAACTGGCGCATGAAACTTTAAGCGACCGTGTTTGCGCTATATTGTTAAATATGCTTTTGCGCAGGGCAAAATTTTGCCTCTGCGACTATTACAGTGCTGCGATGCGTTGGTAAATGAGCCCCAATGTGTCTAGAATGTTAAAAACTGAACTGAAAGGTGAACCACCCCTTTAAAGATTTCTGTGCACGTAGAATGTTACCTCTCTACATGCTAGAATGTGTACATATCAGTGAGAAGTTAACTTTTATGAACCAATGATACATAATATGCTAATAGCAAAATACAGTAGATACATGGACATCTGCCCAGTAACAGTGAAATAAGGAAGTGTAGGGCTAAAAACAGGGTCGGACTGGGGGGGTGAAGGGCCCACCGGGGCTTCCGTCCCAGGGGCCCTGCAGGTGCCCTGACCCCCCACCCCCTGTAGGAGCCCCCCTAGCCAGCACCCCCCACCCGACGTCCTCCCCTGAGCGCGTACATTTAACGCGTCAGGGGAGGAGCGGTCGGGAGGGGGAGAGCTGGCAAGGGTCGGGTCTGGGCCGCCCACCCCTGGATATAAAGCAATAGGGATTGTTAACCTTATTGCTCCCTACACTTCTAATACCTTTATTTATTCCAGTACATCTCACTATATAAAAATGAATAAATTGCATTAAGCTTCCCATTTGTACTATAAATTGTTGGTCATTCTGCAGTGCAGAGTCACTAATAGGCTATCCCTGGCTACAATTTGAATACCCACAAATACACTGGCCCTATATGAATGCCATGAATACAATTTTGGATTGTTGGCAACATTTTCCTGAGAGAAGATAATAAGCCATTCTGCGTACGTGCAGAGAATAATACTAAGCTATTGTCAGAAGAATATAAAATATACCTTGACTTGTTTTTCAATTTAGGCTCAGCAGGGTCTCCTTGTTAGGCAGCATTTTTTCCATCCAAATATTATTATTTATTTAAGAGTTAGAAGAGTGACAAAACCAACTGCAAAAAAATCCCAAACATCACACAAGCGGCAATTTTTTTGTTGCTGAGAATGAAACATTAAATACAGTATTCGTGTTCCCTTGCATTTAACAGAGGGAACGATAGCAGGGAACTGTGAGAAGGAACTTGTAGATCTCCAGAAAATAATAAGATACGGAATGTTCTGAATCCAAACATGGTTTATGTGTTTAACTCCAATGAATGTTCAGTAGCGCTGTTCTGCAGCATTGCTCAAACAAATAAATACAATTCCTGGGAACAACAACCTGCCACTTGGTAAAGCTTGGAATTATTTATTATAACCTAGGTTAACTGTTACTTTCAAGGGAAAGATTGTTTTTGATGCTTGAACATAAGGATGCATTCACAATGCCCGATAGTGCTATGTTTCAGAGCACAGAGACCTGCAGGCTCCACCTAGAATCAAGTGCTGCGTTAGACCCCGCTCAATTTTAAAGGGGTGGGCAGGGGAATGCATGGAGGTGTCCTCCCCTCCAGCCCCCATACCTACTTCTAACCTGCACATCATTTGCACATGAAAGGTAGGGAGTGGAAGGCAGCACAGTCCGCATAGACAAGCATTAACAACAGGGCTGGGCTCCAAAGCTTCATGCAAAGACCAACAACCATAGGGGGGTGCAAGTGTTGTAAAACGAGTACTAAGTGCGCCTTAAAAAATTTATTTTTGGTCACAAAATTTTTAAATCTAATAAATAGCCAATAGAAAATTGCATTCTCTACTGGAAGAATTTCATCCATTTTTTGGGGAGACAATTAAACCATATCCGAGTCCTGTTAGCTCAACACATGGTATTTCCCCTCCGTTCTGTTATCAGCAAGCAGACATATATTTGCTGGTGTATGCCAAAAGAATTCTATAGACTTGAGTCATGTAACTTGCAGTGGAGATTCTGGTGGCTCTTTTATGCTTTGGTATGTGGTTTTTGCTATGGTTTAGGCCTACTCATCCCTTTAGAGGGAATGAGAAGTACTTACAGAGCCTTATGGTTTTAGTGACATTTTTCATTCCTACTGTGGAATATTCTAGGTTGGCAGTTGTCCCATCAGAGGTCATTGAATGGTTTGATGAACATAAAAATGATATGACTTTTTACCTAGGACATCTCAGTTGCCATCTAAATATTGAAGATTATATAATGGTCAATGTTCTCATCACTGTTTGGAGAGTTACTTTGGACCCAATGTTGAAACTGTAGCTATAGGTTAACCATAAAAAGATATTTGCCTTTATTTTTACTGTAAATGTGCTCCAGCTGAATTAACTTACTTTTCTGTAAGCACCATTGATTTAGCAACAACAATAGGTATTACTGCAACTTTAGAATGCATGCTTAGAATTCATTCCCTCCACTCCCAACCCTTGGTTGTTAAAATAGAGGGCAGGTGGTGGGGTTAAAAGCTGGCCATACACGTTCAGATTTTATTCTGCTATTGAACGTTCCATATCGGTTGTGTGTTTAAATGCAAAATCTAAACCTAACATTCAGACTGACAGAATAAAGCCCTAAAAATAACAAATTGGAAGATGTTCTGTACATAGAAATAGTATGGGTTATAATAACAAAAATGTTAGGGATATCCACCCTCTCCTTGTTTATGCTGGGATAATAATTTAAAGACAATAGCTTTTGAACCAACTTCTACATATATTATTATTATTATTAAAGGAGAACTAAAGCCAAAAAATTAATTTTGCTAGAGATTTCATATTTTATATACTGAACTGAACAGAAATGCACCGGCCTAAAGTTTCAGCAATAATGATCCAGGTCTTTACAGTTGTTACAGGAGCTCCCCATCTTGGATTCTGTTTGAAGTGCCAGTAACACTCACATTCTCTGTGTGCTCTGGGCAGCTGTTGAAAAGCTTCATCTCAATTTATCAAGCAGAAAATGAGGTTGGCCTGTCATATAAACTGATGCTACAGGGTTGATTATTATATTCTGATGCTAATTGCACTGGCTTTGAGCGGCCATGTTATTGGAATCTGAATAAATTAATAATCAGCTTTATCCTGTTACATTTATATTCTATATATAAAGTATATTGTGCGTCGGTCCCTAAGCTCAGGTAAGTGACAGCAGCACAGAGCATGGGCAGGGAATCAGCAGAAAAGAAGATGGGGGAGCTACTGGGGGCATCTTTGGGGGCACAGATCTTCCCTGCTAAATGGAGTTGGTTGCCTTGGGCTGGTACAGAAGCCCAAAACATAATGTACAATATTTCTAGCCTGCATCTTCAGTTAGGCTTTAGTTCTTCTTTAAGCACATAACGCCCTCTCCTTAGGCCTACATACATGCATAGTGTGGGAGAACTGTCGGAACTACCACAATAAAATATGGTCCACAACCCAACAGATGCACTGATGCATAGTTGG
Organism: Xenopus tropicalis; assembly: GCF_000004195.4. Lineage (NCBI taxonomy): Eukaryota > Metazoa > Chordata > Amphibia > Anura > Pipidae > Xenopus > Xenopus tropicalis. The sequence continues at coordinate 121,486,455 of NC_030679.2, forward strand.
AAATTATGTTTAATTTAAAAAGGTAAAAAAATCAGTTTCCTTAATTCTTATCCTAAATTATTAACAGACAAGGGGTCAGATCAACAAGCACAGTTATAGAATTAGACACAGTGATGCAACAGAATTTAATGATAACTGGTTAAAGTTACAAAAGTTCCCTACAAACTATTATTTTTACAATTTCCCAGCAATGCAATATCCAGTATGTCAGCACTTGTATTCTGTCAGATATGAAATAGAATGTAATGACACTTGTGTTTTTATAAATAGACCATTTGACAAACAAAAAAAGTACAATTTATTTTTCCATTATACTAGAGAGAGGTGTTGCATGCAATTTAATGTGTGGGCTACAGCAAAATTGTTTGAAATATGCTACTGACACATGATAGTGGAACCATCCTTAATTCCCTCTGGCCACCAATAAAGAACTGGTCAGCATTCACCAGTTTGACCTAGGCAGCCCTGATACCTCCCTGATTGTATGGGGAGGGGCTAATTCAATGGAACCTTTCCTCTACGCTTGACAGGCATACCCAAACGTAACTTTATCCGTTGCGCTCAGGTATCCATAACTGGTATCTACAGGCCTTCTACAGCTCCTTATAGATGGAATCCAAGGTATTACAAAGTGCAATGTGCCATGCCAAAGTCTGATGTTTGAATTGCAAATCACTTGCTCTCCATGTGTATATGTAGCACACCCTTGAATGAGGCTAATATGTATGGGTAACTCCAGCACACTCAGTGACACCCCAATGACTGACCACAATATTGGTAAACAATAAGATCCCTTTTCTTTATTAAGTGTAACAAACAATCAGCAGGGATCTGACTATAATTGAAAATATTAAAGCAAGATATACTGTATATAACAATATACCAAAGAACAATAACACAATTTAAATTGCTATTATAGAGTATGCAGCAAATATAAACTTGTAATACAGGTCCTTTTCAAAAAATGAGCATATTGTGATAAAGTTCATTATTTTCTGTAATGTACTGATAAACATTAGACTTTCATATATTTTAGATTCATTACACACAACTGAAGTAGTTCAAGCCTTTTCTTGTTTTAATATTGATGATTGTGGCATACAGCTCATGAAAACCCAAAATTCCTATCTCAAAAAATTAGCATATTTCATCCGCCCAATAAAAGAAAAGTGTTTTTAATACAAAAAAAGTCAACCTTCAAATAATTATGTTCAGTTATGCACTCAATACTTGGTCGGGAATCCTTTTGCAGAAATGACTGCTTCAATGCGGCGTGGCATGGAGGCAATCAGCCTGTGGCACTGCTCAGGTGTTATGGAGGCCCAGGATGCTTCAATAGCGGCCTTAAGCTCATCCAGAGTGTTGGGTCTTGTGTCTCTCAACTTTCTCTTCACAATATCCCACAGATTCTCTATGGGGTTCAGGTCAGGAGAGTTGGCAGGCCAATTGAGCCCAGTAATACCATGGGCAGTAAACCATTTACCAGTGGTTTTGGCACTGTGAGCAGGTGCCAGGTCATGCTGAAAAATGAAATCTTCATCTCCATAAAGCTTTTCAGCAGATGGAAGCATGAAGTGCTCCAAAATCTCCTGATAGCTAGCTGCATTGACCCTGCCCTTGATAAAACACAGTGGACCAACACCAGCAGCTGACATGGCACCCCAGACCATCACTAACTGTGGGTACTTGACACTGGACTTCAGGCATTTTGGCATTTCCCTCTCCCCAGTCTTCCTCCAGACTCTGGCACCTTGATTTCCGAATGACATACTTTGGACCACTGAGCAACAGTCCAGTGCTGCTTCTCTGTAGCCCAGGTCAGGCGCTTCTGCCACTGTTTCTGGTTCAAAAGTGGCTTGACCTGGGGAATGCAGCACCTGTAGCCCATTTCCTGCACGCGCCTGTACACGGTGGCTCTGGATGTTTCTACTCCAGACTCAGTCCACTGCTTCCGCAGGTCCCCCAAGGTCAGGAATCGGTCCTTCTCCACAATCTTCCTCAGGGCCCAGTCACCTCTTCTCGTTGTGCAGCGTTTTCTGCCACACTTTTTCCTTCCCACAGACTTCCCACTGAGGTGCCTTGATACAGCACTCTGGGAACAGCCTATTTGTTCAGAAATTTCTTTTTGTGTCTTACCCTCTTGCTTGAGGGTGTCAATGATGGCCTTCTGGACAGCAGTCAGGTCGGCAGTCTTACCCATGATTGCGGTTTTGAGTAATGAACCAGGCTGGGAGTTTTTAACCCTTTAAGTGCCAAGGGACGTAGATTCTACGTCCCAGGTACCAAGGGACCAAAGTGCCATGGGACGTAGAATCTACGTCCAATGGCACTGTCGGGTTTACAAGCGCTGCGCTCGCTTTTAAAGCAGCGCAGCGCTTGTAAACCCCTCAGATCCCCCTAGGCAACGAGCAATGAAGAACATACTCACCGATCCGGGTCCCCCAGCCGCACCGATCGCGTCGCCAGCCAATGACAGCAGTGGACACGCGTTGATGACGTGTCCACTGCTGTCCCTTTAAATAGCGCCGCCTACTGTCGGCTCCCTCACTCCTGCTGCGCACTTGGGACGAGATGGAGCTCCCCTGCTGCCTTCCTGCTGGATTGATCGCCCCTGATCGCCCCTGATCGTCTGCCTGCCTTGGGTAAGCTGAACTACAACTCTCTACCACTGTTTATTTTGCTTATTTCTATCTCAACTGTCTAAAAAATTTTTTTTTTTTTTTTTTGCATTTTTTCTTCTATCTTTGTCATTATTACACTTTTGTACACATACACACTTATTTACAACTTTCCCAAGCACACACAGACACTTACACACACACTTACACTTACACTTTTTTTTTTTTTTTTTTTTTTTTCTTTCTTTCTTTTCTTTTCTTTCTGTCTTTGCTTTCTTTGGCAGTCTTTTTTTTTACTAAAACTTTATTTCTGATCTTGCTCTATAATTATCTGATTTATTTGGTTGCATTTTAGTGTTTTTTTGGCATTTTCATAATTGATTTCTGTTTTTGAATTATTCTATTGCACTGTAACTTTTTTTATTGCTATTTGGTGCTGAATTTGCAGTGACGTTGGTGGATCCAGGGCTCTGACCACCGATTTCATTGCAATTATTGTTCTTCTGTTGGTTTAGGTGGTTTTATTGGATTTTACGGTGTTTTATCTTTGCATTGTTCTTTATTGTGTGTTTAGTGCCCCCAAAAAGGTTGCTTTTGCAGTGACATTGGTGGATCCAGGGCTCTTACCGATTTCATTGCAACTATTGTTCTTTGATTGCTTTTAGTGGTTTTATTCCATTTGATTTCAGTTGTTCTAGAAAGGTCCAGAGGTGCTAAGATTGTTCTGGTAGTTTCTATTGCCAAGGGTTAGGCTGATGCCACACGAGGCGTAGGGCTGATTTTTTCAGCAAGTGGAAAAACGCTTGCCGAAAATTCAGCCCTACGCCTGCTACTTGTTCCTGCACCCGAATGAATGGGATACGCTCGGGTGCAGGCACGTGTAGCCGATATACGCATGAAAACGCGAGACTTTGCATTCTCACGCGTTTTCATGCGTATATCGGCTACATGTGCCTGCACCCGAGCGTATCCCATTCATTCGGGTGCAGGCAAAAAAAAAGGGGTGCATAGAGTGCAGCCCCAATATTATGCATTTTCAGGTTTGGCGGCCATGTACTTATGTGCAACCAGACATAGGTATCGTTTTATTCAGGGGAACTTGCAGATTGATGGTTAGTAAGTTTTTGGTAGTTGCCATGGAGATTTTGGGGAGAAATCTAGGTTTTTTATCTGGTTTTTCCTTGATTTCTGACCAAAATCTAGGTTTGTATCTGGTTTTTCCTTGATTTCTGACCAAAGCGCTGACTTCTGCAAGGGACTGCGGCCACAATTTTCCATGTAGAAAGAGAAGAGTGGCGTCTCTGAATAGCTGAAGGTGTGCACTTTTCGTAAATATATAGATTGTGGGGGTTATCTCACAGGTAGGGGGGGTTAACACTGAAAAACTGCAGGTAGTGCACATAGAGCGCAGCCCCCAAAATTTCAACTGAAATTGCCCTTATGCATTGCCCCTGTTTTGGGGCATTTGGTGGCCACGTCTTTATGTGCACCCATACATATGGGGTATCGTTTTATTCAGGGGAACTTGCAAATTGAGGTTTAGTAAGTTTTTGGTAGTTGCCATGGAGATTTTGGGGAGAAATCTAGGTTTTTTATCTGGTTTTTCCTTGATTTCTGACCAAAATCTAGGTTTGTATCTGGTTTTTCCTTGATTTCTGACCAAAGCGCTGACTTCTGCAAGGGACTACGGCCGCAATTTTCCATGTAGAAAGAGAAGAGTGGCGTCTCTGAATAGCTGAAGGTGTGCACTTTTCGTAAATATATAGATTGTGGGGGTTATCTCACAGGTAGGGGGGGTTAACACTGAAAAACTGCAGGTAGTGCACATAGAGCGCAGCCCCCAAAATTTCAACTGAAATTGCCCTTATGCATTGCCCCTGTTTGGAGGCATTTGGTGGCCACGTCTTTATGTGCACCCATACATATGGGGTATCGTTTTATTCAGGGGAACTTGCAGATTGATGGTTAGTAAGTTTTTGGTAGTTGCCATGGAGATTTTGGGGAGAAATCTAGGTTTGTATCTGGTTTTTCCTTGATTTCTGACCAAAGCGCTAACTTCTGCAAGGGACTGCGGCCACAATTTTCCATGTAGAAAGAGGAGAGTGACGTCTCTGAATAGCTGAAGGTGTGCACTTTTCAGAAATATATAGTTTGCGGGGGTTATTTCACAGGTATGGGGGTGTTTAGACTAAATAACTGCAGATAGAGCACAGCCCCCCCTTATGCATTGCCCCTGTTTGGGGGCATTTGGTGGCCACGTCTTTATGTGCACCCATACATATGGGGTATCGTTTTATTCAGGGGAACTTGCAAATTGAGGTTTAGTAAGTTTTTGGTAGTTGCCATGGAGATTTTGGGGAGAAATCTAGGTTTTTATCTGGTTTTTCCTTGATTTCTGACCAAAATCTAGGGTTGTATCTGGTTTTTCCTTGATTTCTGACCAAAGCGCTGACTTCTGCAAGGGACTGCGGCCACAATTTTCCATGTAGAAAGAGAAGAGTGGTGTCTCTGAATAGCTGAAGGTGTGCACTTTTCGTAAATATATAGATTGTGGGGGTATCTCACAGGTAGGGGGGGTTATCACTGAAAAACTGCAGGTAGTGCACATAGAGCGCAGCCCCCAAAATTTCAACTGAAATTCCCCTTATGCATTGCCCCTGTTTTGGGGCATTTGGTGGCCACGTCTTTATGTGCACCCATACATATGGGGTATCGTTTTATTCAGAGGAACTTCCAGATTGATGGTTAGTAAGTTTTTGGTAGTTGCCATGGAGATTTTGGGGAGAAATCTAGGTTTGTATCTAGTTTTTCCTTGATTTCTGACCAAAGCGCTAACTTCTGCAAGGGACTGCGGCCACAATTTTCCATGTAGAAAGAGAAGAGTGGTGTCTCTGAATAGCTGAAGGTGTGCACTTTTCGTAAATATATAGATTGTGGGGGTTATCTCACAGGTAGGGGGGGTTAACACTGAAAAACTGCAGGTAGTGCACATAGAGCGCAGCCCCCAAAATTTCAACTGAAATTGCCCTTATGCATTGCCCCTGTTTTGGGGCATTTGGTGGCCACGTCTTTATGTGCACCCATACATATGGGGTATCGTTTTATTCAGGGGAACTTGCAGATTGATGGTTAGTAAGTTTTTGGTAGTTGCCATGGAGATTTTGGGGAGAAATCTAGGTTTGTATCTAGTTTTTCCTTGATTTCTGACCAAAGCGCTGACTTCTGCAAGGGACTGCGGCCACAATTTTCCATGTAGAAAGAGAAGAGTGGTGTCTCTGAATAGCTGAAGGTTTGCACTTTTCGTAAATATATAGATTGTGGGGGTTATCTCACAGGTAGGGGGGCTTAACACTGAAAAACTGCAGGTAGTGCACATAGAGCGCAGCCCCCAAAATTTCAACTGAAATTGCCCTTATGCATTGCCCCTGTTTTGGGGCATTTGGTGGCCACGTCTTTATGTGCACCCATACATATGGGGTATCGTTTTATTCAGGGGAACTTGCAGATTGATGGTTAGTAAGTTTTTGGTAGTTGCCATGGAGATTTTGGGGAGAAATCTAGGTTTTTTATCTGGTTTTTCCTTGATTTCTGACCAAAGCGCTGACTTCTGCAAGGGACTGCGGCCACAATTTTCCATGTAGAAAGAGAAGAGTGGTGTCTCTGAATAGCTGAAGGTGTGCACTTTTCAGAAATATATAGTTTGTGGGGGTTATTTCACAGGTAGGGGGGGTTAACACTGAAAAACTGCAGGAAGTGCACATAGAGCGCAGCCCCCACATTTTTAGCTGTAATTGCCCTTGTGCATTGCCCCTGCTTTGGAGTGTTTGGTGCCCATGTCTTTATGTGCACCCATACATATGGGGCATCATTTTATTCAGGAGAAGTTTGTCTTTCAAATATGCCTTTGTTAGAAAATTTTTATGAGATTTTTTTTTGTCAAATCCACATTTGATCATGCGTCCAAGTTTACGTTTTAGAAAAAAAAAAAAAATGTCATAAAAAGTTCCAAATTTCACAATGCACTGACAAAAGGTATTTGGCTTTTGAGTGAAAACTACATTGCACCTAGAAACCTGAAGGTCTGTAGTTTCTAAAGATACCAAACATGAGGGGATATTTTAGATTTACATATAAGTTATGCTGCATTAACTGTTACAAGCGCTTTTCTGCTTTGTTCTGGTGTGATATTGTACTAAGTATTGCCTTAGTTTGGGGGTTACTTCTGGACAGGAACTGTGGGGTACCACCACATATTTGGTATCGTTGGAATTGGGAGTATCAGGGCTTTTACAAACAATAAAAAAAAGTGAGTAAAATTAACTTTTCTATGGAAAAAAACCTCAAAATATACAGAAATTTTTCATAATTTTTTTTTTTTTTTACATATTTCACCCAAAATACACATCATATCTCCAGAAAAGTTATAAAATTTGGTATGTATGTCGAAGCCCAATTAGTGACGAAAAAAACGATATATAATTTCCCTAGTTTCGTGGAGGTTTTCCTACCAAAAAACATTGTTAAAGTGAATGAGTACAAAATGCTTAAAAAACGTCTGGCACTGGGGGGAACCGAAATGACGAATTCGGCTGGCACTTAAAGGGTTAAAAGCCTCAGGAATCTTTTGCAGGTTTTTAGAGTTAATTTGTTGATTCAGATGATTAGGTTAATAGCTCGTTTAGAGAACCTTTTCATGATATGCTAATTTTTTGAGATAGGAATTTTGGGTTTTCATGAGCTGTATGCCACAATCATCAATATTAAAACAAGAAAAGGCTTGAACTACTTCAGTTGTGTGTAATGAATCTAAAATATATGAAAGTCTAATGTTTATCAGTACATTACAGAAAATAATGAACTTTATCACAATATGCTAATTTTTTGAAAAGGACCTGTATGTGCTAAATCCTCTAACTTAATTCCCCTGTCACAGCCCAGATGATTTGTGCACGGTGGGGCCCTTATTAAGTTTAACTTATTGGCCAATGACGCTGTTCCTTTAATTTGCCGGTTAGCAGTATAACTCTGAAACTTAGTGAGGAAACACTTTCCTTCCAGGTGAGATATCACTTGGCAGAAAGTATAGTTCAGCAACCGATGGGTTAAAGGAGACATATTGGATAAATGGGAAAACCCCTAACCCTGTAGGCAATTATGAATAATATACGATGCTGGTTTCCCTTTGGGCTAACCATTAATCCTATCTGTAACAATGGCCCCTTTATTGGAGCTCCCTATAGATCATTGCACTTCTCTCTCCGAGTTGAAATGGAGAGTGGGCGTGTCCTAACGGTCCCTGCCAGAAGCACAGTAGGAGGGGGATAGCCAATCACAGCCCTGCAGTCACACAAGCACAGACAGACTTCAGTTCCCTATCAGGGCAGCCTAGCTGCTGATTGGTTCCTATCCTACAGTGCAGTGTACGGAGGGCCGCCGGCTCCCCAGCTCATCCAGAGAATTCAGCCAGCAGGAAGTGGAACAGATGGGCGGGACTAGTGGGGTTTTGGGTGAATTTTTCAATAAATCAGTCCGAAACACAACTTTTTTCACTGGTACATTCATAATTTTTATAAGATATGTCTCCTTTAACTCCTATGTGTTAAATAGTACACAGTTCCCCAATAATGTGTGGTGTTGCAGGTTACTCTCAGTCTGTGCTCCTAAATCACAGTATCACCTTTAGTAACAGATCTCAGATGGGACACAGGCAGCTCTGTCCTCTAGCAGCTGTAATCACCTTGGCCTCTGCGCAGCCTGTCAGCCTGGGACTTTCCTACCAACAGCAGGCAGCTTCCCCTGCTCCCTTTCCTGCACTGATAGCTCTTTTACAGGTCCAAAACTGGGAGAGCAGGGTCAGCTTCTCCTTGTAGCAGCTTCTCCTGGGTCAGGATCCCTGCAGGTGTCTCTCTGTCTCTCTCCTCTGGCAGCTCTTCCACTCAGAGCACATAGTCGGCAGTCAGTAGTTTCTCTCTGGCGCACACTTCTCTCCCCTTTTTATAGTCCAGGAGGGTGGTCCTCACAACATTTTGCGCCTTTCCTTATCATTGGTGGATTCAAAGCCCCAGCCAGGTCCTCAGCTCTGAGGCATGCTGGGATATGTAGTCCTGTAAACTGTCCATGCAAACTACCGGTATATATAAGGAGATGCAAGTTTGCTGTGGTGAGTAGCTGTTCGTGTTTCTTGCTTTATTTAGGGGTGTTACATATATATTTTCAGTTCCTCTTCCCATTTTTAAGTTGTGTGGACTCTCTCTCTCTCTTTCTTTTTCTCTCTAAAGATTCTGGGTGAATTAACATGTAAAACCCTAAAGGCTGACTGTAAATGGGAATTTTAAAAGTGATACAGAGCCTTTTTTCCAGAATTCCTTCTATTTTGCATACATATGAGCATGGTGTCTCCTCAACCAAAATGCTTATGTCTTGGGGAAATTTCTCAGGTACTGTCCTCCTTTGATAGGAGCTATCATCATATTAATTGCATGCCACATTCATTTAGGAAACTGTGACTGAACTATAGGAGAGAGGAACTCTATGTTAATGTCTCTTCAAAACAGTTAAAATAGAAATTCTGTATTTTATAGGGTTGCACTAAATCAAAGATTCTGCAGAATACCTTCCATTTTTTGTAGGATTGGGATTGAACCGAATTCTTGTCGTTCAACCAAACCAGATCCAAACCATTAAAAGCACCGGATAAGTGAAAAGAATTTTCAATTTTCCTGTAAATCATGTAATCTTGGGAGATTTTGATGCAAATTAGGGTTTATATTTATTCTGAGTTAGAGATTCTGGATTCTGGATTCAGCACATTCTTACTTTCCCATTAAGTGCTTAATGAATTGTTTACATAGATCCATAACGAAGAAAGCAGGGAATTGATTTGTGCACTTCAGCTGGGAAAACAGAATAGTTCAGGGTTATCCAAAATCTATTGCAGAATTTCTGCAGATAGACAACACCTCTGTGTGTTCTTTTTAATTGAGGGAAATGATTAATTGGACTAACATAGTGTAAAATAATATTTGGTTGATCAGTATTGGAGTATGGATCAATGCCTTCACTGGTACCAGTTCTATTTAACATTTGTGCATACAGAAATTTTGGGTTCAACCCCTCCAAATTACCCCAGTACACATGCATCACATACATAATTAGACCCATCTAAACACATTTATAAACTATATATACAAATACAAGTCCTTTTCAAAAAATTAGCATATTGTGATAAAGTTCATTATTTTCTGTAATGTACTGATAAACATTAGACTTTCATATATTTTAGATTCATTACACACAACTGAAGTAGTTCAAGCCTTTTCTTGTTTTAATATTGATGATTGTGGCATACAGCTCATGAAAACCCAAAATTCCTATCTCAAAAAATTAGCATATCATGAAAAGGTTCTCTAAACGAGCTATTAACCTAATCATCTGAATCAACAAATTAACTCTAAGAACCTGCAAAAGATTCCTGAGGCTTTTAAAGACTCCCAGCCTGGTTCATTACTCAAAACCGCAATCATGGGTAAGACTGCCGACCTGACTGCTGTCCAGAAGGCCATCATTGACACCCTCAAGCAAGAGGGTAAGACACAAAAAGAAATTTCTGAACAAATAGGCTGTTCCCAGAGTGCTGTATCAAGGCACCTCAGTGGGAAGTCTGTGGGAAGGAAAAAGTGTGGCAGAAAACGCTGCACAACGAGAAGAGGTGACTGGGCCCTGAGGAAGATTGTGGAGAAGGACCGATTCCTGACCTTGGGGGACCTGCGGAAGCAGTGGACTGAGTCTGGAGTAGAAACATCCAGAGCCACCGTGTACAGGCGTGTGCAGGAAATGGGCTACAGGTGCTGCATTCCCCAGGTCAAGCCACTTTTGAACCAGAAACAGTGGCAGAAGCGCCTGACCTGGGCTACAGAGAAGCAGCACTGGACTGTTGCTCAGTGGTCCAAAGTATGTCATTCGGAAATCAAGGTGCCAGAGTCTGGAGGAAGACTGGGGAGAGGGAAATGCCAAAATGCCTGAAGTCCAGTGTCAAGTACCCACAGTTAGTGATGGTCTGGGGTGCCATGTCAGCTGCTGGTGTTGGTCCACTGTGTTTTATCAAGGGCAGGGTCAATGCAGCTAGCTATCAGGAGATTTTGGAGCACTTCATGCTTCCATCTGCTGAAAAGCTTTATGGAGATGAAGATTTCATTTTTCAGCATGACCTGGCACCTGCTCACAGTGCCAAAACCACTGGTAAATGGTTTACTGCCCATGGTATTACTGGGCTCAATTGGCCTGCCAACTCTCCTGACCTGAAGCCCATAGAGAATCTGTGGGATATTGTGAAGAGAAAGTTGAGAGACACAAGACCCAACACTCTGGATGAGCTTAAGGCCGCTATTGAAGCATCCTGGGCCTCCATAACACCTGAGCAGTGCCACAGGCTGATTGCCTCCATGCCACGCCACATTGAAGCAGTCATTTCTGCAAAAGGATTCCCGACCAAGTATTGAGTGCATAACTGAACATAATTATTTGAAGGTTGACTTTTTTTGTATTAAAAACACTTTTCTTTTATTGGGCGGATGAAATATGCTAATTTTTTGAGATAGGAATTTTGGGTTTTCATGAGCTGTATGCCACAATCATCAATATTAAAACAAGAAAAGGCTTGAACTACTTCAGTTGTGTGTAATGAATCTAAAATATATGAAAGTCTAATGTTTATCAGTACATTACAGAAAATAATGAACTTTATCACAATATGCTAATTTTTTGAAAAGGACCTGTACCTATACTAACTGTAGATCCCAACAGTGTTGAATATTATGTTGTTTAAGAACAATGCTTATTCTTTAGAATACGAATAAGGGAATAGAATAATGGAATCTGCCATCACAACATCACCCAGCAGGGTATTCCACAACCTCACTGCCGACATCGTGAAAGTTAATTGCGTCAAGTCTAAAGTGGCAGACTCCTGTTCTTTGATTTTTTTTAAAAAGGAAAGGATCATCTGCTATCGGTCTATAATGTCCTCTAACTTTAGCTGCACATCACTGCATATCTCTCTTGTGCTCATTCATTTCTTTTTTAAGGACTGGAGCTTAAAACTGTACTGCATACTAATCCATAAAGAGGCAAAATTATGTTTCTATCCCTCTAGTTAATGCGTTTTTTTGCAAGAGAGAACTTTATTTGCTTTAGTAGCCACTGAATGACACTGCCTAAAGTTACACACCTCGTTATCCACAAAACCCCCAGATCCTTCTCAATTCAGGATACCCCCAACACACTACTATTTAGTGTATAACTCGCATTTACCAAAGTGCATAACTTTGCACTTATCAACACTGAACCTAATAGTTTTCTAAGTTTGGTCAAATCACTTTGAAAAGTGGTATTATCCTGCATTGAACTTATAACTTTAAACCAGTGATGGGAAGCGATTCGATTTTACTAATCATTCAGTATTCAAGGTAGGGGGCAAAGAGTCACACAGGTCAAAAAGTGAGTAAAAATGAAAGGTGGTAAATCTGGCAGCAGTGGCCCAAAACCTGAAACCATTGCCCACAATGCACCATTCTCTATACATGCCTGATTGTTTCCACCATTTTATTTATAAAAAGCTATATGACATTGATATCCGGCATTATTATTATAGTAACATGCATTATGTCAGTACTGAATGAGGAACATGAAGATATTTGCGTGTACTGTCAGCTTTTCCTACACAATATAAGTTTTTTGTATAACTACTTAAAATTCATCATGTTCTTCCATTATTAATGATATTCATATAACCATAACAATTCTTTAATAAAGCAGTTAGCAAGTTCATTACAATTTCCATTTCTCGGCTATGTTGTCAGTCCACTTGATCTTACTTTTCTTTGTTGTTTTATATTAGAAATGTCAGTTCCAGTAAAACTAAGATTATTATCTCATTTTGTACTTGCACACTTGGATGTACAAGTACAAAGGAGGATATGAACAGCAAACAAAATGACTAATGCCTCTAGAATCCCTTTGGGTTCTAGACTGGCTTCTTTTGACCCTCCATTCCTTCAATGGGCTACTTAGTTAAAACCAAAAGGCAACCCTGAACATGGGGGTATTTTCAGGATTACAGAGAATTTATCCGCACACCCTAACACTCCAAAAAATTCTTTTGTCCGGTGCACACTGCTAGAGGGATCGGCACCCTCCAAATACACAGTAGCAACAAAAAAAGCAAATGGCACTCAGGACTACAAACAAGGGTAAAACCCTTTTAAAAGTTTTATTGCGGAGGTGCAACGTTTCGGGGCAATGTGACCCCTTTATCAAGCATGATAAGATGCTTGATAAAGGGGTCACATTGCCCCGAAACGTTGCACCTCCGCAATAAAACTTTTAAAAGGGTTTTACCCTTGTTTGTAGTCCTGAGTGCCATTTGCTTTTTTTGTTGCTACTGGGTATTTTCAGGATTCCCACAGTGGGTAAGATCAGTAGCTGGAACAAACTTGCACCAAACAAATCCCATGCTAAATATTTCCATCTTAATATTCGGAAAGGGTTTGTTACAGTGAGAGCTGTGAAGTTGTGGAATTCTCTGTGGATTCAAGAAGTGGTTGGATGGCGTTTTAGCAAGTGAGGGAATACAGGGTTATGGGAGATACATATCTACAATACAATCTTAGTACAAGTTGATCCAGGGACTGGTCCGATTGCCATCTTTGAGTCAGGAAGGAATTTTTTCCCCCTCTGAGGCAAATTGGAGAAACTTAGTTAGGCAGTTAGGCAGTTAGGCAGTTAGGCAGTTAGGCGGGTTTCATATAGACATAAAAGATTGAACTTAAAAGGATACTGTCATGATTTTTATGGTATAATTTTTATTTCTAAATTACACTGTTTTTATTGTTGAACCCACAAATGTATTTTTTTAGCTGTAATATTGGTGTGTAGGCGCCAACTCAGTGCATTGTGTCTTAGGGGCCCATTTACTTACTCACGAACGGGCCGAATGCGTCCGATTGCGTTTTTTTCGTAATGATCGGTATTTTGCGATTTTTTCGGAAAATTATCGCGACTTTTTCGTTACCAATACGATTTTTGCGGAAAAACGCGAGTTTTTCGTAGCCATTCCGAAAGTTGCGATTTTTTCGGAGCGTTAAAACTTGCGCAAAAAGTTGCGATTTTTTCGTAGTGTTAAAACTTGCGCAAAACGTTGCGCCTTTTAAGTTTTAACGCTACGAAAAAAGCGCAACATTTCGCGCAAGTTTTAACGCTACGAAAAAATTCGCAACTTTCAGAATGGCTACGAAAAACTCGCATTTTTTCGCGCAAATCGTATTGGTAACGAAAAAGTTGCGATAATTTCCGAAAAGTCATAAAGGCGCCGAAAAAATCGCAAAAAATACGAAAAAGTCGCAAAATGTTCGTTTTCCAATCGGAATTTTTCCAATTCGGATTCGAATTCGTGGGTTAGTAAATCAGCCCCTTAGTCTGAGCTTTCAGAAGGAACCATCACTATTAGAACTGCTTTCAGGTAACCTATTGTTTCTCCTACTCCCAAGCCAGACTGATATTCTGATACCTACTGGGAGCTACTATCTTGATCCCTTCCCATTTTTCTGCTGATCGGCTGCTGGGAGGGGGGAATATCACTCCAACTTGCAGCTCAGCAGTAAAGTGTGACTGAAGTTTATCAGAGTACAGGTCACATGGCTGTGGCACCCTGGGAAATGAAGAATATGGCTAGCCCCATATGAAAAGAGGCTATATTAACTCTATTAACTCATGTGTCAGAAAAAAACATGTTTTCCCATGACAGTATTCCTTTAATTGCAGTATATTAGCGTGTGCCAGAAGTGATGCATTGCCTGCTCTGAAAATGTTATCCACAGCAGTGGACAAAGCTTAGTTATGAACTGCAATGGTGATGGAATTTGGGTGAAAAATATGCAGTGGGAAAGCCCCCTGACCTGCCTAACCCCAACCCCTAACTTGCATGTCATTCAGATGTGTAAGAGAGTATCTAAAAATAAAATAATATAAGAGGATACTGCACAAAAACATGCGAATGAAGTAATGAGTGCAAATAAGAGCAGTTCAGAAGTCTTTCCAAGGGGATCAATTCATTTCCGCTTGGCTTGTGCTTCAACAAGCTCTTGCCTATTAGTAGAAATATCAGAAATCACTGACTGGACATCTGGTATTTTATCTGCTTTCCATAAATAAGTTATGGGTAGTCTGTGAGTAAATAAAACATCAAAAATTATAGTTCTGTATTGGTTTTTAATTACCTTAGGAAATATTTCCAACAGAACCATAGTTAGATCTGGATGAGAAATTAGAAACACGTTCCCAGTATTGCTTTATTTTTAGACAGCTCCACCATATACGGTCAAATTGAGAATCAGTATGTATTTTATATGATCATGTATATAAATGGGTGTATACATTATACATATAGATTACATACAAAAATCCAGATGATAACAGATAAGGCAAAGAGGGATCCCATTCAGTAGAGCTTACAATCTAAGGCGGTTATCCCCAACCAGTAGCTCGGGGGCAACATGTTGCTCACCAATCCCTTTGATGTTGCTCCCAGTGGCCTCAAAGCAGGGACTTATTTTTGAATTCCTGGCTTGGAGGCAAGTTTTGGTTGCATAAAAACTACATGTACAGCCAAACAGAGCCTCCTGTAGGCTGTCAGTCCACATAGGGGCTACCAAATAGCCAAATCACAGCCCATATTTGGCACCCCAGGGATATTTTTTATGGTTGTGTTGCTCCCCACCTCTTTTTACATTTGAATGTGACTCACAGGTAACAATGGTTGGGGATCCCTGATCCAAGGTTTTTGTGCCTTTAAGTTGTGTCTGTTGCTAATTCTGGCTTTTTGTTTTTACATTACTCAGGGGTTTATGCACCCCCATTGCATAGCAGTGTTGTGCCTGAAATCCCGCCGTGGTTGCAACACACAGTAATATTTATCTGTGTCCTTACATCTTCCCTCTTCATTAATTCAGCTTCCATTCAAAATACAGTTTAATTAATCAGTTAAAAGCAAATCAATGAAGAGCCAATTAAGCCCCATTACAATTTCCTTGCGGTTCTTGAACTTGCAGCTGTTTAAATGATATGCCTGGCCCATGGATATTATTTACACAGTTGGTATTACATGCGTAAATCAGCCTTTTGTGGAACTTCAGATAATTATGTCTTCACATCTCTGCTGGGTGCAATGAAGTGTTTTGTTTTGTACCTCCAGTGCCAGGACGCCGTGCCAGGCTCTAGTGGAGCGCACAGATGAGTGGATGCCCTTTTAAATGCTTCTTCCTCATGATGTCCGTGCGATTGGTAAAGTCGTTCCATCCGAATGAGCAGCGGGAGGGAGAGAGCGGGCACGTCTCATTACGGCAACCAGAAGCAATACAGTATATCCAAGATCACTTTAATAATCTGCGCTCTCTTCCTGCATTCAGCAGAGTGTTGCAAATACCAAACACTTTAAATTCAGTTTAGATCATGGTTGTTTTCTCCACTAAAAATTTTGTGCTTGAAAAATTGAAGTTGTACTCTCCAGTGACTAGTAGTTTATATTGGGTCACAGTGGATTTAGTGGTGTGGCAGCTGAAACTCTAATTTTACTGCCAGGTTGGGCATCTCTATGTATATACCCTAATATATGCATTTTGTCCAGTATTTAATATATTACCCACCCCTATGGAACCTTGTAATGCTGGGGGCAACAGCCAAATGTCTTCTTTGCCTTACCTTAAGTTCACCTTTCGGTTAACTTTTAGTACAACAGCCTATTCTTAGCAACTTTTAAACTTCATTTTTTATAGTTCTTTCATTATTTGCCTTCATCTTCTGGCTCCTTCTAGATTTCAAATGGGGGTCTCTGACACCAGCAGCCAAACAACTATTACTCTGTTGTTACTGTTACTTCTTTATTAATTTTCTTTCTATTTAGGCCTCTTCTATTTATATTCCTTTTTCTTTTAAACCACTGCCTGGTTGTTTTTGCTAGGTTAAACTGGACCTTAGCAACCAGATAGCTGCTGGAATTCCAAACTGGAGAGCTGCTGAACAAAAAGCTCAGTAACTGCAAAACACAAATAAAAAATGAAGACCATTTGCACATTGTCGCAAAATAGCATTCTCTACATCAAACTAGAAAGTAATGAAAAGGTTAACAGCCCCTTTAATAACTAAGGGGGAGATTTACTAATCCACGAATCCAAATCCCGAATGGGAAAAATTCAGATTGGAAACGAAAATTTTGTGACTTTTTCGTCGCCGTCGCAATTTTTTCGTATTTTGCGCAACTATTTCGTCGCCGTCGTGACTTTTTCGTATTGAACGATCATGAATGGCGGAAAAACCTTTCCGACTTTGCATGATTTTGGAAGCCTTCCATAGGAATAAATGGCACTGTGCAGCTCCAACCTGGAAAGTCACGATACCGAAGCTTGAATGAATCCAAAACTTTCTTACTCGTTGTGACAATACGATTTTTTCGCGACGGCGTTGAAAAAGGCGTGGAAAATATACAACAAATTTGCGACGGCGACGAAAAAGTCGCAAAAAACAAAACAAACGCATTCGGCCGCTTTCGGTCCGTTCGTGGATTAGTATATCTCCCCCCAAGGGTGCTTATTGGTTAGGCAGCCACCAGTGATTATAATCACTTACCCAAGACCCCCTCTTACTTGAAAAATGTCCTTGGTACTATTCTAGTAAGGGGATCTTTGCTGTGGCTCTGGGCAGTATAGCAAAAATGTGTCTGCTTTGTCCAAGTTTTAGTTTTCACTTCAAAAATGGTTTAGGTGCTGTTAGTGTGAAACATAGTTTCCTTTTAACTATTATATTCCTTTGCAATTGTCTTCCAATTAACCCATCTTGAAGACTGCTGAAACCTATATATATTGAGTGTATAATCTGACTGTATTGTGCTGAGCTACTGAATGTCTGTAGCGCAATAATCAATCATAAATGACTTCAGGATACAAAATGAACAAGATAACGAAGAGAGTACATGGCATGCCAGAAGATAAAGAGAAAAGGAGTTTGTAGGCAGCATCCATTGTGCGTTTGGTTTCCGGTAAATCTAATTTAGTTGCTGCTAGTTCTGCAATTTCTAAATCTTTTGCTCAGCAGAGTAAACCATTTAGAGATGAGATATTTATCAGGGAAACATTATTAGCAGGAGGACCTTTTTCAAATCAAGCCAGCATATAAACATTTTCCACAGTAAAGGAAGGAGGCAGACTACCACGTGGCTGCTGTTAGGTAACCTGTACAATATAGCTGGACAGTTGTTTTGCCTCTGTAATGTTATTGTTGTGGCCTTTTAGACAGCAACATTGTATTTGGTTATATTTCAGACATACAAGGGAAAAACCCTTTAACTGTCTCTTTGAGGCTATGTCTCACTACTGGTGCTAGTGGTAACTTTGTTAAGCCTATAACGTGGATAAATCACAAATATAGAGAAAGGGCAGGCACTCCGGTATTGAAGTAAATATTTACTTCAATACCGAAGTGCCTGCCTTTTCTCTATATTTGTGATTTATCCGTGATGGTTCCCTTAAGCTGAAGGTCTGGGGCATGAGCACCTATACTACGGGTGAGATTTTCACAAATTATTTACTTATGAGCATATGTTTCCCTTTATTGTATTTTTGTCATATATTACTAAGCCTATAACGTAGTCATGAAGTAACCATGTAGTAAGTCCAGTAGCCCATAGGAACCATTCAGTAGTCAGTATTTACTGGTCTAGTGACCATGACAAACAAATACAATATCTTTATATAAAGCAGGGGTGCCCAAAAGGATCATCATCTACCAACAGATCTTGAGCAGTTCATAGCAATCCACTATTGCTTACAGCAATTCACTCATGCATGCAATAAGCATGACGTTTTGCCTGTGTCCTGTATAATTATATCCCCATTAGAGATATGAGCGATTGCTCTCACAGCACTTGCATCCAGGTCTTTGCTGTATTCTGCACCTTTTATCAGAATCCATTGTGAGGTTTAGAGCATAGCAATGGCTGCCCTGTCCTTACAACCTGCAATTGGGCAGATGGCAATTATGGGGATAACTTGTACGACTGAATGATGAACAAGTAAGGGGACAGGAGAAGGGATAACTACATGCCTCTCCCTGCCCATCCCTCATGAATACAGCACTGCCATAAGCAGAGCTGTATTTATGCAGGACACCCTTTTTCAGTATTGACCCTGTTGTTATTATTAAGAATCCTCATTTTTGTAGGAAAGATGAGCAGTATGTATATATATAGTGGATTAATATCTGAGTGTTAGTCCCTTCTACTGTAATATATTTATATTTGTTTTATTTAATATAAATAGGTTGAATAGGGCCCTAACAAATAATTCCAAATGCTTTTTTATCATGTTAGTTGAGCAAAATAAACTTTACTTACAGTATTTAAATGTTGTTCCCTTGCAATTTAAAATCACAGCAAGCAGGCAATGACATTATATGGACACTATTATCAAGACAAGCTTTACATCATCCAAAAATCTTGTCTATGCACCAGAATAGGGGACTGATGCCAATGCCCATGCACAGGATACACAGTCATAAGCCAAGAGGAGGGCAGGGGAATGTAAGGAGTGCAGTAACATCTATGCAGCGCTGAATGGAAAGTGAAAGTAATTTACTGCTTCACATATATGCCTGCGGCATAGAGGTGGGGCAGGTGATATATGATTGACAGCCCCTTTAAAAGTGTCAATGTACAATATGCACAAACAAATGTCTGTATTTTGCTAAACGCCCTAAAATGTGGAATTCTTGGTGCATGTCTTTCAATATGACAAGAATCACATTGGATGTGAATCTTTATTTGCCATTAGACATAATATGAAAGTGTTTGCAAACTCTGTAACCTCCCTGTGGTCCCGTATAGTATTTCCATAATGATATCATCTACAGGCTAAACCCCCTGTTGTTACTTGGGCATATATTCATTGAAGTCTGTAACTGTGTGAGCACTGCACACCCCATTGACATTCTAACGTATGTATTGTACTTGCATCAGCTCATGCTTGGAGGGAGAAATTGCTCATCCAGGGAAACAGGTAATCAGGAGAATGTGTTCTATTGATATCCCATAACAAATGGACATGTCAGATAGAAGAGGATGAATTATGATTCCTCAGAATAGCAACACTCCCGTCCTGAGGGCATCAGCCGTGCATCCTAATGCCTGATAGCTCAGTCACTGACACCCTATAACACAAACACATCGTTTCCTTGATCACTATCTGCCCCCAAACAATCACACTGGCATGTTGACATTTGGAACCAAAATGCTTAAGTATCAATGCACTGAGGCAGCAAGGACTGCAGAGCTAATTCATTGGGAGAAGCCTATACAATCTGACAGGTAAGCCAAATAAATTAAAATAAAGAAATTATTTTGGCACTTCATCTACTGCATCTATAAATAATAAATCATGCAAAAGGATAAAGCAGGGAAGATAGGAAACACTGACAGTGTTGTTATTGCTGTTTTAATAGCAGTAGTATATAAAGAAAGGGTAATGGGTTATTAATGGTTGATACTTCTATAGACCAATTTTATCTTTACATATATTGAATGCTTTCTAATGCAGGGGCCCCTTGTCTGCCCCTCACAGAATTCCACTAAGTTAAGTTTGGAGCAGGTTTATAATAGACCCATAACCCATTTTAACCAGATGTTTTATCTGCTTGCCTTTTTGTTCTACTGCCTTAAGCTTGTTGACATAAGTTAAGATGAAGAAGAGATCCTAAAATAACATTTTACAAATGTTCCTATATTTTCCTATATTCTGTCTTTACTTCCCCACCACTTCTTTCTAGTTGGTAACTTAGCCTGCAGAAGAGCCTAATGTAATGGATCCATACATTAGTCTGACAATAAAAAAAACAGGCATTCTTGATAGCTGGGACGTTTATTAGGTAAGAAGAGGCCAATAACGCATGCAAGAAAAAATAACCAGGCAGCAAATGTAAAGGGCAATGAGTAAAATATATTGTTTTAATATGTGAACAGTAAAAAAGAGGAGCAAGAAGGGACAGGACCCCTAGCATCAGAGAGGGGTAAACTGGTTGATGAGAGCAGGAACACAATTTCATCTGTCTATACAACTGAGGAACCTGTTTATTAAGTCTTTCATTTTAATACGCTTAATGGTAATATTTTTGATGGTAGTTCGCTCAGAAAGAGGAGATACTGACACCAGAAAATAAACCCTTTTTTAAAAACGATCACAACATACACAAGAAGATTTATGTTGCCAATTTGAGTCCTTCCGAACGATTCAGCCAGGGCCGGATTTCATCCACCTTAGACGAGCATATCAGGAGAAAGTTTGAGGTCGCCAAATGAGTGGATCTTAATGTGTATGACCACCTTAAGTATCTCAAGGGAGCACGGGATACCACGTAACAAATTGGTATAAGATAGTGTACATTGAAAAATCCAATAGACCATAGTCTTTTACATCCATATATTTCATACCTCTAAATAATTATTCAAATTTGTGTGGTTTTTGTATGCAGAACTTAAAATATAATGGCAATGCACATCACCTGTCTTAGCAGATCATTTCTGTAAGCGTTTCACAAAATAGGACATATACATGTAATTCAATCTTTATGACAGACTGTGACAGTAACTGGGAGTCAAGGAACAAGGCTATGATGTTGCAAAGAAAATTAAATGCACTTGTACCTTCTATTTCTTCTACTTTCTACTCCAAGATTTACTATTGTAACTGAATCATCAAAAGAATGACTTTATAGGAGGCACAAAAGCATCTTCTCTCTGGTTAGTATGGTCTTTATCTCACTGCCCGAAGCCCAGCATTGCATGTAGCCTTCTCTGATATCCAAATTGTAATAAGGGCAGTAGTTGAATTATTTTCCTATTGAGGTATTTTGCTTGACCTATCTGTGTATGGCCTAACCTAATTCATGTTACTGTGTTAAATCTTGTTGGGCATGACTTCGAAATCATTTTCTTCTCCCATGAGGTTGCTCAGCCGGCTGAATTCTAGTTACTGTTTACCATATAGCTGTATTTGCCACAGAAAAGATGGAGAAAGATTGTAAAAGAAGAATACAGTGACATAAGTTCACGACCCCCATCTAAAATGAGCACTCGCTAATCAGCCAGCCCAAGAGAAGAGGCAGCTCTGGAGAATTTCTCCACTGGGTATAAAATACTTAAAAGACGTGCTAGGCCACAGGTCATTCACTCGCAGAAAGCTGAAATTCATTTAATATTAACATAGAGAGATGTCAGGGCCTCACTGCATCCAACAGAAAGCGTGGAAACGAAGCATAGAACTGAGGCTGGATAAATGGGAACATGAAATATTTTTTTTTTATATCTATCAGACATCAAATAATTAATAATTTACTTCAAGCAAATATCAAATAGTTCTTTAGAAAATGATAGGTCAGCACCAAAACGAAAAAACATTTAACGTAAGTCATGGGATGCCTTGTAGTCAATGGTAATAAAACTAGAGAAAGCATGGTTTTATGATGACAGGAATAGATTTAGAGTACAAGGAATGGTAGAAATCACTAGGAGGTACCCAGTGTTTGGCACCCACAATTAATTCTAGTCAATTACCTGTTACTCCTGGCCTGGTGCTCCTCATCTTTAAAAAAAAAAAAAACACTAGCCTGTGGTACTACTTGCTCAGTGCAATACTGCAATGTTCTTCCGCTGCTCTGGGTGCTATCTGTCAGTTTGGGCCGATGCATGTGTGGTACAGAACTTTTCCCATGATGTGTGTCCTGCACAAAATTGCAATGCCAGGAGTGGATTTTTGAAGAAGGGAGCACCAGCCTGGGGTAATAGCTACTGTAATTGGCTAGAATCACTATTGTTCCTACTCATAAAAACAGAACAAGCGGTCCTTGGTCCTGTTTATAGATTGTGTCTCGGATTGCAGTGCAATTGTTATTCTGTCAAAACGAATCTCATGGGCCTACAGGGGTAACTTCATATCATTTTTTTTAATTAGATGCATGGCTCCATAACTCCATTACCACAGCCAATAGCACTCTCCTGTTTGTTACTTGAAATTTTCTTTACATCCAAAAAGAATCTGAAACCCAAGGAGAGAAAACAAATGACATGGACCCTGTTTGAAATGCACTTAATCATTATCAGGAACACATTAAACTGGAAGGTTGTGTCCTTAATGCAAAGGCAGCATTCCAGCTTTGTATAGGGTTCAGACATTCTCTTATTTTATTATAGAGATTACATCTAGGTTTAGATTTGCTAAAGTTTGTTACTAATAGCCAGGGCTGCATTTAGGCCTGGTGCCACCCTAGACACCAGACCTGAACATGCCCCCTCTAGTTGCGGAACATATCCTCCAGTCACTTTAGTCACACATAGTGATGAGCGAAACGGCAAAAAAATTGCAAAATTAGGTTATTGTGCAACTTTTTTGACGCGCAAAATGTTTCATTATTTTTAATTTTACTGAATATATATAGGCAGCCCCCTAAAGCTGCCCTAGGGTGCCTAAATATAAACATGGCCCTACTAAGAAGTAATAAACAGCAAATCATTTCCTTGATTTATTTTTTTTTATACTTAGACTTTTTGTGTTTAATTTCCCAAGCCCCCAGCAGTACGCAAGGCTTATCAGTAACCCTTCTAGAATTTTGAAAATACAGGTATGGGACCTGTTATCCAGAATGCCTTGGACCTGGCGTTTTCCAGATAAGGGATCTCTGCATAATTTGAGTCTCCTTACCCTAAAGGGGGGCGTTTACTAATGTTACACTTTTTCACAATTTTTTTTTTTTGCAGCAAAATACAATTTTGTCGCCCTGAAAAAAATGCCATTTTTTCACCATTTATTATGGAACAAAACCGCAACTAATCTGAAAGCAAAAATATGCCATCTAAAAGCTGTTGAGATTGTGTAGAAGTCAATGGCAGGTGTCCTTTTAACAACTGGAAGATCTTTCTTTGTTTTGTGCTCGCATTTGTGCGACAATACGAAAAAGTCAAGGTTTCACGTTTTTTTCTGCATCTCTTTTGGTTAAAGCTCTTTAATTCAGATCTTTTAATAAATGACTAGACATTCTGGTCACCCTATCTACTGTAGTATCAGAAGCCTGGTAGATCACTTACTGCTTTCTGTAAGTGGGTTTCTACTCCCCGGAATGCCAGTATTTCTTGTTAGTGTCCTCTCATTGCTCTGTTGTTCTATGTTCCATGGAGCTGTTTGTTGTAACTGTTGCTCTGTTCTGCTTCAGTTAATTTTTTATAATGAATGTGCAGATGGGAGTAAAATAATGATGTTATGAGGCAACACAGGAAGCATGAAATAGGTCCAGTTCTCCCTTCTGGTTTCATGGAACTGGGACGACACTACTGCCCATCTTCTATGGAAATAAGTTCATGCTCTTCTACAGAATATTCTCAATTACTTTCCAGTAAATGTGTGGGAGATACAGCAAGTCATAAATGGCAAGAGATCTGCTCTAGTGATGTGCGGGTTTCCTTAAAAAAACAATACATTTATCAAAACCTATATTGACATCAGCTCATCAGAACGTGAGTGACTGCCCTGAGCAGCTGAATGCCATTGTGCCATATGAGTTTAGAAGCGCTGAAATGTTTAATGAAAGTGCGGAGGGACTGTGGAGCTAGTAAAATGCCTTATTCCCTCCGGGCACTACAGGGTTAACTTACCAAGCTCATTTTCCCACAAAAAGCAGCCTCGTTCACCCCTCCTCTTCCTGGCATTCCCAGTGCTGCGATCACCCTCCATTTGTCTGGCGTGTCCGGAGCTGCCTCTCCCTCCCTGTTTCTTACGACATTTAAGTTAGGTTAAGTATGTATTTCAAGTTCAATAAAGTACTGTTTTTCTTATTGCATAATAAAAGAAAAAAAAATGGAATTATTTGTCACAGCCAATGGCGGGTGATAGTCCTTGGCCATTTAATCAGTGGTGTTATTTGATGTCTTCCACATGCCCACTGCATTTGCAGTGGCTGGCATTCGGGTTATAAAACCGCTATGCAGTTTGTTAAATGTTTGTTAAAGGTGAAATACATGGCAAGGACTATCGATGATGTATTATAAAATAAAGCTGTGGCCAAACTCCACCCCACTTAACAGTGTCCGTGTGTTTCTTGGTTAGTCGAGTGTATCGAATGGGTCAAGGTAGTAAGGAAGGGAATAAGTCCCCACAGTCAGAGCTCAGAGAACTAAGCTCTGTTAAAATCTATACAATTACTCGATATAACCTCCAGAATAACATAACTTTTGCTCTGATTTATTTTGTTTCTCTATTACAAGCATCTGAACTGAGGATCTTTTGCTGACTTCCTTTAGCTTGAAGCTCCGCCCTCTTGTTTTCTGAACCCTTCTTCTCTCTCTGACTATGAAGACCATACAGAGGTGCCTACTGTGCATGCCTGATTCTGTAGAGTGAGGCAGTGAGCATGCCCAGTAAGCACCTCTATACGGTCTTTATAGTTGGAGAGAGAAGGAGGGCTCAGAAAGGAAAAGGGGGTTGAACTAGATAAAGAAGTCAGTAAAAGAGCTGTTGCAGAACTGGCTTTAAGGAAGAAAGGTATGTTATTCTGGAGGGTTTTTTTTTTTTTTTTAAATAAAAGGTTTACTTATTGTTTATTTGTTTATTGTTTATTTGTTTAAACAACATCTCCACCTGCTGTTAATGTTGGCTGACTGACAAAGTTGTCTGAAAATGAAGTTAGTAAGAGAAGCAATGTCTTGTGATGTTGCTCTGCACGTAAGATAAAGTGAGTGAGCAACAAGATGCACCTGTTGTTTCTTTGGTTAGTTCTATAAAAATTTAAAGCAGAAGAAAAGTTACAATCACTGGGGGGTGCCCAAATGTTAGGGATACCGTATGCGTATGCACGGTGGAGTGAGAAGTAGAGATGAATGAATCTGTCCAATTTCGCTTTGGTGAAAAATTTGCGAAACTGTGGACAAAAAATTAGCAACCGCAATATATTCGGCACAACCGCCACTATTTTGACCACAACCCTACCCTACTCTCCTATAACTGAAGCAATCCTCTGTAGCTCACTCATGCTATGTATGTGTTCTCTACCTAGTGACATTAATACGACTATAAGTAGTAAAAATGATGTTATTCTTTTGGTTTATAAATCCTAACCTTCTCTATGCACTAGGGCAGCCATTCTGTCTGGCTAATCCCACTAGATCTTTTGAATGTCAAGGAACAATTCAGCCTAAAGAATTGCAAAACATCAACAGTGGAAGTGATTCAGCAATGCAAATAGCATCCCAGGCTGCATCCTTACATACAGATGCTTAGGGCAGAGTATGCCAGCCAGGCACCTAACTAGATACTGCTCTGTATTCCCTTTCCCTAGGGACGGATTCGCTGCAATGAGATTACACTAAGTAATGCAGGAGTTTTACAGCACATTGTGCTCCCTAGGGAAAGGTATAATGTGGCTCTGTACTAATGATCAAGATTGTTTTATCTCCAAACATCTGCAGATATTTATACCAACAGGAGTTGGTACCCACCCGAGATCAGTGGTGCTAGCTGTCTGCTTACGTGTGGGATCCCGAGGCTGTCTGTGTTGATGTTGTGTTTAAAAAAAGAAAAAAAAAAGTATATGAAAAAGCTTAAGGGTAAAAAAGTTTAAGAAAATTTAAAGAAAAAATTATATGCATAGCATAACCCTCTTTTTCTGATTAAAAAGGCTAAATTATTCTTGATTTAAAGAGGAAGACTGGTATTAGTAGTAAATGCAACAGGTAGGTCCCTCTTATCTACATTCCTCAAGCCGCTATTTTCACATTTCATATGTTTATACAGTTTATAAAATCAATGAATCTGTTTACTGTGCCTCAGAACACCCCTATCTCTTTTACTCTCAACTCAGCCACAGGCATCCTAAGCAGCAGTTGCAGTGTGTCAGATAAAGGCATTGGATCCTGCTCTGCCCTGTGAGACACAAGCTCTGATCCTCAGTGTATCAAAAATATCCTAAATAAAATAAGACAGGTCTTTGTTGTTTGCTAGAAAGGAAACATAAATAACAGGAGTAGCAGGAAATTGACTTTCCTAGCTGTACAGCTATGGGATCTGTTATCAAAAAAACCCGTTAACCAGAAAGCTCCTAATTATGGGAAGACCATCTTCCATACACCCCATTTTTAAGCAAATAATTCAAATTTTTAATAATTATGTCCCTGTAATAATAAAGCAGTACCTTGTACTTGATCTAAACCAAGATATCATTAATTCTTATCTGAGGCAAAACAATCCTTTTGGGTTTAATTAATATTTTCATTATTTTTTAGCAGACTTAAGGTATGGAGATCCAGATTACAGGTCCCGAGCATTCTGAGAAACAGGTCCCATACCTATACAATAAAAGGTTCTTCTCCAAAACTGTAAAAAATACTTAAACATTATATATTCATATGTCCTTAGAATATCCTTAGAATATCAGCAGGGCAACTTGAGGACCTTGCTGCTAATGAATGTGTTGAATCCTGTGTTTCCCTAATGTAACGCGAACTGTGGATGAGACATGAACTGTCCATCTGAGCTTAATATAAAACAGAGAGAAAGTTTCATAGGCCTGAAGGAATGAAGTTGGCTCAGTCCCCAGCCCCCCAGGACACCAATCGATCTTTGATACATAGCTCACATTCCAAAATTAGATGGGCTCATTATGTTTGTTTCTAATGCATCAGCTTTCCTGACAAGTACGTATGTTCCAGACCTCATTGATTATCATATTGAGAGAAAATGAAGGGGAAAAAAATGAAATATTTTTCATGATTAACTTTTTTTTACACCTTTGTTAGCGCTGCATAGAGATCAAAGGCAAGTACCTCTCCTGTTATGGGAATTCTGCTTAGCCAAGACCTGAATTCTGTTCCAAAGAAGTTCAGAACTGACATTTATTATGACTTAGGATTCACATTTTATATTAGACACGTCTAAAGCCATCTTTCCACAACAAAGAGACAAGCCAGAGATTATTCTTCTGCAGAAAAGCATATGACTGGTAATATAAAAAAGAACAACAGGTTACTACTGCCTTACAACCGTAAAGGAAAACTATACCCCCAAACAATGTAGATATCCATGAAAATATCTTGCACAAAACAGCCCATAAGTAAAGTTTCATCAAAATAAACCAATACAGTATACAGTGCAATATTTACTGATATATATATATATATATATATATATATATATATATATATTCCAGTTTGGTAAGATTCTTTAATAGGCCACTTAATATGATACAGTATAAACTGTTTGAAGTGGTTGGAATAATGGTGAATGCCCATGAACAAATACTGAAATAGGGGCTTATAGTGACCCTGGTATTGGCTACTGATAAAACTGATTATGGAAATATAATTAAAGTATATTGGACCATTGCTCAAAATGTGTTGTCTAATTATTATTGAACAGTGGTTTGGGACATTTAACTGCAGACAGGGAAGGGAACCTTTTCTATTATTATTTTTAATATGTATAATATTATTTTTAATTTATCAGTATATTAAAAGGAAAGCTCAGGCTACACATGTTACATGGGCTTTGGCCTTCTGTACCAGCCCAAGGTCACCAAAGCCCTTTAATGTGAAAAAAGGGCCAAACTAGGGGTTACCAGAAGAGACAAGTTCTTCTTCTCTCTGCCTACCCCTTGTCTGGCCCCTGGGTAAGAGGACTGAGGTTCTGGTCCCTGGCTATACTGGCAATTTTCACAAATGATGGTAAGGGGGGGCAGATTTGTCAGTCGTGGGACCGCTCAACACAAAAGCCCTGTGCTTGTTACCACTGTGGCCTGGCACTGAGTGAAAGCCTGGGCTTGAAAAGAAGCCACAGCTACTATCTGATAACTCACAGCCTATGCTCTGGGCTGCTGTCATTTACCTGAGCTTCAGGCTCAACTCAATATAAACCTCACAATACAGAGCTGATTATCATTAAATTGCAGTATAGAGGCCAATGCATTCTATAATCAAATCAACCAGACATGTAACATCTGTTGTAACCTGATTTTCAGTTTTTGATCATTTTGAATGAGCCCTAAGCTCTAAGCAAAGCTTAGCTTAGCTTAGCAACAGCTTCCAAGAACATTCTGAGCATGTGCAGTGTCACTGACACTCAAAAGATGGCTCAACAAGATCCAAAATGGGGAGCTCCTGTGCACAACTTTAAAGGCCTAAATAATTACTTACGGGGCACCTGAAAAAATATATAAAATAAAGCATTTCTACCGTATTTTTTTTAATGCATAAAAAAACAAGAGGACTTGGTCATCATTGCTCATTGATTTTGACACGTTTCACCACTTTCTGTGCCATTCACCAAGTGGGTAAAACCATCAGATCTAGAATAGTCAGATGATTCCAAAGCTCCACAGATATTTCAGAATATTTAGGCAAAGGTTAAAGATAGACAACAGAAACAAATTCAGTTATCAAAAATCAACCCAGACTAGTCGAGTCTAAGGTAAGCCAAGCCTTAGATAAATTGGGGAACACAGACTCAATGAATGAGGCATAAAAAGAGGACAGTAGAACTCCATTTAGAGTTTATTAGCTCCAACAAGGATTGATAGATTAGAGGCAGCCCTCCCATGTTATACTTGCTAAAGTGAAGGGACACTCAGCTGGAATAAGACTCAGTGGGCCCGATTCACTAAAGTCCGAAATAAGGAGTGCTATTTATAGCATGAGTTAAAAATCTTATCACTTCTTATTTTTCACTCGATTCACTAAAAGGACACTTGTCATAATTAAGAAGCGATGTTCTTGGCGTTATTTATCTTACGATGACATATTTTAATGAAAAAAACTATGCGATAAGCGTTATTGACCTTTAGTGAATCGGCCCCTATAACACTTATCGCATAGTTTTTTTCATTAAAATATGTCATCGTAAGATAAATAACGCCAAGAACATCACTTCTTAATTATGACAAGTGTCCTTTTAGTGAATCGAGCGAAAAATAAGAAGTGATAAGATTTTTAACGCATGCTATAAATAGCACTCCTTATTTCGGACTTTAGTGAATCGGGCCCAGTATCTGCTTCCTGAGGCAAACACTGGAGGGGATTTTGGCCACTAAATGTTATCTCTACTGGTTTAACTGCACCAAGTCCTATCTCCTTTCAGGTACTGCAGGGGCGGGCCGAGCCAACCGTGCGCCCTGGGCAACCCGGTTGGCCACCTCGCCCCTGCATTGCGCCCTCCCCCTCTGATTTTGGCATGCATGCGCAGAACGAGTGCACAGGGTGGGGGGGGCACAATGAGATGCGCGTTGCGACGTGCAATGGGATGCAAAACTGACTGGGGTAGGCAGGAGAGGCTCCTGCCTGGTGCCCCCCAATCGTTGCGCCCTAGGCAGCTGCCTCTTCTGCCTACCCCTAGTTCCAGCCCTGAGGTACTGTGTATCATCCTCTTTAATAGCTACCGTTACTGTACCACTGTGTGTGTGTGCTCTATATCTGCCTCTACTGCATTCAATGGAATACCTGCTGCTACAGCTAAATCCTCCAACACTGCAAGAGCCCAGCTGAGATATAGAAGGGATTTCATTTTCCCACTCCTTCTACCTATTACAATAAGATACCAATTCCCCTTTCTCTTTTATATCTGCGCTCAAACCTACATAGACATCATCCAAATGCTCAGTGCTTTCATCCTTTTCTGTATTAAAATAATTATAAAATGTGCTGTAGTCAAAGGTGTAATGTTAGCTAATTCCAGCATTGCCATTTAGAGACATTGTCCTTTAAACAGGATAATTGGGAACATAAGACTTATAAGACTGATCCTGCAGCCTTATTTTAATGTCTCATTAGGGTAAGAGAATATTAAAGAGAACAAATTAAATAAGAAAAGCAGCTCAGTGCTTTGCCTACATGTTTTTTTTTTTTTTACAAATTGCTGTTCTGTGTTCCTATATTATATAATTCCTCTCAATCCAGTCTTCCTCCTGCATTGTGCCTCCTCCCCCACAATCATGACTTTTTCAAGCTATTACTAGAAATAATGTAAAAATATTATGGCAAGAAAAGTGAGGTCTTAATAATTTTCTAAATTAGCCGCCATATTTTCATTTGATCCTATAAGCTAAAGTAGCAGCGCCGGCAGAATGGAGTGGGGTAAAGCATTGCGGCCTTGTTTCCTCTGGGCTCTCCTGTTTCTTGCATCTCGCTATCAACATACAGGCAGGTTTATTGACTCCCGATAAATCTGGCCACTCTGTGTGATTGTGATAGGGACCTTAGAACGAAGCTTCAGTGGGGCAGGAACAGGGGTGAGTGTTGTATAATCCCTGTAAAATGCTGGGGAATATGTTGCCACTATTAAAATAAAGGATAATCATAACTAAACTTGTTATGTGAGTCTGTACATTTAATACAGACTATAGTGAAGACAGATTGTGAAGGACCATTATTAGAAGCCAATAGAATTGTGGACATGTTTTACTTGCTTTGAATTTCATGAGGAAAGACAATGTAAGGCTTAATCACACTACATTATTCTGCTAAATGTATGCACAATAGTCATGTTAAGCTATTTTCACTTACTTTCACTTATTTGTACTAAGGGGCACAACAGAGCGCCATTTAGTGCTCACTTAACAAGCACTTGTGCCCCTCTGCTCCTAGTGCCCTTACTGTAGTAACCTTTGCTTCTACGGATATTTTAGTTTCCCACTCCCTGTCTAAGCTGAGAGCAATTATGGAGCAGGCTAGTCTTACCTGCCATGTTATCATAAATATACCAGATGTTACTGGACTTGTCTGACTTCTTCACCTGTATTAACAAAACAAAATCATTTTCCCACTAATATAGTTTATCACACTCACCACCTAACATGGGGCAGGCAGTAGGGTAAGGGCTCCGTTGCAGTCTCGTTCATTCAATTTGCACATCTAAAAGTTAGGGGGTGGGTGGAGGGGTTGCCTCTTATTTAGTCAGGAACAAATTAGACAGAAACAAATGACTCTAAGGGGCAGATTTCCAAATCCACGTATCCGAATCCCGAAAGGGAAAAAATCATATTGTAAACGAAAATTTTGCGACTTTTTCGCCGCCGTCGCGATTTTTTTGTATTGAGCAATAGTAAACGGCGGAAAAACCAATCCGATTTTTTCGCGATGGCGACGAAAAAGTTGCGGAAAATATACGAAAAAGTTGCGACGGCGACAAAAAAGCCGCGGGACATACGAAAAAGTCGCGAAGGCAATGAAAACTTAGCAAAAATACCGATCATTACGAAAAAACGCATTCGGACACCTTCGGACCATTCGTGGATTAGTAAATCTCCCCCTATGTCTAAGTAATCAAGGTTACAGCTCTTGCACCATTTTTCTAAGCACTCATGTAGTCTTGTGGAAACATAGGCATGGACCCCATTTTACGCTGCTTGAAAGCTCTTAGCCAATAAGAGCATAATAGAGGGGTCATTAAAGAGATTAATTATCACTCCTAAAATACTGACATATCATTAGTCAGACTCTCCTCTCCCACTATGCATACCTCAGTAAACACCCAACTTGGCCATTTACAAAATATTGTACATTTACTTTTAAGGTTAAATGTTTCAATATTTCTTGAAAAATGTATTAAATTCAATGTTATTTCCTGTATGTATGTTTATATTCACTTCTTTTCTGCTTTTCTACCTTTTGCATACAGTAGGGTTTATCAGTTATCTGCTTTAATAAACATGCCATGGCTTTCCTGCTGACTCGTTGGGTAGAAAGTATTGTTCTGTTGAGAAATAATGATGGTATCTATATAATCTGCATTCTCAGTTCTATATAAGAAAGATGCCTGTAGTGTTAATGTACTATTGTGCTTCACAGCTGTGCCATATCATTGTGTTCTGTATCAGTCCTTGTACTGAATACCAGGTGGCCTCATCTTTCACTCTATCAATACTAAGTCACCAGATAATAACATTCTAGTGCAGCAGATTACATTTGTACAGTTGACTATGAGACAACCAGGAAGGTATTTCTAGATGCTTTGTTTGCTTGTATCTTAGGAAAGGTCTTAGGAAAGGTTAGAAATTCATCTGATCCAAATACAGTATGCATAACAGTGAGATGCAGTTGATTGCGATATAATCCCCGTACTTAAAAAAAGGCACAGCATTTGCCCAGGAGCAGTAACCCATAGCAAGTAATAATATGTGACCGGAAATAAATGCTACCTGCCGATTGGTTGCTATAAGTAATTAGACCTGTTGTAAACTTTGCACCGTTTATTACATAACCCCCAAAGGCTCATTCCTAAGGCAGTGCTAAATGTAAAATATAGGAGCACAGCAACATGTTTGTTTCCCCACAGTGCAGCATTTTGCACAGAATTTCCAATACACATAATGACAGTAAGGTGCAGTGGTGTTTATACCCCTGCCAATGTGCGTTCAAATTGCGTCGCTTCCAGCAAGCCAAAGTCCTAAGTAGTATGGGATTCACTAGGTGAAAGTCAGTTGTGTGTGGAGGTGCAACACTCTAAGGCAGTGATCCCCAACCTGTAGCTCAGGAGCAATATGTTGCTCCCCAACCCCATGATGTTGCACCCAGTGGCCTCAATGCAGGTGTTTATTTTTGAAATTCTGACTCGGAGGCAAGTTTAAGACGCATAAAGGCCATGTGCCAAACAGAGCCTTCTGTTGTCTGCCACTCCACAATGGGCTACCAATTAACCAATCACACCCCTTATTGGTAACCCACTTTTTTCATGCTTGTGTTGCTCCCCAACATTTTTTAATTTGAATATTGCTCATGGGTAAAATAGGTTAGGGACCCCTGCTCTAAGGGATCCCTAGAAGTAAAACCTTCTTAAAGTTTTTGTTAATTTAAGTGCTGCAATATTAATCATAGGCTACCTATGATTAAATGATGGTGATAGTAGCCTATGATTAAGTGCCTTGTAGCACAAAAGGTGTAAGGCTTTTAAGGGCATGTAAACTAAATAGAGATACTTTGCCTTACTGTTATGGGCTGCTGCATTGGGATTCTTTGAAATGCATGCTCATTGTCTGGTTTAATCCCCTCCTCTTGGCTGTAAGTTTGGGGCTGTTCCCAGCATTTTTTGAGGATTCTTTCTTAGTCTCAGTATATGGTTAATTTAAGTGCTCCCTTGAGTCTGTGGGTTCTGCAACTTTGTACCTTGTGCACAATCTTTCACATTTTTCAAAGGAGGTTTGCACCAGGTGTAGCAACTATTAGCAACCAATCAGATGTTTGCTTGTTAAGACATGACCAGTAAATGCAACCTGGAGCAAACTTTGTAACTTTATAAATGCTTGCTGTGTGTAGTGTTATTAGTATAACTTTTGTCCCAGTGATATGCTGCTGTGTAGTCTGCACATGCAGTAAAATAGTCCTAAAATGTTGGCAGACCATTCATTTAATTACAAAGATGCACAAAGAGCAGACAAATATGCTTACCAAGATAGAAATCTTTTTTTTTAGAAAGAGCTGAAAAGCATCATGTAATGAGAAGGTCCATTTAGTAGAAAATGCAGTATAAAACGAGTACTATTTCAGGGTGTATTGAGTGGAGTTAAGGCAAAGGTGAATTAAATACCTGGGGCTTATTCAAAACTCCTTAGGCTGTGGTAGCAAGCAATACAGTTGTTGTGGGTGACAATCCCTAAACCACTGACATCCCTTAACCATTGAACCATAATCTGTGCAAGGGTAGTCTCCATTAATGTATATTGAAGGTAAGAACAGCTCAAGAGACAACATAACGGGAGGCCACTGAATCCCCATAGAAGCTTTGCATTCTAAAGTGGGTCAAATACTGTATATTGCACAATACCATACTACACTACTGGCCCTCTTCCCTTCACTTTTCTAATTGAAATATGCGAAATTCAAGCCAATTCAGACCTGGCTTTAACACGGCATGCTCGTTTGGTGTGTGCCCCCAACCCCATCTCGCTGCTCTGCTTTTTAGATTCCAGGTACAGCAAACAGGGCAGTTTAGGGGGTCCCCAGTAGTGTGGTTCGGGAGGGGGGAGATCCCTGAATGGTTTCAAGGTATATGAGCAATAACTTTCTCATGGTGCACAGCTTGGTTACTAGACTGTGGCCAATTATTTAAGCCCCTGTGTCTTCATTTGTATTATCAAGGTGTTATAACATCCATTACATCTCCCTTCTAACAGGGTAATGTAACAAAAGGTTTTGCCCTGAAGCAACTAATGAGACCAGTAAATGCTACCTGCCTAAATACTACCTGCTGGCTAGTTGCTGTGGGTTACTAGACCAGTAGCAAAATTTGATCCTTCTCTTACATTGCCACTAGTATTCTCTATGCAATATATGTCTCAAGGAAAAATAATTAACATTTATAGGTCTTCTGAACACCTTGGTCTTCTAGTTAAATTCTCTTTATGGGATCCCTTACCAGAGAAGTTTTGAGCTGTTATTTCTTTGAAATGCATTAGTGTAGAGAGCAGTTTCATTCTAAAGCTGGCCATATGCCGATAGTATCGTACAATCTAGTTTTGGTGTGTGTATGGTGGATCAGCGAGATGGCCAATATTGCAAAAGCTTTGGATATCAGTTGTCTCGTCGATCTGGTGGGTCAAAAGATTTTGATTGGCTGCTGTTGAAGGTGTCCAAGATAAATCTGTGTTTAGGCCTTAAATGTCAGGTGGAGGAAGAATTCTTATTGTTTCTACTTCCATATCTGACGATTCAGCCCTGAACGTCAATGGAGGAAACAAACCCTCCATTGGTCGCAGGAAAGATCATTATCGGTACGTGTATGGCCACCTTTACAAAGAAAAGAGCTAAAGTTCCTGCTAAAAAATGAAAAGTTCAACTTGACCTTTGGTGCCCTTGTCTGTGTAGCCCACTTTTGTGACAGTGCTGCTACTGCTGATACTTTTGGCGCTAACAGGAGCCCTGAGCCCCTGCTTACTTAGGGGAACAGGTGTTACTTTACTTAATGGCGTGCTTCCACCCAGGATAGGGGCAGATTGATCTGTAACTCCCCTCCCTGGGAACTCTGTAGTGTCCTTCTTGGACAGGGACTCCCTGCATCTCCCGGTACCTTGCCCCTTCCCTTGGGGTAGCTGCTTACCGGGCAGTGAGGATCCTCTCTGTATGAAGAGACCAGGACACTGGTGTGATGTTGAACCAGTAGAACTTATTTTATTACGTGCAGACAGGCAGGCAGGTTATTCAGGAACACACACACTTCTACACACTGTACACCCTGACTCCAGCGATGTAGTGTTGGGGGATCTTAATCCCACTGACTCCTGTCGGGGCGATGTCGGCCCTTACTAAACAACCTATCAATTACTCCTGGAGTGATCTCTCACTTCCCAACTGCTATCTGAACACAGGCCTGTCATTCACCTCTGTCCAGAGGGGGTCCCAGGCAGAAAGACCTTCTGAACCAGGAAACCTTCCCTTTTTATATCTTAACACACCACCCAGTGGCTGCTACCTGAACTGCAGGGAAACTCCCTTTTTCACACAAAAACAACTAGGACCACCTTTAGATGTCCAAATCCCATGAGGCCACCCTCTAGTGCCTGTCTAAATGGGAACCCTCCTGGGGGCCAATTTTGGGAATCCCTACATCTGTCATGTTAAAAAAATGAGGTGCTATGCAGTATTTGGAACAATAGATTAAGAATCCACATCTCATTGAACGCTCTAGGGGCCATTTACCTTCA
Source organism: Xenopus tropicalis (assembly GCF_000004195.4). Taxonomy (NCBI): domain Eukaryota; kingdom Metazoa; phylum Chordata; class Amphibia; order Anura; family Pipidae; genus Xenopus; species Xenopus tropicalis. The sequence continues at coordinate 121,522,832 of NC_030679.2, forward strand.
CACACACAGTGTACAATGTTTCCAACGTAATCGGCATTTATGCCCCCACTAGCAGCATTTTCCTCCATAATTTCACAATTTTTGCATTCACCAGGGGGAGATGCACCTTACATAATTGCAGTCAATGCATCAAAGCTATGCTGTACATCCAGCACCCATCCCCAACACATGTATTAAATAGCAGCTTCTACCAAGTTTATATTTAGACAGGAAAATCATTTTCAGCCTGATAGTTTATCCACAGATCACTCATAACTGTTGAGCTCTTCACAATAGAAAATATAAATAATGAGCCATTATGCTAAAGTGGATACTATTTCAAAACTACATCATTCTAGAGATAACTGGATGCTACATTACTCTTACTAGAAGCCATACTAACGCAGGCAGGTGGAGGAATATAATGATTTATACTCATCTGTTGTACAGCTCTATTTCAGCGCCAGTGTCAAGGACCCAAATGTACTGCTCTCCCTGCTCTGCTGATATGATATGATATGTTGCTGGAGATGGAAAGGCATACAGTGTTTATATGGATACCAGGGTGAACTATTACAGCAGCCAAATTAGGGCCATTTGTATACAGGATTTTGACAATAACAAATATTGAGAAATACATTTACTTTCTTTTATCATTCATTTGGAAAGTCCTAAAAATGTCTATCGCACTGAGTGAGACCCAGACAATGACATTAAAAATATAATAAGCAAAAACAAGAGAGCATGGGAGTCACTTACAACAGTAGGCAACATTTAATTTTGAGCACAATCAGTATATTTTTTATCTGTCTTGTAGTGTTTTTAAGCCCTGATTCCAGTTAAGTTGTGGTTGCCAGGAGGAGATGCATCTGACAAAATCATGGATAATGTGTCAAGCTTTGTGCAGTTGACATGTTTGCCCTATGCTTTCAGTGCAATAGCGCTATGGCAACTGACACAGGCTTGGTTCTACCAACTGGTTCTGAGGTGGTGGTAGGGTTCCTCTATAGGTGCAACTGCAGGAGATTTGGAACAGATAGCAGGAGGAAGTGCAAGGAATGCCTATTGACGAAAGTATGAATATTATTTTTATGCATCTGACTGTGGCCAATTTAGTGGCCCTGCAACTTTGTCTGTGGTTATAAATCACCCCTCATGTCTTCCATTGCATCTATATGCCTGTCTGCCTACAGGCAAGTACTTCCTTTGCTATGTGACTTCATAGTTCGTTAATCTCTAATCTATTTCAGCCTTGAATGCAAAGCTGAGAGTCTGATGTGCAGCAAAGTGGCTTAATCTCCAGCAAAACCTTCAGAAAAATAACATTCCAATCCAAATCCAACTAAAAGGCACTTTAAAAAATTAGGTTGGCAAAAAAATTACATCTTAATTATTTAGGAAATTGAAATGGAAAAATTATACACACAAGCAATGATTTTTTTGCACTTTGCCCACTGTGTGGGGCATTGGGCAAATAGCAGCTGGCCTCTGCACTCCCTTCACTAAATTAGGGCTGACTGCCCTAAGGCCTGATGGTGATCTCTTCACTTAGCGCCAGATTATTCAGAGAGCACTTGTGACCTTAGGGATGTAAATGAAAAATCAAACCATGCCAAGTTACTTCATCATTTAACATATATATGCATAATCATGAAGCAGTTTATTATCATTGAGTGCTTCTAGGGACCACATTCTCCCCATATCATGCTAACTGGTTTAGGTCACTGCTGTGGTGCATCCATGTGGAGCCAACCCTCCTAAGGTGTTAAAGTTATCATTGTAAGAGAGCTCTAGAAGTAAATATACTGTACCTGTGTTATGATCATTTGCAAGTCTCTCTGTGGAGAGTGGAACTTGGGCCTCAGGCTGTTATTTTGCTTCAGTTTTGCTTCAGTGTGTTACCTTCTGTTTCCCTTCACTGTTATTTATATGTTAAATCTTTAACTAAAAACTTATTTTAAAAAAAGCAAAGCCAATACTAAGACAGCAAAAAAAAAGAAAATAAAAATTCAAACTAACAAAGACATGAGGTACTTTCTCTAAGGGGCTTTGGAGTAAGGTGACCACGCAATTACTAAAATCTGTTGCCAACTGCCTAGCAGTGACTAGGAGTTTATTTATTATTGGCATAGGAGAGACCTTAAAGGACAATGAAAGGTTAATATAAATTAAAAGTAAGTCTAAAGGCATTCTTTTTAAGTACTTACTGCATATCTAAATTCCCAGATCCCTGCTTGCTTCTCTGAGATATGGTGCTGGCAGCCTACAGCAGTGTGAAGCCTACAGTGACATCACTGAAATCTCTCTCCCCTTCCTGTAGGTGCCAGTGGCAGCCTTCCTATTCTCTGAGCATGTGTGTAACTTGATCCTGTCTCCTGTTCTGAGCTACACATGCCCACCAGCCAATCAGAAGCGGATCTGGCAGATGGGAGGGGAGGGGGAGGGAATGAAACACATGTGCAGTATGAAGCATTTTGACTTGCATTCTCCTTTAAAGGAGAAGGAAAGTCATTTTGGCATTTTACTGCCAATAGATTCAACACATTAGTGCCACCTAGATCACTATATTTATTCTGCAGAAAGCATTGCCATACCTGAGTAAAGAGCCCTAGAAGCTTTCTTGGTTTGCTTAAGATTGCAGCTGCCATTTTAGCTTGGTCTTCATAGCTTTCTGCTTGCAGTTTAGCCATTGGTAGAATTGGTCACACATTCTGATGGGAGGTGGGGTGAATTCTTATGAATTATTATTGGAGGTGGGAGCAGGAGAGGGGAGAGAGGTGAGAGCTGCGCAGACTCTGGCCCCGGGAATGAAGGATTTTTCTAAAAAAAGGAAGTCAGATACCCTAAGAACATGTTTACATGAGTGCTTCATGTTTCTGTGAGTGCTTATGGCTGTATTTACATAGACCTTACTGATAAAGCTTACTTAGTTTTTACCTTTCCTTCTCCTTTAAACTAAATAAAGTCTAGAGAAGTATGAATAAGCTGAAAAAGGGTATGGATAGTCTTATTTATAGAGAGGGGTTGACCAAGTTGGCATTGCATTACACCGGAGGCAATTAATATCATTCCTGGGCATCCCAGGCGATCAAATGAAAAAAGGTTCCACCTTAAAGCATGAAAGGAATTTTCTAATAGTCAGAGTTTTGAAGTTGTGGAATTTGCTCCCTGAAATGATTGTAACAGCAGATGCATTAGATTTAGATATCTTTTTAGCATGTAAGAAAACAAAAACCATGTAAGAAAATACAAGGTTACTGAAATTAACCTCAGTACAAAATTGATACAGAGATTGCCCCCATTGCCTATTTGGATACAGCAAGGAACCTCTGTACACACACGATATGTATATGTATATATGCATTTAAATGTGCTTTTAGATATATTATTTTAATATCAGTAATACAATGTCCCATACAGCAATATTTTCATGCATAACCACCCACTCCTAAAGCTAGGGCAATAATCATCAGCGATAACTGAATGGGAACTGTTCAGCCTGATAATATGAGGCAGATATTTCACATTCAAATTAATGGAACGCAGTAGAAGACAATTATACAGGGAAAAGCACCCTGTGTGCCTTCAGCTTAAATCCCCCCCCCCCAAAAAAAACCCTGTCTATTCCCTGTCCATACTCCCTTGCCCTGGGATTCTTTAATACCTTTTCCTTTAATCAAAATAAGTGCCTTTCCTCTTGCTATTTCCCCTTCGCGACCTCACAGCTACTCAAGCCTCTGGCCTGTATTACTGCTCATGCCTTGCTCATGTATTTAACACCCTTTTCTTCCCTTTTTAAATTTGCTGTGTCACATCATCAATAAAAAGTCTTGTATTCCGCTGCCATTTATTTTTATTTTAGATACTATTTTCTAGACTTACATGTCTGCTGCCTTTTCACAGTTCACAATCTAAAGTGTGACTGACAGTTCATTAAATCATTGGAAACTGTCTCTGTATGTGTGTGCGTATATATATATATACCTATATACCTATATCTAAAGTTCTGCACTCACAGGTCTTGAGTTAATAGATCAAAAAATATTAATTTAATCGTAAGTCCAGTCCAGCGTTTCGGTCACTATAGTGTGACCTTTCTCAAGGACCTGTGTTTTAACTTTACAGTATATATAAAATAATACATGTAAGCTTATGTCTATAAAACTACGGTGCCGATTTACTAAAGGTCGATAAAACGAGCGCTATTTATAGCATGTGTTAAAAATGTTATCACTTCTTATTTTTTGCGACTTAACGCTCGATTCACTAAAAGGATACTTGCCATAATTAAGAAGCGATGTTCTTTGCATTATTTAACTCACGATGAGCGATTTTCTGGCGGTATTTCCCACCGTGCGCGATATATTTTGCCACGTGTGATATTAGCACACGATATTACGCACGTAACCATTACTTTCTGAAAACTACTGTTCTGAAAATCACAATTTCCCTGAAAACTGGAGGCTGCATCACTCTAGGGCCAAATATGACTGCAAACTCCATGTTGTGTTTCCAAAAGCTCACAAACCACAATTTTCTTTAAGTACCGCCTGCTCCAAGTAGGTGTTAAAATTTGCACAGATTAACGCAATATTTTGCAGTCTATCTACACCTCGAGGAAAAAGGACACTCTTTTGAGGACAGTAATGTGCTTATCTTGGACCGAGAAGACAGATGGCTTGATAGAGGTGTGAAAGAGGTCATTTATTCCAGACTGGAAAAACCATCCCTGAGCACCACTTGTCGCCACTTTGACATCCTTACCCCGGCGGTTTCACAACAGTTCACACTTCCAGTCATGTACTTTGAAAGACAATGAGAGCCATGGTACCATTGTGACTGGATCATATCTTCTTACACCTGGCAGTTTCTGGCAACACCTAACTGAATAAGTTCAATGGAACAATTGTGACGGGATGTCTGTGACTACCCTCATGGGTTTAAATGCCGGGGAATTCCCTACCAGTCATTTGAACTGAAGAAGCCACTTGGATGAGTGGTGAAACGTTTTCAAGAAAAACTCAGAAAAGTCCAGTTGTTTTAGACTTAATTCTACTATTTACCTTATTCTTTATTGTAAAGGTTTACTTTAAAATAGATAGCACAAGATAAGAAGTTTACACAGCATGATAAATAGGTCCCTTGGTATTTCTTATCCATTCTTATGGGAGGGGGGAGCAGGAGAAGGGAGGGAGAGAGGAAAGAACTGAGCAGACTCAAGCCCCAAACATGAATGAGTCCTAAAAGAGAGGAAGTCTGATACTGAAGAACATGTTCCCAAAAAAGGAGACAAGAAATCCTGTGTTTCTTTTGATAGAGGACTCAGTGCAGTGTTAATGTGAGTGTGTATGGATGAATTTACATAGACCTTTCTGATAAAGCTTACTTTAGTTTTTACCTTTTCTTCTCCTTTAAGTACAGAACCTTTAGAAACATATTTTCTGTATGTTTGTAAATTTGACGTACATCCAAAATATTATTTTTGTATATCTAATGCAGGAGCAATGGTGTATTTGTGCAGCCCCTTGGTAATTTTACTTTATTTTCTGTTGCTTATTATGACTTACAGAAAGCAATATTTGCAAGTGGACATGTTCTGAAAATCCCCCGGGCAGATAAGATTAGAAGCACACATTAGGCAACCTAGAGCACAAAATGCCAAATCAATTCTTAATAAACCAACAAACAAAGCGCAGTGCCATGAAAATTCACTTTGTTATTGTTTTCATATCTCTGCACCAGCATCACATTTATACAAGGAGCCTGACGTAGGCACATTTTCTCTTTCAAGTTTGAATTTTATAGCCCATACAAGTTCCAGGCAATGCATCCAACATGAAAATTCAATAACTAGATTGGATCTTTATCTGGAAGTCTGTGGTTGTCTCCATCATTGCGTATTTAGGAAAATTCTGAAGAATCTTCAGTAATTGCTCATTTACTGCATTTTGTAACTGATGATGCCATTTGTTTATAGGAGCCAAACTTAATTTCTTTATACATTCATTTATTGAGTTTTCTTCTTTAATTTTGTTCAGAAAACATTGTGGAATTTCTGACTTTTGGGACAGAAGGGGAGACATGTTAGCATTCTTTCCTTGGCTTAGGGTAAAGGATTAGGGCTTAGGGCTGTCTTTTGTACTTTTATAACCTCTATAGAGAAAAGATCTTCATTTGTTTGTCCTGCTATTTAGCTACTTTGGCTCTTTTGCTTTTTCTGCTCTAAGAATACTATTATTATTTTTTTTTAACTTACTAAGAAAACATTTGAAAATGTTACAGATTTATCCAGGGATACATGCCAACTATTATGGATTTTGCAATGCATTTGGATCTTATGACCTTTACAGAATTCTATGCTAATGCCATAACTATTTTGTATCAATGACAATATTAATTAAAATAGTTTTTTTGATCCATTGTATAAAGCTATAATTCTGGTAAACCTCTTACAAATGCACAACATCATCAATCCTGCTGCTGGCACGGCAATGATCTTAAAAGCTTCACAGGCTAAACAGACACAGAGTTGCATCAAAGAGCTTTATTACAAGAATGAAATCTGGAAAGCATTTATGATGATAAACTCTATGGGGCTGATTTACTTACCCACGAACGGGTCGAAATGAGTCCGATTGCGTTTTTTTCGTAATGATCGGTATTTTGCGATTTTTTCGTATGTTTTGCGATTTTTTCGGATTCTTTACGAATTTTTCGTTACCAATACGATTTTTGCGTAAAAACGCGAGTTTTTCGTAGCCATTACGAAAGTTGCGTAAAATCTGGCGATTTTTCGTAGCGTTAAAACTTGCGCAAAAAGTTGCGCTTTTTTCGTAGCGTTAAAACTTACGCGAAACTTTGCACCTTTTAAGTTTTAACGCTACGAAAAATGCGCAACTTTTCGCGTAAGTTTTAACGCTACGAAAAAAGCGCAACTTTTTACGCAACTTTCGTAATGGATACGAAAAACTCGCGTTTTTACGCAAAAATCGTATTGGTAACGAAAAGTTCGTAAAGAATCCGAAAAAATCGCAAAACATACGAAAAAGTCGCAAAATGTTCGTTTTCAAGTCGGAACTTTTCCAATTCGGGTCGGATTCGTGGGTTAGTAAATCAGCCCCTATATGTTTATCTGTATAATAACAGGATTTCAGTTAACGGGCAGGACCCATTAACCTCACCTTGGTTTCTGGAGGACACACTTAGGGGCACATTTACTAACCCACGAACGGGCCGAATGCCTCCGATTGCGTTTTTATCGTAATGATCGGTAATTTTGCGATTTTTTCGCATTTTTCGCGTTTTTTTCGGCGTCTTTACGATTTTTGCGTAAAAACGCGAGTTTTTCGTAGCCATTACGAAAGTTGCGCAAAGTTGCGATTTTTTCGTAGCGTTAAAACTTGCGCGAAACGTCGCGCCTTTTAAGTTTTAACGCTGCGAAAACGACTTTGTGCGCAAGTGTTAACGCTACGAAAAAATCGCAACTTTGCGCAACTTTCGTAATGGCTACGAAAAACTCGCATTTTTATGCAAAAATCGTAAAGACGCCGAAAAAAATCGCAAAAAATACGAAAAAGTCGCAAAATGTTCGTTTCCAATCGGAATTTTTCCAATTCGGATTCGAAATCATGTCTTAGTAAATCAGCCCCTATGTCACTCAGACAGAGACAGGTATAGGAGCTACCAAATAGCCAATCACAGTACTTATTTGGCACCTCCACATATATTTTTCATGCTTGTGTTGCTCCCCAATTTTTTTATATTTAAATGCGGCTCGTGGGTAAAAGGTTGGGGACCCCTGCCCTAGAGGATCACCTTGGTGGGTAATTTCTCTAAAGTATATGTTGGGCACTGTTGACTTTTGTTCATTTGTTTTCTGAACCCCACCTCAATTCAAAGTGGATTTGGGTAGTGATCAGCAAATAACTCCTCCTAGTTTACTTGCAAGCCCTACCTTTCCTATGCTCTTTACCTTTGCCAACAACTCCTTGAAAATGCAGTTATTTTCAGCATAGATTTTTTTACAACTGTTTTAAAAAGAAAACCTTTTTTGCTGAAGCTTATTGCAGCAGCCTTTCAAAGGCCTTTTATTGACTTCACAGCAATGCAGCGTCTTTTACGGATAAGCAAACAAAAATTATATAACATGTTTCCCTATATATATATATATATATATATATATATATATGTATATGTATATACAGTATATACTATATATAGCATTTTTTTACTGGGTGTCTCAAAAATGATGCTCTCAGCTGCACGTGACTCTGGGACAGGGAAACAAGGGGTTACACTCAGTCACCTTACACACAGGTTAGACTAACATCAGATGCCCCCCAAACACACCAACACACAGAAAATCTATTCGCTGCCACCATCTATTATTAACAGGCAATAGAAACCTAAAATGAATATCTCCCTGCTCTCTACAACAGGTACAATTTCCCAATACCCAAATGTATCACACACTCTCTCTCACTGTAGTTAGAGTTAGCTTCTACTAATTCAACACGCACTCTAGCAGCCAAAGGGTTAAATTAAAGTCACACACTCTCTCCCGCTACCCGCCAACTAGTTAATTAGCATTTTTCACAATTTTGAATCAACGATTTCTCCTTTTATGGACAAGCTGAGACCTTTTACAAGAAATATCAGTTTTGAATTGGAAAGCAAGGGTGAATTCAACCTTTTTGAGATTCATACTGGCAAATTACAGGGTGAAATGAAAAGTTTCCAGTTGTCAGTTTTTCCTTTATTCTAACGTTTGCTTATATGTTTGCTCTCATATTACTAAAGGCCCAACAACCACTGTGTTATATATACAAAGTGTAGTAAACCCTATTTGCAAATGACATTGTATTCAAAAGGGAGACTATAAGCCCCACATTTACCCTTTCTAAAATTTCTATTCCATTTGTTGCTAAATATATCCATTTATCACACAATTAAAAACTATTTGTGATTGGTTTATCACCCATTTTGTAATTTAAAATCATTCTGCATTTACTTTGAAAATGCCCTTTCATGTAGCTGTTCCCTTTGGGTTTATAAACCTTCTCATCTTTACCACTTTGCTTATTCATTTTGTTAGAAGCTCAGACTTGGCAGTTCTATAAACATTTGGTTTCAGATAAGATCTCTCACTCGTAGTCTTAACTCTCTTTTATGAAGATAGTAGAATTTCAGCCATAAGGTATGAAAGAATTCCTGGGACAGAGGTAAAGGAGACATAACAAAGTAACTTAACTCCCCTATGCAAATAATTTTTTCTTAAATAATTTTGTACAAACCAACTGTTTTACTAAACATTATATTTCACTCCACATTATTTTTCACTCCATATCCCACCATAGCGGACCTTCTATCTGGGCTTCTAATTGTATCTAGAAAAGCAAATAGACTTCCGTCTACCTTTAGTCTGACCCCCCCCCGCAAACTACTCCACCCCCACTCAGAAGCCATCAAAAGCTAAAATGTCAGAGAGGAGGCAAACATACAAGGCTACTGTGTGTGCCCTGAAAAGCTCTCCATATATCACTAGCCATATTTTAGTGATTTTACATCCTAAATAGGCAATATTTCAAACCCTTTATATATTGTATCTTTTTCAGCCTATTAAAACTTCATATGTAATACAGTCTGCAGTAAAAGTCCTAATGTTAGTCACCGCTTGTGTGCAAAAAGGGTTAATAAGCTGGCCCTCACTGACATATTCCGGGATGTTGCTCACAGACGCTGGCTGCCCTTCTGAGAAGCTGGTCACTATGTGGCTAATATATTATCCAGATAACATTGGCTTTTAGTATTTCCTTCTCATAAATGTACCATAAATAGAGTGTAAAGTATCCCGCCTATTAACTACAGTCTCGTACAAGAGGTCATACCTTTGAACCTGTATTTTGATACAGGAATGTACTTGAGTGATCTGCCTTCCTTTAATGTTTCAGAAATGCATTATTTTTCAATTGTTAACTGGAAAAAAAGTTGACCTGCAGCCGCTGCAAGCTGCTATTAGAGTATTTAACTCTGACCCTTGAAATGGCCAGGAAATCAATCTCAATGCTATGTTGAGTTATAATGGAAGGCTTTATGTCACCTCCCTGGAACATTGCCTGGAAATGATATGAGAGACTCAAAACTCATTCCAGAGGATCCCTTAGACCAGTGACCCCCAACCAGTGGCTCGTGAACAACATGTTGCTCCCCAACCCCTTGGGTGTTGCTCTCAGTGCCCCCAAACCAGGTAGTTATTTTTAAACTCCTGACTTGGTGGCAAGTTTTGGTTGAATAAAAACAAGATTTACTGCCAAATAAAGCCCCTGTAAGCTGATAGGGTGCATAGAGGCTGTAATAGCCAATCTTAGCCCTTATTTGGCACCTCCATTAACTTTTATGGTGCTTGTGTTGCTCTCCAAGTCTTTTTACATTTGACTGTGGCTCATAAGTAAGAAAGGTTGGGGATCCCTAGCTTAGATATTGCCTTGGAAAGTGTCAAACTGGCCCACCAGGATTCCAAGAAAACTCTCAGTGGCCCAGGTGTCAGTTGGCCCTCCTGCTCACCCAGACATTTTGTTATGTATGCCTATTTCTTTGTCATTCCTCTTTTCTATATGCAAACATAGAGGAGAAATTGAGAAAATGCTAGATAGAAGTAGGTAGAGTAGAGACAAGACTAGGAGAATAAGGCAGCCGAGAGTTAATATATGTGAAGAGTGGTCTTATGGTCTAAGACTTCTGGTGGGCCCATGGCATTGCAGTCCAACACTGTGCCTGCATCCACCTAGTGTTACCAGTCTATGTGCCTAGGACCAATATATGTTTAACCTGCTAACAATGGATACACAGTGCATCTCCGTGTGGCCTCTGTACCCTCTTTACACAGGCAAAGTGGCGGTGAATGACACCTGAAGCTTTCTGAAATTTCTTCCAGGGTCTGAGGACCAGACTGTTATAGTCCTTGCTTTTCTCCCTGTTCATCCGTGGTGCTCCCAACAGCACACTCACATCATCCTGCAGTCTCAAGCAACCTTTGGCCCTCATCTGCTCACCACAATGTGACCTAGCTATTGTTATGCTGCACTCCATGGAACTGGCAAGCTGTAGGTAGGGTAGTATGCTAGGGAAAGCAGCGGTGTTTGGGATATCCTACCATGTATTCCTCTGTAACTGAGGGATTGAAGTCTATCATATCTTACTGTGTAAGGCATTTTACTCAAAAAAGCAGCTGTAAGAATTTTGCTCACTTACTTACTCCCATGGAGAAAACATGCTGTAGTAAAGAAAGAAATAGCAATCAGTCAAGAAGTTGTTTTGATTTGTCTAGTATAAACAGAACAATAAACTAAATGTATGATTGGTTGTTATGGCTTACTGCACTGGAGTAAATCAGTGTCTCAGCCTGACAAAACATTATTCAGAAATACATGTAAACACTGTTGGTATGTAACTGCATAGAAATCTGCATGAGTAGGCCACCAATAACATGAACCATATGCCTATGCAACGGATCTAAACACTGGGAGACAGCTTTATTTACCCAGCCAGCTTTTTTTTGTGAGCGTCCATTGCTTTCCCAGTTGATCAGGGTAGCATGTACTTTTTCAACTCACGGCTTTAATTTTATTCATACCTTGTCCTTAACTTTACTTCTTGACATCCAAATCCTTACCATATCCAGCAGATTGTGCCTGGGACAACATAAATCTCCTTCAATCACTTTCTGTTTTAATTCCAGTGTTATTGCTTAGATGGAAATCCAGAAGATCCCTGTTTAAGGTCTGGACCTTGCTGTTCATTCTCACCCATTTCAGATCCAAGCCTGCTGTATTTAAAGTTATAGCAAAGCGGGAGTCTTATTATGCTTTATATTACGTAGCAGCCATATACGGTGTTAACCAGCACTTTACAGATCATTTACCAGTAGTGATTAGAGATGTAGCGAACTGTTCGCCGGCGAACTAATTCGCGCGAACATCGGGTGTTCGCAAGTCCGCAAATTCGCGAACTTTTCGTGATGTTCGCAATTTGGGTTCGCCGGCACCGAAAAAATCGCAAAACTTACGATAACGGTACGAATTCTCCGAAAAAATCGCAAAACTTACGATAACGGTACGAAAAAGTCGCAAAACTTACGATAACGTTACGAATTATCCTAAAAAGTCGCAAAACTTACGATAACCGTACGAATGATCCGAAAAAGTCGCAAAACTTACGATAACGTTACGAATGATCCGAAAAAGTCGCAAAACTTACGATAACGGTACGAATGATCCGAAAAAGTCGCAAAACTTACGATAACGTTACGAAAGCTCCGAAAAAGTCGCAAAACTTACGATAACGTTACGAAAGCTCCGAAAAAGTCGCAAAACTTACGATAACGTTACGAAAGCTCCGAAAAAAGTCGCAAAACTTACGATAACTTTACGAAAGCGCCGGAAAATACGAAAAAGTCGCAAAATTACTGATCATTTCGAAAAACGGCGTGTGTCAATTTTTCAGAGGTTTTTGCCCTTGATCCCCCTCCTGCATGCCACTGTCCAGGTCGTGGCACCCTTTAAACAACTTTAAAATCAGTTTTCTGGGCAGAAATGGCTTTTCTATTTTTTAAAGTTCGCCTTCCCATTGAAGTCTATGGGGTTCGCAAAGTTCGCGAATATTCGCAATTTTCGGCAGAAGTTCGCGAACAGGTTCGCGAACTTTTTTTTTGAGGTTCGCTACATCCCTAGTAGTGATAAGCGAATCTGTCCAGTTTTGCTTCACCGAAAAATTTGCGAAACTACAGGAAAGTTCGTGAAGCGATGATAAAGCTGCGACCCCTGTCTGATCGTGAATATTTGAAAAGGAAGACTGGCTGGGGGGATTTTTATGCTACAGAGGAAGCCAACCCCACTGTCTGGGCCCCTTGGGCCTCACTATCCCCAGGGTCTGCTTCCTCTATAGTTACATCACTGGTTCCCTTCAATCACATTTCATTGCACATAGGGCAGATTTTAGCCTGAAAACATTCTACCTCTCATTTCCCTTTGTGCACAGTGACAGGCAGATGCCATTGGTCAGTGCTTAGAGGCAATATCTGGGGTTTCTGCACTGGCAGAGATATGCTACCAGGCTATGTTCCCCTAAACAGTAGGAGCTGAGTTAAATTAGTTTTGCATCATACATTTATTTTATAATGTTCCCAAATAAAAAATGTTTTCAATAATGTTAGCCAAAAATGTGATCTATAAAGGCTGGAGGCTGGAGTGTCTAACATAACAGCCAGAACTCTGCTTCCTGCCTTCAGCTCTCTCAGTTAATCAGTGACTTGAGGGGGGCACATGGGACATAACTGTCAGTTAGTTTGCGAGCACGCAGGGCAGATTCAAATGCAAACTAACTGACAGTTATGTCCCAAATACCCCCCCCCTCAAATCACTGATTGGTTACTGACTGCTAAAAGCTTAGAGAGCTGTAAAGAAGGAAGTAGTGTTCTGGCCATTATGTTAGACATTTGCCCACTCCAGCCTTTATAGTTTACATTTTTGCCTAACTAACTACAGTATGTATGAAATATTTTTGCACAGTCTATCTATTTTACCCAGTTTCATTTTTACACTAAATTGCCCTTTTAAAAGAGATGTCCACCTTTGAGTTAACTTTTAGTATGATGTAGAGAGTAATATTCAAAGACAATTGGCAATTGTTCTTCATTTATCATTTGTAGTTTTTTAATTATTTCAGTTTTTGTTTGGCAGCTTAGAGTTTCAGCCCCTATTTGGTTGTTAAGATCCAAATTGCCTTAGCAACCAGGGTGTGGTTTGAATGGAAGACTGATGTGTAAATAGGGGACCTAAATAAAAAAAATAAGTAAAATAAAGTAACAATAACAGCTGTAGCTTTACAGAGCATTTGTTTTTTGGCTCAGGGGTCAGTGTCCCCCCCCATTTGAAAGCTGCAAAGAGTTAGAAGGCAAATAATTCAATTCAATTCATAATTGAAAAGTTGCATAAATTTAGCCTTTCTATAACATACTAAAGGTTAACATAAACGTGAAACACCCCTTGAATGAGCCCTGTAATTATGCCTTAGAGACAAAAGCAGGTTTTAGGGTGGGACAGAGAGAAGTTGTGCTGGGTTCCTGAAGAGGGTGCCATGACGATATAAAGATTCTGGGAAAATAATGGATTTTGGGACATCCCTAATATACAGATGCAGCCAGCAAGTTTTTACATTTTGTCTCACCATATTCAGACACCATTTTTGGGTGTTAAATTCTGCCTCTAGATGGTGCAGTAGACCATGCACCTGGTGGTGAAATTTGGTATTTTTTCCTTCTATGTTAACTGGAAGAGACATAAAGTGACAACATGGTAAAGCAACTTGTTTGCATCTGTATGTGACATTTTGCCTTCTAATTGGTGTCATTGGCTTTCTGCACTGCCCAAAACTCACTTTTTCTGTCTCAAGCAACACAATTCACATCCTTCTCTAAAGTGGAAAATAAAATGCTTTAAAGTTGAAGGTATCTTATGTTCATTACTTTACTTTACTTGTTGAGATTCGTTTTTTTGCCCCAAAAGCACCCGTGGCTGGATCGAGTTGGTTTAGATAAAACTAACATTTTAGCACTTGAATATGTTTCAATAATAATTCCTCTTTGGTCAGAATAAAAAAGCTATTCTAATTAGCACACCAGAGAAGTGAGATGAATGACACGCCAGTGGCTGAGGGACTGAGGAAAATACACATCTTACATTATAATAACAAGCTGCCGCTTGCCGGAGGCCTTCGCTCTGAGATGAGAGAAGCAGCTGTTTGTTCCAAGCCCCGGACTTCACTGTGAAATGAATAGATGACGGTTGATGCACCAAATGCTAATTACTAATGAGACACCCAACCTAACAAGCATCTGCAGCACTTTTGGGTACTTTCTCCAGTAGTGATTACATAGACACTGCACAGAAATTAGCCATTTCAAGTACACAGAGGCCCAAACAGCCCCCACAGGCCCACTAAATAGTGACTGTCTATGGCATCTTACAGCAGCCCCTCTGGTATTTTCCAGAACCCACAGAGTGCCAGGCATGGGTAATACCCCCTATTCATACTATGGCATATCCAGGTTTGCTCTGTCTTCTGTCCAAACCAACTGGGTATGAAAAGGAGATTGATGCATAAAACAAAGGACACTTACCAGGCTCTTCTATATGATTAAAGTCTGTGATTTACTTTTCCCAGCCATTTCCAGCTGTCTCTGATATTTAATTCATTACTACTGAGCGTGGCATTTGTTTGGCTTGGGACAGATTCATTGGGATTCATGGTCATGTCACCCTTGGGATATCAGCACCGATGTCTGTTCAGCATTTTCATGCTACAGTGGCCATGTTATTTATGACTATGGAGGCTACAGAACTGTATGTCTAAAATAACAATGCAGGTATGGGATCTAGAAACCCTTTATCCAGAATAGCCCCAATTATGGGAAGCCCATCTCTCATAAACTCTATTATAAGCAAATAATCAAATTTTTAAGAATGATTTCCTTCTTTTCTGTAATAATAAAACAGTACCTTGTACTTGATCCCAACCAAGATAGAATTAATCCTTCAATCCTATTGGGTTAATTTAAAGTGCATCTATCACTCTCTAATTCTTTCCCCCTTCATAGGTGGAGGCTAATAGAGCTCGCACTCCGGTTGGGGGAAACAATAGCTTTTAAGAAATAAATATAGCCCCCGACATTGCTAGGCTGCCTGCACTGGGAGGGAGCTGCCAGTGCTGGCGGCCATGTTGTTTGCGGCACATGTGCACAACGTGCGAGTCTCCCCATTTGCTCATTATGCCCATGTGACTGTCACAGCAATACTGCCAGCACCGGCAGCTCCCTCCCCTTATCCAGAAAGCTCTGAATTACAGAAAGTCCATCTCCCATTGTCTCCATTTTAATCAAATAATTAACATTTTTAAAAAAAGATGACCTTTTTTTATCTGTAATAGTAAAACAGTACCTTGTAGTTGGTCTCAAATATAATTAAAAAAATAGCTGTGCTCATACACCAGGATCATCCACAGGAGTCAATTAAAATCCAATTTTATTCACTCATTTAAAAGACAAATCCTAACTAGTTTTGTGCACATGCGCACTTAATCATAGGCATGGGTAACATACAAAAGATCACAACTTTATAAAGGGAGTGAAAATTGTGATCTTTTGTATGTTACCCATGCCTATGATAAATTGCGCCTGTGGACGAAACTAGTTAGGATTTGTCTTTTAAATGAGCGAATAAAATTGGATTTTAATTGACTCCTGTGGATGGTCCTGGTGTATGAGCACAGCTATTTTTTCATGTATGGTTGCTTATTTATTCAGCATACATTTAATCAAGAATACAGGCTCACACAGGCAGAACTGTCTCTGATAAAAGTTCTGCGTTGTTTGAGCACTGTAACAGTAAAGCTGAGCTCAGGAGAAAAATTGAAGCAGACAGCTAAAGCTGAGATTCTATGGGAACCAGCAATGCCATCTCTTCATTGGCTGCTAGACGGGGGGGTGTGTTTAGTAATCTGAGCTTAGAACAACTGAGCATGCCCACAAGCCAACAGCCATAGCAAATTCCTGAGGGAGGGGGGCAAGTGGGTTACAGGAGGAGAAGGAAATCTAAGTGATTAAGGGAATGCTGCAGCCTTACTATTAACCTCTGGGCAACCAGTGCGGCAGGTATTGACAAATTTCAAAGAGGCTGTTCACTGATTACATTTTTGTGTGTGGAGTTTATATGTCCAAAATAAGGAAAGACCCCTTTATCTGGAATACCCTTGGTCCCAAGAACTCTGGATAATAGGTCCTATACCTGTAGTAGAGACAAAACTACTACTGATCAACAGGATATATTGCTAAATAAATAACATTAGAGCAACATAGATCTAGTGCTTGATGGAAGTTTTTTGTTAATAAGAATGATCCTACCTGCTCTGTTCAGCTTATTTCTAGAGATAATAAACTGTGAAATCAGCTTATGAATGATGTGTTAATCTTGCCTCCTTCCTGCCTAAGGTGCCATTACTTATCCAGTCTGATTCTCATATCTACCTCATTTGTTCTGTCTAGTCTCTTTCTAATCTCTGCCCTAATGCAAGGATGAAGCTATTTTATAATTGTGTTGTTTTGAACTTATTTTTATCACTTCCCTGGCACTAATGGGGTAAAGTTATACAACAGGAGAGAATATAAAGGAGAATGTGCCATCTAATGTGATATTAGAAGTCACTATGAGGTTCCATACAAATCTGAAGGCCCAGAGGCTTTTATAAAAGTAAGGCAAGTCTGAAGTTATACCAATAGTATTAATTTGATCATGTTGTGAAGTGTTAGGAGCACCTTGGAATAAAAGTTGGGATCACCCCGTTGTTCTGCAATTACAGGTATTGGCTATAATTTTACTCCTGAGTGTACAACTGGCGAGTGGCTGGGCCAGTACAGATACCTGCACTTCTTAGTATTTTGAATGAATACCAATAGAATTTACATGTTGGACAAATAGCAGGACTGAAAGAGTATTAAACTGTAGAGTGTTAAAAAGCCTGTTAGAGAGACTGCTGAAGAGTCTTGTTGGCATGTATGGATGTGTACTTTTATTTTTATAGGGCTACTTAGGTACACAGTGCTGTAGAACAAACAGGGGTCAATACAACAATAAATACAGATAAATACAAAGTACAGTTACATTAAAGATTAAAAGCTAAGAGTCAAAAAACCAAGAGGAAGTAGATTCCTGCTCACAAAGCTTACAACCAAAAAATCAATCTAGAGCAGTGCTGTCCAACTTCTGTGGTACCGAGGGCCGGAATCTTTCTGGCCATCGCGGTAGAGGACTGATAATGGAAGCCAGTTTGACCACACCCATGTTATCACAAGAGCTTTTAAGACTATACCCACATTAATGGTGATAGCGCAGCAAAACCCTAAATGGTTGGTGCTCACTGTAGGGATATCCCCCTTCACTCGTATGTGAAAGAATTATAATATGCCATATTAAGACACAACCTTAAATCCATATGCCTCCTCTTCCCCTGTGGATAGCACAGCAACCCCCAGCACATAATTACACATTTTAGGGACCATATAATGACTATTTTCAAATGCTAACAAACTCCTAGAACAAACCCCTGCCAGGTTCACCTCCCACAGGCAGCATAGGGCAGGCAGAGTATGGCACACACAGGCAGCATAGGGCAGGCAGAGTATGGCACAGACAGGCAGGGTAGGGCAGGCAGAGTATGCCACACACAGGCAGCATAGGGCAGGCAGAGTATGGCACAGACAGGCAGGGTAGGGCAGGCAGAGTATGGCACATACTCTGCCTGCCCTACCCTGCCTGTGTCTGCCATACTCTGCCTGCCCTATCCTGCCTAAGTGTGCCATACTCTGTCTGACCTATGTTACCTGTGTGTCCCATACTCTGCCTGCCCTACCCTGCCTATGTGTGCCATATTCTCTCTGCCCTATGCTGCCAGTGTGTGCCATACTCTCTCTGCCCTATGCTGCCAGAGTGTGCCATACTCTCTCTGCCCTATGGTGCCAGTGTGTATGGCACACACAGACGGCATACACTGACACAATGCTGGCACTGCTCCTACAGTCTGAGGTGTGAACAGTGGAACAATGTGGGTGATTACAGCCTGAGCCTGAGGTGTGAACAATTCAGGGGGTGAACAATGCAGGGATTAAAAGGTGTGAACAGTACAGGAGATTACATATTTAAACAATACAGATGGATTACAGCCTGAATCTGAGGTGAGAACCATGCAGGGGGCCATTTAATCTCAGTACTGATACAATTTAAAGCTTCCACAAAGGTAAGCCATCAAAGCAGCCAGACAGGTGGGGGGCCACACAGAGGGCCAGTTGGACAGCCCTGATCTAGAGTATTAAACTGCAAGACAGTCCAATGGCAGATTGGTTTTGAGAACACTGACAATAGATGCGGCAGTACAGAAAGGTTGCTAATGAATGACTAGGAGAGAAACAATTGGAGAGACATGCTGAGGAAAAGATGCTGCTTATCATTTACCAACAGTGGGTAGTATGTAAAGTGCAAGATAATGGTTGCTAATTGATCTCCTTTACTTACCATAATTGCCTGTTATCAAAATTCCATTGTCTTTGCATGAAGTGCAACATTTGCACCCACTCTTAGGCACAAGCCCTGCTTCCAGACTGTTAAAAATACATGCTACAAAATGCACGCAGAGTGCTTAGGCTTCAACAAGGGCATTCTCTTGCGTATCTTCAGTTTGAGTGATAATTTGCTTGCAAGCACAGGATACTAAAGGGACCCTTAAAACTGATGCTGAAAGGCACATGTTAAGGAAAGGGGTCCCTAGGGCTTAAACTATTTAAGCTTCTTGCACAATGAAGGTTAAGTTACTCTTTATTCATGCAGTCCCCTAAAGTTTTAGACCACTAATAGTGGACCTAATTTATAGGAGAGGGGAAGCTGTTTACCTGTGTTGGGTTAAAGTATTTTCCTGGCCAGGAGGTGTCATTGTTCTGTTCTATAATGAGTGAGCAGCCTGAGGCTCCTACGAGCAAAGTAAAAGGATATGAGTCCTTGGCGTGCCACCCTTAAGATAAAGAATTAAGTGTACAGACTTAGGGCCTACTGTAGCTCGCCAAGGTTCCACTTGCAAGGCCTGAAGCTTGGAGCTTAACATTAATAGTCAAGCAAGTTGATTATTCTCAGACTGGTTACTGGCCCCTGATGGCCAAGCACCTCTGAGGGTTCTATTTGTCAGTATAAGCTGAACAATTGTACTGTGTCATCTGCGCCTATTCCCTGAGAGATTGATGTTACATCTCTGCCAATAAAGAAGGCATTGTTTGTTTCAGGAACCACTGGCACAGATTAAGTTATTTTACCTGAGAATTATAGTTCTGCAACACCCTTCCTCCAACACTAGACAAGGGCCCACTCTTAAAGGAACAGTAACACCAAAAAATGAAAGTGTATAAAAGTAACTAAACTATAATGTGCTGCTGCCCTGCACTGGTATAAGTTGTGTGTTTACTGCAGAAAGACTACTATAATTTATATAAATAAGCTGCTATGTAGCCATGGGGGCAGCCATTCAAAGGAGAAAAGGCACAGGCACACAGCAGATAACAGATAAAACACTATTGTATTCTACAGAACTTATCCGTTATCTGCTATGTAACCTGTGCCTTTTCTCCTTTTTTCCAGCTTGAATGGCTGCCCCCGTGGCTACACAGCAGCTTATTATATAAATTATAGTAGTGCTACTGTAGCAAACACACCAGTTTTACCAGTGCAGGGCAACAGTGCATTATAGTTTTATTACTTTAAAGCTCTTTCATTTTTTGGTGTTACTGTTCCTTTAAGATGCAGAAATTTCAGGAACAACTATTCGTCACCTATCACCTTACTCTTACTCTGTATAATACTGGGGTAGGGGCCTGAGGGAAGTATCTCTCTCTGACACAGTGATACAGGTATATACGTCACCTCTTCCCAATTGGACACTATGAATATTATACTCATTATCAAACTGTATACCCATGCAAAACCCAAAGCAGCATAGGGTGTAGCTGTTGATCAACATATGCCTAAGGGAGCACCAGTGCATGTAGTTCAGCAATTGTAAAGTAATTGTAATTATAATCTTAACACATAAAGAATTCTTTAGGGTTTCTTTATGAAGCGACTGCACTGTGCCAAATTTGGACTGTTATTTTCATGTTTTATACCCACAGTTCAGAATTATCTGCAGAATTCCAACACAATTGTGTTTCCCCGATAAACAGTGGGCAACACAACTTGCACATTGGGTAGGGGTCCCTATATGAACCCCCAAAGAAGGCTTTTATGAAATCTATAGTGTTTCCTGCAGATATTTCCATGGCAAGATGCAGAGATAACGTTACTAATCAGGTTAATGACCCTGCACCTACCTTTAATGAACATGACTAACCTAATGGCACCCTATAAGGCAGTGATCCCCAACCAGTGTCTCAGGGGCAACATGATGCTCCCCAACCCCTTGGATGTTGCTCCCAGTGGCCTTAAATGAGGGAAAAAAACAGCTGTACTGCTAAACAGAGCCTCCTGTAGGCTGCCAGTACACATAGGGACTACTAAATAGCCAATCAGAGCCCTTATTTGGTACCCCCAGAACATTTTTCATGCTTATGTTGCTCCCTGACTCTTTTTACATTTGAATGGGGCTCATGGGTAAAAAAGGTTGGGGATTTCTGCAATAAGGTAATACATGGAATGAGAGATGCATTTTTGCTTCTTTAAAATATTAATGTTACAGCACATCTGTTAGAAACGGAGACATTCGTGAGTTGTTCCAAACTGCAAGTAATGAGGCTAAGCCTTCAATAATTCAGCTCAGAGTTATTAGATATTAGATGGCTGAGTGTTAACGATGGCTAGATTTGTTTTGGGAATTGGAAGTTAAGTAATGCTCAGCTCAGGTGGGATATTGTACGTTTCTTCTCGGCTAACAAAATAAATGTAATGTTTCTACGCTTTCATTGCTGAAATTGGTTTATAGCTAAATGGGAACTATTCATTCTTCCATCAGTCAGCCACAAGTGATAATGGCAACCTGCCTGTTTTGTAACTTAATAAGTAACTTCTTAAAGCCTCCCTCCATTGGGCTCCATGAGATCACTTGAAAGAGTGTTTTGGCTGTACTACAAACTGAAATCTCCCTGCGTGCCATTGCCCAAAAGGAAGATCAACAGTACATTGTTGTACAGGTATGGGATCTGTTATACGGAAACCCGTTATCCATAAAGATCCGAATTACAGAAAGCCTGTCTCCGGTAGACTCCATTTTAATCAAATAATTTTAAAATTGATTTCCTTTTTCTTTGTAATAATAAAACAGTACCTTGTACTTTGTATAATTAATCCTTATTGGATGCAAAATAATCTTATTGGGTTTAATTAATGTTTTATTGATTTTTTTTAAGATATGGAGATCCAAATTACAGAAAGACCCCTTATCCGGAATACCCTAGGTCCCGAGCATTCTGGATAACGGTTCCTATACCTGTACCGAAATGACATGCCATGCCTCAAGTATGTATCATGGGAAACACCCAAGAGGTTGTTATATGGGCAACATGCTAATGGTCATCGGCTCAAGATCTACTGCCATATATATATACTTTTATTTTCTATTGAATCAAATACATTACATTATTTTGTATAAATTTACTGTCAGTTACTTTACATGTTTTATTCATAGAGCTTGTCTTAGATTGACTTTCAGTTTTATAAACCATGAGAGTAAACGTTACTTTTGACTTCAAATTAGATATAATAACATATCAGAGGAGAACAGTAGTTAGATATGTAGGGTTGCCACCCAGCTGGTATTTCACTGGCCTAGCAATGTACTTCTAATATGTAATCCCTAATGTTCTGCTTGTGGCCTGCCCCAATTCCTCCTCAACTCCGCCACCATCCCTCCCTTCCCCCCAATCCACCTCCAATCTGCCCATTACCTCTTCCACTCTCCATCTTGCTCCAGTCTTTCTGACAGTTTAGTATCTATGGTGGCCCCCTCCAGGTCATAGCCCCGCCCCTTTTTGTCCTGCCCCTGCCTCCATGGTTGGTAAGGAGCCACAGAAAAGGTGGCAAACCAGCATTTAGCAGAGCCAGTAGATAATGCGATTGGTAATGATATTCTGACCCAAAGACAAAAAAAATATTTGCATGTAACCCAAGAGACACAAACATATATCAGATCAATTATCAAAAAAGTATAAATTCTACTATATAGAAAATTTCTTAGGTAACTTGCAGTTAAAGTCACCAGATGGCAACAGCCCCCTATGGCTGGCCACAAGGAAGATTCTTATTAAGGGGAGGCCCTAGGCCCTCAATCCTATATAAGGGGAAACTTGGAGGAGACCATTTGACCTAAGTAACAGTGGATGTCTGAGAACAAACAAGATGCAGGTGTTTTCCCTGCCCAGGTTCCCCCTGGTATGTATAAAACATGCTGGCAGAAGATTGACATTTTTGGAACACACCTCAGGGGTGTGAGGCAGTTAGACTAGCGAGCACAGGTAACTGATATCCTACAGATGCGTTAGTGAGGTATAGTCACCCATGAGGTATAGCCACAGATAGGGGTAGAGGGTGTAGGGCTCTGGTTAGTTCTAGAAACCTTGGAAGCTGAAGGAGGAGCAGTATGGAGTCATTCAGTGTGTTCCCAGACAGAAGAAATATCAAGTAGATTTAATGCTTGGACAGTTATACTATATATACAGTTATACTATTAGTTCAGTTGCCGGCAAACAATGTGTGCAACATATTCAGTTTCATCAGTCTAAATTGAATTATACTCAGTTTAATACTCAGTCTAATGCAACCTTGAGCCTTTCTGTTACACAATATATTATCATTTATTCTCAGACAGCACACTTCCTTGTCACTATCATGTAATGGCACAGAGAGATTATATGTTTGAGACCCAAGGGCTACTTTATTAATGCAGTTGGAACTGATAAAAAATGTAACATAGTAACATAGTAAGTAAGTTGGGTTGGGTCCATCAAGTTCAACCATAATGCCTATATATAACCTGCCTAACTACTAGTTGATCCAGAGGAAGGCAAAAACCCCATCTAAAGCCTCTCTAATTTGCCACAGAGGGGAAAAAATTCCTTCCTGACTCCAAGATGGCAATCGGACCAGTCCCTGGATCAACTAGTACTAAGAGCTATCTCCCATAACCCTGTATTCCCTCACTTGCTAAGAATCCATCCAGCCATGTGCCTTAAAATGATACACTAAAAAACTACTCTTTAAAATATTAATGTACATTTACTACCTATAGGTCATGTTGATCGTTTTCTGCTCATAGGGCTGCTTTTGTAAGTAATTGTTACTTGAAGTTCCCAAACCTGACTGTTTTGCCAACCTGACTGTCCCTTCTCAGCCTGTCAGTTATAGCTTCTAATGCTAATGGACTCCTGCTGCACAAATATGGCCGCCCCCTCATAGAGGACCATGGGGGATCCTGCAGCATTGGCAGATGGTGGATTAGAATTCTGGCACAAGTGTAGAGTGCAACTCACAGAGGTGCAAGGAAGCCTTGTACCCATACAGGACACTTTAAAGTGATTGTAATTGCTTACCTGAAACCTCCGACTGGTGCTCCTGTTTGGAGAAAACTGCACCAGCCTGGGGTAAATGCAGGGGAGTGATCCTCTTCCTTCCTTCTCCTTTAGCAGCGATCCCAGGGCCCACACATGCGCAGCTGAATAAAAATACCAGTGATCCCCAACCAGTGGCTCCTAAGCAACATGTTGTTCCCCACCCCCTTGGATGTTGCTCCCAGTGGCCTCAGAGTAGGTGCCTATTTTTACATTTCTGGCTTGGAGACAAGTTTTGGAATCCCAGAGACACAGTTTTACTCCAAGCAGAGCCTCCTGCCAATGGGGCCACCAAATTGCCATGCTTTCATGCTCTTGTGGCTCATCAGCACTAAGGGGCAGGCTTATCAAAATGTGAGTTTAGAAATTAATACATGGAAACTCACTTTCTATTTTTTCTTATGGGATTTTTAGAAACATTTTTATCTAATAGTGAATTCTAACTTTCACCCATTAATACATTTGCTTCTCTATAGGAGGCCAGATAGTATGCGTTGCACGTCTGATGGGACAGCCATGTAGAGCAGAGCTAAGAGCTCTTCATCTAAATTCTACAATTAGATCCTTCTGTGTGCGAGGGTCAACACTTGGGGGGGGGGGGTTCTAAAAAAGGGTATCTTTTTTTCACACATCACATTTTTTGTTCTCATCATTCAGTATGAGTATTCATATGTCATATGAGTATCAATATGGACTCATCCATTAACATACCATAAACATAAGTGATCACCAAAATGGGATGTAAAACACAACTAAAGACAACTAAGCTATAAATAATCAAGCATTTCCCACCTCATTACAAATAGGGGCAGTTGGGGCTTGACTGTTTTAAAAATGCTCATGTTGTATAGTGTATGCCAGTTATAATTATATATATATATATATACACAAAGGATGGCACACCGCTACATAACATACCTCGGGTGCTCGGTAAAGGGTTCCAATAGTATAAACAAGACCAGCAACTCCAGGATTTCTTGTGAAAAATCAAAACATGTAGTCAAAGTAGCATAAACAGCCGACGTAACGTTTCGGTCCCCATCGGGACCTTTCTCAGGACCGAAACGTTACGTCGGCTGTTTATGCTACTTTGAATATATGTTTTGATTTTTCACAAGAAATCCTGGAGTTGCTGGTCTTGTTTATACTATATATATATATATAAACTATATCTCTGCAGGTGCTCAGGTTAGCTCTCTGTAGGGGTAAATGATTTAAGCATACTATTTCCTCACATAGTTTATTTACTGTAATCTAATTTTCTTTGGAAAGAGTTGGCACTGGCAATGAAACAAATGACCGGTGGAACAATGATGAGATCCAGTTCAGTAGTGTATGGCAGGAATTGGGAATGAGTCATGTGAAGGTCAGTTGGAGCCAAGAATGTTCCTTTGGGCCTGGAAAACAAACAGAAAAAAATGTACATACCTTGCTAAATATTTTTATCTTATTTCCTAGTTAAATTTCCTTTCCATTCTTAAAGAAGAACTAAACATGAATATGGGTAGAAATGCTGCATTTTATAGAGTGAACTTGCAGTACAAGTCTAAAGGGTCTGCATCTCTATAAAAGTTATGACCCAAGCCTTCAAAATTGTGAACATGAGCTTCCAATCTTGGCCTTTGTTAGAAGGGTCAATGACACTGCACATGCTCAGTGTGCTCTGGGCAGATGTTAAAAAGCTAAGCTTAGGAGTCATTGCAAATAATTATGCAGAAAATATGGGTTGCCTGTCACAGATGCTGATGCTACAGGGCTGATTATTTAATTCTGGTGCAAACTGCAGCCTTGTATCCAGCGCCGGAACTAGGAGTAAGCAGAAGAGGCAGATGTCCTGTGGTGGGGGTGCTAGGCACATACCTCTTTTGTCAACTATCCCTAGTACAGGCCCTTGTAACCCCCAACAGCCACACCATGTGTATCCTTGGGTGGGTTGCCTAGAGTGCTCATCTGGCATGGCCAGGCGCTGCTTGTAACAGTATATTGTGAGTGGGTCCCTAAGCTCAGGTAAGTGACAGCAGCACAGAATATGGGCAGGGAATCAGCAGAAAAGAAGATGGGGAGCTACTGGGGCATCATTGGGGGCACAGATCTTCCCTGCTAAAGGGCTGCGGTTGCCTTGGGCTGGTACAGAAGCCCAAACATATTGTGCAGCATTTCTACCCTACTTTGTTAAGATTAAGCTTAAGGTACCAAGTTTCAGAATACTATTATATAAAAAACACACAGGTAACAGATGATAGGCTATGCGGTCCTTTCATCTTAAGATATTTAACTTTAATCTCTTGTCTCTCACTGGCTTCCAGCTGTCTTCTTAGAGCTTTATCTGATTAGGCTCCTGCTTGGTTTATTTTTGCTGGATTCTATATGTTTTTAATAAAAGCAAATATTATTCACCTTTGTTTGAGTCAGCCCATTTCAGTCATTTCTCTTTCACATCAGTAAACTGCATTACAGCTCACATAATAGCATTATGAGTTTTCACAGTCATCCTACTTTATATTGGAGTCACTAGGTTGAAGACTCTCTGCATGAGCTGCTATTCGTATATATGAAGAGCGGAAGAGCGGCCAACAGAGGGGCGAAGGTGGGCTGTATGAGCTTTCTTCATTGAAGATGTGATTCAAGCTGATCATACACAGGTTAAAGCTAAAATTAACCCAGTTTTTTAAAACAAAGGTAGGAAACCCCAAATGTTTTCATGATAAAAGAAGGATGAAAAAAGTGTTGGGGAGCCACACAAGCAAGAAAAATGATCTTTGGGGATGCCAAATAAGGACTGGGATTGGCTATTTGGTGACCTCATGTGGACTTCTAGCCTGCAGGAGGCTCTTCTTGGTGTAAAACTGTGTCTCTGGGTTTCCCAAACTTGCCTCCAAGCCAGATATCTAAAAACAGCACCTACTTTGAGGCCACTGGGAGCAACATGTTGCTTAAAAGCCACTGGTTATGCTCTATCACTATACTAAGGCACAAGAAACATACAGGTATGAATTATAGTAAATTCATTTTCAGAGCTGGTGTTCTAGAATTCTGTAGCACACCCTCGGGCGAGACTAGAAGAAGTCTCGTGGCCCCCTGTACCCCTCCCAGACTGACAACAGTAAGCTCATAGTTGTTTAAACAATGCCTTTTTATTAATGAAGTAAAAATGCCAAGGATCTTAATGGAACCAACAGTTTTAAGCAAATAATGTATCATAAAGCAGTATCACAGTTGGAATCATAACTATATATAGTATACAACAAAGAATATGAACACTAATATTATGTTAGCTCCTTAGACTTAACTCCCCTATTAACTTGTACACGTAGGACCCTTATTAGTTTCCCCAAGTAAGTGGCTATTGGTTCTGTCCCATAAAGAAGCCATTTAGCATCTCAGCAAGTTGCATTCGCTTAGGGCAGACACTATCCGTCCAGGTAAGGGAACAGCTTTCTCTCTCTCTTATGGTTTTAAAGGGGAGGTTTACCTTAAAGTTAACTTTTAGTATGTTAGTACTGTCATATTCCTACCAAATTCTAATGATTTGTTTACTATAGTTTTTGAATTATTTGCCTTTTTCTTCTGCCTCTTTCCAGCTTTCCAACTGGGGTCACTGACCCCCTGCAGTCAAAAAATATTGCTCTGTTAGGCTACAATTTAATTCTTGTTACTTTTTATTCCTTATCTTTCTATGCAGGCCCTCTTGTATTCATATTCCCAGCTCTCGTTCAACCCATTGCCTGGTTGCTAGGATAAATAAAGACCATTGCAACCAGACAGCAGCTAAAATACCAAACTGGAGAGCTGCTAAACAAAAAGCTAAATAACTAAAAAATGCAGATCAGTTGCAAACTGTCTCAGACTATCTACAGTATGTCTAGATCATACGAAATGTTACTTTTAAGGTAAACTACCCCTTTGATATGGACTTAAATGAACTGATAAGCACCAAATTAGATTTCTGTTGTTAAACTGTGATTTATATGTGTTGTGTGGTCACAATTTTAATTTATTACATTTATTGTGAATGACTTCATGAATTAAAGTAGGCTTAACTTGGCTTCAACACTGATAAATTGTTTGCGCCGAATGACGCCATGCCATCCAACCAAAGAACTTTCAGGAGAGGGCCAACACTGCAGCTTATATCATGCTCTTTATTAGCATTGCGACATGTTTCGGGCCCAAGTGCCCTTTCTCAAGAGCTTGGGCAGAAACAAGTTACAACACTAATAAACAACATAAAATAAACTACGGCTTT
Source organism: Xenopus tropicalis (assembly GCF_000004195.4). NCBI lineage: Eukaryota > Metazoa > Chordata > Amphibia > Anura > Pipidae > Xenopus > Xenopus tropicalis. The sequence goes on from NC_030679.2 coordinate 121,551,241, forward strand.
CGCTCCTTCCTGAAAGTTCTTTGGTTGAATACCAGGTTTTTAGTGGTTGTATATATAGTTTATGTATGTAAGTGTATAGATTGGTAGGTGTGGTTTTGTGGGTGCTGGGTTTACTTGGATGGTTTGAACTTGATGGTCTTTTTTCAACCCTATGTAACTATGTAACTATGTAAAAGGTAGAGGCAGCACAAAGGGAAGCTGAGCACTGTTCATAAAGAAAATTTGACCCAAGAACTCTTGGTTGGTAGACCACATCTTTAGATCCTGCTAACAGGACACCAGGCCATCACCCAATAGTAAACACAAACACAAACATAGAACCTCCAAGAAAGTTTCATACATCTATTCAAACATAGCCATTATTGTATAAATACACTCACCTAAAGTATTATTAGGAACACCATACTAATACCCTTCTCTGACCTCTAGCATCAACAAGGCAATTTCGCCCACAGGACTGCCGCATACTGGATGTTTTTCCCACCATTCTTTGTAAACCCTAGAAATGGTTGTGCGTGAAAATCCCAGTAACTGAGCAGATTGTGAAATACTCAGACCGGCCCGTCTGGCACCAACAACCATGCCACGCTCAAAATTGCTTAAATCACCTTTCTTTCCCATTCTGACATTCAGTTTGGAGTTTGTCTTCACCAGGACCACACCCCTAAATGCATTGAAGCAACTGCCATGTGATTGGTTGATTAGATAATTGCATTAATGAGAAATTGAACAGGTGTTCCTAATAAACCTTTAGGTGAGTGTATATAGCAATTGCCCAATGAATAATGGGGCTTGGAAAATACTGTATTGTAAAGACTGGGGAATTATGGTATCCCCCGTCAATAAGGGAGGGAATTTATCTATCTATCTATCTATCTATCTATCATCTATCTATCTATCTATCTATCTATCATCTATCTATCTATCTATCATTCAGTTTAGTGTATTTTGGAAATTTTTCAGTTGAGATACATACCACCATACACCTCAGTTTACACCAAATGTGCCTAATTAATGTAACAGACTTTAATTGTATTTATACTTGCTAACAGTTAATAACAGTTAATAAACACTCCCTGTACTAATGTAAAGTTAGTATAAAAATATAGAAAATGCAGATAGGCCACTTATCCAGTCTGTAGGGATTACCAGGGTAGGGGGGAACCTGAATAGCAACCAGGCAATCACAATGATTACTATCAGTTCTGTTCTGGATACTCTCGGATCACAGTAGTTGGGTAACTGTTATGACAGTATCGTATATATATATCTCTAGCCTTGTTATGACCAAAATGGGACATGAACTCCAGCAGTATGAATATCTCTATTATAATGATTAACAGTATCTGACAATATAACAAAGCAAAATAATTACCGGGAGGGCATAACAAACTATTTGCTTGAGAACTTCTTTAAATACAATCATGTAAATATAAATTAGCTGTGTTTTATGCTAAGTAATTGAACAAAGGTACCTATTAAGATCAAGGAGGATGGATCACAAATTGGAAGGGTTTGTTTAATGTTCACCAGGTTGTAAATCTGATCCATCTTCCTAACGCAAAGCAGATGTCTCCAACATCAAGAAAGCATTTAGCTCCATGAACTGGCACTATGTCTAGGTTGTAGTAACTGCTATGAACTTGGCTTGCCAGGGTTCTTTAGAAACACATGACTTTTTCCCCTTCTAAACCCCTAAATCTCAAGATAAAGTAGTCATGGATGTCCTGTTCCTTAACTAGCAGAACTGTTGGGTGTTTCATTGTTTGACATAATATCTAGGTCTCCCTATAAACAGAGGGTACACAGGAAAACAATTATTTGTTCAGACATACCCTGTATAATATGTAGTCTCAGACATACCCTGTACAATATGTAGTCTCATATTTAAAGAATAAGTATTTTTTTAAAATCTTTTTTATTTTGCTAAACGCCATCTTTTACCGACTTTCTTGTCTAGCATGAAGCCCTGCCCCTTTTGCTTTCTGAGCCCTCCCTCTCTCTCTCACTATGATGCCTGTACATGCCTGATTGGAGCAGAGGCAGAGAGCAGGCCCAATAGGCACCTATTTGAGGTCTTCATAGTCAGAGAGAGGCGGGGTCAGAAAGCCAAGGAGGGCAGTGCTTCACGCTGGACAAGGAGGTCAGTAAAAACGCTTCGGTTCAGCTGCTTGTAATAGAGAAACACAATAAATCTGAATGCTGGGAGAAATACTGTATGTGTTATTCTGGGGGCTGTTTAGAGTAATTTTAGGGGATTTGAAAATAAGACTTTACATTTTTGAAGGCAACCTATATGTTTAATAAGGCAGGGTGTCGGAATGCTTTTGTAGAAAAAGCCTATTTTTCTTATAGTTTATAAAGGTGTATTACCCATTAACATGCCAAGCTATTGTTAAAGAACATCTATTGTGTGTCAATGTTTTTATCAAATCAGCATTTACAGTATATCTAACAAAATCATCTTCTTATTAAAGGGGAACTCAGCCCAAACCCCCATGCTTGTCCCACTAGATGCAGGCAGTGGCCACATTATTTGGCATACCACATACCAGATTATATCAAATCAATGTCATACAAAGATGTCTATGGAGCTCTTGAGCAAGGGCCATACTACAGAACTGGAAACCCTATATCATGTGTCATAAAGGGGTGTTAAAACTCATGGACCTGAGTGTCAAAAGCTGAAAATGTCATTCTTTACAAAATTTTGAAAACTCCATTATCCAACAGGGATTTTGGAAGAGGCGTGGGGAAAATGGTTACATCAAATTCTTAATCTTACACGAGAAAAATTGTTAACCCTACATTTTAGATCTCTATCATTTCTTATTTTGAGTGGGATGGTCTGAGTCGGACGTATGTTTAAAATGTCATGCTCCAAAAGCAGATATCTTTCACTGTCTATGGGCCTGTCCTTTGATTAAACCATTTTGGGAAATGGTCACCTTCTATTGTAAATCTACATTCCGATAGATCTTACTCCTTACTTTGTGGGCAGTTTTCGGTGATACAGCAAAAAATTCAAAGGCAGAAAAGAAATTAGCAAATATCATTTCAGTGGTCAGTAGAAAGGCCATACTGCATTGTTGGATTTCACCCCAACCTCCACCAATTGAAATGGTGCTTAATAAACTTGACTTTGCCTATCGTATTGATTGGTTGGAAGCTACTCTTAATAGAGAATGCCAAGTTGAAAACGTTTTTGCTACCTGGGTAAAATATGTGCAAACATTATCCCCTACACGACAACAAGAAATACTTTCTACATTCAGATTTACCACTTGGTATATGTCTAAGGAGCAAGTGGGGAGAAACCCTTTAACAAATGTAAGGTAAACACATGAGGATATTTACTACATCTCTGATACAAATTTAGCTGAAACAAGTGGGTCTCCAAGGAAGGAATAGAAATCATCAATCTTAAGGGTAATTTGAAGTGTAACGTGAATTGGATCATTGAGCAGCATCAAAGAAAGAGTGTGTAGACCCAAATCAATTTATGTTTATAACCCTGTCTATTAGTGCAATGGCATGTTATATTTTATGTATATGTATTTTATTGGTGGAAATAAAAGTATTAAAAAAAAGGTGAAAATGTTTTAGGATTCCAAAATGCTTAACACCAACTGAGTGTTTATGTAACAACACTTTGAATGCATTTGACTAACAAGGCTCACACTCAAAGGAATGCACTGCAGAAATGATGAAACAATTATATATTTAGATAATACAATTTGTTTGGATATTGCTTAGATTTGCATTTATGCACATTAGGGTTCAGACTAAGTAACAATATGGAAATGATTTTTTGCCTCCTTCTTGGTGTGTTGCAAGCATACATACAGAAGGAGAGTGTTTATTCTTGGCTTCCAAGACTGAGCACAGAACCAATGTTTGTTGTAAGTTGCTATCTCGAGACATGTGGCATAGGAGTGTTACTGGGCGGGTCACTGGCCCATAGTGAATTGCACACATAGTTGGAATGATAATCATCTGAAGCAGTTGGTATTCCATATGGTGAAAAGATTTAAAAGAAAGGGAAGTCCAATATTAATAAAGCCTCCAAGAAAGAACATGAAAAAATATCTTCTCTTGGCTTTTTAGCCAAGTTGACTCCAGGGGTTGATATCACATAATCATTTTTTTCCTGCCCTGGGTGCTGAGCATATGCAGCTTTCCAGGTCTTGGATTGCACATGCTCTGAAAGCACCTTCTAATGTTGTAGTAACGAAGGGCAGGCTGAGGAAGAATAACACAGAGGAGGAATAGACATGGAAGGGATGTGGGTAACAAAAAATTCGCTGGTGCTAAACTGGATGTTCTTGATGGGGCTGGGCATACAAATTAGTGTACCAATTACTAAAATATAGCTTGCCTTTTCCTTTAGTACTAAAACTTCTATAGGTTGACATACAATGATGTATTAAATTACACCTCAACTTTAATTGTCTACAGTCACACAAGATATATCCTTTTCATGACTGTAAAACATACCCTAACATTTACAACTGATTGATAATAGTAACAGCATAAATGGTACTTCCATAAAGTATATCTCATTATGCCATTATGTTATTAGAAATGAAAGCCTGGATGAAAAGCAATGAATATTATGGAATCAGGTATAATTGTAATACGAATGCCCTTGGCCAATCAAATTTAAAATTCTACACACGCATTTGACATTTCTCCCAAAGTTTGTGGTTATAGAGTAATATACATAGAAACTCATTGCCTTGGATTTATATACTCATGCTGTCTGCGCCTGTCATCTCTATTATGTGGCTTATAATAATTCTTGTAGCCAAAATATGCGGTTGACACTTAGGAACATTATTGATCCTGAGTTATCCAGAGTTTTAACTCAACATAATTTATAGATGCTGAGAAAATGATTCCACACCCATTGTGCCACAAAGAGGATTAGAAGGAGCAATTTCTTACTGCTTGAAACTCTACTTAATCTATTTCATTGATTTTAAATTCTCAGAAATCCAATTTTGTTACATATTCAAGTTACTAACCATATCATAGAAGCTAAATCAAATATACTGTATTGTGCGTGCATATATATATATATATATATATATACTACAAAAAAGACCATCACCACCGAGACTTCATGTGAGAAACCAAAATGTCTATTTAAAACAGCATGAATAGCCAATGTAACGTTTTGTCCACACTGGGACTGTCCCAGTGTGGACAAAACGTTACACTGGCTATTCAAGAATAAGAGAGAGAGAATAAAAGAGAGAGAATATAAGAAAGAAAGAGAGAGAGAGAATAAGAGAGTGATAAAGAAAGAGAATAATAGAGCGATAAAGAAAGAGAGAGAATAAGAGAAAAAGAGAGAGAGAATAAGAGAGAAAGAGAATAAGAGAGAGAGATAATGAGAGATAGAGCGAGAATATGAGAGAAAAAGAGAGAAAGAAAGAGAGAGAGAATAAGAGAGAGAAAGAGAATTGGAGAAAGAAAAAGAGAGGGAGAGAAAGAGAGAATAGGAGAGAGAAAATGAATAAGAGAGAGATAATAAGAGAAAGAAAGAGAGAGCGAGAATGAATAAGATAGAGAGAGAGAGAATAAGAGATAAAAATAGAGAGAGAAAAAGAGAGAGGGCAGAAAAATGTGGTTAAAGAGGAAAAACCCTGTGGTGTTTGTTACAGTGAGAGCTGCAAAGTTGTGGAAATGTCTCCCCAAATCAATTGTACTGGCTGATACATTAGAGATAGAGGCTTCAGATGGGGTATTTAGCCTCTTTTTATTATTAAGTGCAGAGTATCCATTGCTGGTGCTATTGTGCTATACCTTTGTCCATAGTTCAGCCGAATGTACAGATAAGCCACCTCTATACATGTAATCTATATCACAGAATTAGGCACAAATATAGTTTGATTATGCCTACACTTTCAGGCACACAGGATACATACAAATGTAGGTGTTGCAGAGAAGGGTTCGATATGTCTGGCCTCTGATCATCTCATTGGCAATATCTGTTTAATTACCCAGTGGACATTATTTGTATTGATATACCATCCCTATACAGGCAGTCTGTCTCTTCCAATACAAACAAGAAGAACCCATTGTGCTCTAATTCTGTGTTTGCTCCTTGTTGACTTAATGCCATTACTCAGGGGCCTGTCCTGGTTAGGTGATCAATAAACAAGTGAATCTTGAATATCCTTTACGCTTATTAAGACAGTTTATGATTGATCCAAAGTGCGTAACGCTTCATTTAATCTCCATCACTGAATGCCTTCAGAATATTGTACAATCCAATACGTTTTCAGCTTTTAATGTTTTGTCAGCAAAATGTAAATAATGGTGTATTAGATGTTTCTCTTGTGACTGCTCCCCTTGTGAAATGGCTGCTAACAGCCTACTTGCCCAGGTTATTTTGTAGAAATTGTATGTTTTGTTAAATTTATTGGGGCCCAGTGAGTAGCATCATATCATATAATGGAAGACTTTTTGAATGATGATATTAAGAGATTATGCAATCCCCACCCCCCAATTGGTGTAAAGGACCTACAATTATTATATGTCATAACCAGTAAAAGTTAAATATCATTTCATTTACTTTATCCCCAGTGACTGTACATCTATGATAGGGATGGTTCTGAAACCCAAAGGCACTTGAATGCTATTACAGTCATTTTTGGTCTCCCATTTCTTTTCAAAAATTCTAAGCATTGGTCCTTTTCTTTATATGAATCAATGTCTCACTATAGGCTTTATACTTCCTTTAAGAGATTCTATCATGATCTTTATGGTATAGGTTTTATTACTATATTACACTGTTCACATTGCAAATAATTAATTCTACCATTTAAAATGCTATCTTTGAACCAATACATGTATTTTTTTTAGTAATATTGGTGTGTAGGCGCCATCTCAGTGCATTGTGCCTGAGTCTGAGCTTTCAGAAGGAGCCAGCGCTACACATTAGAACTGCTTTCAGGTAACCTATAGTTACTCCTACTCCCATGTAACTGGAGGAGTCCCGAGCCGGACTTGGATTTCTTACTATTTAGTGCTATTCTGATATCTTCCACTTGGTGGGGCATGGGAGCATTTTTAACAATAGTGTCAGGAATCTGCTATCTTGCCGCCTTCCCATTGTTCTGCTGATCGGCTGCTGGGGGGAGGAGGGAGGGGGAGGGATATCACTCCAACAGCGCAGCAGTAAAGAGAGACTTAAGTTTATGATAGTACAAGTCTTATGGCTGGGGCACCTGGGAAAGTATGAACATGTCTAGCCCCATGTCAAATTACAAAATGAAATATAAACAAATCTGTTTGCTCTTTTAAAAAACAGATTACAATGCAGGATTCTGCTGGTGAAGCTCTATTAGCTGATGCATTTGAAAAAAAAGTATAATGCTAGTAGAGAAATTCCACAATCTATGTGATATAGTTTGTGGCCCATATACAGTATTGTTAATGGTTACAGTACAGAAGGAAATCTGTTGCCAGCAGCGACATAACAGAGTTAAAAAAATTTCAAGATGAAAGGGAACTCTGATGCCACCAAAACAGAAAACAAAATAACTTGTCATTTAGATTGTAAGCTCTAGGGGGCAGGGACCTCTCTCCTCTTGTCTCTTTGATTTTAACTTATTGCAACTATACCTTGTATTTATTGTTATACTTTGTATTTATTTATTATTATTTTAATAACCCCCTGTTGTATCAATCTATTCTACTGTATAAAATAAAGATATACATACATACTTGTGAAATGACCTGACCAAGGCCATAGGGAGAAGGCAAAGCAATCTGTTCCAAGTTTTATGAAGAGTCAAGTAATTTAACCATTTATCCTCTCTCTCCTTTATGGATTTGATAATTCTATTTAATGGAGTACAGGTATGGGACCTGTTATCCAGAATACTCAGGACCTGTTTTTTTTCAGATAAGGGATCTCCATACCATAAATCTAATAAGAACCTTTTACACCCAACAGGGCTTCTTTGCCTCCGATAAGGATACATTATACTGTATCTTAGTTGGAATGAAGAATAAGGCACTGTTTATTAGAGAGAAAAAGAAAATAAGGTTAGAATCGCTTTAAGGGGCCTTCCCATGAACAACAGATTTACCATGAATGCCTTAGGGTCTGGGCACCAATGGTAGAGTTGTATTGTTTCCAGAATCTTTGATACAGGTATAGGAACCATTATCCAGAATGCTCGGGACCAAGGGTATTCTGGATAAGGGGTCTTTCCGTAATTTGTATCTCCATACCTTAAGTCTACTAAAAAATTAATAAAACGTTAATTAAACCCAACAGGATTGTTTTGCATCCAATAATGATTATTTACATTTTAGTTGAGATCAATTACAAGGTACTGTTTTATTACTACAGAGAAAAAGGAAATCAGTTTTAAAATTCTGAATTATTTGATTAAAATTGAGTCTATGGGAGACGGGCTTTCCGTAATTCGGAGCTTTCTGGATAATGGGTATCCGGATAAGAGATCCCATACCTGTACCAGGAGAATGTATGACGTAATGTCTGCAATAAATGGTGACTGACTTGACTTACTAATAAACCCTTCTCATCCCAAATAGATCCAAAGTCATAATATATTTTGCTTCCATAATAAGGGCACTACTTAATGTAGTAAGATTAACTATCACTTTAAGATATGTACTTTGCACAGAAAAATTATATAAGGGAATTTCTCATTTTCAAATATTTCGGGTTCATCCGTATGCTCCTCTAATTAGTGCTCAAGAGTTTTCTATTCTATTAAATATATTCACTTGTCACAAATTCCACTGTTAAGAAATTGCTTCCTCTGCCCTATGTCTTATTAATCCTGTTAAGTGCTGAGATTTCGGCAGTAGTATAAACACTGGGTTTCAGCCCGTATGTCAGACCACTCTGAGCTGAACAGCCCTGATAGGTAGTTACAACCTCAGCCATAAAGCCTGACAGTTGGAGAAATGGAGGAAATATAACAATTAGATAAAACATTTTCTACATAATAATTGTGGAATTGTGTGAATTCGAGTTTATTTTTCTAAATGAAATAAACTCACATATCAAATGGTTGCTTATTTATTAATAAGGAAAACTTGTCCAAATAAAAAGTTGAATATGTCGAATTTTTTCGAAAAACTAAAAAAAATTGAGTTTGAGAATATTGCTTGACTTTGCCTAGTTGTCAGGAGTGCTCCGGATAGGTGCGCCCATGGCCACAACATCATGGGGCTTCGCATAGTGATGCGCTGCGGCATTATTGCACTGTGCTCCATTGCAAAAATTCTAAATAAATAGACGATTATATATAGAAGGGTTGGGTTTATTGCCTGAATATGAGTCTTACCCTTGATACAGCTAAGAACCTTCTTAACCTTTTGGACACATGTATACATGTTTCCTTCTTGGTCCAGACTTCAACCCAGTAAGGGCCTTGAAAATAATAATAATATGGTCAATTAATGGTTTATTTATAGTAATAAGTCAATGCAACTGGACTTGCTGTGTTTTTTTAATTGACATTCCTACAGCTATACCATGACCTGGATGAATGAGAATCTTCACAATCAATTAATGGTTCTTATAATGGTTATACAGGTATGGGACCTGTTATCCAGAATGCTGGGGTTTTCCGGAGAAGGGATCTTTCAGTAATTAAGATCTCCTACCTTAAGGGCTCTGGCACACGGGGAGATTAGTCGCCCGCGGCAAAACTCCCTGTTCGCGGGCGACTAATCTCCCCGAGTTGCCTACCCCTGCCATCCCACCGGCGAACATGTAAGTTGCCAGCGGGATGGCAGACGCGGTGGCGCGATTTTGCGCAAATCGCTGGAAAAGACTCGCGAGCGGGATGGCAGACTCGGTGGCGCGATTTCGCGCAAATCGCCGGAAAAGTCTCGCAACTCTTTTTCGGGGATTTCGCACAAATCGCACCGCCGCGTCTGCCATCCCGCCGGCGACTTACATGTTCGCCGGTGGGATGGCAGGGGTAGGCAACTCGGGGAGATTAGTCGCCCGCGAACAGGGAGTTTTGCCGCGGGCGACTAATCTCCCCGTGTGCCAGAGCCCTAAGTCTACTTAAAAAATTATTTAAACAGTAATTAAACCCAATAGGATTGTTTTGGCTTAATTATATCTTAGTTGGGATCAAGTACAAGGTTCTGTTTTATTATTACAGAGAAAAAGGAAACAATTTTTAAAAATTAGAATTATTTGCTTACAACGGAGTCTATGGCCTTTCCGTAATTCAGAACTTTCTGGATATTGGGCTTCCGGATAAGGGGTCCAATAGCTTGACAATGGTCAATTTGAAATCTCAGTAATATTACAAAAAGGTTACTAGAACCAGTGATAAGTTCAGGCATACTGAAATAGTCAGTGAAGTAAATGGAAAATGTGTTTCTGTTAAAAGAATTTCACCAATTGGATTTAATAAATCTAGGGAAATGGTTAAGTGGATTCTAAATCCAGAGAAGGGGTTACTTGAAAAATACTTAAAGACAATAAATGGATTAGAGCATCTAATTGAAAAAATATATTAAAAATAAAAAATCGTATACTGTATAGCATTTGAGTATATAAATGTATTAAATACAGAATTTGGCTTTGTGTCCATTTTGTGCCAATAGAAATCACCCGTTGCTCACTGTTGCACTCTGCATCTTTCCATACATTGATGGCCGGGGAAGAACCAATATTCTACTGAAATAGTTCTCCTTTACTGGAATATATAAGCAAAACAGGAACCAGCAAGGATTTCCATAAACATATAATACTAACAGAATACGATAGCTCCTATACTAACAGAAGGGCACAGGCCAAGTGCTTTTAAACTAGTGAATGAACACTCCTTACATCCATATAAACTCAAGCAGAGAGTTCATTAATCATTATAACACATATGTTTCCATTTTAGAAAACTATATGAATACACAGTCAAAGCCATCACCACTCTATAAAATGATTCTAAGGCTAAAGCTTCCCCTCCATCAGCACCATTCCTTCCATTAGCCCTCGCTGCTGCCACTGTTTCAATAAGTAGATTTTGATCCCAAGCAGCAGTAACTGGAAGGCCTACTTATCCAAATTCAAATCTGTGTGGTCTTCTACCACAACTAAACTCACAAATGTCTACTCATTTATGAAAAAATCTGAATATTAAAAGCACAACCGAAAAAAAAGTGAAAAAAATGCAAATACGAAAACCTTGAATTCCAATTTTTGTGCACTTACTAATGAAAACAGTCACAAACACTTCTAAAACCACAAATGAATTAAAGATTGTTGCAATTTGCCCAGCTCCCTTTGACTACTGCATTAACTCGACAGTAGGGATGGGTGGAAAAATTTGCCAGGCATGGATTCGCGGCAAATTTCTATGTTTTTTTTTTGTGAAACGGACAACAAAATTCTCCACGGAAAAATTAGCTGTGCGTTCAAAAATTGTCTCTCGCGTCAAAAAGACTTGTCTCTCACCAAAAGAATTGTGTCTCATTTCAAAAAGAATTGTCTCTCGCGACAAAAAGAATTGTGTCTCATGTCAAAAAGAATTGTCTCTCGCGACAAAAAGAATTGTCTCCCGCGTCAAAAGACGCATGACATTTTCCCTGTTTCATGAATTTTTCGCCATTTCACGAATTTTTAGGCGAAGTGAAACGGGACAGATTCACTCATCCCTACTCAACAGCTTTTAGATGGCGTAGTTTTGTATTAGTGTTTCTTTGGGCTTTTAAAAATGGATAAATTACAAAGAATGTGTGTTTAAGTAATTTGTAAAATATGCATTTTTTTAGCGCTAAAAACCAAATTAAAAAAATACTAACATTAGTTAATGGGCCCCAGATCGCTGAACTACATTATCCACAGTTCAGAAAAAGAAAAGAAAATATTTCTATGGCAATGAAACTTCCTGCAGCGGTAAACGTATTTGCCCTGCGCATGTATATATTTATAAAGCCGGACGAGACTGGTGTATTTAATGTGCAGTGATGAACGAATCTGTCCCATTTAGCTTCGCCGAAAAATTAGAAAAACTATGGAAAAATTCACGAAACATAGAAAAATGTGTGAAACGCGATTGCAACTTTTAATGCAACTGCGCCTATTTTGACGTGACTGTGACTTTTTGTTGACATGCCTGTGCCTTTTTTCTACGCAACCGCTTCTATTTTGATATGACGCACCCACGCCTTTTTTTGACGCGCAAAACAATTCACCAATGGCAAAATTCGGAATTTTGCTGCAAATCCATGCCTAGCGAAAAAATTCAGCCATCGCTGCTTAAGAGCTTTTTACATATGGCTTAATCGCAAACTGCAAATATTTCTGTGCACACTCTGTGGGGCACATTTACAAAGGCACGAATGCTCGAGCGTTAATGCGAACGCTCCGAGCGTATTTTCACCGATTTTTTCGGGCATCCGGACGACTTTTTCGTACGCCGCACGACTTTTTCGGATGCTTGCACGAAAAAATCGGAAAGGTTTTACCACTGTTTACAATTGTTCGGTACGAAAATTTCGTGACTTTCGGATCGCCAATACGATATTTTCGTGACTAATACGATTTTTTCGTAAGCATTTTCGTGATATTTGCGATCTTCAGAAATTTTCGTTTCCAATCCGATTTTTTCCCATTCGTGATTCGGATTCGTGGATTAGTAAATGTGCCCCTGTGTCTGAGTTACATAACAACATTGGTGGCGGAAAAATTAATCACTAAACAGATTTCGCAAATTGACAATATATATCTGCAAAGTGAAAATTGGTGCTATATTTGCACACAACGAACGCACACAGTGGCCAATGTGCAAATCACTGCAATTTGCAAAAAAAAAAAAGGAAAGACGGGCACAGCAGTGCAAAATGTAAGCGTTTAGGGGAAAACATGCTCAAAACGTTCATATGCGAATAAAATATGCACTGCACAAACTTTATAAATGCCCCCCATTGTGCTTTCAACGTATGTAAGAACACAAACTTAAAAAGGGATAAAAGCTTCATGTGCAACTATGAACTATAACCCCCAGGCTGAACGTGTCCAAGGGACTCCCCCCCCATAAGAACCATGGGCATTTTAAAGGACCTGACAGAATCAAATGGCCAAAGCACATGTTCCTACTGAATATTCAATCTGCACATTTGGTACCCAAGAGCTGTCATTATTACAGGCAGCCCTATTCAGTTTTCTGTTATGCAGTATTCTTTTTCAAGGTCATGGAACCAACGTACAGCATATAAACAGTAAAACAATAAAACAAATCAGACACTAGACATGTAACTAATAGACAATAAACAGTGGCTAGGTTTATTTGCTTGTCTGTCATACCATATGTACTGCAATATAAGATTTTTTTTGTGTATAAGGTGGAACCTAAAGTGAAAATTAATATTTAATATGAGCTTAAGGTAATCTTTCTAGATATGATAAATTAAAAATTCTGTATGGTTTGGTAATGTCTGTAGGTTTTGGCAATGATCAAGTATCTACCTCTAAGCAATCTGGCTGTTTTCATGCAGGAGTCAGTCAGAAGCTGATTGACAGTTAGATCTAATACTTTGTTGTGTGCACCCTTTGCCTTGACAATGTGTTCAAGTTAAATTGTCTTTATCAAAATAACTGACTCTGAGACAAAGCTGCAGGTAGAGAGACAGATTGCTGAGAGGGGGATAGTGAAGAATAACAGTACTGAAAAGTTTTAATTGATTATAGATTGATCTCTTCACCTCTTGTATCAGTTATTGGCTGCTTTATATGTTACTCTGTATGTCCAATGTATGTAACCCACTTATTGTACAGCGCTGTGGGATATGTTGCCCCTTTATAAATAAATGTTAATAATAATGTTAATAATTATCTTTAGAAAGTACTGTATTTCCATGACATGAAACTCACAGATGAAACTCACATTAAGGGGAGGATTCATCAATGTTCAAGTCAATTTTTTTTTTCAATTCGATTTTTTTTTGCGCTAAAAAAATCTTAAATTCAAATTATGTTTAAAAAACTTATCCTTGTTAATAAATAAGTGAGAAGTTGATATGCAAGTTTGTTCGATTTTGAAAAACCTTGAACTCACAAACTCGAAAACTGATAAATAAACCCATTTCATGTCGGAAGGAGCCCTTAGTTACTCGGATGTCACCAGGACTTATAGTGAGAGAACCAAGGTGAGGGATCTATGCAGGTGAGGGAACTAGAACTTGTGACAGGAGGAACGGGGAAGAGTAAGCAGAGTCATGGAACAGGCCGGGTACAAAACCAGTCAGTGCAGTACAGAATCATAAATAAGGAGCGTAGTCAAGAAAACAGGCCGGGGGCACAACCAATTAGTGCAGTACAGAGACCAGATCCGGAAGAGTAGTCAATAACAGGCAAAGGTTGGTTGAGGCAGTGATACAGTGGTGGGCAGGGACAAGCAAGGGTCAAGGAACAGAGAATCAGGCTAGAAAGGCACCAAAGAACTATCTAGAATAGACCTACGTTGGACAGCTAAAAATAGAGTGCTGCGCCTTTAAATATTTGAATTTCACGTCACGCGTCTCGTCAAATAAAAAGGAGTAGCGAGCAACACGCACGGAGGGAGGCAGCAGGAGTCCCCGCAGGTGAGGCAGCCACTGCCCAGGTAACCTCACACAGTGACTGGCCACTTATATAACAGTGTAAAATACATTACTTATGTAGGGACCCATAGGGTTAAGCTCCCTATGGTGTTACCCCCTATCTTTTCCTTATCTGTGCTGTAATAGGGCAGAGCCCTCTACACTCAGGTTACAGTTATTAGGCTACCCCCTATAGGTTTAGCCCAGGTTGACCACTCCCCTTGGCAGACTATATAGTGTCTTGCACAAGGAAGTGTCTTCCTCTTTGGCTGCTGTTGTCCTAAGGCTGCATGTCATCGAGCCTGAGACAATTAGGCCCCAGTAAGGAGAACCTGCCATTTGTAAGTCGGGGACAGGGCCCCGTGAATGAGAACAAGCCAGCACAGTCAGTTATATATAATAGCACCCTCTAGGAGTGGTGAGCATAGTCAGCTTATTTAGTAAGGGCAGCACTAGCCCCATCAAAGGAGACTGTAAGGGTTTAGTCTAACCCAGGCTCTGTATGCCTTGCTGTAGGGACCACAGTTAAGACGCAGGATTCAGGCAGTTCCTTACCCTGAACCATAGTTGGCTGGAGGGGATCCGTTCCAGTAAAGGGCATCCATTCCTGGGCTCACAGCTAATACTCTGCATAATCCTTCAAGTGGGTTAGACTGTTCCTAAAGTGTCACATCTGCTGTTATTCTCTGTGACCATTACATCTGCTGTGTCTGTGAGTATAACCCTGCTGCACTATTAAGTTGTGCCTTGTCCAATAAACTTGTACTATAGTTGATCAGCAAGAATCCTCTGGCGTCCATCATTTACTATCTGCACAACACACCTCAGCTAGTTGTAGTTCAACTACACCCTCGCTCCATCCTGATTCTCCCATATAGCGGAGGCTCACCCCTTTGTATTAAGTGTCGCAATGTAACCCATGCTCTCTATATCACTACTAGTCTGGGTTTGTTCCTAAAGGGTCAGAAAAGCGTTACATTTATGGCGCCCAACGTGGGGCCCGAAGGGTTAAATTCATTTTGAAATTTTCAGAGCCATTACCTGAGGGGCTGAGTAAAAGTGTGTGTGTTACTTTAAAAATTACTGACAGGCACTGCCGGACGCGTTAGGTAAAAGGCGCCTGCAGTCCTGATCGAAATTTCAGACAACTAATTGGCCGTGGGTTCGGGCTTGAGGATTCCCCCGTGTAATCCCATTGGTCGGCGGAACTGTCTATCACCGCCCCTTTAACTTTGGCGCTCTTTCTGCGAAATCCCGCGAGAGGCGGGTTGTTTGTGAGATTTGGGCATACATCTTCCAAAAATTGTGACGTCACGGTGGCCATTTTTGGATCGTAACGCCATTGCTAGAGACGTGTGCGTTGCCTCTCTTGGAGCTGAGCCATATCGGGAGTGTTAAGCGGCTGCCAGCACTCACCTTTGGTTTTATCACTTGGCCAGTGCCCATTACATACTGCGGCTGCAGATAGGGACTGGTATTGGCACTCTGCACCGGATTCGCGGCTGCGACCAGTGTGACGACGCCAAAGTGCGCCATTGAACAGTGAGTACCCCACGGCTGTGGGCTACCTCCTTAAGCGGCATCGCTAATCGGTTCGCGCCTGCAACCGATTGAATAACAGCATAGCTGCACTTTGCTACTATTTGCCTGCCTGGGGATCGCGGCTGCGACCGGGTTAGTGGCTACAATTTGCTGTCTAACCAGCTTGATTATTGAGCCCCAGAAGCGCTTAAAGACTTCCTTGTTAATCTGGGACAGTTTGCAACGGGGGTCTAACTTGTACTGCTGCGGCTGCAGAACGCACTTCCAGTTACTTAAGATGGCAGAAGCTGCCGACTCCCGCCGGACTAGCCCTGATAGTGGAGAGAAAGAGACCCCTCTTCATGAACGCCCAGTGTGGCTGGGGACTTATGGGGAGAGGGTAACGGAAGATGGCAGTGTGGTAGTGGAGCCACAGTGTGTCCGATGCCATAGGGCCATTGTACAAACATGGAGGGAATTAGGTGAGCGCTGTCCCCATTGTGACATCCATTGTTGGGTAAGGCCCATGGAGGCCAAGAGAGGGGATACTACCAGCTCTGACAGCCCTAGTACCTCCAGACCAGAGACTCTGACTCTTGCTGTATTATATCCGTCAGAGGCAGCCAGTACCCCGAAAGATTCAAAGGAGGGTGTGCTGCCTAGACCAGAGAGCCCTGAGGATGATACTGATGTTGCATCCGTGGCTATTTCAGAGGCAATATGGCCGACTACCCGGGATATCACGCCTACTGCTGTGTCCCAGACCGAGACTGAATATCAGCTAGCGTCACTCACACTTGAAGAAACAAGTGGGAGGTCTCGGTCCCTAACACCAGAAGGGGCAAGTGTGATTTCCACCCCATCTACAGGGAGTGGTGTGTTTATAAGTGACAAACTAGCACGCCAGCGTCCCATGCCAAATTGGGTGGCCATGGATCTGGGACCCCTCCCACAGAGTACCCTGGCAGAGGGCATTCGCACATTTGAGCCACCAAGGCCCCAGGAAAAATCTTCAAGTAATCCTCCAGGGTGGCCTGATATTCCACCACCACCTCATGTGGTGAATAAAGACACTTCCTGTTGGGTTGCCCAAGGAAGGGCAGATCCCGAGAGGTTCAGAGCTGTCTCAAGAGTGCAAAGGCTCATAAATGAAAGAGTTTACCAATTATGGGGATTTTACATGCCGTATGCCCCTGAATGGGTTTTTGACGAAGTCGACTGCCTGCTGGACGAATGGCTTTATGGTGAGTTAATTCGCCGAGAGGGCCTAATACCAGGAGGGCTATTGCACCAAAATGCCTCAAGGAGAAACCAAGACGCGGAATACCTGTCCAACCTTGCCAGAGAATGGTGGTTTGGGCGCACCGTGTTGAAACATGCCGTCAGGTCCTGTGGAAAGTTTCAAAAGAACCGTAATTTCTCCTTGCTGTCTAACCTTCCCTCAGGTGCGAAAATTGACAAGCCTCATCCGGCTTACTATGTATCCTTCAAGGTCACTAAAGAAAAGTATGACCGCAATCTTCATTGAAAATGCCCATGCCGGTCTGGATCATCATCCCAGATGGGATTTTCCCCCGGGTGGGAGGTGGGTAAGGTTTTGTCCCTTAAAAGTTATAGGGGTTACCCACCGCATTTAGGGCACACTCTTCTTAAAAGGACTGCCGTTTTGCTGCCATAGAGTGTGACCCCTGCTGTTTCAATTTATGTCCACAGTGATGGACTCAAGTTTATTCCTTCTAAGTTTGGAACTCTCCACATTCCTCCAGGAGAGACTGTAAAGTTTGTAAAAAGTTGGGTGAACAAACAAAGACTGCAGCGCCCCACCCCACTACAACTTTTACTTCAACCTACCTCACCAAGGGTAGGACCCATTGCCTAATCCACACCTACGGAGTGCATGTCGGGAGATTCATGAACACTGGGCTAGGGTGGAAGGCCTGGACTTAATAAAGTTGATGGGTGGGAATGTGTCACAGTTTAAATTGTGCCCAATAACAATTTCTTTACAGCCAAGCAAAGTGCCTGGGGACCCCTGAGTGAAGGCAGGATCGTTTCCATGTGTAAGTGTGTGCCTGAGCACCCCTGTTAGTGGTCAGGAAGGTGACTCAAGATTTGCTCTAAGTATTGTGCCTGTCATACCTCTGTTGCAGAGTCAGATGGTATTTCAAGGATCTATAAGTAAAGTGCCTGAGTGATCCTTTGTGACACTCATGATTGTATATGGTTTACAGTAACGTAACTAGTAACGAAACAGTTAATAATTTGTTTAAACCAAAATCTGTTACAGCTAAGAAGGTGCCTGGGAACCTGTACTTCAGGAGCATTTCCCATGTGTGCACTGGAGTGATCCTACAGGACACTGTGTATATGATTTAATAAAAAGTTGCTGTATGTGCCTAACTTTTCTTTACAGCTATCCAATGTACCGGATACTCCTCAGGAGAGGGTATCAGAAACGGATGTAAGGGTACTGTATTTTTGCACTAAATCAATGCACTACTGTTATTGCTTGAAAAGCGTACTTATTGTTATTTACCATTGCCGGGTCGGAATGGATTCTTCCCCCGGGTGAATGTAGGGTCCCATAGGGTTAAGCTCCCTATGGTGTTACCCCCTATCTTTTCCTTATCTGTGCTGTAATAGGGCAGAGCCCTCTACACTCAGGTTACAGTTATTAGGCTACCCCCTATAGGTTTAGCCCAGGTTGACCACTCCCCTTGGCAGACTATATAGTGTCTGGCACAAGGAAATGTCTTCCTCTTTGGCTGCTGTTGTCCTAAGGCTGCATGTCACTGAGCCTGAGGCAATTAGGCCCCAGTAAGGAGAACCTGCCATTTGTAAGTCGGGGACAGGGCCCCGTGAATGAGAACAAGCCAGCACAGTCAGTTATATGTAATAGCACCCTCTAGGAGTGGTGAGCATAGTCAGCTTATTTAGTAAGGGCAGCACTAGCCCCATCAAAGGAGACTGTAAGGGTTTAGTATAACCCAGGCTTTGTATGCCTTGCTGTAGGGACCACAGTTAAGATGCAGGATTCAGGCAGTACCTTACCCTGAACCATAGTTGGCTGGAGGGGATCCGTTCCAGTAAAGGGCATCCATTTTTGGGCTCTCAGCTAATACTCTGCATAATCCTTCAAGTGGGTTAGACTGTTCCTAAAGTTTCACATCTGCTGTTATTCTCTGTGACCATTACATCTGCTGTGTCTGTGAGTATAACCCTGCTGCACTATTAAGTTGTGCCTTGTCCAATAAACTTGTACTATAGTTGATCAGCAAGAATCCTCTGGCGTCCATCATTTACTATCTGCACAACACACCTCAGCTAGTTGTAGTTCAACTACACCCTCGCTCCATCCTGATTCTCCCATATAGCGGAGGCTCACCCCTTTGTATTAAGTGTCGCAATGTAACCCATGCTCTCTATATCACTACTAGTCTGGGTTTGTTCCTAAAGGGTCAGAAAAGCGTTACACTTATAATACAGTAAAACAAAAGAAAATGATGCTGGGCGGGTATTATGAGTTTGGGAGTTCATAAATGTAAAAATATTAATGGATTCTAAAGCCATGGAAATGACTAACCGCTAACACCTAATCCTTGTCTATGTCAATGCCATTCACTGTTTAAACTGTATATATTGCTACCTTTCCAATGTTGAACTATCCGAGTAACTATGGAAAATAACAACCCACTCTGCCAAAAATAGGACAGAGGGAATTATTAGACCTGCATGTGGCGAGAAGCTAGAAGCAGAAATGTCATTTTACAAGAACAAATCAAATTTATTATCCCAATATATAAAAAGTTCAAACATTTCATAGAATATAATTAACAACACGGGATATTGCTTAAAATGTGCAGTAGGTTGTCTCTTTCCACTTTTCAAGCGCATTACAGTAGACTGCCGGCATGATAAAAATTCTTCTTGGAGTAGTGATGTTTTAATTTTTGATCCCTGCAAGGCACCATAAAAGCAGAGAAGTCAGAGGGCCTGATTTACTAAGTAGGCTCAACCCCAGGCAGAAAAAAACATGAAAGCTTGGATGTGTTCAAACACCATACAGAAAGAAAATCCACCTACTTCTACTCCTTCTATTAATGTCACAGGGCAGCCTTGAACTTCATAGCTACCATTGACCAGGCATAAAGTTCAGCGTTCCCTTTGCACATTCACAGAATGATCTCTTGTCAGCACACTCAGCTTTTTGATTCGGTGCAAGTCACATGATTGCCACCAACCAATATGTTACTAATAGACAGTGCCAGACAATATCATCTTTAAAAGCCTTTATTGGAATAAGGGTTCTGACCCAGGTGTTGGTTTAAAACGTCGCTAGTGCCCGGGTCAGAACCCTGATTCCAATAAAGGCTTTTAAAGATGATATTGTCTGGCACTGTCTGTTAATAATATATTCCCTTTGCTCATTGCCTGTTAATGCTAATATATGAGGCAATGGTATTAAATACTGCAGTCTTAATAAAAGTTAAATACAGATATTGGGCCTTGTACATAGAATGCTCAGGACCTGTTACTTTCCAAATAAAGGGTCTTTCTGTAATTTTGATCACCAACATAGGGAGGCTTATTATGATTTTTTAAATTTGTGAAATTTTGTGAGTTTTTTTTATAAATTGAATGAAACAAATTAAGCCATGGAACGGAAAATCATAAATGCATCAAATTTGCATTCTACTCATCATTTCCAATGGGTCTACAAAACGCAAACGTAAATCTTGCCTCTGATGACTCCCGTTGACTTCTGCATAATCTCACAAGCCTTTAGATGGCGACATTTGACATCAGAGTTTCTGGAACATTCCAGTTTTGGAAACCATAATTCGAATTTGGGAGTTTAGATGCAAAAAAAATTGAATCTCAGTTGGATTGTTTTACCTCCAATAAGGATTAATCACCCTTCTAATAGTTACATAGGGTTGAAAAAAGACCAGAGTCCATCAAGTTCAACCGTTCCAAGTAAACCCAGCACACACAGCCTATACTTACCAATCTATACCAACACATACATAACTATATATACCAACATTAATACTAACTGTAGATATTAGTATCACAATAGCCTTGGATATTATGCTTGTTCAAGAACCCATCCAGGCCACCACCTACGCTGCTTCAAATGGAAGCTCCGTAATCTAAATGGGGGGGAGGGGGAGACTCTGGTGCGCTGATCGTTTTTATGGGAAAAAAGAACATCCCCTATCTGCCTATAATCCCCTCTAATGTACTTGTACAGAGTGATTAT
Source organism: Xenopus tropicalis (assembly GCF_000004195.4). Classification (NCBI taxonomy): domain Eukaryota; kingdom Metazoa; phylum Chordata; class Amphibia; order Anura; family Pipidae; genus Xenopus; species Xenopus tropicalis. The sequence goes on from NC_030679.2 coordinate 121,572,617, forward strand.
GTCCCCTCACAAGCGCCCATAATTTAACCTTTCCATCCCCTTTACCAGTTTAGTTGCAGTCTCTGCACTTTCTCCAGCTCATTAATATCCTTCTTAAGGACTGGAGCCCAAAACTGCACTGCATACTCAAGGTGAGGCCTTACCAGGGACCTATAAAGGGGCAAAATTATGTTTTCATCCCTTGAGTCAATGCCCTTTTTTATACAAGACAGCACTTTATTTGCTTTAGTAGCCACAGAATGACACTGCCTGGAATTAGACAACTTATTATCTCCATTAAGGATTATCATCCTTCTAATAATTATAATTATAATTAATAACTATTCCTTTTATAATCTCAGTTGGCACCAAGTACAAGGTAGGGTCTTATTATTATAGAGAAAAGGGAAAAAAATGTGAATTATTTCATTGGTCTCTATGGGAGATGGCCTTACTGCAAATCAGAGCTTTATGGATAAGCATTGCATTCTGCAGGTCTGAATCAAAAAACCTAATTTATTGGTGGAAAATTAGTGGTCCAATGTTTCAGTGTGTGAACTTCTTCAGGTGAACCACTAATTTTTCACCAATAAATTAGTTTTTTTGATTCAGACCTGCACAGTTTAATGCTATTCTGTCATATACTGTATATACAGGTATATATTTTATATATATATGGATTAAAATGTAGAAATCATTTAATTATACGCAGTTATAAAAGTAAATAAAAAGTAAAGTTGATCTAATTTGACTTTTTGTCATGTTTTCTAAGTAGCCTAATTAGGTCTTAAGAAATAGTAATCTGCAGCTTTGCAATATGCTGAAACAGCATCTCTTTTTAATTACAACATCCTAGATATGCTTGGTTCATTTTCAAGAGTTTTAATGAACGATGCAATAATAGCTGCTAAGTTTGCTAAAGGACTGGTAACCCATGGCAACCAATCAACAGGTAGTTGAAAAAAATGTGATTGGATGCTATGAGTTGATAGACTTAAACAAACTAAAACAAATGTCATTTTTATTTGTATATATGTGTATTCTATAAATCATATGGTTGAATAGAGAAGAAATTTTAATGTACATTACAGTATGTGAGGATGAATATCGAAAATATGTATTCTTACCTGAAATTGTATTTTATTTTTCAGGAAAAGAGCACATAACAGTTAACAGCAGTGAACACTATGAGATCTTGTACATAACTGACATGGGGATTGATCTCAATCAATCAGGAAGTGGTTGATCACAACCTGAACAAATGAGAGTGCCTTGATCTCCTCTTTCCCTTTCCAGCTCTGTTATCAGCAATCTAATGAGAAGAGAAAAGGAAAAAATCAATACTCTCAAGAGGATCACAAACTGAGGAAGGATCACAAATTGATGCAGAAGAATACCTTAAAAGAATGCTGCCACAGGGAAACATGTTTTTACCAAAACACATTAAAGTTAATAGCGCTGCTCCAGCGGAATTCTGCACTAAAATCCATTTTTTTAAAAGATCAAATACTTTTTCTTATATTTAATTTTGAAATTCGACATGGGGCTAGCCATTTCCTGTGCTCTGATAAATTTCAGTCACACTTTGCTGCTGCGCTACAAGTTGGGAGTTACTGTATATCACCCCGCTCCCAGCAGCCGATAAGCAGAACAATGGGAAGGGAGCAAGACAGCAGCTCCCAGTAGGTATCAGAATAGCACTCAATAGTAAGAAATTCAAGTCTGGCTTGGGACTCCTCCAGTTACATGGGAGTAGGAGAAACAATAGGTTACCTGAAAGCAGTTCTAATGTGTAGCGCTGGCTCCTTCTGAAAGCTCAGACTCAGGCACAATGCACTGAGATGGCGCCTACACACCAATATTACATCTAAAAAAAATACATTTATTGGTTGAAGAATACAATTTGAAATGGTAGAGTGAATTATTTGCAATGTAAACAGTGTAATTTAGTTGTGAACGGATAGTGCCTCCATGGGCTAATAGCACTGCTGGTACTGTTCTGAGTTTTAACAAGTGGGTCCTTAAGCAAAACTGCCTATACTGCATCCCAATAATTCAGGGTGACTTCAGGCTTTTCTCTGCTAGCTAAAATATTACTGTGGAAAAACTACCCCATGTGCCACTAGCCTGAATTAGCTTGTACAGTAAATGATATATAGATATATACACACACTATGCACTTGTAAATAATGTTACATTGACTTCTATGAACAATAACCTCAGATCCTAAATACATTACACAGTCAGTCAAGTAGTGGCTCCCAAAATATATTTAACACAGTGAGGGACAGTGGGAACTTTAGTCCCAAATACATTAAATACAGTGAATAACAATGATTTCTGATACCCCAGACCCCCTTACCCTTCCAAAAAGCAGGTTTCCTTAAGGCTGAAGATTTCATCATTGTACAGTTCATAACAAGTCAGAAGTCATTTGGATGAGTGTTTTGCTATTACACCACTTTGGTTGTATTGACATTGCATTATTAACACTGGAGACGAACATTATCAGTGATGTTGCCCATAGCAATCAATCAGGTCTTTGCTTTTTTCTTCCAACTTGTAGGTAACCATTCAAATCTGGTGCTTATTATCCAATGTTAATAATTATGCCCCTAGTAGGGGAAACAGTGGTTGATATGACAGTAGTTCTATTCCATAGAGCTGGCTCCTTCTGAAAGCTCAGACAATGCACTGAGATGGCGCCTACACACCAATATTACAGCTAAAAAATACATTTGTTGGTTCAAGAATAGAATTTTAAATGGTAGAGTGAATTATTTGTAAACAGTGTAATTCAGAAATAGAAAGTACACCATAAAAATCATGACAGTATCCCATTAAGCCACTTTAACCATAAATGCAGCCAGGCATCAGCCACAGGAACAATAGCTGCACAGGGACACAATCGTCAAAAAAAAATATATAGGCATGGGGCATAGGGCATGAAACACCAGTAACCAAATAAAACTTGGCACTCAGCACCTGGATGAGACGCCATCAGTCCCTGCCGGCATTCCATGTGAGACATCCTAAGCCACCAGACCAGTACTGAGATGGAGAGAAGATGCAGAGAGAAGCTTCATCTAAATCATTGGCAATACACATTTGCAGGTACAGACAATCCCTCTACTCTTGTTAGTAAGTTTTAAGGTGCCCATACACCTTAAGATCCACTCGCTTGGCGATGTCGCCAAGCAAGCTGATCTTCTCCCGATATCCCCAAACTACGGGTGGGCGATATCGAGAGAATCCAGGCTAATTCGATTGTTTGCCCCTGGGGCCAAACAATGGGATTATAATGACGGGTATAGGCAAAGTCGGTCCGGGGGCCCACATCAATAAGCCGATGCAGTCCCCGATCCGACTAGATTTTCTAACCTGCCCGATTGAGATCTGGCTGATTTCAGGACAGATATTGGTCGGGCAGGCCCATCGGTAGTGCCCATACACAGGCCGATTAGCTGCCGTATCGGTCTAAGGAACCGATATCGGCAGCTAGAAATGGCCCGTGCATGGGGACTTTAAAGGAGAAGGAAAGGCAAAGTCACTTGGGGGTGCCAAAATGTTAGGCACCCCCAAGTGACTTGAATCGCTTACCTTTTACCCCTGTTAGGAGAGAACAGCACCAGGTACCTGTAGTGAGCGCTTCCTCCTTCCTGTATCGCTCGTGTGTGCATGCGCAGTAGAGTGAAAAGCCAAACTTTGAACAGAGAAGTCGGCTTTTCACTCTTCTGTGCATGTGCCTATTGTGTAGTCGCAGCGAATTGAGGGCGGAAGGAGGAAGCGCAGCGCTCCAGGTACCCCGGGCTGGTGCTGTTTTCTCCTAACAGGGGCACCAGCCCGGGGTACGAGGTAAGCGATTAAAGTCACTTGGGGGTGCCTAACATTTTGGCACCCCCAAGTGACTTTGCCTTTCCTTCTTCTTTAAGGGAAATTTCCCCCGATCAACAGGCCTATAGGGTGGTTGATCACGTGCCTACTCTTTCTTTTCCTACTTGTAGGAAGGACAGAATGAAACACTGCTTACTGGGGAGGTGGGTCAGTCTACAGACTCACTGGGGGTCATTTATAGAGTTCTCTGTTGTTCTTCTGTTTTACACATTTTCTTCTAAACACTTGCATTTTACGTTGCTGTGCATGACTTTCCCTTTTCTGTAAATAACAGTGATATGCACATCACTCACAAAAATTCCCGAATGAGATTGAGGTTTTTGTGAGCATGCCTTCTGTGCATGTTTATTGCGTGTATTTATAGCACCGATTTTCACTTTGCGAATATAAATTTGCAATTTGCAAAAATCACTTTAGCACCACCAAAGTTGTGGCTCACACACAGAGTGTGCGCAGAAATATTCACAATTTGCAATTATGCCATATTTAAAAAGCACTGTGAAAAAATGTGCAATTTTGTTTGAGCTGCACAAAGTTTATAAATGAGCCCCACTGATTAAATGCTTGTATTATTTGTGTCCTACCAGGAGAAGAACCTGTTAAGCTTTATATTCTGTGTGAGGTTGAGTTTTTTGCATGCATGCCTACTACAAATATCAGTAAATGCAGGCTTTTTGTAAGTTGCAATTATTAATACTTGTAGTAGCTACAGTATGCAATTAAAAAAAGTCTCTATAAAAATACATTTTCTTGCTAGCCTGGTCTATGGAGGATGCTGAGGGCTCCACACAGTGCACTGGGTCCCTTCATTTACAGAGCTAAGTTCTGTATTCTTTGATAAATATACTCTGTGTTTTAAAGAAGAAGGTACAATAAATACTTGAGGGTTTCTAGCAATATTAAAGTCACTTACTTGGTACCTGGCTGAGTGCTGCACCACCATATTCTTTTGTTCTTGGGGGGCACATACGAAGTACAATAATCTCAGAAAAATGTCGATACTGCATATGAGGACGTCTGGAATATACCAAATAGATGTAAGTAATAGCTTCCACATAAAGAAATATGTTTTTCATTATTTGATTAAGATCAAACTGAGAGAAGTGAAAATGGCGAGGACACTTTTTTCAGTCAAAAGAAAAGAATACAGTCAATAGCTGTTTTTTTTTATGTTTCATGAATTGTGGATATAGCATCGTTATTAGGGATTCATTATAGCAACCTATGCTATGTCACACACTGTTCCTTTAATAGAGAGTCACTTCTGCAACGCCGGCCTCTTGAGAAAGCTATAGGTATAGCGAAACAGTCATCGTCTCAACTACATTGAGACCGGGTCCCTTAATGTTTTTTTTCTTCTGATGGCGCCATAACCGACTATAGCAATGGTGGTGACTTTGTCAATTCGGGTACGACTGCTCTCCAGTGGGGTTTGGACAGCCAATATAATACTGATAAAGGTTACTCTATGCTGGTCATTGGGGGAGGAGGGCACCAAGATGGCAGCACTTTGTCTTGGTAAAGTATCGTCATGTGCGCTTGTGTATTTGTGCTTTCCACACAAAGACATTTTTGCAAGCAATGGTTTTATGTACTTGGTACCTTTCATGCCCTGAGGCATAGTGGAACAAGGGATTTACAACCTCACATTATACTTCAGCAAGCAATGTAGAACTGAGCGCACCATCATTTTTCAACCCCCGGACACAGAGTCACGATGACTAAATCACCATGTGTTGCAGTGACTGCAGGCGGAATGAATCTCCTGTTGAAGGATTTCCCTCCATCCACTGCAATAGGAATATTGTATATCTGCACTAAATCTTTAGAGTCCTCTCATGTTATTAATATTTTAGGTGTACAGATATTCCTGACTATTCTTATATTTATGAATTTAATACATGGCCACATTATGCCTGAGAAACCCAGCTACTGTATTGATTTGATGCCCCCAAAGGTCACCATTGCTAAGCACTAGGTCTCAGGGCACTGTTACTCATTTAGAGTCATTGCCCCGTGGATTGGAATCCTGCGTATGCCCTGAAATACTTTACTAAGGGCCAAATGTTATATCCTTAATGGCAGGCATTTAATAAACTTAAGTGGTTTCTAAGACAAGCCCATAGTTTTGCCTCCCTGTTCCCCATTTTGTATAGGTCTGTGTGAGAGTTCCAGTGTCCAGCAACTTTATACAGGTATGGGATCCTTTAACCGGAAACCCATTATCCAGAAAGCTCCGAATTGTGGAAAGCCCGTCTCCCATAGACTTAGTTTTAATCAAATAGTTCAGAATTTTAAAACTGATTTCCTTTTTTTCTGTAATAATAAAACAGTACCTTGTACTTGATCCCAACTAAGATATAATTACCCCTTATTGGATGCAAAACAATCCTACTGGGTTTAATTAATGTTTTATTGATTTGTTAGTAGACTTAAGGTATGGGGATCCAAATTACGGAAAGACCCCTTATCCGGAATACTCTTGGTCCCGAGCTTTCTGGATAATGGGTCCTATAACTGTACTAGTAAAAGTGCAGCTCTCTGTGTCTAACACAGAGAAAAGGGTTAGTTTCATTAAAGGCATTCTGCCACAGGAAAACATTTTTTTTCAGCTAATAGCGCTCCTCCAGCTGAATCCTGCACTGAAATCCACTTTTCAGAAAAGAAAACAGATTATTTTTTTTTCAATATTTCTTTTTGAAATTTGACATGGAGCTAGACATAGCCATACTTTCCCAAGTACCCCCAGTTATGTGACTTGTGCTCTGATGAACTTCAGTCACACTTTACTGCTGCGCTGCAAGTTGAAGTGATATCCCACCCCCCTTCCAGCAGCCGGTCAGCAGAACAATGGGAAGGGAGCAAGATAGCAGCTCTCTGGTACCTTTGCTGAATGATTTAGCTGTCTGAACTGACAGCACCTCAATGTCTTTTTTTTGTAACATATTTTTATTTTTGTTTATAGAAGCATATTACATTAGCATGTGTCAATAAAAGTATACATTTCAAAAAGCAAAACCATGCACAGTGTGTCTTCTTTGCTAATGAATATCCTGCGAATCAAAAAAAAAAAAAGAAAATGGAAAAAACTGTTGTAAAACATCACAGAACATTGCAGCCTTTCTATGTTCTATGTTAAATGGCTCCTAATCCACAGAACGCGGAAACATCTCAATCCTCATTTTTGTAAGAAATCTTGTGCAATTACAAACGAAAAAAAATTCTTCTATAACTTTCAATTAAATAAAGATTTTACAATTGGATAACGACAGCTCCCACTCACTTTTACATGACCTCGCCAGCTTTTATATAGTGATGTTTTGTATTAGAGTTTTTCAGGGTTTTCACTGCACTAAGGGGCAAATTTACTAAATCATTTCTCATTTTTTAAAATTTTCGAACTTGACCAAACTCATTTCCTCAAATGTCTAACATTTACTAAAAAAATCCAATAGGAAAAGTCTATGCGACTTTTCTCTGTGAAAACCCGACTTTTTCAAATTGTCGCTGTGAAAACTCGACTTTTTTGAGTTATTGTACGAAACAACAGCATCAAAAATCCGAAACCTCTGTCCTGACATCTTCAAGGAAAGGGACCTCTGTCACTGCCTTCTACATGAACTCAGCAAGTTATTCCGGTGAGTTGACGGATACGGATTTTTAGCCGTTTAGACGCATAATAAACTTTTAGCGCTAAAAATCAGAATCGAGAAAAAAAATCCGATGGTTAGTAAATGGGCCCCTTAATGAATATCACATTTTTAGTGGTTTAGACTAACTGGCAAATTTTTTGTGCTAAAAAGTAAAGTTTGGGGAAAATGAAAAATATACCAATGTTAATAAATGCGACCCTTAAACGCAATCTAGTATTTTTTATTTTTTTATTAGTTGAAAAAAACCTTAATTGCTATAAAAATTGCATTGTTCCATTCATTTTTAAAAATCTAACTTTAAAAAGGAGTCTAAAAATAAAAGAGTTTAAATGCCAAGAATATACCAACCCAGGGTTGGACTGGGGTGTGCAGGGCAAACAAGGGCTAGTGCCCTGGTTGCCCCCATACCCCCAGGGGCCCCGTTGCTCGCCTCCCCCGGAGCGCATATATGTTATACTTATCTTTAGTGCTTCGGGGGAGGAAGATTGGAGGGGGAGCAGGTCTGGGTTGCGGGGTCCACTGGGTTTTCTCCCATTGCCCCATTGGCCATTTTGTATTCTTCAATTTCATTACATTTGTCCCGCACCCTGCCAAAAAAGGATATAGATCCATTATTGAGGCAGAAGTAGTAGTAAAACCATTTCAATCCAGGAATACTAAACCAGCCCTGATTAAAATGGTTTATTTCTAATATTACTTGATACCTAAGATGCTATATTGGGACACATGCAGAATGCTGAAGGACTGCACTGATTCCTTTACAACTCTGCAGTGCCCTATGCATATTTAATAAAAGTCTTACTTCTCTATGCAGACAGATGGTCGGCAACATATTGCAAAGCAGATACTTTGCAGGCCTTTCTGATGGTAAACAATTTCAAGGGCTAGTTTGCCAATCAGCTTAGATTATGCAGGTAAAAGGAGATAAAACTTTATTAGGTTTCCTTTGGTTACAGGATAATGATAGCTGGATATTTACCACACAATTAGGAGCAGTTTTTTTCATATAGGAAAATATTTGCATTGGCATTAGCGCTGACATATCTAAGGTACACATATTCCATATGTTGCCAACTCTTAATCTTGACCTTTAAGAATGTTCGGAGGAACGCCGGAAACTCTGACGGCAGCGCTGACATTAAATCAAATTGTCCCCATTTATTTATTTATAGCTCAATTTCACCTGCTTTATTTATTGAGACTTCAAAGGCAATGTAAGAGGAACGCATTAAGCTAATTGCCATTGTTCTACATTAACTGGTTTCTTGTGAGGCTAATTAGACTTACACAGACCATTCATAACAGAACAGGAGCATAGTTAATATTCTGTACAGCTGTAATTTCCCCTTAAAATGAAATGCTAATATGAGCCTTTCATCCATTGTGTATAGCTGTCTGTCTGTGAATAGTGAGACAAATCTTGCACTTAGGCACACAATATAATGTGTAGTATTATGCAGTGCTAATTGTAAGTCATATAATTCCCCCCCAACCTATTTGCGATCTCATTAAGTATTTATTGCACGTGGCATTGTTATTGGAGAATGTGCTGGATTTGGATATCGTTTCATCTTAATTACTAATTCCCATAGGAAGAAGCAATGCCATGCTGGTTAAGCTTTGACTTAAGGAATGCAGCCAACTGCAATTAGAAGCGTGTGGTGCCAAATCAAAAGAAAAAAAAAGGGCACACAGTTGCAAAGTTCCCAGGGGTCACTTACTTTGATCTAGACTCACAGCTAAAGAGCACCCCTCAACATTTGCATCCAGGGTCTGACTTCTAGACTGGAAACCTATCTCTAGATGCTCCATTGTATGTCTGGATGACACACATATTAGGGGAATTATTTGAGATCCCAAATTTTCTCTTCCATGGGTCTAAGATGGTAAAAAATATTAATGTGAAATACAGCAATCCAACAACGTAAAAGGAAATACAAAGCTTAAAAATAGCGGCTCTTTTTCATAGACTATTCCTGGATTCCCAATATATGGTGTGAAATCATGCACAAAGAGAAATGCACAGCTTTATAAATACACCATTTTTGTACACCTTTTTTCAGTGCAAAATCATTTTGCACAGCTTGATAAATAGACCTCCTAGTATAGCCCTACATTCACAAGTTAAGGCTGATGCCACACCATACGCACCATATGCTCCTACCTGTGCCTGCACCTGAATGAATGGAATACACATTCTCTGATGTTTGTATGCGGATTTCGGCTACATGTGCCTGCACCCAAGCGTATTTCATTCATTCAGGTGCAGGCACAGGTAGGAGTGTATGGCGCATATTTTCGGCAAGCGTTTTTCAGCATTAGCCTAAGGTGGCCATACATGCTCGTTTGGTGAGGTTGTGAAGGAAGGTCTAGAAATACCGTGCCCATCAAGATCCTTTGTTGCAGGAGGGAAATTTGCCCAACTTTGGAAAACAAAGCAATGCATATGTCTTCCCATCGGCGATTCACTTTATTGCCGGTGGGATGGTATTTCAGGGAGATTAGTCGCCCACGGTAGCCGAGATTTAACTGCGGGTGACTAATTGGCCATTGGCCATGGCCCTAAAGGCATTCCTGTACTTACTGCCTGCTATAGGGCTGAAGGTAAGTAGGGGGCTCAGTTGCCGCCTGTACCTGCTGTCTCTCCCTAAATGGCATAAAGGCTTGGATGTTAGGGGACAGGTAGGGTTGCCCCTGTGCCTCCCCTCTACCCACCCCTCATGTATACAGTATTGCTGTAAGCAGGCAGCATGTAGGGGCATACACAGGTCTCTGCACTTTATTTTGGAGCACAGAGACCAGCCGCTATTCACAAAGTGCAGGGTGCAAGTGTATACAAAACATGTCCCTTATCATCCATGAAAAAAATCATGAAAAAATTTGCTCTCATTGGAGTAGTGAGTTACTAAAAGCATTTTTGATTCCTACTAGTTCAAATATATGGTGGTTAAATAGCACCTACAGGAATGTATCTGTTGAGACCCATGTACTACAAACACCTTGCCCAGGGAGATGCTGGATATCAAGCTACATTCTGCCCCACTGAGAGCACACAGCACATGGGGTGAGTTTTACACTCCTTTTCAGTAAAGTCCATTGGAAATATATTGCTAATAAGGACAAAAAGCAACAAGAAATCATAGTGTTAGCATTTTGTTATTGAAGACATGATAAATCTCAGCTTGAGGCAGAATAAGCCATTAATCCCGCGCTGCATTTACAAAAATGATTTGCTGATTTCCTTCCGCTCAGGCATGTGCAGATTCATTTTTCCTAGGCCATATCACTTTGCATTAATAACTCTTATCTGGCACGGCCTGAAGTGTATTAGAAATGTTCAAATAAATTGTATTGACTCTATTTCCTGTTCCAAGTTACTGACATCTGTATGGAAACAAATGACATCAGTAATTCTAGCATTAAAGATCATTTAGTACAAACATATGAAGTAATGGCTCTTTGCTGTTCTACAAGGAAGCAAATAACCTGGTATCTGAACAGGATAATATTACTGTTTTAATAACAAGGAATCCCCTTGAACCCAGGCAGCTGTCTAGGGCCCTAGAGGGGAAGGGGCACACTTGCTGTTGACTCATAAAAGTAACTGTTTAACAGGCCTGGACTGGCAATCTGTGGGTTCTGGCAAATGCCAGAGGGGCTGCTGTAAGATGCCATAGACACTCACTATTTATTGGGCTGGTGGGGGGCTGTTTGGGCCTCTGTGTAGTTGAAATGCCAGGGCCTATTTTGAAGACCTGTCCAAGCAATAGCATTAGTAAAGAAATGTCTGGTACAGGCAGTGGGTTAGGGAAGTTGTGGTGGTAAAGAGCCAGGGAGTGAGACTGATGGTGGGGCAGTAGTGAACAGGGGTGCCAGGCCAAGTACCATCGCATCAGGTACAACTACTACTTCGATTGGCTCTGCTGCCACCTTACCTTCTGTGGTAACTTGGTGTGAGCATGTAGAGCATGTGTTGGTGCATGGTGTCGACATGGTCAGTATTATACCAGCCTGTCCAGTAAAGACTATCAGGGAAGGTAATGTTGCTGCAGGGTGGGATGCCCCCATCATTCCACAGCTTCCCCGGCACCTCTTTAAACTTGGTTCATGAGTAGCACAGAAATCGAAAAAGTTCTGTACTACACATGCACCATATCTGAAATTTTGAATTAGGTGCAAAGATGTCTCTGTGACCCTGGGCAAGGCACTTTTTAAAGAAGAAGAGTGGGAAAAGAGGAGGGTGTTTATCAAATTTGCATGTGCAGGGTGACCCTAAACCAATAGATCTGTGGGTAAACCCACGGGTTTGAAATTTGGGCAATCACTTCAGGTTCAGGTTTGGCATGGGTCAAAAGCATGAGTAGAAGTAGTGTACAGAGCAGGAAGATGTGGGTATGCAGGGCCAGAACTAAGGGTAGGTAGAAGAAGCATGGACCTAGGGTGCAATAGTGGGGGGAAGGGCACCAGGCACTTACCTCTTCTGTCTTCCTACTCCAAGCCCTTGGTCTCAACTGCCTGCTCATCACTGATACCTGTCCCCGCTGTGTTGCCATTGCACTTGCTGATGCACTCCTCCTGCACCGTCTGTGTGTGTGTGTAGGGAGGAAGGTGGCCAAGCAGGTTGCCTAGGGCACGTGGTTGGCTAGGCCCAGCACTGCAGGTATGTATTGGGTGTGGGTCCTACAATGGTGACATTTTGTGGGTTAGAGTTGGGTGCAGGTTGAGTTTTTCCTGACCTGCACATCACTGAGGACTCCCATTGGGGCATATATATCAATGAGTGAAAGTCCAGTCCAGCACAGGTTGGCAGAGGGAAATTTTACAACTCTCTATTGACTTGTACAGGAGTTTTAGATGCATATTTATCAAAAGGTGGCAACAAAGCAAGATCTTTACAAGTGAACAGAGAGAGTGGGGACATTTCCTTTTGCTGCCCTGTGGTGAACTCTAGTTTTACTTTGTGATTAATATGCCCCAACGACAGATGTATCGAAGCAGATGAATGCGTTCTGCCGCTTTGAGCATTCAAACACCATTCTGTTTAGCGGCCTGAAATTACAATTCCTGGTGCAAATTGCAAGCGGGGATTAATGTTTTCATCAAATCTTTTCCATTTGTACCAGTGCGGAAATGAGATTGCTCAATCTGACAGGTTTGTTTTCAAAATGTTTATTGGTAAAAGAAAAGCAGAAAGCATGGGTACATCACGTCTCAGATTTACAGTGGGCATTGCTTCTCCTCCATGCCATTTGCAATTCTGTGGGATCCTGGGATTGATGAAGAATGATGCCTGGCTTATATTATGGTACATTAAAAGGGACATATATGTCAATTTAGTTTAATTTGTTGAAATACATAATGTTTTGCTTATAATTAAAGGTAGCACTATATTAAGCATACTTTTCAGTTGTACCTTTTGTTTAAAAGTCTGAAAAGCAACCAGGTCCCGCCCCTTTCTCTTACTTTTGTGTTTGCCCTCCTCACTCATTTCCTGTGACGCCACCGGCACTTTAAAAAAAAAATTGCAGTTATGGAAGCACCTGATCCAATCTGGGGTCAAAGGAATTCTAAGATGAAGCAGGGGCAGGCTTGTTTATCTAACAGCCTGACATTTGACCTGCAGCCCCTCGGACCACCAATGATTAATAATTTACTAAATTGACTAGCTGCACCATGCCTGCTGTGTCTGTTTCAGGGAGGGAGATGGGGTGGGATGCACAGGGCTGTTTCAGACCCTGCTGCCGCTCAGAGCATAGTTGTGCTCTCTGCACTAGGAGAGCAGAAATTCAGATTGTAAAATCAGAATTTTGGCTGTGGAAGTTACCAGGAGCGGCTTTGTGCCACCCCCAGTTACCTATGGGGCGCTGTGGAACCCGAGGCAAGGTTCTCAACTTGCTTGATGACTGGAGAACCCCTGGGGGTGCTGGTTGGGGGTAACACATATAATAAAAAAGGAGCAGCAGTGAGTAGGAGAACATTATAAGAGAGAAGGGAAAAGAAAAGTTGAAAGTGTGAATATTGCAGTTAACAGAATGGAGGAAGGAAAAGAGAATTGTAAAATAGTAAAATGGTAAAAGAAAAAGTGAGGGGATTCTAAAATTATATGAAAAAAGAATAATGGATAATGGTGTGGGGACTGGAAAGAATACTGGCTCTCAATCAACACGATAGTGGGAGAATGAAGACATGCCCCACTGCATTGTAATCAAGGGGGAATATTATACTAAAAAATGTGTTAAATGAGAGCTCACCACAGAAAAACTTACCCACTTTCTATTAATTCCTAAGGGATTTTTAGAAGTGTATTTATCAATGGGGCAAGCTAGAGTCCACCATTTGATAAATATCACCTGATACTACAGGTGAATAGGCTTAAAAGACGAAAAGGACAAAGAAAGGAATAGGTAGCAGTTTTTAATTTACTTTTAGAAATTACTTATTCCTATCCCCCATTACCTAGGTATAAGAGACACCTGCGTAGGGCACAATGTTGGGGGGGGGGCGCTTGGCAGGTACCTCTCCTGCATACCCCTAGTTCTGGCCATCTCCCCCCTCCACTGCCGATCTGCACCTTCTCCTCCCTGTATCCTGTACCAGATAAAGCAGAGGATTTGGATGCGGGTGTGGCCAAGCAGATGCAGATGTCTCAGGTGGCCTTTTCACATTGGCACTGAACATTTAGAGAGATCTTATGTGGCTTTGAAGTTCTAAGAGTGTCTGAAGTCAAAGCATCGCCATCAAGTCATGAAAAGCAGTTCTAAATGACACTCAGCATGAAAGAGTTATTATCTTAGTTATTGTTTCATTTCAATCAAAGCTTTGTGACTTCAAGTGAACATTTGACTAACTGGGACTTAATATCTGCGAAATCCAATCATCTGACAACACAGGATTATCGGCAAAGATCCTGGCACGCGTTCAGATGCTCATCACTCCCAGCACTTACACATTCTGGCTGTTTCAGCATCACAGCTTTGCTTCATTGTCACTTCTTTTCTTCCCCAGGCAAATGCAGCATATGATTTACCCTGAGCTTACTACAGGTGCAAATTGAAATGCTTCATAGGATAATGGCGGCTAGGAAACTTCAAAGCAGCATTCATTCCCCCCACCGCCGGCTCAACCCCTTATGAGTTATAACCTGTTATAGACAAAGGCGACGTGTATCCTGCTAAATTCCTTGGACTTGTATGTACCACCTCATAAGTTGCCTATTGCCAAACTGTGGAATTGATTCAGGGCATATTTATAAAATGATTTGTAGGGGTCAAAGTGGGTTATTTTCCCTACTGGTTTAGGAGGTCCCAGTTCTGTTACCTATGCCTTGTGGGAGGTAGGTTTTAGCAACTGTCCCGGGGGATCTTGTGATTGCAGTTCATGTCCATAGGTAATATAATGGGAGGGAGAATATGGCTCTTTCTCTTTGGACTCCACCTGTTAGCAGGGGTTGGTGTGCTGGGGAGTCTGGAACACCTACTATCAAGTCTGTGACATAAAAGAACCAACCCGTTAGTAAAGTAGGAGAGCAGGGATGATCAAGGTAAAGAGAGTGGCTAGCAGCTTCTGTCTGGCTCATAGTAGTTGTAAGTTACAGGAAAAGCAACATTTGGCTGTAATATGGAGGTAGTTCTCCAAGGTGACACCTGCCTAGCAGAGGTACTGCAGGAAAAGGGCTAGTATTATCCCTGAGATTCTTCCACTGGAGGGAATCCATTACATGAAGGTATGTCTAATTAGTGGAACTTATTTTTCATGATTCTAGCTCCTACGCCTATGAAGGTTTGAAGCACTGTATACTGTGAAACTTTTACTATACCACTTATGCTATGCCACCTATTTTGCTTAATCAATATTCCTACAAATATACAACATTGACTCAACATTGAACAATGTTTCTAGTTTTATAGGCACTAAGAAGGCAGATCCACTGTCATAATAAACCACCCCCTCCATCTTTGCTTAATGTTATATATAAAGGTATTTTTTCTGCTTTATATAGTAAAACTACTCTACGTTTGAGTGTGTAGACCCACCTCAATTCATGTATATAGCCCTGCCTATGAATGTAATAGCATGGCATATCTTACATGTATGTAAGATAAAAAATATTTATGTAACATGCTCTTTTTACTTTCTATGACCTCAAATAACTCCATGCATAGATAAACAGTTCTGAGAAATTAACTCCTTTACTTATCTGTCCTGATCCAGTTTGTCCTCTGATGAAACCGACACGATAAACACATTTCTGCCTCTAGAATGAGTGGCCTTTCTTTTAACTTTATTATATATATACACAGAAAATGAGAAAGTGAAAGGCTACAAATTACTGCTGCAGACAGATTGCCAATAATTCCTCTAGCCAACTGACTTCTTAATTACCCTTCATTACTACTTTTCACATGTGGCTACTCAGTCCAAAAGGGGTTTTCTTTTCAAGGGCCTTCTATTCCTGTCCCAGTGACAGTGTGTAATAGAGTCGTCTGGCAGGTTTGCTATTTTGTCTTGTGGAAGTAAAAAGAAAAGGCTGAGTAATGTATGATACAGGGCTAGGGCTTGCAGCTTGGGTAACAGAGGGGAACAGCTGATTGAGAGGTGAAGGACACAGGCAAAATAATATAAGCAGTGGAAATCTGTCACTGCATTTACTAAGCAAAGCCTCAAGATTTTTTCTTTAATCTTGAATTCTCCCACACCGACTTTGTAACGTTTGTGCTTAAGCCACTGGATATTAACTTCAAGTGCAAACTTTCCATATCTGACAGTATTCATTGAGAGGACACGGTAAATATGTAGATAGGGCTAACCACAAATGCCGTTGGCGGCACTGTCAGAAAACAACAGTATTTTGCATGCTTTGAACTGCCAGGACAGTTAGCAAGGAACAGCCCTAGAAATATTTAATACAAATATACCTTAAAATATGCTGCGTGCAGTGTTGGTCGGAGCCTCCTAGGGTAAATCAGAAAACCTAATCTCTGGGACCCACTGTTTATTATTTGAAATAAAACATTCTAAATACAGAATATAACATTCTAAATATAGAATATAACATTCTAAATATAGAATATAACATTCTAAATAAATATATCAATTAGGTGACTAAATATATAGTTTATATAATAAACAACTGATGGGGCCCACTAGGGCCTGGGTCCACTGTGACATTCCATGTTACTCTGGCAGGCCAGTCCAACCCTTGCTGTGTGAATAGCTGCACTGAAACTTAGGCAACCATGACTTATACATATAGGGTTGTAAAGGGATGACCCTGCACAGCCCTGTAGATATCAGGTGCACAGCTCCTGGTGTATAAAAGAAAGAAATGGGAAAGATGTAGTCTAGTGCCTAGGATAGGAGACAACAGTCAACACAGATCTCTGTGACAGGAGACCTTAGAAGGAACCACATCAGAGGACTAGCAAGTAAAGTGTTGCTCCTGGAGAACAGAGTTAACTAGCTTGTTCTCCAGGAGCACAAGGCAGTGAGTGGTTATTTACTGAGCACATTTAGGAATCACTGAGGAGTGTAATTGGGGTTAGGCTGATACACCTTACCAACTGCTCCTCCTCTGCCATGCAATTATGCCAAACCTTGAACTGGCTTCCAGGGGCTGTGCCCCTTCTCTGGAATTCTCTCCCACGTTCTGTCTGACTTTCTCTCAAACTCTCTGCCTTCAAAAGATCTCTTAAAACACATTTATTTAGAGAAGTATATCCTCATTTTATTTAGCACAACATCAGTGTGCTGCTACATGCAATACATATGCTACACCTCTCACTTTTTTCTGATCTTGCCATTCCTACACCTTGGGCCCGATTCACTAAAGTGCGATAAAACGTGCGCTATTTTTAGTGTGCGCTAAAAAATTTTTTAATTTTTTTAAATTTTGGCGACTTTTCGCACAATTCACTATAAGCATACTCGCGCTATTTTACGGGTGGTATTTCATGCGATAGTTTTGTTGCGATAAATAGCGTGCGCGGTATTTTCCGCATGCACGCTATTTATCGCATGCGCTAATTGTCGCGACATTACGCACGCAACAATCGGCAGCATAAAAATGGCGACATTTTGCCCTGGGAGAGCACAGAGTGCTGTATAAAAGTTTATTTGCAAAAAAAACCGCAAAAAAACAATAAAAATCTAAGTAAGAAAAAAAAAGAAGTGCTAGAGATAATAAAATGGGGGGGGGGGGGCATTTAAGAATATTTAGCCAAATACTTAGGGGTCCGTTAGCTAAAGTGGCTTAAATTAAGTGGGAGATTTTAGACACAGAATAAATGGCAAATATGTTATGGGCACTTTATTGAACGGGGACAAATATAAAATTGCAATTATTCTGGCAACAAAACATTGGATTGGCAGTTATCCCACTCGCCAGAAAATACGCTGCGTACTAATTAACGCAAGTTTTACTATTCAGCAAAATGGGCTAAAGACTAAATTGTTGCCAGAATATTTGCAAACATTTAAGCCATATAGCATATTGATGCTGTTACTGATAAATGTAAGAGTGTAGGGGAAACTACATGAAAGTATAGAATACCATATCAATGAAGGATAAATAATGACACATTACTCAGTTCAAAAGTATAAAACTAAAAACTTTTACTTTGTATAAAATAAAAAAGGGGGGGGGGGGAAAAACTTAGGGCTTGCTGCCCTTGAGCTCCTCCATGTCCCTCCTCAGTTCAGCAACTTCCCCCCGGAGCTGGGCCAGCTCGGCCTTCATATTGTCCAGGTCCTCCTGCATGGACCGACGTGATCTTCCCTCGTCAGCAGGAGAACCTGGTGGCTGGCATCCGGGGGGCTGGGAGGGGAACTCAAGGGCCGGGAAAACTGGGGACAAACTGGGGGAGGAGTAAAGGGGGGGTGTTCGGGGCCTCCATGGCCTCCTCGCCCTCATCGGCCTCCTCCGCCTCTGGGGCCTGGCTGGGTCCTGGGGCCTGTGGGGCCGGTGGTCGGGCCTCTGGGCCCAATTGTCCGGCCTCTGGGGCCAATTGTCGGGCCTCGGGGGCCGGTGGATGGGCCTCGGAGGCCGGTGGATGGGCCGCAGGTCGGGCCGCGGGGGCCGGAGGAGGTCGGGCCTCGGGGGTGGGGTTGAGCCTGGGGAGGAGGCGCAGGTGAAGTTCTGTGAAATAGTATTGCAAGATGTTATTTTGTGTAATATATTATATATACAGTATATATATACATTCATACACCATCATAAATAACGGGACCCCTCACAACAACATTTTTTGGGCCCCCCTCCTCCCACGCCCCCAATGGCCCCTCCCCCTGTGAACCCTCACATCAATACAAAGGACACACAGACATTGTTAGCCAGGGCCCCCTGAAGCATTCGTGGCCCTTCCCCAAATGACTCACACTATGGGCCGCTCCCTGCTGCTTCCCCCCTGCTTTAAACTTATTTATGCATATGTATTTGAAAATAGATGTGTATATATATATATATATATACAATACGAAGTGCTGGGAAGCTGCACACCATAAGGAACAATAATACCCGGGTGCCTGTTGCAAAACAAAATCTAGACAGGCATGGGGTGACAGCACACACAGGATTTTCACAAGGAGTCACAAAGATGTGAAATAATATTCAGAGGTTTATTGTGACCAACGTTTCAGTTCCTCACTGGCATTATGGTTGAACGTGATGGACATATGTCTTTTTTCAACCCAACTTACTATGTTACTATGTTACTTTCATCATCCCTGACATTTCTTACATTTGTACCTTTAGTTCAAATTACTTGCTAAATCTTTTACTGAACGTACTGTATACTGTAACAGCATAATAAAGTACAATAATTACCTTCTGCAATTTCAGCGACCAGTTCTGGGCTCCTGCGCTTCAGGTCGGACCACAGACGCCGGAGCTGGCGGGGGTCCACATCAAGTCCCCCAGCGGCGGGTCATCATATCCTGAGCGCAGGAGCACGCTGATAATGTAGCGCCTCTCCCCTGGTAGCAAGTCAGAAACCCCAGGCATGGTCCTCTCAGTTTGGTGGCTGCAGGCTCAATGACACAAAATGGCCCCAAGTCTCACATGTCACGAGATTACAAAATCGCCACAAAATGTCCGCAAGTCGCGAGATTACAAAATCGCGATAAAAAAAAAAATCGCCAAAATATACATAGTAATGTATTTTGCGCAAAAAAATATTCGCCGCTACAGTACAGTATATTATCGCGACAAAATATTCACTGCTATAGTACCGTATATTTTGGCGACAACATATTCACCGCTATAGTACTGTATATTAGTAGCGAAATTCCATACATGCCAAGACTTTAGTAAAATTGAGTAAAAAGACACATACTTGAATAAATAACACTGTAAGTCCATATTTTATTGGCAAAAAATCATTTACTGCACTTTTCTATAATTTTTCGCCTGCCTGTAGTAGGTGTTAATTTTCGCATAGCCGAATGCGATATTTAGCGCGCAAAAGTTATAGTGAATCATGCGATCGTATTCTTTTCAGCGTGGAAATTAACACATGCGGTAAAACTAGCGCGAGAAATACCGCATGCGAAAATGGCGACTTATCGCACGCGATAATACTATGGTGAAACGCGCGCTAATTTTCACGTCTTTTTTACCGCAAAAAAGCGTGCAATAATTTTTAGCTCACTTTAGTGAATCAGGCCCCTTGTGTCTTAACCCCTTCTCATTATAGATTGTCTTTTGGGTAGGGCAGGGCCCTCTTCATCTCTTGCATCAGCTATTGGCTGCTTTGTATGCAGTTCTGTATGTTCAATGTAAAATCAATTTATTGTACAGCAGATTTATAAATACATGTTATTAATAAATAATAATAATAATAGTTCCCAGAGAAAGTAATCCACCAGTTTACAGGCCCAAGTGAGTGGACTGAGGTTAATGGTGTTTCCCAGCAGTCTACATCAGAGGCAGTTGTTGGCACCATACTGTAAGGTCTGTATCATAAAAGCTACTATGTTGGAAAGTATGATTGTTTTGAATGTATTGTGGCTCCCGAGTGCCATTGTGCCTGCTAATAAATATCGGTGGTTTATAGACCACCAGCTCCCATCTGGTTGATTTAGCACCACCCTGGATAGTGACCACTATTTTCTACATGAAATGAAGGTCCATTTTTAGGTGTATAAAGAGTTATCGTAGCCCTTGATCCTCAGAGTAGATGCCAAAAAGGTGCAATTTGGTGACCAAATGTTGCCTCCAATTTCTGAATTTCTGGGTTGTGTACCTTTTAAAAGAAACTCAGTCTACCCCAAATGTGCTTAATTGCATGTTGTATTGAACTAACTTGAGACAGATCCCTATACAGCGACAATGCAGCATGATCTCACTTTGCTAGAAGCACATTAGATAGATTGTCTGCCTTAACTATGTCCCTAGATCTATTTCTTCACTTGGCAAATGCCACTCTGATAGCACAGAGCCCTTACACAGTGCGGGCAGCACCAGTACATGTCAGTCATGTCACTCTGACCTTTCCTTTCAGCCTCAGGAATTTTCAAATTGATAGTTTTTTGTTACAAAGAATGATTCACTGTCAAATTAAAGGGCAATGAAAAGACAGGTGCTGGAATGGATCCATGGTGGGATTTCTGGGAAAGTCTGGAATTGAAACCCTTTCACTACGTTAGTCAGTTTGACACTTGGAAACTCTTCCCAACTCTTCCCAAGATACCTGTACTTTTTGGTGGCTTCCATTTTTCTTTAGTATTGCTGAGATTTCTTGACATAATTATCCAAGGTTTCAGCCAGGCCATGGAAGGTTGGACTTGGAAGGGGTATATGTTTTACCAAGTCCAATTTTTCCTCTTTATTGCTCTGGAGTAACCAAAGGGCAATGGAGAAGGTTGGCTTACAAAAGCTAAATGTGCAATGGATACACTGTAATTTAATATGAGATTGACCTGATAATAGGAGGTGTTGTTTAATCTTAATATTAGTAGTAATTTAGGGCTCTTACAAATGGGTTTTTAGTAGCATTCCCATGCATTCCACCACATGGGAAGGCAGGATTTATTTGATCCCATTCATATCTATGGGGACTATACCCACAAATCCATGCATGTAAAACTACAATTTTCAGCACTGTTTCCTTCTTCATCTTTTTGGGAAATTGCTATATGATTAATTTGTAGGCCAAGCTGGTGCATGCTTTCTCCCATTTCCCTTTGCCATTTGAACTTCTCTCCTTCAAAATTAAAATTAGGACTATAACGTGATATTTTGACTGTTTTGGGTCTCTCAGGGCAGACTGAGGTGGAAAAATTTGGTTCTCCCTTATTTCCAGTTCGGCTTCTCTGGAATATTGAACAGGCCTCATTTATTGACCTTGCCAATTAAAAAACACATATCTATCTAAGGCAGTTGGAAACTACATTTCCCATCATCCACCACCAACCGTAGATCTGATAGCCTGATGTCTAAATAGCCTACAGCAGTTGCAAATGGACAGGCTGGCTGGCTTGTATGGCATGGCTACAACTGCATTATAGATTCTGAAACATTTTACTTTCAGAGTTTGCAGGACAATTCTTTGCACTAAACCCGTCAATTCAATTACATAGCTAGTGTATAATTAATTAGCTACGTTACCTGCCTGAGTGGGATGTGGAAGATTTAACAAAGGAAAGCAATTAATTTATTCTGGCTAACAGGCATGGCATGCGACAAGCCTGGCATTTTAATGCCGCTCCTCATCAGATGCGCTGACAAGATCTCATTTACAAGCATTAAGAAAATAACAAGTCAGAGCTGTTCAAATCTGCTCCATCATTATCATCAAGTCACCTTTAAAAGGAGAAGGAAAGGTAAAAACCAAGTAAGCTTTATCAGAAAGGTTTATGTATATACAGCCGCTTACATAAAATACTGCTCTGAGTCCTCAGTCAAAAGAAACACTGCATTTCTTTCCTTTTATTCTGTATACATTATCTTCTGTGTCAGACTTCCTGCTCTCAGAGAAATCCTTTACGGCAGTGCTGTCCAACTTCTGTGGTACCGAGGGTCGGAATTTTTCTGACCTACGTGGTGGAAAGCCGATAATGGGCCGATAATGGAAGTCAGTTTTGACCATTCCCCTTTTTGAAACCACACCCACTGGAAACCACACCCGTGTTATCACATGACCATACCCATATTAATGGCTGTAGTACAGCAAAAACTTGCCATACTCTGCCATCCCTACCCTGCCTGTGTGTGCCATACTCTGCCTTCCCTACCCTGCCTGTGTGTGCCATACTCTGCTTGCCCTACCCTGCCTGTGTGTGCCATACTCTGCCTGCCCTACCCTGCCTGTGTGTGCCATACTCTGCCTTCCCTACCCTGTCTGTGTGTGCCATACTCTGCCTGCCCTACCCTGCCTGTGTGTGCCATACTCTGCTTGCCCTACCCTGCCTGTGTGTGCCATACTTTGCTTGCCCTAGCCTGCCTGTGTGTGCCATACTCTGCCTGCCCTACCCTGCCTGTGTGTGCCATACTCTGCCTTCCCTACCCTGCCTGTGTGTGCCATACTCTGCCTTCCCTACCCTGCCTATGTGTGCCATACTCTGCTTGCCCTACCCTGCCTGTGTGTGCCATACTCTGCCTGCCCTACCCTGTCTGTGTGTGCCATTCTCTGCCTGCCCTACCCTGCCTGTGCGTGCCATACTATGCCTTCCCTACCCTGCCTGTGTGTGCCATACTCTGCCTGCCATACCCTGCCTGTGTGTGCCATACTCTGCCTGCCCTACCCTGCCTGTGTGTGCCATACTCTGCCTGCCCTACCCTGCCTGTGTGTGCCATACTCTGCTTGCCCTACCCTGCCTGTGTGTGCCATACTCTGCCTGCCCTAGCCTGCCTGTGCGTGCCATACTATGCCTTCCCTACCCTGCCTGTGTGTGCCATACTCTGCCTTCCTTACCCTGCCTGCGTGTGCTTCTAGGGCGTATAAAGCTTTCTATGGAACAAATATAGTGTTCTAGCTTACACTATTGTGACTAATCTATTTGCAATAAAACTCCAAAATGCCTTTCCTTCTCATTTAAGTGAAACATGTCTTCAGAAAGTGGAGAAACAGAGACTTTCTGTTTCTGAATCTTTATTTAACAGACCAAGGTTAAGATCTGCTTTCTTCACTCTTCAGGGCTAAGCACACTGCGGCACCATGAGGGAGCATAGCATTAAGCACACCCATACAATACTATGTAGGCTGAGCATAAGGATGGGGTTTGGTTCAGAGTGATTGAGAATACGGTGCAAACCATATGTGCACTCAGGGAATGCCTTTAGTACACTACCCTGTGTCATGTAGTAGAGGGCAGTATACTAATAATGTGCTTACCCACACAAGGACAACTGCCTAGCATTCTGGTAACGTGGCTTGTATGGCATCATAATTAATGGTACAAGAGGCAATTTTTAAGAATGGCTCTCTCTTAAAATACACACACAAATATCTATACGCATATATAAACACACACACATGTATATATATATATACATTATATAACATCATACATATATAACATCATACATACATTAAAAAAACAGGCTGTGTTGACAGGGTAAAACGGAATGCATGCAATACAGATACAATTGCATAACAAGGAATTCATCTTAATATTTTAAGATATATATTTAAGAGCAATCCAGCTTCCAAACCAAAATTTGATAAAGAGCCCCACACAACCAAGAATCCCCTAATATAGCTATCACTGTAATCTATTTCCTCAAAAAGTATGAATAAATACCATTTTTATATGCTGCATTTCTGCTTAAATACAAAACAGTTCTTCTCTTTCTGCATCATTGGAAATCCAGGCAGGGGAGGAAGGACTAAAACACCGATGTTACAAATTGTAACAACTTCTCCACAGGTTACAGACAGCATGCAGGAACTACATAACCCACAATGCATTGCACTGTGATTTTCCTTTCCTTATTGACATCATGTGTGCAGGGAATTGTGGGATTGGGAGGATGCAGGCTGAAGGCAGGCTGAGGATAGTCAACTACTTGTTACATTTCTTTGAGTGTCAAAGTAGTCAGCTAGATCAGCAGGAGAACAGGAGGCCAGGCTTAGGGAACTGTTCCAAATGATATTATTACATTAAAATCATAAAAAGGCTGCATATTTTTTAATTGAAGTATATTGCAAAATTGCTTGAAATTATGTTTACTTTTCATAAATCTTAAGTTGTGTTTGGGTTGAGTTTTATAGATGGGCCTATTCCAGTGCCGGCCAAGCTGGAGGGCATCTAGAGAAATTGCCATGGATCCAGTTCCCCCTCCTCATTGATGAGCTTGGGGAGGCTAATTCAACTAAGGCCCAGGACTCTGCCTTCCTCTCCCCCAGGGCCTGGACTAGGGGTCAGCTGTAGTGATGTGAGGGTCAGGAAAAACTGAAATTCCCCCTCCCCTACCCCCACCCCCGCTGTTGTGCCCTAGTGCCTCTTCTGCCTACCCCTAACTCCACCCTGGTCTTTTTGAACAACTCATGTGTTAGTCTTCATTATGTATTTTTTATGGTTTGCAAATTATTACCCTCTCTGTCTGCATCACTACTTACTACTACTGCTGCCTGGTTAGAATATCTATATTATGCTAAAACTGTCCATATAAACTAACGTGCTCTACCTAGCAAAAATATACAATTGTATGATGCACATTGATCTCTGAAACCCAGTGAGCACACAGGATAGACTTTTCAATGCAAAAAGTGTGAATGGCATACTTTCTAAAAATACTTCAATTAAACACCAGCCCGGCCTGGCAGCAGCAAATGTACAGTGGGCATATTATACCCCTACAGAGTAGACTGGAATCCTGTTTATCTTACAGCAAAAGGTTACACAGACCAGATGTTGTTGCTATATGTAGTACTCGTGCTGATATGATTTTCATTATTTTCATTATGTTTTCATTAAATGAGGATCTATAATGGGCAACTGCAGTATTCTACGTGAAAAAAGATATATGGGTTTGGCTAAAAATGAATATTTCAGAATAGATAGTAGGTACATTGACAGTACTACTATAGAAAAAAACAGACATATTGGTTGTATCTTTTTAAAAGCATTAAATGGGTAGTTTGCTTTTAAATTAACTTTTGATATGATGTAGACAGTGTTATTCTGAGACAATTTCTAATTGGCCTTTTTGCCTATTTTTTTTTAGTTTTTCAGTTATTTAGCTTTTTATTCAGCAGCTCTCCAGTTTGGTATTTCAGCAGCTATCTGGATGCTAAGGTCTTATTTGCCCTAGCAACCAGGCACTAATTTAAATCAAGACTGGAATATGAATAGGCAAAGTACTGAAAAGAAAGATAAGTAATAAAAAGTTATGATAACAATAAAATTGAAGCCTCGGAGAGCAATAGAATTTTGTGTGATGGGGTCAGTAACCCCCATCTGAAAACTAGTAAGAGGCAGAAATAAAATGCAAATAATTAAAAAAAACTATAATAAATAAACGATGAAGACCAGTTTCAAAGTTGTTACGAACAGGGCATTCAATAACATTCTAACACACTGACCCACCCCTTTAATAAGTGAAACATTAACAAGCACCAATAAAACATATACTGAAGTGGGCAGCACAGAACAGGTATTTAGAACCTAAAGGCTTCAGAACTGGGTCTTGGTGTTACTGTATCCAGAGAATTTCCCAGTATTGCCAAAGGTGCCCCAGGCAACAGTAAAATGTCAATAAACACTTATTTACGTGAAAACTCCAGTGTGCAGAGGGAATTCACATGTACGTGAAAAGTAATAACACAAACAAACTGGAGTGTGAGCAAACGTATTTGCTTTCTGCGCAGGGTACAGGACAGACAGAACAAGCAGGAGTCAACTAGAGCAGAGCCATCACAGGGTTAAACAAGCATTAAGTTAGTTGGCGCTAAATTCTGCATTTTAAAAGGTCATTTTTAAAAGTAAAAACATAAGGATAATAATAGGCACAAATACTGGACACTTTACAGAAAACAAACTAGAGGAAATCGGGGAACACCAGCATTCCAGCCAGGGTTCTATCTGCAAGGACTTTATGTTCTTCCCATTTCTGCAGGGGTTTCCTCTGACACTATGTAAACATAGAGGCAGGTTAACCTGCATGTACAGTATGTTTACAGAGTGTCAGTTGAAACCCCTGTGTAAGCTCCACTGGGGGAAGGACTGATGTGAATGATATATATCTGTAAAGTGCTGTACTATATAAATATACAATAATTATCTATGTTTTCTTACTGATCCTTTTTCCAGCTTTAATTAGATATACCATGATCCCTACTAACCAGTTAATCCTAACCCCCAACAAATAGCTTATGAGGATTTTACTTCATATGGGTACAAGCTAAAAAAATAGAAACTTTTCTTGCATTCATTTCCCAAATAAAATCAAGTTTTACCGTACTGATCATCATGTTTTTCTCTGCATATAGTGTGAAGGATTTTCTGCTCTTCTACGAACTAATGCAAGTCAAATGTACAGTTGCCAGATAGCTCTGAATACATTTGCCAGGTTGGGCATGGAAGCCGCTGGAGTTTGACAGATAATCCCTAATTCCTGGCTCCTAAATCCCCTGCACTTGTGCCCACTTCACCTTGCAGCCTTTGATAAGTGAATCAGTTTGTACATTTTAGTGATTTGCAATGAAAAATTGTGGATCAGCGGAAACTCAAGGGTCATAAATTAGCAGTTTCTTCTATAAATCACACTTTCTGATTGCAGAATCCCCTTTCTGGCTTAGTAAAATGTTACAGCTATTAAAGAATAAGCAAAAAGTCCACCTGTACCCCTACTACATTATAGTAAGATGTGCCCCAATAGGTCTAACATTGGGCACCCACCCCCCAAAAAAATTCTTTACATTACTTTCTTTACTTATTATGGGGATGAGTAGAATTACTTGCCAGTTGCAGGGAAGAACAGCGTAGCTCTGTGTGACTTGAGAGCATGCACTCAGATGCAGGAATTACTGAGAGTAATTTCACCGGTAACATAACAAACCTAGTTCAGCAGTACACAGCACGCTCCATTTATACCTTCAACATTTTTCAATGATTGTAAGATATTTGCAAATTTAATTGGAGCTGAAAGCAGTATTTATCTTTGCTTTCTCTTCCTTGCTTTACTGACAACAGAAACATTGTAGCTCCAGCTCCCACAATGCTTTGCACACTTATGTGCTTTTACTTTTTCTCAAGTTTGATCGTTACAGAATGTGGGGGAAATAGCTTTTCTGGGAGAAATACAGTCATTCATGAAATAAAGGATATTGTGCAAGGTTTTTCACTTATGGAACCCTTCTTCGTCTGTGGTAGCTATGGGTGCCGGTCCTTTTAAGGAGGCCCACAATGTTTTAATGATACAAATAGTCAGGAAAATCACGAAGGTAATAGCAAAACATAGACACACAGACACTGCTTTCAATAGTACCGTAATTTTGAGCTTTCTGGATGACAGGTATCTGGATAAGGGATCCTATACCTGCTATTCTATTGTAGATTGCCCATCTTTGTACCTGCCTCTCTCTAGAACATTTCCCAGAGTTACCCTAAAAGTCTACAAATAATGTTGAAAATTAAACGATCACAAAAACCTTAATGCATTTTATGGTCCTTCATCCAAGAAGCAAACACAAGAGAATTGGATTATTGGCAGCACATTGAATAGAAGTATCCCCCCTTTCGCTTGCACACACTGCCTCCCCAGAGAATAGGCAGCATCAGACAATGAGTAATGATTGTCAGTCTTGTTTGCATCCCAAGTGTTTAGGGGCAGTGCTTTAGCGTAAGGACATGTGAAATATAGACAAACTACTAGGATGGCATTTTTAGGATCATAGGGATTATTTGCTTATTTTTGCTCAGTGCATCCAAATGCATCATTTAGACGGCTTAATATAGCCTGAGGGTTGTGGTATCATCATACAGTTCTCCAAAATTATACTTAACCATTTCAGGCTCTAAGCTACACCCTGAAGTCATTCTCCTGCACTCATGACAAGCAGATTTGGGCACAGACTGGCAATCTGTGGATTCTGGCTAATGCCAGAGGGGCTGCTGTACGATGCTATAGACAGTCACTGTTTAATGGACCTGTGGGGGGCTGTTTGGGCCTCTGAGTACTTAAAATGCCAGGGTCCATTTTGAATCCCAGGTCAGACCTGGGCAGATTGATAGGAAAGCTTTGTATTTTTTAGATTCCCTGCACAAAATTTCTGTGCACTGTTTGTTTCTCTTACTGAAAAATAAAAACTCTAAGTTACAAAAAATAAAAAATTAGGAATAATAATAAGCATTATGCCAACAAGGAAAAGAACAATGGCACAGACAAGACAAGGCAGGATATGCCCTTACATTTAAACTATGAAAGCCTTTTAACAAAAAATATAATCATAAGTACAATCTTGCATTAAAGAAAAAAGTCACAGTACAGTACACAGTATTCAAGTTATTGTTTGCCTTCCCGGGCTTTAGGCCATAACTTTAGGCCCATAAGTAATTTTTTTGCATGTACAGGTATGGGACCCATTATCCAGAATGCTTGGGACCTGGGGTTTTCCGGATAAGGGGTCTTTCTGTAATTTGGATCTCCTACCTTACGTTTGCTAAAAAAATGATTTAAACAGTAATTAAACCCAATATAATTGTTATGGCTCCAATAAGGATTCATTATATCTTAGTTGGGATCAAGTACAAGGTACTGTTTTATTATTACAGAGAAAAAGGAAATCCTTTTTAAAATGTGAATTATTTGATTAAAATGGAGTCTATGGGAGATGGCCTTTCCATAATTCGGAACTTTCTGGATAATGGGATTCGTGATAAGGGGTCCGATATCTGTAGAATGAGGGATGTATAGTTGCACTGTATGGAAATCTATATTAAAGACATATTGGATAAATGGGAAAAACCCTAAATTTGTAGGCAATTATGAATAATCTACGATGCTGGTTTCCCTTTGTGCTAAAAATTAATCCTATCTGTAACAATGGCCCCTTTATTAGAGCTCCCTATAGATCATATCACTTCTCTGTCAGAGTTTGAAATGAGGGGTGGGCGTGTCCTAACGGCCCTGCCAGAAGCACAGTAGGAGGGGGAGAGCCAATCAGAGCCCTGCGGTCACACAAGCACAGACAGACTTCAGTTCCCTATCAGGTCAGCCTAGCTGCTGATTGGTTCCTATCCTACAGTGCAGTGTACTGAGGGCCGCCGGCTCCCCAGCTCATCCAGAGAATTCAGCCAGCAGGAAGTGAAACGGATGGGCGGGGCTATTGGGTTTTGGGCGAATTTCTCAATAAATCAGTCCGCAATACAACTTTTTTAGCACAATCCTTCTATATCTAGAGGAGTACAATTCCCTGGTACATTGTTAATTTTTATAGGATATGTCTCCTTTAAAGAGCTGCATAGATATCATCAAGCCACTGCTTGTATGTCTGTATATATAGAAGAGGGGGTCCTCTAGTTTTAACATCTGCTAGTTTATGTGAGTGCCCAGGGCCGCTGCTGGCCAAATGGGTGCCCTAAGCAGAAATTTACTTTTGTGCCCCCTCCCCCAAATATTACGGAAGTAAAAATAAAATAATAAAAAAAAAACACCTACTAAAGGGGCCCCACACACAGTGCCCCCAATTGCCCCCATAGACAATGCCCCCATAGTAAGTGCCCCCAATAGCCCCCATAGATTGATTGAACTATCCGGGACAGCGGGATGCGCTATAAAAACCGGCGGGACAGTGTTGAGGGGTATGTTATAATATATAAAAATGTTTTTTTTTTGGAGCAGCTGGGATGGTGCTCCCCTGGGAGTTGGTGCCCTATGCAGACTGAGTACTCTGCTTATAGGGAGCGGCGGCCCTGTGAGTGCCTGTGACATGTAAGCTTACTAAGGGTATGTTCTGTATATGTAATACTTGTTTAATCCCACGGTTATTGCCACAACTGCCTGGTAACCAATTTTCTATGAATCCTTCCAACAATTCTAAAGAGAAAGCTGAGCTTTTATTTATTTATTTCATTCATTTGATTTCTTCCCAGTCAATTTTGATTCTCTTTAAAAAAAAATGAGTTGGGCCTTCAAGGGCCAATACATCAATGTCTCATTCACTTACCAGTTAACTCTCTCACTGCTGCATTCAAGGGGTCGCTGCACGCTAATTTAAGTGTCTATTTTGCACAGGGTGGTTAAAGTAAGTGTTGCATTACATGAATGAAGAAAGGGAAACTCCACCTGTGCCTGAAGTAGGGCTTCCATCATCAGGCAAGGGATGTAGATGGTGAGCTGTATGTCAAAGATGCAATAATTAGCCCAAAACAGGGGAGATAAAGCATGTAAAAAGGCATAAAAAGCAGCAAGCATTACACTGATATTGGAGAGAAAACATAATAGATTTATACATAGACTGTACTTCAGGGTTATTAGATGTGGCATGATGAGGGCAAAGCAAACTTTCATCAGTGGCACTAGAAACGGTACTGTAATAAGGCAGCACAGTGGTCCAATGGTTAACACTGCTGCCTTACATTGCTGGGGTCTTAGGTTCTATTTTAGCCAGCAAATTATCTATAAATATCTGTAAGGAGTTTATATATTGCATGTACTTGCCTGAATTTTATTAACTGTGCCCTTGGAGTAAAACATTCCATCTATAATAGTTAACAGTTATATAATATATACAGTTATATAACAGTATAACAGTTAATTATCTATGTTACATTAACATTAATGGCTTAGAACAGCCACTTGGTTAAAAGAATGAATACAGAACTCAGCACCAATATCATTAGTAACAAAAGAAGAGGAGGATCAAAGAGCTGGACATAGCACAGTTCAGCAATATAGAAGATATACATAAATACCAAAGTTCAGTCATGCCGGCAGCTGATGAGAAAAGTTGGTGTATGAGTGAACGGTTCAGCAATGCAGAAGTATGGCATTTAATAAGGGGAAACCCAGGAGTTTAAGAATTCCATCTTGTATTCCATAAGCTGTTTGGAAGAATAATTCGGCTGCCCATTGGCTCATTTTTTATGGAGAATAAATCAGTTTAGTGCTTAAGGAACCCTACATGTACAACGCTGACCATAGCTGTTTATTCAGATTCACAGAACAGTTACACAATTTGCAGTTTACTAGAATTTAAGTGGATTAGCACAGTTCAACCAGTGACAAACATTTAGATGTACAACAAGCAGTTTAACAATGCAGGAAACAGTCACATATATAAAGGCAAATATAATCCTTTAACACTGGCTATAGCTGTTGGATGAGAAGAGCAGAATGGTGCAACAATTTTTCAGATTGGCACAGTTCAGCCATGTCAGTGACTAAAGAAGATGGCATTGCTGAATAACATTTGAAAATGACTTATCTGCAAGAAGGAATAAGCAATTTCTGGCAGTTCCTGGTTTTATTCAGTCAGTTTACTTGCAGTAAATTCATCTTTCTCTCTTTTTGTCCTTCTGAGCTGAAATAGTTATTTGCTCAGCTGCATTCCCTTTGCTATATTTCCTTTTTTCCTTTTTACTGCTCCAGGGGCCTTGTTAATTCTGTCTTTTTTTCTCTTTTTCTCCTGCTTTCATTCCCTCTCTCTGCTGAATCACTTCCCCTTCATACAATGACGTTTCTTATTCTCAATCAACTGTCTCTTTGGCATGGCTCTGCTGCACTCTCAAGCCCTCCGGACACCATTGGCCATAAGGTTCTAGGTGCCAATGTCCTTTCTTGTAGCTGTATCACATATACGAAGACAAATATACAGAGAAAGAATGTCTTGTGCTTACAAAAACACCTTTTTCTTAAATGCCTGGTGATAACAGAAATCAAATGTGCCTACATTGTTTAGGGGGGTATTGTTTTCCTTTAAAGGGGATGTACCTACTACATTTAAGTAGTGTGGCGGTATATATTTTAGGTATCACCAGGCAGTTAAGAAAAAAGGTCTCTCTATAAAAAATATATTACACAAAACAGCCCATAAGTAAAGCCCTGCTTCATCTAAATAAACAATTTTCATTAAAAAATATACTTTTTTAGCAGCATGTGCCATTGGATAATCCTAATTAAAAATGTGCCATTTGAAGTACTAAGGGCCATTCTCTGGGATCATACCATTCACGAGACACAAACCAAGGGCACACATACATGCTAGGCCACATCAGCCAATTAATGGGCACAGTTCTGTCTTGTACCCACACTAATTCCTGTTACAGTTAGAGCTGCATTATTTCCTGTCAGGTGATCTCTGAGGGAACACACAGCACATTACAAAATGGTGGATCAAGGGAAAAGATGTAAAAGACAGTGCCAGGCCAAGAGGTACTTGCACCCAAGGCAAGTACCTCAAGGCTCGCTCGCCTCCCCGACCGCAATGCTGCCACGCACATTCAACTGCCAAATTGCAGCGCAGCCCAGTGCAATACAATAATGGTAGCAGCAACCTTCTCCCCCCACCCCCACAATGGACCGTTCCTGCTCGCCTGCCCGTATATGAACTTAACACAGTGCAGGGCGGGTGGGCAGGAGTGTAGAGTTTAGAAAGATTTTATTTTTCCCTAATTGTGCCCCCCAGAATCTGCGCCCTAGGCAGCTGCCTACACTGCTTATTCTTTAATAGGCAACTTAATATGATATAAACTTCTTGGGGTATAGATTTCCTTTAAAGAAGAACATATTTGTGCTAAGGATGCACATTGTTTCTGCTCCATAGAGCTTACACATGAATTTTTATACCTCCCCTAAGGAGCTGACTGAAGAGTCATAGCAGCAAGGGATAGTGTCTTAATGTGTTATACCCAACCACTCTCAGTCAGCAGGAATGCCATAATGCAACTACTATTGAAGCCAGAAATTATTGCAACTATAGTACCGTATTTTTCGGACCATAAGACGCACTTTTTTTCCCCCAGAAGTGGGGGGAAAAAGTCCCTGCGTCTTATGGTCCGAATATACTTTAAAAAAATGTTTTTACTTGCCCGTGTGGTCTCCGTGCAGGGCCCTCCTCTATTCACCGGCGCTTAGCTGTGGTGCTGTGCGCATGCACAATGACGCGCATGCCCATACGCATGCGCGTCATTGTGCATGCGCACAGCGCCACAGCTAAGCGCCGGTGAATAGAGGAGGGCCCTGCACGGAGACCACACGGGCAAGTAAAAACATTTTCTTAAAGTATATCTGTAGGCTATATGCTGGTACAGATGGGGGCAATATGTTGGGTGCTGCTGGTACAGGTGGGGGGCAATATGTTGGGTGCTGCTGGTACAGGTGGGGGGCAATATGTTGGGTGCTGCTGGTACAGGTTCGCTTTTAATGCACATAAAATATTTTAGGACAGTATTTGTTTCAGAATCTTTTTTTCTTCATTTCCCTTCTATAAAAACTGGAGCATCTTATGGTCCGGTGCGTCTTATGGTCCGAAAAATACGGTATGTCTTTTGTACTTCCATGGTGCTTAGGATATTTCAAATGGCATGTTCTGTTAAGCAAATGAACAGCTTTTCTGCTTCTGATGGTTTGAATTTTGCCACACAATATGAGTGGGAAATGAAATCATTACTGCCATGGAATGAAAATGGGTGCATTATATACATTGTACGTGAATAGATTGCTTTTGCATGAACGATTGCCTTCCAACAAAGGATTCCATCACAGAAAACGTCTTTACTTTCTTGCTAAAACAGTACAGACAAAGCATTCAATGGGCCTGATTTTTCCAAGGATTTTCTCTGACTTATGGACTCCTCTGAAATTCCCTTTCTGCCCAATCTTAAACCTATTTCTTATATAAATATTTAGCATACACAGTGACCTAGTAGTTAGGGATGAAGAAAACACATCTATCAAGTTCACTTAAGTTGATTTGAGACAGAAAGCCAGAAAATTCCACAGATAAACATTGTATTATATATATATTATTACAAGTGACTGCTAAGACAGGTTTTTACTTGATCAGCATTGTACTGTCGGGAGAGCTGG
Organism: Xenopus tropicalis; assembly: GCF_000004195.4. Classification (NCBI taxonomy): domain Eukaryota; kingdom Metazoa; phylum Chordata; class Amphibia; order Anura; family Pipidae; genus Xenopus; species Xenopus tropicalis. The sequence goes on from NC_030679.2 coordinate 121,607,111, forward strand.
CTTTAGCGGGTTGTAAAAAGGGCCAAATACCCCAGGCCCTAGTATTGAGAAGGACTAGGGAGGAGTTGATTGAATTGATTGCAAAATCCCCTGCTTATTTGCTCTGTAAATATGGGAATCCTGCACTGGATAGAATGCCAGGCCCCTCAAACCCTTTGGACTTTCCCAAATGAATGTATTTATACCGAATTTTCTCAGCTGCTAAAAACCCTTTCTTGAAATGTTATATTTTATCTGACAGTGGTACCAGTGCTTCATAGAAAGAATCCAACAGCCTTTACCATTTTTTTATATAAAATAAAAGTCAGCAATAGAACAACGCACCTAAAGGAAATGGATTGTGTCATGATCCTTATCAGCTTTGCACTTGTTATCAGATTTCATTAAATTCATGGCGGTGCCCAGTTCACTCAAATGCCATCAGCTGAATGCCCAGTTGTCACTGTTTATCTTTACTATGTGACAACACTGTAATATGGCACCCACAGAAAATCCATTTACCCACAATTCCTGCAGTATACCATCAAGTATACTACCAGTTTAATTAAACCAAGTACTAGGGACCTCCTGAGACAGGAGCACAAAGACAAATGCCCTCTGTGCCCTTGCTAATTCTGTCCCTGAGTATTTTATAATTAACACTGTGCTCAGAGAGGTTCCTGTTGCATGGGAAGTGCCAAAAAGGAACAGTGATAAAAACATCTCTTTTGCTACAGCACCAGGTCTGGACACAGAGCCCCACATTCCCAATAACTATTATCTGTCTAATGCAACTTACAATAGCCTCTCTGGCTTTTGCCAGAATCCACAGATTGCAAGTCTCATTGTGCACTTGTATCACTTACTAGGATACATCCATTCCAGTCTTACATTTTGGTGCCCGAGGCACAGAGAGAGAAAGTGACTAGTCCAAATCAGTGACTAGTCCAAATCACAAGGAGGTCATGTATGAATAATGCTATGGACCTCTGTCACTCACAGTTGCAGTCTTGCAACATCTCCTGCAGACAGACTGAGCTGCAGTTCTAGACTGTAACACTATGTTCAGACTAACCACACCTAATAGGCAATATAAAATATACTATGGCACTGGCTAACTGGCATCTGCAGGCTATATTGTTGGCCACAATAGCTGTTCCCAGGGAATTTTGTGAGATGGAGTTTAGCAAAAGCTGGAGGCTACAGCTTACATAAAAACCCTAAACCTGTTGGAATATATGAGTGCTGGGAGTATATGGTGAAACTGGTGTTGTGCTGAGGCAGTGTATGGCTACAAGCCTGAATGTTGGGAGTGGGACTGGATAATGGGGCTACAGAATGGCGGTATGTATAGGCTGTCACTATGTTGGCAAGGCTGCTATATAATGTTAAATGAGACTGTTGGTGACACTGCCCAACTTTTCACCAGTGTATTTAGGGACTGTAGTTCAGACACTTAGTATTGGTGAGAAGGGGATAGCTTGGGTGCCCCTCACCCTGGGAACTGCTGGGATCCCCCTGAGTAACACCCAGCCCCGGCTCTGCCCGTGTCGCAGTCGCAGTCGCGCTGTTGTTTGTGTTCCTTGGACACGAGCGGGACGTGCGATCATTAATTGGCACCAGATGCAGATTTGCTGTGCAGCCAGAACCAGCTCCATTGCTTTATTTGCCCTTTATATTACAGGGGGCTCTAGGAGTGCTGGGTTTAACTCTTTCCCTCCTGCAGGGTGTGCCTGCAGGAGGGAAAGAGTTAAACCCAGCACTCCTAGAGCTACAGAGAGCAACACCTGAGCACACTATGCAGGAGGGGAAGGGTTAAACCCAGGATCCCTAGGGCTACGGAGTGCAATACCTAAACACACTGTGCAGGAGGGGAAGGGGTTAAACCCAGCATGCCTATGTGTTTAACCTGTTCATTGCTGTTCCATACAAAGGACCTGTGTTCACAGATGCGATGAATGAAAGCCCTTTCATGTCGGCAGCCGAAGGGGAGCGCTGCTGGAAAGTACAGGAATGTATGGGGAGAAGGGCCGCTGTGCCGCCCTCCGGTACCCCCCCACTCAGCGCAGCCCCTCTAACTACAGACCCGCTCACTGAACATTGCGTTCCGTGTAAGTGTGAGTGCCGAAGTGCCGCTATGCCTCCCCCTTACCGCTATAAATGACAGCCCTGCTATTGACACTAACGTCCCAGATCAGCTGTCCCTGGTGCCCGCCCACTGCAGTATGGCCACGCCCCCTCCCAGCGACACTGACTTTAAATCCCTTCTCACCCTGTGCGAGTAGAACTCAGGAAACATGAATAAGGCGGCAGTCGCAAGTGGATAGAAGGCGGCACTTGTGTGTGAGCTGTAGGACCTGCAGTGGTGCCCAGCACTGGCACATACCCTGGCACTCAGCTCATTCCTGCTGCTCTCACCTCAGCACTCACTTTGTTTGGTTTGTTTTAGCTTTAAATATTTCTTTTTGGCTGATGTTTAAGTGTTTGTCGCAGCAGCAACAGCAACAGCAACACAGCAACACAGCAGATCTTTGCACTGGGAGAAAATTCCTTCAGACCATCCTACTTTCATTTCATGTCCATCTGTCTGAATTACTTAGAGAACAGCACAGGACTGCCCTTGTGTCATTGTAATGGTTCCATGTAGCTGATACCACTGCTCTGCTCACTGGACTGCCACAGAATTTGGAAGGGTCCCCTAGCCTGTTGCACTGTCTGACAGCCACCATGAATATCTCAATGCAGAATTCCTCCATATGTAATTCTACTGGTGGGAATGAAACCTGCATCGTCAACCCCTTTCTTCAGCCTGCCTGGCAAATTGCTCTCTGGTCCATAGCCTACTCCATCATAGTGATTGTGTCTGTGGTTGGGAACATCATTGTCATGTGGATCATTTTGGCTCACAAGAGAATGAGGACTGTCACTAACTACTTCCTGGTGAACTTGGCTTTCGCCGAAGCGTCCATGTCCGCTTTCAATACAGTCATCAACTTCACCTATGCCATCCACAACCATTGGTACTATGGACTCATATATTGCAAGTTCCACAACTTCTTTCCCATTTCTGCTGTGTTCTCCAGTATTTACTCTATGACAGCAATAGCCCTGGACAGGTGAGTCCCTATCCCTTTTTTATGGCCAGTATAAATATATGTGTATGATATATAGCACAGCACCGACCAGTGAGAAACCAGCATCCTATTATTCTGATAGTAACAGAACCTGTAGCTGCACTACATGCTTTCTTCAAAGTCACTTAGAAAGAGATAGGGGAAGTAGTAGCGATGCTGCATAGCTGGAAGACTTTATAACATACAGGCAAAATAAAAAAACACAGAATGTATGTATTCATCTTGGTAGTTGGCAAAGGGATGGCATTAAACTGCAACAAGCATCTTTAGGGCCACAAGCCCTCAGGAAAGAGAAGCTGTATTTAACAGAACAGAAGACAGGTTCATTTATTGTTGTTTAATGAATGCAATTAAAATGCTCTTGTTATAATAATAATAATAATACACAGCTATGCCAATCATTTTAATGTACGTGTATGTAAAGGAATATGTTATTAATTATTGTGCTATGTTAGCCTTGATATTAACAGAATAATATTTTTAAGTAATCGCTGTCACTGCATTGCTGCTACTGCTGTTTCAAAGAGCATGCAATCTAATATGGGGCAGCAAGGTTGGCTTAAAGTACGGATAACAGGTGCATTTGTCAAGTTGGCAACATATTGTGGGCATCTAAGTGGCAGCGGACTTGGCAAGATTATGTGGGGAGCGTTGGAGAGGATAGGTATCACAGAGGTGGATGATTGAAAGCAACCGAGCAGTCCGGCCAGATCATTTGTCAGATTTCCATTTTGCTGAACAATTCACCTGAAATGAAAAGCCAAGAGCTTGTATATAAACTGATAATGAGTCTATTTGACCCATTCATTACGAATTCTTGTGCTACTGTGTCTGTCTGCAGCTCTCTGCAAAAAAAACCCTTCTTCTACTGGTGCTAAAATCATGTTCTGTCTAATCTCAAGGCTTTGTCTCCATGTATTTGCACCGATCAAGGAATGAAAAGTTCCCTGGAGAGTTTTTCATATTGACCTTGAATATATTTGTTCATGGTGATCCTATCTGCTGGCAGGTACCTAGAAAACAAACAGTAGTAAATAGACTTGTTGGAGCGGTGCTCTGTGTGATGGTCAGGGTTTGCATAATCCCCTATGAGTATGGCAGCAGCTGCATGTGCTGTTATATTAGGACTGACTCGGGTGCAGAAGGGTGGGAATGGGTGCAGGCAGCAACCTGTGTGAGTGACAGCAAGAAGCATTTTATAGGTACCGTGGCACACTGACTGTCACACTGCACAAGACTGGCTGTAGGGAAATGTGGGAATTTGAGCCGTAAGAATGTTACTGAAGGTCAGGGAGCAATTGCACATAGAGCTAATCCCAGGTCATTAGGGTGATAATGAGCCACAATGGGTAATTTTGAGACTTAATTTTATGCTTCCACTAAGAGTGAAGATTTAGGATGTGGATCATTTTCACCACACAGTGACACAGGGTTAGTTGACATCTCTATGTATGTGTACATGACTTTGCTTCATTGCAGATTATTCAGTTCTGGGGGATGTCAGCTATGGGAATATGGGCAGTTGGTTAGGACCTCACTGATCGTAACCTGTGTGAGAGAGAGTGGGATATGGTGTGAGAAGCAGCATACTGAAGATTTATTTAGATCAGTTGTATCAGTGTTAAAAGTGTACTCTGTGAGTACAAGTCTGCTAAACATCAGGGAGCAGGAGTATGAGTGAGATTAACCATACGAGTGTGAATAGCATAAAGTGTGAGTAGCAGCCAAGGAAGGAAGCCTGAGTGTAGGGAGTACACAATCAGCCTACTGAGACGGGAGCAGAAGCCTGTGTGTAGGAGATGAGTAGTGTGAGCAGGATCATGTATGAGCAGCAGGAGATGGTGAGCTCTTGTGCTAAATTCCATCTTTCTGTCAAGTCCCACCACTCACAGACACATTAAGCAATCACATCCATTGTTTATTTTGAAGCTGGGTGCCTGAGAGTACATCTACTTGTTTATCCACTCACACTTTCTGCTTTTAGCTTGACTTTTCCTTGGTCCGATCATTCTGTAACTCTGGCATTGAGTGATTGCTCTCAGTATAATATGAGGGCACTATTTTTATTCCATGTATGTGTAACATGTTACAAGATTCATGCATATGTCATACATTTGTGAGTAACAAAACACCTGTTGCTGTGACATTTTTGCAAGATAGTCTCAGAGTGTATCAAGTGTGCATTGTAGGTTGTAGCTCTGAGTGATTGTAGCAGCCAGAGTGCTCATTATGTAGAGACAACTTGAGTGTGCCTCTGAGTGTAGTAGTCTTTAGTGTAGTATGTGACTTGGAGTGTTGCAGAACGAGTATACTAGAGTTTGAGTCTCTGAGTGTTGAATAACATGCGTGCCTCTGAGTGTAGCATGTGTCTCTGCATGTTGCAGACTGAGTGTGCTCTGAGTGTAGCAGCATTTAGTGTAGTATGTGTCTCGGAGTGTTGCAGACTGAGTGTGCTCTGAGTGTAGCAGTATTTAGTGTAGTATGTGTCTCTGCATGTTGCAGACTGAGTGTGCTCTGAGTGTAGCAGTATTTAGTGTAGTATGTGTCTCTGCATGTTACAGACTGAGTGTGCTCTGAGTGTAGCAGCATTTAGTGTAGTATGTGTCTCTGCATGTTACAGACTGAGTGTGCTCTGAGTGAAGCAGTATTTAGTGTAGTATGTGTCTCTGCATGTTACAGACTGAGTGTGCTCTGAGTGTAGCAGTATTTAGTGTAGTATGTGTCTCGGAGTGTTGCAGACTGAGTGTGCTCTGAGTGTAGCAGCATTTAGTGTAGTATGTGTCTCGGAGTGTTGCAGACTGAGTGTGCTCTGAGTGTAGCAGTATTTAGTGTAGTATGTGTCTCGGAGTGTTGCAGACTGAGTGTGCTCTGAATGTAGCAGTATTTAGTGTAGTATGTGTCTCGGAGTGTTGCAGACTGAGTGTGCTCTGAGTGTAGCAGCATTTAGTGTAGTATGTGTCTCGGAGTGTTGCAGACTGAGTGTGCTCTGAGTGTAGCAGTATTTAGTGTAGTATGTGTCTCGGAGTGTTGCAGACTGAGTGTGCTCTGAGTGTAGCAGCATTTAGTGTAGTATGTGTCTCGGAGTGTTGCAGACTGAGTGTGCTCTGAGTGTAGCAGTATTTAGTGTAGTATGTGTCTCGGAGTGTTGCAGACTGAGTGTGCTCTGAATGTAGCAGTATTTAGTGTAGTATGTGTCTCGGAGTGTTGCAGACTGAGTGTGCTCTGAGTGTAGCAGTATTTAGTGTAGTATGTGTCTCGGAGTGTTGCAGACTGAGTGTGCTCTGAATGTAGCAGTATTTAGTGTAGTATGTGTCTCGGAGTGTTGCAGACTGAGTTTGCTCTGAGTGTAGCAGTATTTAGTGTAGTATGTGTCTCGGAGTGTTGCAGACTAAGTATATGAGTCTTTGAGTGTATCAGACAGAGAGTGCTCTGAGAGTATTAGACTGAGTGTGTGTCCGAGTGAGCAAAGTAAAGGTCTTTGCACTATGATAGATGCAAAATTCAGTGCATATTGATTGTACTTGTGTCCTTACATGCTCTTCAACAACTTTCAGTGAATTCCATGCCATGGGTAAAAAAAGCAAGGTGACATTGTGCTTGGGTTCTTAAAATGAGCCTTTGAGTGTGCAACAAGGAAAAACAGCAAGTGTTTCTCTGAACGTACCAGACTCAGTCTCAGACTGTGTGCTCTTCATAGAGTAGCAGCCGAGAGAGTGTGCTTTACTGAGTAACAGGCATGCACATACTGACTGAGTGCCAATACGCTGCAGCCTGTTTATGAGTCTGAAAGCTGCAGGAGCAGCCTGGGTGGGTGCCCAGCACCCTGTCTGCCTGTCTGCCTGTCTGAAAGCCAAAGGAGTAATGTGAGTGCCGGAAGCTTAAGCATTGCAACCCTGCTGAGCTTGCAGTCAGGTTGGCTGAACATACTAATGCTTATCACTTGATCACATTTACACATTCCCATCCAGAAAGGGCTAAGTTCCCCTTTACTCCAGAGGTGGAGAATTCTTGCGGTCCTCAGGCAGTGATCCCTCCCTTTTTGTGTATAAGAGAGCCCTGGTGCATTTGTAGGAAGACAGGATAATTTCTCATGTGTGCAAGCAAATAGTGTCACAAGTAATTGTAAATTGTGTCACAACTGCAAATGGGAACTTGAGTGATATCCTAAGGACACACACACATTGTATGTGTAGGAGTGTTTCCAAACAGAATGAATGCACATGTATTTATATACAGCACAACGCCATGTGTACAAAATATACATAGCCATACCCAAAAGCCACATTTAACTTCAGTATTGTCAAATACTTCAAATGCCTTCAGCTGTTGTGGAACTACAACTCCCAGCCAGCTAATAGCCTCTGGCAATTACGTAACCACTGCTATATAACACGGCTATCATTTTTTGCCTGTGTTTTGTTTCCTCCTATGGCACTTGCCTGCCCCCAATACATCCCTATACACAAACAAATACATTAATTTATTCCAAACGTTCAGTTCTAACACCATGTGTAGATTTTGTGACTGAGTAAACACCTCAGACTAATGAAATTGCTCCTGTTTATTCCAATGGATCTCTAGAGGGACATTAGCTGAACCCCATGGCACAGAGGAAAGACTCGTCAGGCAATGAGCAAAATGAAATCCATAAAGCAGTTACCTTCTCACTTTGATTTTTCAGAATCTCTTTGTCATTGTCACGAAAGTGGAGGTGGTTGGGGGGGAGTTCGATCATCTGGCTGCAGATTTGAGGGAATCCTCTGTTTATCCAGGAGGCTGGGGAATGGCTGGGGAGGATGCTGGCTGCGCTTGTACAAATTCTGTGCACATCTGTTTCATTATTAGCTGGGGACCCATAAGCTGCTCACTTTCTCTGTCTGATTGGGATACTTTATGCTGGTTTTGTAGCGATTGTTTTTTTTTATTAATTTCCTTCTGGTCTGTGAGGAGCTGGATATACATTTTTAATACAAATAAAAGGCCTAATGCACTGCATGCAAACATTCAGAGTGGGTTTCTGGAATTTGGGGCCTAATGCGTTCATCGATTTCATTGTTTTTTTCCCTAGACATTGAAATCATTATGGGGTCTAACTGTGCAGAGCAAGCAATATTATTAACCATGTCTGGTTAAACAGCTAAGAATTAGCTCTCACCTCATGCCTGAGTGTTTGTAACAGTAGTGTAACTATAGAGGGAGCAGACCCCAGCCGCTTTCCTACCTGCCAGCGGGAAGGGGGGCACAGGTGGGCAGGAGACGTGAGTAGGTGAGCGAATACAGGGGTGGGTGACAGATCAGGAATGGATAACTATGCACCGCTCCCTCTGAATATTTTTTTTGCAGGGGGGCCAAGTGCATGCTAGTTATGTCGCTGGTTTTGAATATGTCCTGCCTGCAGCAATTAGCTTGGCTACATGAGGCCCTTTGAAATTCCTGATACAAACAGAGGCATAAATGTGACCTTGGAGTAAGGACATTATCCATGTGTGAAACATTTTACCCATGTAGATATGTTGTTTACCCAAGAGGTAGGGTTGCCAACAACCACTTATATGCAGGGCTACTTTAAACATACCCCCCAACTGTCCCGCTTTTCGCGGGACAGTCCCGATTTTTATGGCGCATCCCGCTGTCCCGGATAGTCCCATGAATGTCCCGCATTGCGGGACATTCATTGAACTATCCAGCACAGCGGGATGCGCTGGCTGGAGCCAGATGTTCCCATACCCACCAACTGTCCCGCTTTTCGCGGGACAGTCCCGATTTTTATGGCGCATCCCACTGTCCCGGATAGTTCCATGAATGTCCCGCATTGCGGGACATTCATTGAACTATCCAGCACAGCGGGATGTGCTGGCTGGAGCCAGACTTTCCGACTTCTCCTGCGGCTTCTCTCCTTATGCGGCTCCTTATACAGCGCGACAGGCCCTTTTATATGGTTGCGCCCCTGGGTACGTGTGACGTCATTACGCACAGGCGCAACCTTATAAAAGGGCCTGTCGCCGCCGCATAAGGAGAGAAGACGAAGACGGAGCCCTATGGGGGGGTATTGTGTATAGGGGGGTACTGTGTATGGGGGGTACTGTGTATAGGGAGCTACTGTGTATGGGGGCTACTGTGTATGGGGGTACTGTGTATAGGGGGCTACTGTGTATGGGGGCTACTGTGCGTGGGGGGCTACTGTGCATGGAGGGAGCTACTGTGTATGGGGGGCTATTGTGTATGGGGGCTACTGTGTATGGGGGGCACTGTGTATGGGGGGGCTACTGTGTATGGGGGGGCTACTGTGTATGGGGGTACTGTGTATGGGGGGCTACTGTGTATGGGGGCTACTGTGTATGGGGGGTACTGTGTATGGGGGGCACTGTGTATGGGGGTACTGTGTATGGGGGGGCAAAACTGGTACATAGTTATAACTCACTTATAACTGACTGCCTTCTCTCTATATTTGTATTTTAATGTTTAATGTTTAATTCTATATTGTATTCCTTAGGTCGTTCAGTATGAGGGTATAGCATATTTGCGTCTGATCCCGCCATTTCATCTATATAAAAGGAGTATTTTTTTTTAATGGGGTGTGGTAATTGGGGCGTGACCACAACAGTGGGCGTGGTCAAAAAATCATGCCGCGCTGTGCGCGCGCCAAATCTTTTTGTCCCTCTTTTCATTTTTCAAATGTTGGGAGGTATGCTTTAAAACCTACGCAGCTATTAAGCGTATTTTAAGTGTCTTATTAACTCTGGTGCTTGGCAAACCTGCCGACTAGCACTTTGTGCTCCATTGATAAATTAGCCCTATGGTGTGCAAATGAATTTGTGCCTGTGTGCCTTAATGAATTTTTACATCAAATTAAAGGGTAATATAACAGCTGTAAGGTTTGCTTCAGGTTTAGTAATTCAGATCCGCCAATCAGCAGATGGCATTTACTGGTCGGCTGTTGGATGTTAAACATCTAATTGGTTCCGTGGGTTAGCACACCTGGAACAAACATGATGTCTGTAATTATATTCCCCCCAAAAGAGTAAGATAACCTTATTGGGAAAAGGCAATATGTTACTCTCTAGCCCTCATGTCTGTTTGTGGAATATCCAGAAGCCTCTGAATGTGACTTTTTTATTGATAAGGTTTGTTCATTCATCCCTAAGTCACATAAGGAGAGAGGGAGATAAATTCATGCAATCACATGGCTGAAGCTGATAAAGGGACTTAGTTCAACATAGAATAGATCATCATAAGGATATGCAATTCTTATCAGTATTAATCGAGTCTAAAGTCATCTGACCTTGCTCGATGTAGGTATTTAGTGAGCTGTAAGGGTGATATAGATTCCCTATAAATAAATTAAGCTGAACATAAATACACAGGATTCCTTTGGGCTGAAGGATTATCCCAAATCTACTTTAAACCTGGAAGAGAACGGAGTGCATGTATGTTTCCATCATGGAATATGATGTAAATCGCTGTTCTCCTCCATGTGAGTGCTGGGTACATCCATGCAAGAGCATCTGCCCTTATTCTACTCAAGTTCCCACAATCTCTGACTTAAGGTGGCCATACACGTAGCAATTCTGATCTTTACAGGAAAGATTGTTCATTTCCCCCACTGACGTTCAGGGCTGAATCATCAGATGTGGAGTTAGAAACAATAGGGATTCTACCTGCACCTGCATTCAGAGTCAGGCCTGAGCCTTCATTTACAAATGTTGCACAGGAAGCAAAATGGTATTTTGGGTGCAAATTGGTATGTTTTTTCCTTCCAATGCATTTTTTGCCAGAATTCCATCTACATTTTAGAATTCACTAAATTGCAACCTGAGCAACAGATGTAAAAATACATGGTAATTACCTTGTGGCAGGGTGCTCAGCATTGGCAACGGAATTAGCTTGCAATTCACAGTTTAATGCCCCTTTCTAAAGTCAAAATGCATTACCCTTTAACAACATGTCATTGGTCAGTTTAATGTCCCCTTAATCTCATCTCCAAGTTTCTCAGTGGGGCTGTAGATGTAATGTGATAAGGCACTGGGAACTGATTTTCAAATAAAATCTATCATCATCTGTTTGGCAGCGGTAAGAGTACCCACAGGATCCAATAACCTAACACTAACTTATGGCACAATGCCCTACTGTATGAAAGAGAGCGCACTGTACACACCAAGGTCTTCCCAGTAATGCTACATTATTCCCAGGAAAAAAAACCTACATTTGCTATAAATCATTTCTGCTGAGTATCTGATACCTCAAAGTAAGGGACGAAGGCCAGGAATAGTGAATGCCATAAATCTGTAATTTTTAAAAGCCCACCATCAAAAGATATACATTTAGGGCAGTAAATAGCATCGCCATAACCTTAGCCTTTTCTCTGATGATCAAAACGAAAGTCGTGGATATGGGTCTTTACATTGATAATGTACTCCACATTATATCGTGCAAAGTAATCTGGTTTGTGAAAAAGAAAGCTGTACCTGAATGAAATCATGGTGCCATGTTTGCTGCTCTGTGGAGTCAGGGGACCTTCCTATCACATTAATATGCCTTCACTATTAATAACATTGGCATCAAGGATCATTATTGGTAGCCAAGGATCATTATTGGCAGGTAAAATACTGGACAAGTAGCAACCTTAGGGAGTAGGAGTGAGTGGAATTTGGGCACAGTCAATGTGGTAGCACTGTATAATTTTGAAACTTCACTAAAGCAACCTGATTAGCTACATTATTAGATAATGCCAGAAAGGAAGACCACCTTCATAGCATGAAAGCACAAATTATACATATGGCTCAAGAATCTGGCCAAGCAGCATGATAATCAGTTACCTGGTCACCTAATTAGTTGCGTGTCAAAAAAAGTCATGGTCATGTCAATATAGGTGCAGCGGCGTAAAAATGGGCGCGGTCGTGTCAAAATAGACGCGGTAAAAAAAAAAAAAGACTTGTGCATCAAAAAATAAGATGCGTGCGACATAACATTTGCGAGACAAATGCGTTTCATTCTTTTTTCGCCGTTTTACAAATTTTCCTGTTGTTTGTGAATTTTTCAGCGAAGCAAAACAGGACAGATTCACTTATCACTAGTGCCAGCATGCAGTCAATAAAATTTGAATTAAGCCACAAGAACAACCCTTCCAGGGTCGGACTGGGCCACTGGGGAACCAGGAAAAAACCTGTTGGGCCCTGACCTGACACTTGCCGGCACTCCCCTGGCTGACGGTGTTCCTCCCCTGCCACGCTAAACTTACGCACTCTTGTGGGAGGACATCAGGCAGGGGCCCCCTGTGGGGGGGGTTAGGGAGGCTCAGGGGGGGCCCTGTGGGGGGTTAGGGGGTGCAGCGGGGGCCCCTAGGGGGTGCTAGGGACCTGCAGGGTGGCCATACACCCCCCAGTCCGACCCTGAACCCTTCTGTTAGAAAGAGTCATACCAAATATTTCATGTGTTCTCAATGTAATTGGCCAGTCACATTTCTCTTGCTAAGGTCGCAATGCATTACCCTTTAACCACACGTCACTGGTCAGTTTAATGTCCCTTTAATCTTATCCACCAGTTTATCAGTGGGGCTGTAGATGTAATGTGATAAGGCACTGGGAACTGATTTTCAAAAAAAATCTATCATCATCTGTTTGGCAGCGGTAAGAGTACCCACAGGATCCAATAACCTAACACTATTTTGTGGCACAATGCCCTACTGTATGAAAGTGAGTGCACTGTACACACCAAGGCCTTCCCAGTAATGCTACATTATTCCCAGGAAAAAAAAAACCTACATTTGCTATAAATCATTTCTGCTGAGTATCTGATGCTTCAAAGTAAGGGATGAAGGCCAGTAATAGTGAATGCCATAAATCTGTAATCTTTAAAAGCCCACCATCAAAAGATACATTCAGGGCAGTAAATTGCATCGCCATAACCTTAGCCTCTTCTCTGATTGGTGTTTTTTCAACTCTTATTACAATGATATCATTATTACAGTGATCAAAACATGTGCGCGCTGGGTCTTTAAAGCAATAACGGAGTCCAGAATTATATTATACAAATCTGGTTTTAAGAAAAGAAACTTTTACAAAGCTGTGCCCGAATGAATGAAATAATAAATGGCGCCATGTTTTGATGCTTTAACTATTAATAATGCTTGCATGAAGGATCATTATTACTATTCAGGCAGATAAAATACTGGACTAGCGATGAATGGTTTTTTTTTAGACTTTTGAGACTTTCACTAAAGCGTCCTGATTGGCTACGTTATTTTATAATCCCAGAAAAGTTGCTGACATAGCATGGAGGCACAGATTATACAAATGATACAGGAAGCTGACTGGCCAAGCAATGTGGCAATCAGTTTCCTGGCCACCTATATAATAGGCAGGGGTGCAGTTGGAGGAAAGTTCAGGGTGTAATAAGTCACGGGTGTGGTGAAATGAGGGGTCCCCTGGGCAAATCCCCTAGAATTCGCCTAAGTGAGTATAGCAATTCTGCTTTCACACAACACTCATTCGCTAGCTTTGTACAGAACAAATAAATCATTGAACTTTTGGCTAGCAGCACCAAAATTGCCCCTCAATTTCCTTCTAAGGTATTTTCAACTACTAACAAGATGTAGAGCTGAAATTGCTATACAGCTGACATTAGCAACATGGTAATTCTATCTTCCTTATTGTCAGATATGGATTAGGTACAAGACCCCTCCCTTGGGCCCCACCAGTGTTAGGAGGCCCAGTCACAGCAGCAGAAGAAATCATGAGGAGAGTATGGTTTGGATTTGCTGCTCCAGTATTGGCTGTGCAGTAGCAAATCTAAAACAAATGTGTCAGAGAGATCTGGCTATGGAAGGAGGAGGCCAAAATGATTACCCCCTTTGGTCTTACCCTCCGTCTAGCAGCTGTTGTACGGCACACATACTGTAACCCTTGCATCACTTGCTTACTTGCTCTTGTAAGATATATTGGTGAGCCCAATGACTTATTCTTTTGGGTTGCTGAGCTATTTGCCTGACTTGCTTCTAAATAATTGGGATATTCTTTTGGGCACACCTCCACCTATACACTGCCAAGCTAGCACTATATTAGTGCTACAATGACAGTTCCACAGGCAGCTGGGACATTGGACAATAGTATAGACTAAGCCAGATTGCTGCAGGCTGTTTTGCTCTTTTTTAGTTAGTGTCCTATTTGCATTCTATGTTGAAGTTACATTTACTTTGAAAGAGTTGGCTGCATTTTCTCAAGACTGACTTATACTTGCAGAGCCTGTTAAAATGATACAGACAGTAGGCTTTAGATATAAGGGCTCATTTACTATGTTGTTATTTTTATTTCACCAATAAAGAGTTATCTGCTTCACTAGCTCTTGACCACCACATGTACAAAGCTGTGGAAATGAAAGTGCACGTACAAAGGCCCCTAAGCAAGACATATCTCATTTTGGCTTGGCTCTCACTCCCCAAAGTACAGTTGTAGATAGCTGGCTGCTGACCACTTTCATTTCTAGTGACAAGTGGAACCGGAGATTCTATCTCTTGATAAAACATAATTAAAGTCTGTTGTAAAGTGAATTATTTTTATGGATTCTGTCAGATAAGTCCAGGGGATGGACACATCCCACCCTTCCAGAATGCAGCCCTGCCAGGCACATACAGTGCCACACAGAGAGAGTACAGTGGTGTATCTTGTGCTTTGTATTTTGCCACCCCTTAGTAAATAACTTAAATGTAAGCCATAAAGCACAAGAGAACTGCAGATTTGTCATGGAAGGGCAGGAGTCTTAATCTTCTGATTATACTTTTATTTTACCATATATTAATTTACTATAGATTATAAAAGATTTCCAGCACAAACTTGAATAAAGGTATTCACTGAGCATAGAACAGTTGGTTCTATTTCTATATATAAGAGAATTATGTATCAGGCCTAGTTCTTGTTCATTAATTAAACTTACTGCACTGGGGAAGCCCAATAACCCCTATTCCTTAGCTCTCTTTGTGCTGAATACTTTTGTACTCATTAAATTCCGAAGACTTAATAAGATATAGAATCACTGTTGTTAATCCCCAGTGTCAGCTTCACAGAACCTGGGAAATTACCTGTGTTCTACTGCGCTGTGCCAGCAAGGCCAGTTTCTCTCCGGGCCTCTTAGAACCAGCACAGAGCTTGAATTATAGCCTGGAATGTAAAGTGTTTTCTCTGAGGAGATATGGAAAATGTGCTTTGTATATTCCTACCTTTCCTAAAGTTCTGTATTTTATTCCTGCAGATGAAGAAACAAGGTTATTATGCAGTGGGGTGACCTTAATTTGTGTAATTTCCTAGAGTACACAAATATTGTCTTTGGCAAAGAGGATTAATAGAGTTTTTACAGCAATCTGTTGTATGTAACCACACTTTACCTGGATTGGATGGAGATTTTTTTTTGATGAAATAGACATAAACCAAAGCTGTATTCACAGGGGACTGTTCCATTTTGCATGCAGCACAGGAACCCCCTGTAGCTGCAGGGCTATTACCTAACTAACCACTGGCTAACTGTATAATAGCCTCTACGGTGGGACTGCGGCAGTGGGATGGGTGACTTCTGGGTTAACATAAAATATATTCTATATTACAAGCAGGCATTTGGATCTTATGTTTTTTTGTTTTTTTTTTCTTAATCATAAAATACACTAAAGCTTTCGTTTCTCAAAGCTCAGTTTGCTATTCTTAATAGATAATTGCAATTTCCTCTGACTTGTACTATATGTTTATATTTAACTGCAGGTGGCTATACACTATTAAAGGTGGGATTATTCCACCATTCCACCTTAGGTGGGCGATATTGTAGTAATAGGACCAGTCGGGAAGAGGAACAGTCGAAACGAGGACCGTATCAGTTAGACATCTGGCCAGATATCAGTCAGGTTGGCCCGTCGGGGGTCACCTTACATGGGCAGATGAGCTTGCGAATCAGTCTGAAGGACCTGAATTGGCAGCTAAAATCTGCCAATGTATGGCCACCTTAAGTTCTCAAATGGAAATTTTCTATTGGTAGCCTTAACAAAGAAAAATATCTACTCTTGGTACTAAAGTGCTTCATGTTTCCACCATCAGTTTGGGTAACAAGTACAAATTGTTGAGAAACTAAGTCCAATTCTAATCATCTCATTCTGGACTAGTTAACAGTCACCAGACAGTGAATGAGATATTCACCAGAGTAAATGAAAGATACACCAATATATGAGATGCAACTCATAATATATATGGTTATAATTATTTGAGTGTGTCTTTTTGGAAGACCCCAGCATATGCAGTACTATTTCACTTCTGGAATGACTATGCTTTTCGCGTGGGAGTTCATGGAATGCAACAAAGCATCTGTCTATTACAAATAAGCTGTTGTAGAACATAACCCTGGCAATCACCCTCTGGCAGCCTTGTCTGAGTGCCTTTCTCATTTGGCCCCATGAAAAAACAGATGAAGTAAACTGCAGCATAATGTCACACAAACTTACTACATATTTATCATCAATAAGGCCCTACTGGACCTATATATATATATATATAGATATAAGGGACCCTTAGAAGAATATTTTGGAGCTATGGGATTACAGAAGGGCCGTCAGCAGTCAGCCAAATCCTGCTACCAGCGCTGTGTCCTTTTTCAGCTGCCAAGTGATGAATGAGACTGCAGGAAGTTCAAGTGCTAAATATTTTCACTTTCTTCCAACTCCAATATACTTTTCTCTTAAGTGGCCCTACAGAAATAAGTCCTTCATTACAGATGATTTTGAGTAATAAATCAGATGAAATGAATCCATTTTAGGATGAACTGCTGCATTTAAAATAGATTGCTAAGCTACTGACTTAAAGCCTTCTGTCTCTTAAGAATTTTTATGGTGTGCTACAAAGGGAATGTGACTGTTTATCCATACGTCTTGCAGCTATAAATACAGGATTGGACTGGTGACTGAAACTAATGCCATTAGGACTTATGTTGTAGAGCAGATGCATTTGCCTTTTTTTCTTTCATTTTTCAGGCAAATGTGTTACAGATATAGTGTAATATTCTGAAACTGCATGGTTTATTTTAGGAACAAGCTGTCAGGTACAGTACCATCTGTTTTGCAACCATGGTCCTTATCATATCCAGCCAACCACTACTTTAACCTTTATAGGAAAGTTGTCCTATTTTTGGGAAACAAAAAAAATGTATTTAAGTGTGTCAAAATTCTGTTATTGCATTGTTTCTTAACACAAGTTAAGCCTTTTAATCAGCTCTGCAACCCAACAATTGGTTTAGAGCTACTTATGCTTCTTGTTTCTATAACTTTTTTATATTAGTTAATAAACCTTATGCTATCAAAAGATATCGAAGTGTACTCACCCCAAACAGCAAAGGCAATTGGGTCCCAACTCATAAGATTAGAAACCCTGTTTTTTTGTGTAGGACAATTCACAATGTTAGCCTTGTTTTTAGAAGCAGGTGTATTATATAAGCAGTACAAACATTTGGGGACCTGTGACCCATGGCATAGAGCTGTAAATTGGCCTTGAGGACCCCCCTGAAAGTTTACTTGCTGTTTGATTGCTCAAAAAAAGCACAAGATTGTGACATCTTTGCGCTAAGGAACCACTTTTGGTCAATAAGGCCTTGTACCAGGGATGTCGCAAGTTCAATTATGGCACCATTTATGTATGAGCATGGGAATAATGGTAGTTAGCCTTTATTTAAGTTCCATCATGGCACAATTTATGTATGGGTATGGGAATGATGGAAGTTACCCTTTATTCAACAGTCCCTAAGGTTTTGGCCAGCTAAGTTGTCCTTAACTTACAGTTGGGAGGGGAAGCTGTTTCCTTATGCTGAGTTAAAGTATTTTGCTGACAGTTCAGTAACTGGCCTGGAGTCACTGTTCTGTTGTATAAAATGGAAAGCCAACATGGCTTGGGATTTCACCTTCATGGAAGCTGGGTGCAGATTAAGGCCTGGGCAGAGGTAGGCCCAGTACATAATGATAGTTTGAGGATCTGTAATAGCTCTCTCCAGGAGTGAGAGATAAGCTCAGGTTAGCTAATGAGCGGCCAGAGGCTCTGCTGAGGAGAATTATGTACCACCCATAGAGTAGGGATTCATGTGTACAGAATTAGGGCTACTGTACCTTGCCTAGGTTCTGCTTGAAGTTCCTAATATTTGGGGTTGGAAACCTTCAAGTTGACTAAATCCACTGTTTGATTATTGAGCTCTGATGAGTAAATGTTTCTGGGAAGCTTTTTTGAGAGTAACTATTGAGTATTGGTACAGTATTCTGTGCTCCAAGAGATTTGTGCTACATTCTGTAAAGAGTTTAGCAGTTATCTAAAGCTGGCCATACACGTGGCGATCTCACGATGTTTCGTACGACCGTCGGTCGCACGAAACATCGTCAGATCCGCCACACACCATTCAGGGCTGAATCGGCAGGTAAGGAGGTAGAAACAATAGGATTTCTACCTCCTTCTGCCGATTCAGCTCTGAAGGGAGAATTTTGGTCAGGCGCCTTCTATGGCGCCCGATCAAAATTTTCTAACCTGGCCGATCGGCGAGTCGACCGATATCAGCAGCTTCCTGCGATATCGGTCGGCTCGCTGACATGCCATACACGCACCGATTATCGTACGAAACGAGGTTTCGTACGATAATATCGGTGCGTGTATGGCCACCTTAAGAAGTACTGGCACACAATTTATTTGATCAGTCCAAGGGTTGTAGTTCTGTGATACCCTTCCTCCAACAATACGCAAGGGCCCAGCACCCAGAGATAAATAGCTGTATGTTTATTGATTTGTTTGGTTATAGTGTTCCTTTAACTATCACCTTACATATGCTACATACTTCATACAAATATATATATTTACTGCACTAGTTGCCATAGTTTTGTACATGCACTTTATTGATAACATCAACACTAGTACATAAATGCATTTGCTTCACTTTGCAAAGGAGGATAAAGAAATATTGCCCCTTTGTGCCTAAAAGGTAGGATCTGCTGGGGAAGTAGTGTCAGAGATTAAATACATAAATAAAAATTGTGTACAGGGATACTTAAAACTAATGCTACACATAACTCCATTTTTTTTTTTTTTATTGGAAAGCTAGTATAATGTATTGGGCTAATGATGGAGAAATAGCTATAATTTCCCTGTGCGCTGAAGAGTTAACAATTCCATTATTAAAAAGTGAACCGGTGCTGATGAACACGGAGAAGCAGTTCTGCGGATGCTTTGTTAATGTTCATTTATAGAGGCTGATGGCTTTTTTTGTACCCTGGTGTGAAATAGCTGGAGAGGCGGCATACACTGCTCATACAGGAGCCATTGAGATGAATATGTATTCCAGCGCGCGATGGTTAATTAGCTCCCGTCTCTATATTCAGTCAGAAAGAGAAGTGGCACAGAAATAAAAAAAAAGAAAAGCTGCGGTGCGCACAAGACAATATGCTTGATTAGCCTGAATTTGGCAGGTACTTTGCAGGAACAGCTGCAAATATTCTACATTAAAGAATACAAATTGGATGAATGCATTTCCCTGATTGACAAAATATAAAAACTTCTTAATACGGTAAATTTCAGTCCAATCGTTTTGTTGTCAAAGAGGCTTCTTTAGTAGAAAACCGAGCAGGGCCCTGCCATAAACCAAAATGGTGTCCTCTGTGCCTTTGCTTTTCTTTCCCTTGCATGCTATTTCCCTTGCATGGTATAGCCAACATCTGATTTGGGTTGCTGGGCAAAACGCAGACCTTTTTTGCCCTTGTTTCTGCATAAATCTACAAGTCTACCCTGAAGGTTTAACACTTGGGTATCCATAAATGTCAGTCTAAACATTAAAGAAAGAAAAAAAAACTTAAGGCCAAGTAGTTAGTGAGAGACGTCTGCCATCCTGATATTGATATTGGCTGTACTAGCCAAGTTGTAGGCATAGATGCAGAGATGGTGGAGTATACCAAAATACAGTCCCCAGAAATCAGGCCTCTTCAGGGACTAACATTACTGAATTCAGAGGGCTTGCGTCACACAGCTGTTTTAACTTGTGCCAGGAAGCTTGGTCCTTGCCAGAAGAACTAATAAGATTGACTCGCAAACACTACACCCATTAATAACCAACATAGAAAAAAACAACGCACCTTCAAAGGGCATGTAAGTGCCCAATCAAATGAATGGAATTACAGTCTACAGACAAAAATGCTGCTGATATATATTAAAGGAAAGGAAATTCTGAAATCACAGGTTTACTCCCAGTAGAGACAGCACTAGCCTCATGCAGCACATAGCATAGCACTGAATCATTTCATAAGGAGCTGCTCATAAATATGTTAGAAAGAACCATTTCAAAGAATCGTATGCATAAAATGTCAAATATTTCATAGGGTTTTGTATTTTTTTTTTTTAAGCCACCAATATAGTCAGATTAACCAAGATCTTCTCCCTACTGGATCAATTACTTCCAGCTCAGATAAGAGCTTTTCGCAATTATTAAACCACCCATACATTGCCTTTGTGTTAAATTTATCTCACTGCTTATACACTTTCTGGAAATTACAATTAGGTGCATCATTAGAGCTCAGCCACCAAGCTCTAACTCCCATAGAACATAATGTTGACTGAAGGCAATAAGCCTTTCCTTGCTCATGGTACAGAAGCTTCTGGCTGAATAAGGTTAAAGACATTGAGATGACTGTAGTTTTCATTGGTAGTTAGTATGATCAGCTGACCATATTCTGACCCTGAAAATATAGCTTTCCCATAGGTTCATTCGCTTATGGGACAGGTCTCAAGACATGCCACCCTCAAAAATAGCTAATGTTGAAACTTTATGGTGTGTACAATTTCTTGAAGGGCAGTTCTTTTCTGGCTAAGCTGCCAACATGTTTATGTAAGTGGCTTTAAGCATGGTGCATCCAGTTGGTTAGGTTTTTATAACTAAAAGTTGATTGTCAATAATTGACATGGGTTTGGTTCAATAAACCTGGAGCCATTAAGCTCCTGTCTGTATGTCTTGTATTTATATCATCATTTAGCTTTCCCATCCTATGATGTTCTTCAGCTAACTATAGGTTGTCCTGAGTATGTTTATTTTGTTCTGCCATATTTAAAGCAGTGTACCTGAAAGTGCATTGTACCTAAACTGTGGCCGAAAATTCCTCAACTTGCCAAAATGAGTGCTGATACAAACCCTTACTCTTGCATAAATATAATCAGTCTTTACATAGTAAGCATTTTAGTGAAGATGTTCAATGCGAAGAAATCAGTAGCATGATCAGCCGATAATTTATAGATAGTTCATGTGTTTAATACCCAATGAGAACATTGCAGATCACTATGTTACTGCCATTTATAGTCCCACCCAGCAGTCCCCCTAGAGGCAAATGGGACACCCAAGATCCAGAAGGTTGTTAATCAAACAAGTAAATGTATCTTCTTATCTGTGCCTTTTATTATACAGTATGGGACCTGTTGTGCCAAATGCTCAGGACTTGGGGTTTCCAGATAAGGGATCTCTCCATAATTTTGATCACCATACTTTAAATCTGCTAAAAATAATTTACTCATGAAATAAACACAATAGGATTGGTTTACCTCCAATAAAGATGTACAAGGTACTGTTTTATTCTTACAAAGAAGTCATTTTTAAAAATCTGAATTACGTGATTAAAATGGAGTCTTTGGAAAATGGCCTTCCTGTAATTCAGAGCTTTCAGATAATGAGTTTCCGGATAACGGATCCCATACCTGTAACGAGAACATGTTGGGAAGATTTCATGTATTATGAAAGTTTTCCATTAGCAAAGTAACAAAGTATATTAGTGGAGATAATCTGTTCCAGAAGCCAGTCCAGGTTGAGCAGAGTAAGGCAAACACAAACCCTGAGCAGCTGTAAAATCATCGTGGGGAGATAAGAATTTCTTCCTGGTTCCACAGTGGCAATCTGATAGCTTCCCCGGGGCAGCTGCTAAACGGCTGTTTATTGATCAAGGCTGTGCCCTTTCTCACATCCAGTTCTTGTAAACCCAAACACGATCACAAGCCTTCCACAAAGTATTGGTTGGAATTCCAAAGTAGGTCGGACGCTAGAATGCTCACACATAATGCCCATTTAGGCTTTAGCGAACTGAGTAAAAGGTCAAAAAGGAAAAAAGAGTAAGGTGTTAACTAATTTGTCTCAAAATCCTTGAATTGCAATTTTTTGAAAATGTAGAAAAAAAAAAGATATAAGGTGTAACAGTTGTTAAATAATTTTAGTATATACATTTGGGGTGTCTGACAACAGCTGTATTTAATGGTATTGGGATAATGGGGGTCTTACTGCAGATCAACAACAGCTGCTGGGCCACAGGTTGGACATTCCTGATTTATGTATATCTGCCCCTGCTCCCTATAGAAAGATAAAGGCTCCAGTCTTCCTGCAATGCTTCCTGTTCCCTACATTGGGTACTGATCAAGATGCTACAATATATGTTATGATCAGCAGCTCTGAACATTCTGTGTGTTATATGCATGATTGGCAGCTAATGGTCTGAATAATCAGTGCCAGCTGCAACCATCACTCCTGGGCAGACATTCTATAAACTATCCCATGTATGTGTAACTACCTGCATTCCATAGTTTTACAGCTCTCTGTGCTCTCTCCACAGCTGATTATGGAATCTTCTGTGCACAAGTGAAGCCTTTAGGGCTTGTACTCACAAGCATTTCTTTCTATAATTCCCCGCAGTGGAAACAAGGCGAACACCGTGACTGAGGAGCGCAGGAAGAAACGCTTATGAGTATGAGCCCTTATGTGCAAATCACTCTAAATCTGCTCCTAGAATGTTTACACAGTGTGTGTGTATGTGTGTTTGTTTGTGTGTTGCCACCTGGCAGCTGGTACTTCAGCTGAATTCTTCATGCCAAAAGAAAGAAAGTGGGTAATTTGTTTCCAGGAAGAGTCTATACCTTGTGGGGGAAGTGTATGTATCTACATTATGTACATGTGCTGGGTATTTATGTATAAGTGTATGCATGTAAAATGTATAAAAAGCATAAGCAATACACGAGCCTGATATATTATTATGTTATCGTATGAAAGAAAGGCTGTCAGGTTTGGTCTTCCAAAAGGGATTTTTGGGCCTCTCCTAGTGCTCACAGACCTCTCTGCATACCTTCTAGTGGCACCATTATAAGTGGGGCAGTCCTACAGATCCCAAAGCTGTTGTGTTTAGTGGAAAGTGGACATCAGGGGTAGTGGCCTAAAATGACCTACATTTTAATGTTCACATATTTTGTGTGTAACATTATCATTTCATTGGCTCACAGCCTAAAAGTAGTTGGTAGATTTGTATTTAAGGACCTCGTAGCATGCTTTGTGTCCCTCTATAGTTGTTATTTGTTTTTTTAGCAAATAGAGGGAACTCTCCAGCTTTCTATTTGATTATATATAATTATTAGGGGCATGAAAATAGAGTGCCCCACAAAAATCCTGTAAAAGTAAATAGAGAGCAGTAAAATGAGGTGTAAATGTTCATTCTGCTAAACAATGGCAAGGCCTGTTTTCAGTCATTGATAAATATGCGCCATAGAGTAAGAGATTATTTTCACCTATATTGCCCTCTTGGACAGCCTCCTTTTTTAGACATATGATCATCCTGTACCTTATTAATTTAGTCATACTTTCCAACTTTTGAATATGAAAAATGTAGGAGATGCCTTGATACAACATGCCCTAGTTTGCCCAGCCCTATCCACTGGTAGACCCTTTTGGATTCTGCAGGTGGGGGCTATTCCCATAACACTAGATGTGACATCATCATAAACCTGTAAGTGACATCATCTGAGGGAGAAAGAAGTATCTGATGCACAGAAGCTTACTTTGATAGCCACGGCCAGCAGCCATATATGCATTTGCAATTCTACCCCACCAAATTACCACCATATTATGGTTAAATGCAGGCCTCTGTCTGTAGTTGCTGATTTTCAAGACTCTATTTTACCATATAAAATACCTGAAGTTGAATGTTCTCAACAATCCCTTTCTCTGTTTGTTTATTGTAAGGCCCATTTCATTCCCATTTTCTAATGTCTTCTAATCTTCCATCTCCTCTGGATTTCCATTTGCTTATTACTGGTGCCCACATTGTCCCAAATCCATTTCCGTGATTAATGATGTCATTCTCCTGAGTGTGGCTTTAGAAGGACTTTATCTTCCTATTAGTAATTCTATTGGATTGCTAGTCCGCATTGTGTTTTATTTTTCCCTTAAAAGGTATTAACATAATGGCTTTTGCTTGCATAAAGACTTTTGTGTAATCATATTATTTCAGGCAGAGAAGGGAAGGGAGTGTGTGAGTAAGGAATTGATCTGACTCCTATTTTACTCCTGGGCCAAGTAACCTTATCTTTAATCTCACCAATAGGTTGCAAGGTCAGTAGGGCTAGGATTGGCTGGTGAAGTGTTTAAAAGAGAAGGAAAGGTAAAAACTAAGTAAGCTTTATCAGAATCTTGTCTCCGTTTTTGTAAACATATTCTTATCTGCCTTCCCTTTCTCAGAAAAATCCTTCATTCCCGGGGCCAGAGTCTCTCTCCCTTCTCCTGCTCCCCCTCCCATAAGAATTCATAAAACTCACCCCCCCCTCCCTTTGGAAGGTATAATCTGAGCTGCCAACCACTAGAGCTGCAGCAGGAAGCTATGAAGACCAAGCTAAAATGGCAGCTGCAATCTTAAACAAACAGACTTCTAGGGCTCCTTACTCAGGTAGGATATAACTTTCTGCAGAATAAATATAGCATTCTAGGTGGCACTGTGGCCAAAATGACTTTCCTTCTCCTTTAATGGAGAATTACATATCTCATGACTATTGTCTCTTCTTTTTCATGGTGAGGGATGTCCGACTGGTGTTCCTCTAGTTGTTGCTAAACTACAACTCCCAGCAACCTTTTGACAACTGAAAAAAGTTTGAAAACAGTAGAGAATCAGATTTAGGAGATGATAGGAATGCACTGCCGAGCTGTGACAGCATTGCACCAATATTACAGCAGGGCAAGGTGATGTTATCATGCCACCATGTTAAGTTACACAACTGGGCTAAAAGAGTCATTTGACGTTCTTGACTTGTCCTTCTTTAATATGTGAGCTGCATGGTGATCAGCCCTAGCTCTAAAACCAAACCACTAAACTTACACGACTCTCCACCAGTCTATTTCTATTACAGATACTGCAGCACTGTTTACTTTCAGCATGCAATACATTCCCAGCCCTGACTACTTCAGCCTCAGTCTGTTGGGGAATGTCTTTCTTTTCTGTTGTGTCCTGAAAGTAAATAATAGGTTCTTACTATTTTTAGATGTAAACCTCTAAAACTGAGTAATTGCAGGAACATTCAAACCATTATGAGTAACAGAAGGTGATACCGGAAGTGTGCATTAGCAGAGCTGTCAAACAACCCCATGTCATGATATCACTCCAACTTGCAGCTCAGCAGTAAAGTGTGACTGAAGTTTATCAGAGCACAAGTCACATGGCTGTGGCACCCTGGGAAATGAAGAATATGGCCAGCCCCATGTGAAATTTCAAAATTAAATATAAAAAAATCTGTTTGTATTTTTAAAAAACAGATTTAATGCAGGATTCTGCTGGAAAAGCTCTATTAACTGATGCACTTTGAAACAAAAAACACATTTTCTCATGACAGTATTCCTTTAAGTTGTGCTGTGTCTTGTGCTTTAGAGCAGCGTTTTTCAACCACTGTTCCGCGGCACACTAGTGTGCCGCGAGATGTTGCCTGGTGTGCCGTAGGCAGGGCACCAATGTACTAGGGGGGCACTGCTCTTGGCACCAATGTACTAGGGGGGCACTGCTGCTGGGCACCAATGTACTAGGGGGGCACTGCTCTTGGCACCAATGTACTAGGGGGGCACTGCTCTTGGCACCAATGTACTAGGGGGGCACTGCTCTTGGCACCAATGTACTAGGGGGGCACTGCTCTTGGCACCAATGTACTAGGGGGGCACTGCTGCTGGGCACCAATGTACTAGGGGGGCACTGCTGCTGGGCACAGAGTTAAATTTTTTAACATTTTCTAATGGTGGTGTGCCTCGTGATTTTTTTCATGAAACAAGTGTGCCTTTGCCCAAAAAAGGTTGAAAAACACTGCTTTAGAGTACATCCCAGGCATGGTGTCATTTAGGGGCAAAACCTCATCAGTAACAGAAAAATATATTAGAGCTTTACAGTAGTGTCATGTACTATAGACTGTATCCCATGCGTGGTGTCATTTACAGTGCTTTACAAGTAATGGAAGATTAGCTGTAATTAGCGTGTTGAGTGCTCTAGCATGTATCCAGTGCACAGTGTCATTTAGGGTCAAAACTTTAATAGTAATGGAGGATTATCTTAGACTTTCCATTGCACAGTGTTATTTAGGGTTAATTCCTAAAAAATGAATTGAAGGTTATCCTGGAAGTATACATTAGTGCGTTGTGTGCCATAGTGTATCCCATAGTATCCCATACACAGTATGTTATCGAGTGTAACCAATTACAGTGTCATTTAGGGTCAGAACCTCATCAATAATGGAGGATTATCCTAGAGTTGTACATTAGATGGGTGTGTGCTTTCCATGTATTCAATGCACAGTGTCATTTAGGGTCAAACCTTATAAGTAATAGCAGGGCTGTCAGCTGGGGACTTAAGGTGGCCCTTCAGCTATATAGTCCCTTGTCCTTGCTTTCCTTGTAAAACTGATTATTCAAAAAAAAGGTGAAATAAATTGGTACCCCGACCTGGGTATCTTGGTTAAATCCTGCCAGTAACAAATTCCATGGACAAGACGTATATAAATATGTCACAAAGCATATCTTATGTTGCCTTCAATAAATTAGGTAATATACACTTTTCACTTGCATACTGAATTGTGTTTGGATACATTTACCATAGGGTTGATCCTTATAAGTAATACAGGTATAGGACCCATTATCCTGAATGCCTGGGACCAAGGGTATTCCGGATAAGGGCAACAAAACAGGGCAAACAGGGAAATAGAAGCTACTCTATGTTTAGTCCTTTGTCTTGTTTGTCAATTTTCCCTGTTACTATGTTCTGTACAAACCCTATTCATTGCACTAATGCTGAGCAAGGGGGCATAATACCCCTTTAACTATGCTGCATTGCACTACTAATGCCATGCCTGATACTATAGTCGGGCACTTTGGACTGGTGTTTTCCTCAAACAAAGTTCGAGGAAGTAAAATATTGGCAGTTATGACCTGCATATTACCCTCCCCTGGTTTAAGGTCCTAAGATTCCAGTGCCAGGGAGAGAGGAGCTCTTGGACCTAAAACATACTTACCAAAAGTCAGTGGCGTAACTTGGTTGTGCCGTTCATAGGAACATGAATTAAAATGTATCCATCATTGTCAATTGTATTGGTATTTTTATAGTACAGGTATAGGACCCGTTATCCAGAATGGGACCAAGGGTATTCCGGATAAGGGGTCTTTCTGTAATTTTGATCTCCATACCTTAAGTCTACATTACTTAAACATTAATTAAACCCAACTGGCTTGTTTTACATTGAATAAGGATTATTTATATCTTAGTTGGGATCAGTTACAAGGTACTATTTTATTACTACAGAGAAAAAGGAAATATGAATTATTTTATTAAAATGGAGTTTATGGGAGACAGACTTTCTGTAATTTGGAGCTTTCTGGATAACGGGTTTCCGGATAAGGGATCCCATACCTGTAGAAGATTATCCTGGAGGTGCACATTAACATGGTGTGAGCTATAGAGTGTATCTCATGAACAGTGTCCTTTCTTAAAAATACATTGTAAAAGATTATCCTGGAAGTGTGCAGTGTAATAGTATGTTGGGTGCTCTATCATTGTATTCCATGTAATTTACGGTCAGAGCCTCATAAGTAATGGAAGACTATCCTGGAGGGGAACATTGGTGTGTTGTGTTCTTTAGTGTGTATCCTGTGCCCAGTGTGAGCTGGCTTTGTCACTTGTTCCAAACATCCATCTAATACACATCCCCAGACTGCTTTTCCCTCACTTCTAGATGAAATACATAGTATGTTCAAATATGGGAGTTAATATCTGCCTCCTTAGCTTAATCAGTATTCATAATAGTATTAATTATTCAACCTTACTTTTTTAAGGAAAATTAACGGCTAGCAGAGTTTCAGTCATTGTGGCAAGCTAGTTCATTTGCAAATAATTACGATACGCCCTGAAAGCAATTAATGAGGATACACAGTCGCTCAGGTTTCACGTATGCTCTCATTTTCAGATGACATCCCACTTTCGCTTCCTTAATTATCTCTCTTTTGTGTTAATCTAATTTGCGAGACTGGCAGAGCATTTCATTTTGAATTGTAAATAAGTTCTCACAGCTTCAGACTTCAGTGGAAAAAAAATACAAAAACATCAATCCGAATTGCTTTATTTAATCTCTGCAGAAAGAGAGCCATTCTAACATTTATCAAGCTCTGTATATATATTCATTAAACAGCTTGTAGCAAATACATTAAACAGCCTAGGAAAGGTCCATTTATTTTCTGCATTGGACTTATCTGAATGATCCTAAAAATGGACAAAAAGGGGGGAAATTGTTTGTTCTTTGGCAATTCCTTTTCGTTTAACGACTTTATGAGTCAGTATCTTGCGCTTAATGATTCTTTCCTGTAATCCTTGCAGGAAACCAGTGCTTCTCTAGGAAACCAGTAGGAAGCCCTCAGCAGGGCTGTATCCTAGCCGAAAGCAGCAGTTATGATTCCATGATGCGTGTCAGGTAGAATCATTTGCAGCTCTTGCCACTTGTAATATAATAGCCTCTTGTAGCAAACGTGATAGCACTAATGAGCAAATCTCTTAATCAAGTGGAAAGAGAAACATGCTGCAAATATAAAGGAAACAAGGATCAACATTAGGCACTAACCCAGCAGTGGAATCAGATTTGGGCATGGCCCAAGAGTTAATAGCTGACCAAAAACACGGTCAGTTTCAGAGGGAAAGGTCTATGTTGTACATAAACAGATTGCCAAATCATTACAGGAAATTTGCATTCAGTCTTTACAGACTTGGAATTTGAAGGAACCAAAGGCCTTCTAGCGGATACAGATGTAAGCCAGACTGTCAGCTGGGGACTTGATTTAACTCTCCTTCTATATAGACCCATGTCCGTGCTTTCCTTGTCCAACATATGTTGAATGCTGATTATTCAAAGACAGGTGAACTATATAGGTACCTGAATATCTTGATCAAACAAAGGGAATTCTGGGAGTGAATTCTAAACTCTTAAAAAAATCCCATTTACATGGGTTTATCCTATAGGCTACAGCTCACCCACTGGGTTTGAAGCTGAAGCCAGGACAATAGCTGATCAGATTCCCAACTACAGACCGGTTTCGCCCTTCTTGGGGCTCATCAGTGTAGTGCAGGGTTTTCTGATCAGCTTAGGTAGAGTCACCATGTGGTTCTACAAACAAATAAATTAGGTTGAGGAGACTGCCTCATACAGACAAAAGCAAACAAAAGGAATTCTGGGAGTGAATTCCAAACTCTTAAAAAAAATCCCATTTACATGGGTTTATCCTATAGGCTACAGCTCACCCACTGGGTTTGAAGCTGAAGCCAGGACAATAGCTGATCAGATTCCCAGCCTATAGGATAAACCCATGTAAATGGGATTTTTTTTAAGAGTTTGGAATTCACTCCCAGAATTCCTTTTGTTTGCTTTTGTCTGTATGAGGCAGTCTCCTCAACCTAATTTATTTGTTTGAATATCTTGATAAAATCCTGTCAGTCCCAAAATCCATGGTCCATCTAATGTCTTTCATATCAAGTTATACATTTTGTATGTCTAAATAATATTTATTAAATTACAGTAGCACAGAGATGTCTGTGACTTATCCTTGGGGAGACTTTGTGTTTGTATTTTCTTGGGCTCCTTGCGAAAACTCTACTTGGCAACCTTTTTCATTTGAATAAATACAGGATAGATTTCGCAGTTTGCTCCTACAAGCCTACAAAATGAATATTTTATATTTCAGAAATGCTACATTATTGCAGCTTTTACAGTTTCATTTTTAATGTAACTCAGCAGAAATGCCAGCATTGTTGAAGCCTCTGCAAAGCCTTGCCAAAATGCTTTCGGACAAATGTGCCCGGTACGCAGAAATGGGTTCATCACTTCAGAGCCGGTGAGCCAGCAACGATTGATGTGCTGATATCACAGACACTACCTTTGTTCATTTTAGTTGTTATATATTATGAACTGAGGAGATGGCCTGAGTTACTATTTCTATGCCATATACTGACTTGATGTACAATTCATATAACTGGACAGGTAGGCTTGTTGGATTTTTAAAGGTGACGTGTCACCCTAAGAAATAATTCCAATTTTTTTTTTTATTATGTTAGTATAGCAAAATAAACTTTACTTATATTATATAAATAATTTCCATTTTATTCCCTCCAGCCATGGAATTCAAAATCACAGCAAGCAGACAGGTGCCATTTTGTGGAAACTATTGTCAAAACAAACTTTGCATCATCCCAAAATCTTGTCTATGTACCAGAATAGGTTGTGAGGAGGGAGGGAGAAATGTGAGGAGTGCAGTAACATCTGTGAAGCACTGAATGGAAAGTAAAAGTCATTTACTGTCCCGCCTCTATGCATATTTAATTTGCTACTTTTATTATACAGCTTTTTACGTGTGGGTGACAGGCCCGTTTAACAACCAGAGAATTTACTAAACTGTGTTGCCTTCTGTTGTGCACAACACTTGGCATTAAAAACAAATAGCAGACGCAATCAGTGGCAACTAACAATTTTGCATTTCTGAAGGGGCAGTGTCAATCATTACCTGCCTTACCTGTTCCCTTTATTAAAACCACACACCTGCTTTGGGTTGAAAATGTCACATCCAGTTTCATTAACCATTAAACACTTTAGAATATGCTTAACATTACATTTTAACTGTAACAATTAACACCACTAGTACAAATATCATAACCATGACCAAATATGACACTCTAGTCACTGAAGGCCACACTTGTAGAGACCCTTGGTGGTTGAACATCCTATCCAATCTCCTGAGGCTGGTCCCCCAATTAGCTCAATCACCACACCCAATTTATCACTCCCCTACTAGACTCACGTCTAAAATTTTGCTGCTCCACCTCAGCTACTTTCCTTTTCCTGTCCCAACCCTGCGACAACCAAAAGTGACCCACCGACTTCTTCCAAAGTCCTCCTACAAAGGCACCCAAGAGCAGCAAATCGGGGACTTTTAAAGTCCTGTGTCCAATGTTCCCTCTAAGCTGTGCGTTCATGTGTGTGCTCACAAATTTAGAGACCAGCTCATACAGCAAATGGCTCGCTGGTACCTTGAAGCACTCTGCCCCTAGGGTGGGCAGCCACATTATTTGGAACTAGTGATGAGCAAATCTGTCCCGTTTTGCTTTGCAAATATTAGAAAAGATTTGCAAAACTGCAAAAAATCCA
Organism: Xenopus tropicalis; assembly: GCF_000004195.4. Classification (NCBI taxonomy): domain Eukaryota; kingdom Metazoa; phylum Chordata; class Amphibia; order Anura; family Pipidae; genus Xenopus; species Xenopus tropicalis. The sequence goes on from NC_030679.2 coordinate 121,638,711, forward strand.
TGAAACGGTGGAAATGTCACGTAACGACAATGAGCAACAATTTTTACACAACAATTTTGGCCCCCGTTTTATGATATAATCCACCAATGGCGAAACACGGAAATTTGCTGCAAATCCATGCCTGCCAAATTATTTCGCCCATCACTATTTGGGGCTCCCTGCCTAAGGGACACTGCGAGCAAAATAGAAAGCACCAGTTTTATTGCATTTAATATTCAGCACCATGCACTGCCAAATTATGTTTTCTTTAAAAATATGTATTTGTTCCATCTCTAATTATGTCGCACAGTCAATGAGTAAGAGGACGTGTAGAGCGTCAGAATGTGGCTTGTATGGAAATGATTTTCCTTTTGTAATTCAATGAACTTGATTTTAAAAACATGAGTTGTAAAGATATTATTATTACAATAAATGCCATGTAGTTAAACAGGATTACTATGAAATTGCTTGGATAGTTGCAAAATGAAAAGTGAAACAAATTACTTTAGTTTGTGAATTATGTTTTTAATGCAATTTTATTAAAATGAATGCATGTGAGTCTGTTATTGGCAGCCGAAGGGACCATAAAAGATATTTTTGTAACATGTGTCTGTTATTGGCAGCCGAAGGGATCATAAAAGATATTTTTTTAACATGTGTTTATGCTCTCTTACCTTTCCCTATCTATCACTGGTATGTATTTATAAATATATATATGCTAGATTTATTGGAAAACAGAAATTACAAGTGAACCTATAATAACATGACCTCTGTAACATGACCTTTATACAGTCATCAGTTGTCTCTAATTGATTTCTAATATTGTAGCAATTTTCAGTAGGTGATAAAGTAGGAAGTTACCAAATCCATATTTAGTAACATATTAATTCAGGCTAAAAAAGACCCCTGTCCATTGAGTTTAACCTTCTGGTCTAAATTAAACCGGCTTAACTGCTAGTTGATTCAGAAGAAGATATAAAAACCCATCTGAATCCTCCCACTTTGCCTCAGAGAAGGAAAAAAAATCCTTCCTAGCTACAAAGATGGCAGTCATACCAATCCCTGGATCAAAGCTCTGTATATCTGTGTTTTTCTATATTTTAAAAAAGCCATTCATCCCCTTCTTGAATCTAATGTATCTGCCAGTAGAACCACTTCAGGGAGAGAATCCCACAACTTCACATCTCTCACAGTAACAAACCCTTTCCGAGTATTTAGCTGGAGCCTCCTTTCTGCTAATTGGAATGGGTGGCCTCATGTCTGCTGGAAGATCTGCTCATAAATAAAGCATTAGCATGTTTATTGTATGTCTGTTATTTATACAAAGTTATTATTTCCCCCCTTAAGCGCCTCTTCTCGAGTGTAAACAACCCCAACTTGACCAACCTTTCCACATACAGTAAATGAGAATTCCCATACCCTTTACCACCTTAGCAGCCCTTCTTTGGACTTTCAATTCAATAATATCCAATCATTTTTGGATTCAATAATACTTTATAAAAAAAATTTGACTAAACACCAAATGAAATTTGAAACTTAACTTCCAAATGATTATTAAGACTTTAAAGTCAAACGGCATTAATGGTTTGAATTTGGCCCAGCTGGAATTAAGCAGAATAAGGAATCCAACCCTATTACATGATTTATTAAAGCTAAGGCACTTTAACATTAGCATGCACTCCTTGCACTTCTTTATGGTTGTTCTTTGTGCCACTGCCTTCCTCCTGCCTCCTTTTCTATCTCAAGGGGTATTTCATGTTGCAGTAGGCTATGTCTATAAGTGCAGGGCAGCTGTAATGTTGTAATGCATCACAAAAAATTGCGTCAGGCAAAACTCCCCAATTACACTGGAACCATAGAAGTAAATAGTGCATTGTGGGGAGAAACATGCCAATTCTCTTGAAACTGCACCTCACAAACTGCACTGCAGTAAGTACATGATCCCTTTAGTGATCTCCTAACCTGTATGCTTCTGGTCAAACATGGGTTTAACAATCAGCAGGTTAACTCTCATGACTAAATGGAGAACCCAAATGTAATAAGAGTTGCAAAATTTGCTTCAAGTCTGCTAACCCAAACCCAATCAGCAGGTTTCTTCCTGTCCTGCTATTTAAAAGCAAAATCTTATAGGCTACTATGGGTTACTAGACATGGAGTTAGCTTTATAGCATCAGTCCTCTCTTTTTAAATGACAGAACCCAACCTGTTTCATGGACTTTGTTATAAAAGTGCTGCGTGTTTTGCCCTGGGGGTGTACTGCTGCACATCTTCAGCCAATAATTGGGAACATGGAATAAAATGTCACAGTTTGTTATGGAATCTCTTCTACATGCGTATAAACTCAGAGGGAGAAGCTTGATATTAAGATTACATGATGGATTTATGATAGTTTCATAATGTGTCCTCTAAGGGGAAAGACCTTTTTAAAGGGAAGGCAATCCAGCTGATGTGATATGTATGAGTAGCTGTACATGCCAGAATATAATTTCCATTATACAGTATTTATTTATTTATTTAATTTCCCCCCGCGTATCACTGTTATAATAATATTGCTCTGCCTCTGTTTAGCCCAAAGAAATCATCTCTGAATAAAATGAATTTTCTCTTCATCAGGCTGATAAAGCAGTTGAGTTAATCATGTTTTGACACCGCATTCTGTTAATGTAGAGAATACAGTAATAGGATTTTATGTCAGTCGTCCTGCTATGTGCTGACACGAGAATTGGCTGGCAATGGGCCAAATTACCAATAACTTTCAAAGCAATTATTTTCTCACAGTGTATTCCCTCAAGGCAGAACTTGCTCTTTATGGTCTGGGTGCTGCTCGTAGTTCTCAGTTACTAACGCTTAATATATGGGAGGTTCCTAGCTAGCATTATTGCAATATATGCTTATTCTGAACTCGAGTCCTTTTGGATCTTAGTAGCAAAACCTTAGAATTTATGGTAATGTTGTAAAAATGTAGTAACTCGGACAGGTGACAGCTACCAGTTCATTATTATTATTTTATTATTATTAACATTTATTTATAAAGCGCCAACATATTCCGCAGGGCTGTACAACAAGTGGGTTTAATACATTGGACATACAGAGTAACATATAAAGCAATCAATTATAGAAGAGGTGAAGAGGGCCCTGCCCAAAAGAGCTTACAATCTACAGTTGATTGGCTATGACTTATTAGAACTGGAAAGAATAGTTCTAACACTAGGAGGGCTACACATACATGGATTTTAGTTTACTGCTTGATTCTAGCTTGCTGTTTGGGAAAGGTGAAATTCCCATCTCCAGGCTTGTTGTATGTTGCACATTCAGTGGGTTACAGGGCACACTTTTAAGGCTTTTATAGAATCATAGATAGTGAAAGGTTAATTTTCCTCTTTAGCTTTCAGTGGTTCCCGAAATTGACTGTAGTTTTATATTTATTAATAAATGCTAAGAATTCACCAAATAAACAAGCACAACTGTATCTTGCTATGAGGTTAGTGAATGCACCGCGTACCTAAAATTTGGCAGAGGCTTGTTGCAATAGAGGAAATTCAGAAGTGCTTTGAATAGAAAGTAGGAAATCCTGATGACGCATCACTTAAACCTTTATCAGATTGTACGGGAATGGTAGACTAGATGAGTTTATTTGCAGGTTGTTGTTTATTTTGCTATATATAACAAAAGGGTTTGTAAGGACATGTAGAACTTATTATTTCAAGGTAACTGTGTGGACAGAGACCAAAAAATAAAGGAATAACCAAATCTGTCCTATGGGTTACACTTTCTCTTCTTTCTCCAACCAGCTATTACAGTTCAGGCTTCTACTGATCTCTTCTCTCTCACACAGAGAGAGAACCCAATGCGCCAAGGCTCTAAGCCTCAGTCTTACCTAATTCTGTATAACCACAGGGCATCTATGGCATTTGCAGTAGAACGTGTACATTGTGATGGCATTTGAAGAGGTCACTGTGTTACCAGTTCAAGAATGGGTTCTATGGTTAGGACATGTTTGGGATCAGGGCTTTCCAGTAATGTAGAGCAACATACCTTAAGGCTGTTAGCGAACTTGGCAGGATTAAGGGAAGCCCATCCCTTTTTGACAAAATAAAAATATCATTAAAGAAACTGAAGAATACCCAAAGTACTGGAGCAGTGTGACCCTTATGTTTTTCTTTCAAGGGCTCACGTTGTGTCTGTGTCTGGATTCTATGGAGACTATGGCTGGGTTTGCATGCTGATTGATTGGAAATCGTGTCCCTGTTTTTAAAATTTAGCATTTTTGTTAATTTGTGTATTTTAACCATGGAAGTGCCTTCCAGATTTATTCTTTGACCATTGTGTACCTGCCTTTACAACTTGAGGGTAATTGTTGCAAGCAGTATGTATGTCACCCCCTGTATGTGTGGGTTGCCATTTACGTTCTCGAGTTTCATCCCACCTAAAACAGAGGAAAGTTAATTGGCTTCTGATGAAATTGGCCTAAGGGGGTAAATGCAATAGGGAACAGATCTTCTAGGTCAGGGACTGATGGATATGGTAAACAGTCTCTGTAAAGAGCAATGTAACATAAATCAGTGCTATTTAAATAATAAAGGTAATAAAAAAAAGATTAATTTGAGCAACCTGTAGAATAATTAGGACATTTTTTATCTAACTGGGCTGCCTGTAATAGTGTTAGGGGTCTTTATTAGTAGACAGTAGTGCTACTGTCACCATCTTGCCCTGATATACGGTACCTGCAGTCAGACAGCCACAGACCCCCTGGGCAGAAATGCTCTGTTGAACACTATTCTGCACTTGTGCCTGGCAGGAAGGTAAATTACACCTTATATCAGTTCCCAGCTATGGCAGAGCTTGATCTGGAGGCCCATAAGCCAGTTGTAGTTGGTAAGGCTAAGAGAGCACATGTTGAGTCCATATGCAGTCCAACTGGAGTCTCAGATAGAGCCAAGTTGGAAGCCCAGGCACCAGATTCAGCCGTCCAAGATTTGTTTTTGGCTGTCCTCTTTCCAAAGTGCTCTATTAATCATAAACTTTGAAGATTGTCATTTTAATGTAATCCAGCTAAAGAATCAGCCCAACACATGGACAAAGTTAGAAGGAATTGCATTACTTCATTTTATCAACATTTCTTGTTTACCGGGAAGCAGACACCTAAAACAGTAGATAAATCTCTCCCTACCATTTATGTGCAGCAGCTATGGGCAATAGAAATGCTTGTGATGGAAAACCCTGCCAGCCCTTGCACACTGCTGCCCACAGTTTTACACATTGGCACATGTATATATATATATCTAATATATACAGTATATGCTGCTAAATTACATGTACTATTTCTTTTTAAATATCACTTATATGCAGATGACATCCAGCTATATGTATACTCAGATCACTAACTGGCTCCTAGCTATCTCCTCCTGGATGTACCAATGTCACTGCAAACTCAACCTGGCTAAAACAGAGCTCATGGTCTTCCCACCCAAACCTGGCCCTTCTCCTCCTTTCACCATTACTATTGACATCATAACCATTAACCCTGTTAATTAACCACGCTGCCTGGGGGTTATCTTTGACCATTCCCTTTCTTTCGCTAACCACATTAATGCCACTGCAAAACCTGATGCTTTCCCCTCTGCAGTATTGCCAAGATATGCCACTTTTTACAAGTAACTGTTAAAACTCAGGGGCCCACCAGAAAATCTTGGACCATAGGCCCACTTTCCAAATTATTTTTCCCACTTTCCTCAACCAACCTCTTTATTCTCCTAGTCTCTTGTATTTACATGCTAGCATCTATTCTTCCCTGGATTTCTCCTCTTTCTTCCCATTCAGAAATAGGGAATGACCATGAAACAGGCCAAATGGTCAGGAGCAGGAGGGCCCACTGACACCTGGGCCCACCGGGAGTTTTCCTGGTATCCTGGTGGGCCAGTCCGACACTGGTTAAAACACTAACCCATGCCCTTCTTCTATCCTGTTTGACTACTGCATTCTCTTACTTACTGGTCTCCCGAACTCCCATCTCGCTGCCATGCAATCTGTCTTAAACTCTACTGCTAGAATCTTCCTGCTCTCTCCCAAGAGGGAACCTGTTCAGCCGCAGGTAAAATCCCTAGCATGGCTGCCTATTAAGCAAAGGATAGCATACAGAATCCTTCTGCTAACATTCAAAGCCCTTCACTCCTCTGCCCCTCACCACATTTCTTTGTTTGTCTCCCTGTTTGTTTCTTGCTGTCTCCTCCGCTTCTCTCAAAACCACACTCTTTTTACACCATCCACACCCACTGCCCTCTTTTGTCTTAAACGTTTGTATATCGCTGCTCCTTACCTCTGGAACTATATCCTTAATTTCCTCCCTGGGGGAACACTCACTCTCTTTAAGAAAAAAGAGCACTAAAATATTATTTGTGAAGTCCTGCGCTACGCCCAAATTTGTAGCCTGTATGTTATCCAACCACTTAGATTGTAAGCTTTACTGTGTTTCATACCAAATTAAACTAAATCTGTGTATTCATACTTATTTATTGTATTTTTTTTTATCATACTTGTCCTCCCTTTGTGTAATTTAGTATATTGTAAGATTGTGCAGCACTGCATATCCTTTTAACGCTTTATAAATAAAGTTATACATACATACCAAGATCAATGCATCTCCATTTTTTCTCTATCCTAGATTTCCTACATCAGTACAATACTATTTTTTAGACTTGGAAACCTAGTGGACAAGAATAACAAACACCCATGTACATACCTGATTTTGGTTTCTGTCTCTGCTTGTGAAGCTACCTTATTGTACAGTGTTACTTGCAAAAAAGATAAAAAACTTCAAGCATCTTACCCACCAAGCAATCTTCACAGACATGTTGTACTGTTTCATTTCTCTTTAAAATGTATCAGAGATTGGTGGAGGGGAATTATATTTATAGTGGTCTAGGCTCACTAAAATTCTGGTTACTGATTAGTAGACTTGGCTTTTCATTGATGAGCAAATGTACAGGCTAATTGGTCGATATACATGGACCTGGCCAGTCATTCAGGAAAATGCTAGGAATAAGCAAGAGAAAGCCCATTTCCTATGCTCTTTTTAAGGTATATTCAGGTGAAGACAGCAAATTGGTCAGAAACCAACTTGGTTGAAGCTCTCACTTGTCCTGGCTGGCAAAAAAAGGCCAATATAATGGCACAAGTAGTCAAACACATTAAAAGACCAAAAGCTTTTAGGACAGTGCTCCAATGAGTCCATTCCACAAGATACTAGAAGTTGATTCTTTTATGAACTGTAGGTTACTTAATAATATTTATTACATTTGGGCTGTATTATACCATAGACTATATTAGGAATGAAACTAAAGGGGAAGATGAATGAAGAAGCAGATGGAATCCACTGATATGATGCTTAGCTCATTGGTAGAACACACATGCTCTGCAGACTGAGCAACTTATCGGAAGATCTTGTTCTGCTTTAGAGACATGGCAATTTCCAGCTGCGCAACTGCTGTCTTTCTTTTTTTCTGTGCTACTGAAATTGGATTTTTTTTTCCTGATTGATTGTTTAAATGTTCAGCGTATCTGCTCTGAATTAGAAGGGCATAGTATTTTATATTTAGTTTATTTCAACAAAACAGGGCAAACAGGGAAATAAAAGCTACTCTGTGTTTGCTCCTTTGTCTTGTCCAGTTTGCCCTGTTACTATGTTCTGTACAAACCCTATTCATTGCACTAATGCTGAGCAAGGGGGCATAATACCCCTTTAACTATGCTGCATTTCAGTACTAATGCCATGCCTGATACTATAGACGGGCACTTTGGACTGGCATTTTCCTCAAACAAAGGTCTAGAAAGCAAAATTTTGGCAGTTATGACCTGCATATTACCCTCCCCTGGTTTAAGGTCCTTAAATTCCAGTGCCAGGGAGAGAGGAGCTCTTGGACCTAAAACATACTTACCAAAAGTCAGCAGCGTGACTTGGTTGTGCCGTTCATAGGAACATGAATTAAAATGTATCCATCATCGTCAATTTCATTGGTATTTTTATAGTACAGGTATAGGACCCGTTATCCAGAATGCTCGGGACCAAGGGTATGCCGGATAAGGATCTCCATACCTTAAGTCTACTAAACAAATTATAAAACATTAATTAAACCCAATAGGATTGTTTTGCATCCAATTAGGATTATATATATCTTAGTTGGGATCAAGTACAGGTACTGTTTTATTATTACAGAGAAAAGGGAAATCATTTAACCATTAAATAAACCCAATAGGGCTGTTCTGCCCCCAATAAGGGGTAATTATATCTTAGTTGGGATCAAGTACAGGTACTGTTTTATTATTACAGAGAAAAGGGAATCATTTAACCATTAAATAAACCCAATAGGGCTGTTCTGCCCCCAATAAGGGGTAATTATATCTTAGTTGGGATCAATTACAAGGTACTGTTTTATTACTACAAAGGAAAAGGAAATCAGTTTTAAAATTCTGAATTATTTGATTAAAATGGAGTCTATGGGAGACGGGCTTTCCGGAATTCAGAGCTTTCTGGATAATGGGTTTCTGGATAAGGGATCCCATACCTGTATTATCATTTAATACCCAGCCTAATTGACGGATGGGATTTATAGTCTTGCTCAATGTAATGCAATGACCACCAGTGACTAATACTTTTTGCAGCTTGGGGCAACTATTTACAGATCATCATTTCAAGTATGCTTTTAGTAATGTATATAAAACATACCCTAAATTAAATATTTCTCTTGGCCATAATGCTGTTTGAATTTCCCAGTTTAAACACTCACCATACAATGTGTATGTGACCCCGTTACAGTGAAAAGGAAATGGTTTCTATGTTCCGAAAGTAATATACAATGTACATAAAGATAATCATTCATCTCACTTAAAGGGGTGGTTCACCTTCAGGTTAACTTTTAGCATGTTATAGAATGGCCTATTCCAACCAGCTTTTCAATTGGTATTTTTTATTTCTTCTATAGTTTTTGAATTAGTTGCCTTCCTTTTGTGATTCTTTCCAAGCTTTCAAATGGGGGTCAGTGACCGCGGCAGCCGAAACCCAATTGCTCTGGGGGCTACAGTTTTATTGTTGTTGTTACGTTTTATTACTTATCTTTTTACACCCTCCTCTATACATATTTCTGCCTCTCTTTTAAATCAGTGCCTGGTTGCTTGGTTAAATTGGACCTTAGTAACCAGTTAGCTGCAGAAATTCCAAACTGGAGAGCTGCTGAATAAAGGTAAATAATTTGAAAACCATGAAAAATGAAGACCAATTGCAAACTGTCTGAGAATAGTATGTAGGCCTATACTACTGAATTCAAATGGACAAAATTCATTACTACAGCCCAGGTATGGGATGCAGGGCCGGAACTAGGGGTAGGCAGAAGAGGCAGCTGCCTAGGGCGCAACGATTGAGGGGCGCCAGGCAGGAGCCTACCCCTAGTGCTACTTTGTCATTGCCTCCGCCGCTTGTCATTAGCGGCGGAGGCAATGACCGATTTAATCGCCCCGCCCCCCCTGCACCGCCTCCTGTGCTTTGGCGCGCATGCGCCGTTCGGGGGAGGTGGGCGGAGTTGGCCGACCGGGTTGCCTAGGGCGCCCGGTCGGCTTGGCCCGCCCCTGATGGGATGCCTTATCCGGAAACCCGTTCTGAATTACGGAAAGGCCCTCTCCCATAGACTCCATTATCAGCAAATAATTCTAATTTTTAAAAATGATTTCCTTTTTCTCTGTAATAATAAAACAGTACCTTGTACTTGACCCCAACTAAGATATAATTAATCCTTATTGGAGGCAAAGCAAGTCTATTGGATTTATTCAATATTTAAATGATGTTTAGCAGACTTAAGATATGGAGATCCAAATTACAGAAAGATCTCTTATCTGGAAAACCCCAGGTCCCGAGCATTCTGGATAACAGGTCCCACATGTTTTCCTCTTTTCTATTCATTTCAGTCTTGGAGGTTCACAGGGACCTTATACTTGGTAAATAGCAACTGTTACTAAGGTGAAGGGATGATGGTCCTTAGTCAGTGGGGCTTGCCAACGACCGACATGTTTGTTCCAGCTGCAGTCATCTAGAGCAACAAATCAACAATTCCAGCACCACGGCAGCCATGTCGGAAGTCATGCTCATTTTTTGTCACTCTTGCCACAGAGCATTAAAATGACCTTAGTTTGTGAATCTTTTGGTTCTTTCAGGTTTGTTATGGCTATTGGCGGAGCGCTGGAATTACCACTACGTTTGGGTGATAGTAGCTCCAGGGTTCTGCAGTATCAGTACCCTTGAGTATAATTCTTCAGAGCACACTGGACAGGTGCAAATGTGCATCTATAAGGACGTGCAAGACTGCATTTGAACGCAAGTACCTTTAATAAATGGCATTGGCACATGTAATATTTGTGTTTGTAGTTTTCCAACTGCAGTTGGAAATTAGGCTTTATATATTTCCCATCCATACAGTATTATAGCAGTAGACCAGAAAATGCTAAGTAGTGTACTTTTTGGCATATTGCTGAACCTGGTGCAAACTTGCAAATGTTCCTATATTGCCTTGTACTTTCCCTAGTCATCTTTATTTATTTGTTCTATTTCCCCTATCATCTCATCTATTTGTGTTTCTACATCCTCCTTTCAGTTGATCTTGCTCAAGTCATGTATAGGGCCATATGTGCCAAGATTTGCACTGCTCTCTTATCATTGTAGCATAAAAAGTGTTCAAGTACCCAGAACCATGTCGGCATGACCAGATCTCACACAATGGAACTGGCACCTACTGTTCTGCTCTTGGCACGTCCCCTTTCCCTCCCCAGCCCGGCCAGCCATCCAGCAGTAAACACATCGTCCCAGTCATTAGCTAAGGTGCACTTAACCTGCCCATGATCTGCATTGTGGTTTTTCTCTAGCAGATAAATTGTAGTTGTCGCTATTAAAAGAACATTAATTCTAAAGCGTTGGCTCTTCCTGTCTGGCAGAGGAGATGTTCTCTTGCTCTTTGAAGTTTCCTTTTTTTGGGGGTATTGATTTATGAAATGTTGCTGTTTGTTTTACAGGCAACTCCTTCTATCTGAAACAATATAAACTATATTAATAATTCCCAATGGAAAAATGGAGCAGAACATGTCAGAGCCAATTAAGGGCGGTAACAAAGTATTGGAAAGAAACATATCTGAGAACTAGTGCAATGTCTGAACCAGAGAGCAATGTTCTAGCGAGGTGTCAGGCTGAGTGCAATTTATTATGGGAAGGACTGGAAGGAGCACTATGGGAAGAGCATATTAATGGGGCATCACTTTGCTACCTTATTAGGGCACATAATAAACTGCATTATTACAGACATCCTTGAACTTGATTTGTCCAAGATAAGATAAAGTCCATAGGCCTCTTTGCAGAACATTAGTGCTTCTGTCTGCTGTTATATATAAATGTTTGTATGACAAGGAGATTGATCTGTGTGGTTGAAGGGGGCCCTGGAACAGACCTAAAGGTTGGGCAGCCATACAGTCTACATTAATGCACACGATGTCTATAAGTTCACTCTAATAATGAAAATATATGAAGAAAAATCTTTATAAAGGCACGGAGCCGGTTAGGTTTGGAATGATACAGTAGTAAAGTAACAACATTCAGTCTCCCGGGGCAGTCATTAGAAAATCTGGGATCAATTAGGGGCAAGCACAGAAAGGCTCAATAATTTTATTTAATATTGAATTTTCTTTTGCTCTGTACATGTTCCAGTTACTCACTGACCCATCAACTGCAAGTGAAAGCAGTGTTTGTTTATCCCATTTTGTTCTCTGTACTCACTTCTGTTTCTGACTCTGGAAACAATCAGTCAGTTCTCCTTCAGATCTGTCTTATACAGGTCCTTTTCAAAAAATTAGCATATTGTGATAAAGTTCATTATTTTCTGTAATGTACTGATAAACATTAGACTTTCATATATTTTAGATTCATTACACACAACTGAAGTAGTTCAAGCCTTTTCTTGTTTTAATATTGATGATTGTGGCATACAGCTCATGAAAACCCAAAATTCCTATCTCAAAAAATTAGCATATTTCATCCGACCAATAAAAGAAAAGTGTTTTTAATACAAAAAAAGTCAACCTTCAAATAATTATGTTCAGTTATGCACTCAATACTTGGTCGGGAATCCTTTTGCAGAAATGACTGCTTCAATGTGGCGTGGCATGGAGGCAATCAGCCTGTGGCACTGCTCAGGTGTTATGGAGGCCCAGGATGCTTCAATAGCGGCCTTAAGCTCATCCAGAGTGTTGGGTCTTGTGTCTCTCAACTTTCTCTTCACAATATCCCACAGATTCTCTATGGGGGTTCAGGTAGGAGAGTTGGCAGGCCAATTGAGCACAGTAATACCATGGTCAGTAAACCATTTACCAGTGGTTTTGGCACTGTGAGCAGGTGCCAGGTTGTGCTGAAAAATGAAATCTTCATCTCCATAAAGCTTTTCAGCAGATGGAAGCATGAAGTGCTCCAAAATCTCCTGATAGCTAGCTGCATTGACCCTGCCCTTGATAAAACACAGTGGACCAACACCAGCAGCTGACATGGCACCCCAGACCATCACTGACTGTGGGTACTTGACACTGGACTTCAGGCATTTTGGCATTTCCCTCTCCCCAGTCTTCCTCCAGACTCTGGCACCTTGATTTCCGAATGACAAACTTTGGACCACTGAGCAACAGTCCAGTGCTGCTTCTCTGTAGCCCAGGTCAGGCGCTTCTGCCGCTGTTTCTGGTTCAAAAGTGGCTTGACCTGGGGAATGCAGCACCTGTAGCCCATTTCCTGCACGCGCCTGTACACGGTGGCTCTGGATGTTTCTACTCCAGACTCAGTCCACTGCTTCCGCAGGTCCCCCAAGGTCAGGAATCGGTCCTTCTCCACAATCTTCCTCAGGGCCCAGTCACCTCTTCTCGTTGTGCAGCGTTTTCTGCCACACTTTTTCCTTCCCACAGACTTCCCACTGAGGTGCCTTGATACAGCACTCTGGGAACAGCCTATTTGTTCAGAAATTTCTTTCTGTGTCTTACCCTCTTGCTTGAGGGTGTCAATGATGGCCTTCTGGACAGCAGTCAGGTCGGCAGTCTTACCCATGATTGCGGTTTTGAGTAATGAACCAGGCTGGGAGTTTTTAAAAGCCTCAGGAATCTTTTGCAGGTTTTTAGAGTTAATTTGTTGATTCAGATGATTAGGTTAATAGCTCGTTTAGAGAACCTTTTCATGATATGCTAATTTTTTGAGATAGGAATTTTGGGTTTTCATGAGCTGTATGCCACAATCATCAATATTAAAACAAGAAAAGGCTTGAACTACTTCAGTTGTGTGTAATGAATCTAAAATATATGAAAGTCTAATGTTTATCAGTACATTACAGAAAATAATGAACTTTATCACAATATGCTAATTTTTTGAAAAGGACCTGTATTTCAGGAATTAGAACCAGCAATACAAATAATATAAAAAGCCACACAGTTATTGCCAGTGAAGTAACTTATAGCAATCAGTGAACATTTCAATACAATGAAACTAATTTAATAACGCAATATTTTAGTAGCAGCTATAGGTTATTGCAATGCAGATTTGATCCTGTTCTGTTTAAGGAGCCCTCCGACCCATTGGTCCTTGCCGTCATTTTGAACTGGATTTGACTGGAGCTTTAGCTGTTAATATTCTAGAGATTTTATATTTATTTATTTTTTCTAGCATTCCCACTGTATGACATTATACATGCCAGCGCAGTTATATGCAGAATAAACACGGATCCCTGCCCAACTTTGCCTTGTGTAAATCATCTGTCACATCACTCACAACATTGTGTAGTTTGAGTCACAATCTGGGCGACTGCCAGTCATATCTCGCTTCTTCTCCATGAAGCTTATTAACCCCTCAGCAAGGGCACTGCGATTGGATTTATCATGTTACAATTATTATATAGGCTCAGAGAGCTGTATTTTGTAGGGTGTGGGGGGGGGGGGTCCCAAAGATTAGCAGTTATATACAAGGAAAATATATATATCCCCCCCATTTAACCCCTAAGACTGCCTCTGTAAGTTTGCCTTTGAAGAAAGAGTGTCTTGTTACTATATAGATCCTGCAAGAGAGCATATCGTAATATCTGCATTCGCGGTTCTGAATTAACATTAAGATGTTCTAGCCTTTAAAGTATCTATGAAACAGACACATTTATTCCTCCTCACCCAACAAAATAGGCAATATTACTGCAGTACTGCCCGTTATATGTTATGGAGGAAAATGGTGCTGATTTATATGGTACAGGTATGGGATCTGTTATCCCGAAATCCATTATCCAGAAAGCTCAAAATTTCAGGAAGGCCATCGCTCATAGTCTCCAATTTTAATCAAATAATTCAAGTTTTTAAAAATGATTTCCTTTCTCTCTGTAATAATAAAACAGTAGTTTGTAAATAATCTCCATCTAGGATATATTTATTCCTTATTGGAGGCAAAACAATCCTATTGGGTTTAATTAATTCTTAAATGATTTTTTAGTTGACTTACGGTGATCCAAAATATAGAAAGAAAACCCCAGGTCCTTAGTGTTCTGGATAACAGGTCCCATACCTGTATATAGCTGAATTCCATACTATATGGACCAAGCGTAGGAGCGGCACAGGCATGTGATTACATTAGTATCATATTTGTTACCATTTTGCATTCCCCAAATTGAGGGGGTCAGTACTTCACCGGTCTGGCCAGTAAAAATGATGCTTAATGCCAGTGCTATTAATAGGGCAGAAAGATAAGTATATTGGAGGGCCGGTATTTTTTTCTAGAAAAGGTGGCAACCTAACCTGTGCCTTTAGGCAGTACCATCCAGGCTGCCAGTCTTTGGGAATGCTCTTACTTAGGAGGTGATTTATCAACATTCGAGTTTGATTTTATTTTTCACAGTTTGAACTAAAAAAATCTTTAATTCAAATTATGGTTCAAAAACTCAAATGCCTGGTATTTATTAAGTGTAAAAAACTTAAAAACTGTAATGTAAAGATTTGACATCTAAAAGCGTTCAAGTTTTTATAGAAGTCAATGGGAGTTGTCCTAGGCAAAGTCAAGCCATATTTTCACACTTGAATTTTTCAAGTTTTTTGAGTTTGTAAACTTGAAGAATTCGAGGTATTCGAGTTTTCGATTTGAATGAGTTTTCCTTATTAATAGGTTCGGTAGTCCTTATTAATAGGTTTGTTCCTTATTAATAGGTAAGCGAGTATTCGATATGCAAAAGTATTCAATTTAGAAAACTAACTGGAAAATTGATAAATAAGGCCATTAGTATTTATTCCCATTAACTTTTACTGAAAATGTGTATGTGAGATTAAACTGTGGAGGATTCTGCTCCTTTGTCCCCACGCTGGTCTCACAGTGTTGGGAGCAGGAGCTGGAAACCCTGGAATTAAGGTCCCCAGTAGTAGTAGAGAGTAGAAGTGCTGTATTGTACAGTACATAGGAGTGTGACAGCCTGGATCAAGAATAATTCACCAGTCTCCCCATAGTATTCCAGAGGCCTGAGAAAGGTCTTGTGTCGGCAGCCCCTTGGTTTTCCTCATTGGTAGCCAGTTGTATTGGTATTGACAGTGCAGACACACAGCTCAATCAGGCTGTAAGGGATACAGCGCTAGACACACAGCAATCAAGCTTGGCTTGATTTTGTGTAAAAGAGCCCAGAGAAATCTTGTTATCCTGACATTATGGTATCTCTTTAAGACAAAAATCAGCAGAAGTGCTGCGCCAAACACGAAAAAATGATTCAGAAGCAGATAAATAAATCTGTCTGACCTCAGGCTGCTGCTTGTTTGCTGTGCCACCACAAAATGTCATTTCAGCCTTAGCCGTCTATAGCGATATATAGAATAGAATTATGCCTAGATCTTGGTCTTTTCACATTCTTTTTCAAAGTTTCTCTTCAATTCAGTTGTGGGGATCTTATTTATTTTTAAGTTCTTAAGCTGAAAAAAAAACAGTCAAAAGTTAAATTACTGACCTGCCGAATCAAAACAAACAAATCATTTCCTACAGTAAATCTTGTACTTCCAGTTACCAGAAAACAGTGTTCTTCAGGGCAACTAAAGCCATTGACATTATTCTGGAGTAAAAAAAAAGTTGCATGAAAAACGTTTCCCGCCTAACAAATGTTGCTCATGTAATATTTGTTGCACGTAAAATCTGTCACCTATTGCCTTCAATGCGTTTCGAAAATTTTTCGGCAGTTTTTCAGCATTTTTTGGCAAAGCAAAATGGGACAGATTCATTCATCACTAATTGCAGCTCATCATTCTCTTCGCTGCCCAATGTGGCATAGAGCTCGCATATCAGATAATAGAGACCTTGGACTTGTCCCTTGCAAAATGAATTCAGTAGCTTCTTCTTCTTATACAACCTTATGCAACCTTATAATTTTGTCTTCAATGTCAGAGCAAAGGAGTATTCCTACTGTGTGCCACCTCTCTTAACCACCTTAAATAACCCTTCCAATGACAAAGACGTTGCTACCTTCCAGTGGCAAAGACTGAATCATCTAATTAACTCTTCTAGCTTTCAATATGATCTTTAACTTGACATCCCTGACATGTACGCCTTTTGACATGACTTCTCTGTGTCTAGTACATCTCTGGTGTCTAACTGCTTCTCTGCTATGAGCTCTAGGAAGGATCCTTGATGCCTTTTATTAAACCCAGCTAAAACAGAGCCCCTAAATTCTACTTATACCTAATAAAGTCACCTTATTACATGACTCAGAAATATGGAACGAAGCAAGACTTATATTTTATTGCCGGATTTCCTTTATAATAATAAAACAGTCTGTTGCACTTGATGGCAAGTGCAGTGAGCAAAGTTCAACATGAAGCACAAATGCCATGCGTTTTTTCCACAATGCAGTGGTTTTTCCCAGACTTGTTCCCAGAATTGTTTCTGGTTTGGCAAAATTACCGTAACTATGTGGCATTTAGTTCCAAATTGGAAACAATAGCTCGGAAGTCTGACTGGTGTTATTTCCGGTGTTTGCTGTGCAAGTGATGAACGCTGGAGCTACTGCCTGGTCAGGAGATGGTGGCAACTGCTTGTTCCTTTGTGTCAGTAGGTGCAGCAGCTCTCAATGTTGGCAGAAAGAACTGAGTGAAACCACCATTTTTATATCCACTAAATTTCAAGTTTTCCCTTATATTACACCAGATTTTTATGGTCCCACCAATATATAATGCGTTTCCCTGATTTTACATTTTCATGGACTAAAAAACATAAAATGGAGGTTCTAATTTATACAGAAATCCATGTTGTACCCCTTGTTACGCTCAAATCACTGCAGTGAAAGTGTGGGGACTGCAATGGCTCTTATCTCCTACTCACATCAAACTGATAGTGGTTCTCCTAATATGATCCAATCATCTGTTTTTTTTATTTCACTAATGCAGTAATTTTCAGATGCTTTGGTTACAAACCCCCTTTTGTCCGTCCACATTTGGTTGGAACTCCCCTTGCCTTATACAAGGTTACAGGTACAGGTATGGGACCTGTTATCCAGAATGCTCGGGACATGGGGTTTTCCGGATAAGGAATCGTTCTGTAATTTGGATCTCCATAACTTAAGTCAAATATTGAATAAACCCAATAAGTTTGTTTTGCCTTTAATAGGGATTAATTATATCTTAGTTGGGATCAAGTACAAGGTACTGTTTTATTATTACAGAGAAAAAGGAAATCATTTTTAAAAATTAGAATTATTTGCTTATAATGGAGTCTATTGGGGATGGCCTTTCTGTAATTCGGAACTTTCTGGATAACGGGTTTCTGGATAAGGGATCCCATACCTGTATATGAAAACATTATATGACTTATCTTGCTGTTATACCAATAATATCTGGCAAGTAAGTGTTCACTCCCAATCCTAGTCTGATGAGGCTTCAGGCAGGGCTTCTAGGCCTAAGAAAGTAAATAAATTCTCTAAATAACACAGTTACTGACCTTCAGGCCTTGGACCTCTATCAGCTCTATGGACCCTGTAATGGTGACGTTTACACAGTTTGGGAACCTAAAGGAATTCTAGCTAGTAATTTTTAAAAAATACTATACGCCCCAGAGGAATAGCTGAAACCCAGTGCAATGTACACAGCGCAGCATCAGGGAGGTGCAAATAAAATAAAAAAATCCATTTCTATTTGAAGGTTCAGAAAGCACCATTTCTACATATTCCCAACTGAATGTCCCTGTTGGTCTGGGTGCCACCATTTGAGTTAGTGCTGATACTATGAACATTCCTTTATATATTGCCAGGCATATTCATTAGGTTGCTTAGAGATGTTCATGATATATTAATCGCTGCCAGAACTCTGTGAACATTTCAGAGTGGTGTATGATTATTTTTTTTTTTTGATTCATGATTGCTTGACAAGCCTAATACTTTGCTATCTTTATTTCCAGGTCATTTGCTTGGCTTTATTTTGTCCAGACTTGTTCTGGCTTTGGCTTTCTAACCACTACTGAACATCACTGGCCAGCATGCAGGGCAGCAGGAGCTTGGTTAAAGGAATACTGTCATGGGAAAACATAACGCATCAGTTAATATAGGATCTCCATCAGAATCCTGCACTGTAATCTGTTTTTCAAAAATGCAAACAAAGTTTTTTATATTTAATTTGGAAATTTCACAAGGGGCTAGCCATATTCTTCATTTCCCAGGGTGCCACAGCCATGTGACCTGTGCTCTGATAAACTTCAGTCACACTTTACTGCTGAGCTGCAAGTGATGCAAGAGTGATGTCAGCCCCCTCCCAGCAGCCGATCAGCAGAACAATAGGAAGGGAGCAAGATAACAGCTCCCAGTAGGTATCAGAATAGCACTCAATAGTAAGAAATCCAAGTCCGGCTTGGGACTCCTCCAGTTTCATGGAAGTAGGAGAAACAATAGGTTACCTGAAAGCAGTTCTAATGTGTAGCGCTGGCTGAAAGCTCAGACTCAGGCACAATGCACTGAGATGGCACCTACACACCAATATTACAGCTAAAAAAATTAATTTTTTGGTTCAAGAATAAAATTTTAAATGGTAGAGTGAATTATTTGCTATGTAAACAGTGTAATTAAGAAATAAAATGTATACCATAAAAATCATGACAGTATCCCTTTAAGGGAGGTCTTCAGGCTGGATATCCATGATTTAAACTGAAGTTCCTATTAATGCCAATTCCACCCTAGGCCACACAAGGAACTGTATAAACTGGGAGCAGCAGGAACGCCAAGAGAACATTTCACAGAAATGCTGGGAGGAAGGAAATAGGGAACATGGTGTGTGTTGAGAATTCCCAGGGGACATGTACACAAATACATGGAATATTTAGGAAAGACGTCAGTACTGGCCAAGCAAGAAGCATAAAGCTAAGTCTACCAAGGGGTTACATTTGTATATAATAAAGACTTTTTGGCCCCTTAGTTGCACTATAAAGTTTTAAGACAAGAACCAAAGATGGATAATTGGAGGATGTAATAATATAAAATGAAAATGAGTCCAGTACCCTAAGACAAAGTAACCCAAGCAGGAAACTTTACCAGACTGTAGAGTACACACTTAGGGTGTCCTACAATTTAGGAGGCTGTTAGGTTCTATTGAGTAGCAGTGTGTTTAAATACTAATGGTGAGTTGACAGCTTGCAAGGTATTGTTATTAGAACAACTGGATGCACTGTAATGGGCTGCAGACTATTATGGCATAAACCACTCAGCTGTTTTAAGAGTTTCTTGTGATCTCTAGTTTCTCCAAGAAGAGATTCCATGCCAAACTCACAGAGTAATCACGTCCCCTCACGAGCACCTTTTTTCCAGAGAAAATGACCCCAACCTTCCCAACAGTCTAACCTCATAGTTCAAATCTTCCATCCCCTTTACCAGTTTAGTTGCAGTCTCTGCACTCTCTCCAGTTCATTAATATCCTTCTTAAGGACTGGAAACCAAAACTGCACTGCTGATAAGTTTGTAATTCTGGCCCCGGCCCTAGCTAGTGATTTACCTACTGGGCCAGTCAAATACCAGCCGGGTGGTAACCATAGCTAGTAGTCTGTAAAATAATGCAGGGGTTTTATTCTTGTTTCCACACCAGGGTCAGTTAAACATAAGCTAATTTTTGCCACTATGGTCAGAATTTGTAAGAATGCAGGAATTATTAGATTACAGTACATTAGTAAAAATCCTTTCTCCCAAACATATGGAATGCTGATATATAATATACTAAATACCAAAGGTTTTTTTCAAAGATATTCATAGTTCACTGTATTTGTTCCTTCATTTGCAATTCAGTATTCAATATCAATTCTGTTATTAGCGCTTCTCATGGTAGCAACCTCCTCAGAACAAACTCTTTGAACTTCAGCAGCCGGCAGTTATTTATCAGTTTGTTCATATTTTGTGTTTGGTAAAAAAAAAAAAAAAAAAACATGGTTTTGTAGAATCTTTTTCTCTAACAGTGCTGGGCCCCTATTGTTAAATGCTGTTGTGTATCCAGTATGTCCCCAGAGTAACATTAGGAGTGCAAGAAACAAGCGAATCTCAGTGCAATAACACACCCATGCACACTCACATATCATTTATTGCTTACTGGGACCTCACATGGCTTTCTGTTCTGCTGTGCAACTGTATACCTGGTTCTATATAAAGGGAAACTATTATAAAAATAAAAGCAAATCTTGTGACTGGGGTGGGGGCACCAAGGCGGCAGCCTGACACCCCAGTCCGACACTGATACCAATTTCTGTAGGATGTGAGAACCTTGCTACATATCACACCCTGACATGTCTCACTCCTTTTTCCTTTTAGATTGTAAGCTCTTGCAAGCAGGTCTATCTTTCAATGCTGCTTGGACTGCAGCAGAACAATAAAACAGTGCTTCACGAGGACATCTAAACAAGTCCCAGACAGTCTCTGACAATGGAGGGAATGCTCACAAACAATAAACAAATAATTGAGGCGGCATTCAGCAGGGAGTCATCTATTATGGCTAAGAGGGCTGTAATTGATGACTGCCTCCTGAATGCCATTTATTTAAAGCGACTACATACCATTCTAACCATACTGAATATCTTTATAAATATATCTAGTCATTTTTATATTCCATTCTTTTCTGAGATATTATTGTTTTTCCTTATTTCAGGTGCCTTTATTGTGTAAATAACTCCCACTTTTGATGAGCTTTATGTACATTATGAATTGGCTTCCGATCTTCATTCAGATCTCTCTGTGAAATTGTCCCTGTTTACAGTCATTTATTTCCTGAATTAAAATGATGTATTCCTTATAGATTTTTAATAAACTGCTCAGTTATTAAATGTAGTTTATTTGTGCATAGTGCGACACTAATCTGTGTTAGTGACTTGCATGTAGGCGTTTGAGGTTTGGCAGCAGTTGTGTTTTCCACTTTCTTCAGCCCTTCTCCTTCTTTCAAAAGTGCCAAATAGACAGGGTTTAGCAGGGGCAATGTTGTGGTTTCTACAAAGAAGGTGTTCCCTATCCCAGTCCTCCTCTGAGAACCAGTGAGAAATGTAAATATGTGTATCTGGGTGCCTATTTGCTATTATTATGGTGCCACATTTATTTTATCTTCTTTGTTACTGGATAACTGCCACTGTTTTATTCATTATATCGAAACCATGTATGCACAGGTAAAGGTGGCCATACACTCATTTAGCAAGGTCACCAAACGAGCAGATCTTTGCACTGATATACCCACCCACCAAGGTGAGTGATATTGGAGTAATTTGGTCGAATTATAATGAAAGGAATAGGACCCGCTGGAGCGAGGACCTCTTCAATGAGCCAATGTGGTCCTGCTCCAACAGGAAAATCAAACTTGTGCAAAATTCTGGTTCTGGCTGTTGCAGCACCATTACACTGGAATTCTTAAAGATGTTGTGGATATCATGGGGAATTATGTTGATTTTTCCCTCTCTATACTTATTAGAAGATACATCCTATGAACTAGACTGATAGATGATGCATAGAAAGATGGAGCCTAGATATCGGTAATTATAGAAAGGTTGGTAATTTAAGAGAGATAAGCAGATAGACATACAATTGCTGAATGCATTTTCATTTAACCCTGCCACTACTTACACATTGAATCTGGGACAATATAAAACTGCTAGCATCTTTAAATGGCTTTTGACCCCATTGTATTCTAGACAGGTGATCTGTTGTGCAGACATGGCAACGGGGCTGCCATCAGTAATCATGGACCCTTACTAATTTAGCAGGGAATTCCCAAGAGAAGGCACTTATTATTATCCCACTTGTCAAGTGGGCCCCCTGGGATATGGGCCCTGCCAAAAAGAAAAATGAGACCCCAAAGGGAAAAAAATATTGACTTGTTCTTTTCCCTTTTTTGTCATTGGGCCACTGACTGCAGTTCTTCCTGCACTCCTGTGGCTGGTGGCCTAGAATGCTAAGTTTCCTGGAATTTTGGTAAGTCTTCTGCTTTTTGCCCCCCACTACTTGGGTCACCCATAATCGTAGTAGTTTTTTGATGTTGAAAATCCTCCTGTATTTTGCACAAGTCTTCTTGTTTTTCTGGCACATGGGTTAAAACCAAAGAGTGGCTGGACCGTAAACGGGTTTGGATGTTTTTGTTCATGGCTGTCTGCACTGCACCCCTGGCAGGCCTACCTGACCTAATAATTGGCCAGATCTTGTTGGGCAGGTTTGATTTTCCTGTTGGATCAGGGACCACATCAACTTGTTGATGCAGCCCTCAGTCTGATGGCCCATATACCCGCCATTTTAATCAGTTGTTTGGCCTTAGGGCCATAAGTGGGCATATCTGGAGAAGATACACTCGCCAAAAAACAGCCACCTTTAGGTCACAGGGGCATTGTTGCCATAGGACAATGTATGGTGAGAATATTGCTCCTCCCATATCTTATCCTAGGGGTTTGTTGTTCCAAGTGCCACCCACACTGAGCCAGCTCCAAGTACTGCAGTAGGACATTACTAGCTATCGATGCATTTAGTGGGAATAGAAGTGCCCACTACATAAAAACACATTGCTTTTTAAAATATTTTGTTGAAATAATGCCAAACCTCTCCCCAATAATCTTGAGTTCTCCCCACCTAATTATATATACTGTATATTGCCAAAGAGGTCACAGCTAAAATAAGAACTGTGGTTAATCTTGTCCTGATTGAAGTGTGAATGTCACTTCAGGGTCTGCTTTATCTTTTGTCTCTTGCATTCCTCTCAGCTTCTTAAATTCATCATTGCTTCTTGAAGTCACTGAAATAGTAACAAGGTCATAGTGCCGCCTGATACATTAGGCAGAATTAATGTGTCAGCGCACAGGTAGGCTGCGGCATGGCATCCAGTTAATGAATCCCTAATAACCAAAAAGTAATCCACTCTGATGCATTTTGTAATAAAAAGGGGTAATCAGACTTTACCCCCATATGTAAAAAAGACTGGCCAAGTTGGGTCTGTTTACACTGGAGAAGAGGCGCTTAAGAAGAAGTGACATGATAACTATGTATAAATATATAAAGGGATCATATAATAACCTTTCTAATGTTTTATTTACCAGTAGGTCCTTCCAACGGACACGAGGGCACCCACTCCGTTTAGAAGAAGGGAGGTTCCATTTAAATATTCGGAAAGGATTTTTTACAGTGAGAGCTGTGAAGTTGTGGAATTCCCTCCCCGAATCAGTCGTGCTGGCTGATACATTATATAACTTTAAGAAGGGGCTGGATGGATTCTTAGCAAGTGAGGGAATACAGGGTTATGGGAGATAGCTCTCAGTACAAGTGAGGGAATACAGGGGTAGGGGAGATAGCTCTCAGTACAAGTGAGGGAATACAGGGGTATGGGAGATAGCTCTCAGTACAAGTGAGGGAATACAGGGGTAGGGGAGATAGCTCTCAGTACAAGTGAGGGAATACAGGGTTATGGGAGATAGCTCTCAGTACAAGTGAGGGAATAAAGGGGTATGGGAGATAGCTCTCAGTACAAGTGAGGGAATACAGGGGTATGGGAGATAGCTCTCAGTACAAGTGAGGGAATACAGGGTTATGGGAGATAGCTCTCAGTACAAGTGAGGGAATACAGGGGTATGGGAGATAGCTCTTAGTACAAGTTGATCCAGGGACTGGTCCGACTGCCATCTTGGAGTCAGGAAGAAATTTTTTTGCCTTCCTCTGGCTCAACTAGCAGTTAGGCAGGTTATATATAGGCATTATGGTTGAACCTGATGGATGCACGTCTTTTTTCAATCTAACTTAATATGTTACTATGTAATAAAAATATTGAAAATTGTAAGGAACAAAGGATTCTTATATATATATATATATATTTGTATCATATCAAATGTAATGGAACCCAATGCCTCTTTACCCTCATAGTGTATCAGTCTACTGCTGTCTATTTGGCTCAGTTCTGTAGCAAATTAAAGTGCAACACTGGTAACTGACTTTTGAATGTTAGCACATCTTTTCAAGCTGTTCAGTTGCTTATGATGGATAAAGAGAGAAAGTGGCATATGGAGCAGGAGTAAAAGTCTGTTAATATCAAATAAAGTAGCCATCTGTTTGTATACATAATTATATATGGCTGCATGTTTATTACAGTTTGTCCATAATTGTCACAGAAGGGGACATAAGGAAAGAATTGTATGCATAGAATACCAATGTATAGAATACCATACTGTACACCCGCCAACATTTCCAGTTTAAACTTTAAGAAGTTCTAGGCCATGTGACAGGACTGGTAGCCTCCAGTATAAAGGGGCTCCCCTCCTAGGCCACAATAATATGGCGAATAGTAAGATATTATTCAGCTGTATAATTCTGGGTGTCCCTCTAGATTTCATTAAACTGCAATTCCCAATATCCAATCATTTAAAATTTCTCATCTGTTTTTTTTTCTATAGTAGGGACATCTGAAATTTCTTCCTCATCCATAACCACCTTTTCTGTTACTCCAGACCTATTGCCCTAGAATTTACTGGGTTTATTTCTCTCTGTATAACCCTACAGTTCCCAGCAGGAGCTTGACACAAATAATAATTTTGTTGCACTGTAGCGTATTAACCTCAGCCACTGCCAGTAGGGTCTCACCACATAACAAGGACATTTTAATGACTGTCCGTGAAGGGATTAAATTTGCCACTTCTAAAAATATCCTGTCCTGCTTTTTTGGTCTTCAACTGCTCAATGACTTGGAGCTGCAGTTAATAATATTGGGAAGAATTAAACATGTCATTTTTACAGAGAAGGGATCTGAGCAGATTTTGTGGGTGCCTGCCGGAATGTCAGAGCAATTAAGGGAAGCGCATGTTGGCTAACGAGAGACAGGAATGTTCTCCTGACATAAGTCGAATAAACTCCATAGGGTTAGACTAACTCTGTCTCGCATTTCCACAGGTCTGTTCGGTTTAACCTTTTCTGGCTGGGTTCTTAGAAATCAATATTCCTGTACGTAGCATTCCACTGGGGGGCTTGTAGCAAGAAACTGTTTGTGTTAACGGCCAGTTTTGAATTGAATTTATGAATTTTTCATCTAAGGAAAATATCTTGGCTTGTGATGAATAATTTAAAAATGATGCACGCAGGCTTTTGCGTATTATTATACATCCCCCCACTGGCTTAATAGACTCACTTGATTAAACAGCCCATATATTGTGTAGCTGGTTTGAGAATATATTATTCTGTTTATAGCAGTGCTTGATTGAGATTGTACCATTAAAGCTATGCAATAATAGGGCTTCCCAGGCGAGTGCAGTAGAGGGAGGGAAGCTTTGACTGGGCACAGGCAGGCTAGAGGGAGGAAAGGGTTAAAGTGTTTAGAGAGAAGCAAAGGGGTAAGGGTGACGGTGCTCTCTTTGTTCAGCAGAATGTCAGAGCAGCATTCCACCCACCTGCCCTTGTCTTTTGCAGTGGCAAGCCTGGCTGGGTCTGGGATTTTGGTTATGTTTTCATAATGTTAATCTTGTAAATAAAGCTATGGCCTTTAAATTTCATCCTGGGCTCCTTGTGTCTTTATTATATGATTAATAATTACGTATGAGTTTCAGGTATGGTAAGTATGACCATGGCCTTGACTCTGCCCAGGTCAAATGTTTTGCTGTCATTTTATATTAAAAGCTGTAAAAGTATTGGCATCAGGAAGTTCACTCTTTTTACTGTTTGTAAACTGTTTGTTTTAACCTGGCCTGCATGAAAAGAACATTTGGTGACAAGGAAATAATGTTGTGGGGTTTGCAGAATTAAGTACTGTCACATTGTGACCTTCAACTGTGTAAGAGGTCACAAAATAAATGTTTTCTGAAAATTCTCTGCATGAATTTTGGGTTGTAAAGGGTCCAGGTATCCAGTGCACATACTTCTGGCCAAAGATACAACAGTTAATGCCTGGGAGCCTGAAAAGTAAATATGACATGGCCAGGCATGGTGGCCGCCAACCCAGCTGTGCAACTTTGCAATCTCAGATCCCAGGATAAGGGGACAACTGCTGGGGTTCAGGAGGAAGAAGGGGGTCCATTCGCTTTTTAATCTGACAAAATATTGAGAGTAGAAATGGTACCCATGGTCTTGACCATGCTTCTGCCCCTTATGTGTCACTACATGATGATGACCATGACATCTGCAATTGAGCATGTTGGTTCTTCTTATAAGCTCAGTTTTGTTTTTAAAGACAAGCCTTTGGCAAACAGTATAGATTTGTGTTGGGAAAGCTCTGCAAAGGGATGTGCAAATTTGCCCCAGTCTTAGATATACTGGGCCCTGTATAAAAACCAGCAGAATGAATGTAGCATCACTAGCTGCCTATGGCTTCTTTTACAATTTCTGTGATAATATTAGAGATTGTGATTAATTTTAGCTACTCTGTTAGAGATTTCATGCAAGCTTTCCATGTAATCTGATTTACATAATTACCCACCTGTAATTGAGATGATGGCCCTGAAAGGTTTGTTATGCATTTTAATTAACATTTGATGTTTATCACTCTCCACAGATTGCAATGCAGTTTTAAATGGAGTAATGTTTGCCATTCTAAGTTATATTTAGGGTGATACATTATCTTTTTGTATTTATCTGGCCTAAATCGAACACCTTTTTGGAAATATTAGGCTTTTTTGGAAATATTAGGCTTTTTTGGAAATATCAGGCTTCCTATCTCTGATCTATTTCTCCCTTTACAGCCCTGTCCAGTATCATACCATTAGCGTGACGGTCACGCTATTTGACCTGCCCTCTTATTTCCATGCCAGGCAGGTGCAAAATGCCTGTGTTTCCTGGTCCCTCCTAGACAGCAGTCTAATTGCTTATCAGGAGCCTAGAAACTGCAAACCAACTTGCCCATTCTGCCTGACCACGTTCAGTAGTGAAAACAATATTTTTGAGAGCTCAGGTAATCAATCTATGTCTGCCAGTATCTGTCTATGTGTCCTGCCCTATGATGGGCTGCATTTTTCCTTACTGCTGGCCTGATAAATGTTTGTTATGTGTAACCACCACAATCCAGCACAATGACCCCAAATAATGCCTTCATCTGTCTCCAGGAACATAAATGATAAAAACATTCATCATATTGTCTGCCTTGGGACTAGACATGTATCATCTTTCCAAATGTCCAAACTTCTATCCTGAAGTGTAGCTTCCCACACAGGAATGTTTATATAGGAAAAAGCTTATTTATTTTGGGGGGATTTGAGGAAGTAACCAATACCTTTGTACGGTTTTCATAACATGTTTTAGAAAAAAAACTAGCTTTATGGCATAGAATATGATACATCAAGTCAAGCAGTGTTGAGCAGAGAAAAAAAGTCTCTGGGGTCTGGGTTCTTCATTATTTACCTACAAAAATGTATGTCTGCCATTCAACTTGTACTGGACTGGATCCCTAGACAGTAGACTGCGGCAGCAGGATCTGATGAGGCATGTAGGACTCGTGCTGTCATTGATTTTGATGCTTTTCTTTCTCTTTGATATGGGCCACTATCACTTAATGTGGAATTAGCATTTTCTTACAGAGTTCTGCTTAAAGTCTCTGATCATACAATACCTGCACATCCCTCCTCACCTCCTGCAATATATATAACCTCACAAATGCCTGGAGCTTGGGGCTTATGCTTGTGCTGGACCTCTGCTTTACTAGAGAGGGTTCTTGGTCCTGGAACACCAGTTTTAATTGTTTTGTGCATTAGACTTGGTTATTATGGAACAGCAGTGTGATATATGTAGAAATCTGATTCTGTGTGACTGCTGGGCAACATGTTGCTCCCAATGGCCTCAAAGCAGGTGATTATTTTTGAATTCCTGGCTTTTGGGAAAGTTTTGGTTGCATAAAAACCAGATGTACTGGCAAACAGTGTAAGCTGTCAGTCCATATAGGGGCTACCAAATAGCCAATCACAGCCCCTATGGAGCTGGATCTTCAATTAAAACTGCCTCAGATGGGGAGCTCCAACTATAGTTATGCAACCCTCAGTTTCTATGGTTCACCTTCATAGCTTCACTGGGATCATCTGTAATAGTGATTATACACATTAGCAGATATATACAGTAGCTGATTGCTGTGGATTAAGCTAAAGTTTTGGTTTTCAGTCATGTTCCCCTAAGATTCACAATAGATTGGTTTAACATATCTACTGCATCCTTTATCTTGTGGCCTGCTCGCCAATACAATCTCCATTTAAATGCTCCTTCCATATAATTAGTGTTGACATTTTATCAGCCTTAGTTCTAATCCTGTTTGCATTTTATTGACCTGTGAATACAATTCTGAAATCCGGTTTGTGCTGTGTGCTGGATAGCATCAACCTGGGCTTAAGGCTTAAAGAGAACTATAGCTGCCCAATAGCCAACTGCCATAAAATATGTTTTAAAAATACACGCTTCTGGATAAGAAATCCCTCACAAAGGGAAACAAAGCAAACTATAATACATTGGTGACTTTAAGTCTGAACCAGCTGACAGAGACCTAGCCACAGTACTCAGATTTTCTTGCATTTTACACCATTTTTTTCTGGTCGTCTGAAAAATGTAAATGGGGGGTTCTGCTGTAATATGTGTTTATTCCTTTTGTTTTTGTTAGGAGCTTGCAACAAGATGTAACGCAAAGGGATGGAGACAAAAATAAATATAAAGCAGATTTTTATAAATATGACACAATGTCAAGTCTCTGCCTCCTTATCGACCACAGTCTCTCTCCTCGGTTCCATATCTTCACATAAACACATTCTTATTATCTCTTTTGCCCACCTCTTTTTTATCTCCTTTTCTTTCATTGAACCGCCCTTTCAATCTGATTTCTATAGTATTAGTAGCTAATATTTATACATTCATATATATCTCTCTTAAACCACTTTCATATTCTCTTTTTTATACATTATCCAGTTCCCTTACCGTTTCCACCCCCTCTCTCTTTCAACTCCTCTTCTCTTAAAAGGTCAATATGCCATGTTTATAGGTAGCGTCTTTCATGTTTCTTTCTAAAAGGGAATTTCATGTCCTACAAAGTGTTGGGCTAAAATAAAGACTAATCATGATACAGGTATTATGACATTTAGAGAAAAATGGAAGAGCTAATTTAAAGGAGCATTTTCAGTGAGACAATAGCATCACCAGCTGTTTCCCTTGGCTCACAGCAGGCAGGTATGTGGCCTGTTTAGCACTTTCATAGGACCATGCAGAATGGAAGCTGGAATGCAGTGAGTCTGATTAAAGGGACTGGGAGAAACCTTATTTTCCCAGATGTAAAGATGTAACCTGTGCCAAAAGTATTCTTTTTGTATTACTGAGGACACAAAAGATGCTGGGAGTTATTCTATTGTAGAAGTTTAAGATACAAATTACATCAGGTTTAATGGAATTCTGTGCCATATTGTGCTAATTAAAATAGCTTGGGGAATGGGTATAGCAATAGGCAGCTATATCATTTTAGGATAACTGCTACATCTGGACTAATACTCAGCTCAGAAGAATTATGAAACCATTCCTTTAATACTATGGTGTGTAAATTCTATTGCATATAGTTACCAGCCTACAGTGTATATGATGTTAGCCTTTTATTTATTAGTATATAGTTGCTTTATTTGTTGTTGTTAGTAATAAGTAAAGGTGGCCATACACAGGGAGATTTAAGTTGCCGATTCGCCAACTTATTTGTCTGTATATGGGTCCCTCCGACTGGCCTACCCAGCCAATACCTGTATCTGGCTGAATATCACCCAGATGTCCATTGGGCAGGTTTGCCTGATTGACATCTGGTTTGCCCATCAGATTGAGGATTTCATCTGCATGTTGATGTGGCCCTTCATCCAACAGCCTGCATATCAATTAAGATCCTACCATTGGTCTGAGGGTCAAATGATTGGATCAGCTTGGTATTGCCCACCCCAAGGTAGGCATACAGGTGTAAAATCTGCTCATTTGGCAACTTTGCTGGATCTTCATGTGTATGACCAGCTTTAGTTCTGTGCATTTTCTAACTTTTTTTAAAAATGATAGACTAAAAAATATTTGTCTCAAGCCATAATCAATGGTCATGTAATATAAGTCAGCACGACCACCTTAAATGTTTCATCTTACATGAGCAATATAAACAGCCTAATAGGCTACACAATGAGTCTACATTGCGTGCCAGGTACATTACAAGTCATTGGTTGCATAGTTAACTGGGGTTGAAAAAAGACAAAAGTCTATACAGACCTATCAATGCACTGTAAAGTGTCGGAAACACAATGAAACAGATGAGCGATTGACACCAGCAATATGCACCTGGCCCTTAGGCAGATCAGTTGTGTTGACTCTGTGTATTATGTGAACTGTGTCGTGCAAGTTTTACCAAGAAAGTGGGATTCTGAGAAAATCAAATAAAACTGATTTAGCCTCTGTGTATCAGTTTGTGCCACAATACATCCCAGTGAATTTTCACGTTTTATTACTAAATAAATGTTGCATTCAGACACTAATCTTTCAGTCTTTCTCCAGCTCATTCTTTCACAGGAAAGATTCTGTGCAGCTAAACTTCACCCTAAGAAATAATTCCAATTTCTTTTCTATTGTGTTTATTAAGCAAAATTAACTTCACATACTATATAAATGATATATATCTTGTTTCCTTCAGTCTTGGGAACATACAATCACAGCAAGCAGGCAGCTGCCATTTTGTGGGCACTGTTATTAAGGCAAGCTTTGTATCACCCCAGAATCTTGTATATGTGCCAGAATGGGGGACCTGATGCCCATGTCCATGCACTGGTTACATAATTACATGGTGAGGAGGGAGGGGGAATGTGAGTGCTGAATGGAAAGTTTAAGTAATTGTCTGCCCCGCCTCTGTGCCTAAGGCTTAGAGGCGGGGCAGGCAGTATATGATTGACAGCTGTGATTTTTAAATGCATTTATAATGGGTTTGAATGTGTTAATATAAAAATTAATTGTGGTTTCATGTTTAATTTGAAAAGGACTTTTATTATACAGCTTTTCATGTCTGGGTGACAGGTCCACTTTAAGCATTAAGGCTCATTATGGCTAAAGCCAGGGCATAGGATCTTCTTTCCTTGGCTTCTAAGGCCACACCTTAACACTTGGACCCACTGGGCATGAAAAAAGAAAGCCCTCCCTGAACAAATAAATATAGAGAATCAGTAGAACCTATCCTCTATCTCAGTGCCATCCAACTTACTTACTAGAATGGCCCCATTATTTCTCATCATCATATTTGACAGCTGGACCCAGTTAAAATGGTGATGACATTACAGTGAAGACTATGGAGCCTTTCAGCATACTGGGGGCCATAAAAACCCTCCAGGGGAGCCTACAGTTGGTCAGTCCTGCTGTAGCTCTGTGATTTCTGTCACATGAATTATACATGCTTATTATAACAAATAATGGCCCCCCGTTGTAAAAGGACATGGGTGAGGAGAAGCGTGAGGGACCTGGAGATTACAGTGTAGACCAAGGACGGAGCTCTGCAGAATGCTCTGTTTATTTGGCAAATTAACTGTATCAATGCTGGAAGTGTTGTTAAAGTGGATATCAAATCAGTTTCTCTTTTTGCTCCTCAACAGGTATATGGCCATCATCCATCCACTGAAGCCAAGGTTGTCGGCCACAGCCACTAGGATAGTGATTGCTGTCATCTGGGGTTTTGCCTTTGCATTAGCCTTTCCTCAGGGATACTTCGCCACTGTTGAACCTACACCGGATAGAGTTGTTTGCTACATGGAGTGGCCGGAATCTGAGAACAGGAAGTTTGAGAAAGTGTGAGTATATCATTTATATGCGTATTGTCCTCTATTTCCGCTCTAAATCTGGAAAACTAACCGGTTGCATATGTAAATGGATTATATAACCATTTATGCATTGAACAAAAATGTGTAATTTTAATATTACTGCCAGGGACACCCATGGAGGCAAAAAAGCCATCTTTTTTTTTTTATTACAGAAATGTCTTTATACCACATGTCCCCATTAAGTCCATATGTGGTGCCATAAGTGTTTAGAGGTTATATCCTCCTACTCTCTTGTTGCAGAAGGATTTAATCCAAATCACCACCTCTATCCCTGGGTATTTTTCTTTTGTGTCTCTTGAGACCAGGTTTTTTTCCCGGTGCCCAGCCGGCCCAGTCCGACCCTGTATAAATTCTCCAAGTTTTAATGCCACCTCACTTCACCAACTCTTTGTATTGTGTATTAAATGTACTAATGACCCTATTAAAATCTTTATCAAGTGCTGAGGTTTTGATTTCCCTTTAAATATTTACTGAAAATTATAACTTGTAAAAGGGATTTTAGTTGTCTGGTAAGCCAGGTGCAGAATTTTAGTTCCATCCCCTCACTCTTTGAATCCAAGGACAAGTTTCTGTGCTTCTTGTTTAAAACATTCATCATTGCATTAGTTCCATGTAAGTATACGTTACTGGCTGAGATGAATGGTGCAAGGTGCAGACAGCAACGTCGGGGATACAAGCCATGCCTGTCCTTACCTTCTGCCACCGTATGTCACCAACACAGTTCTGGCTATATCAGTCAGCACTATATTCATGGGGTCAGCGACACATCTCTGTTTATGCTCCGAAACAGAGGACAGAGCATTTGTAAAGAACAAAAGAGTGTGCAAAGTACAAAAATCACAAATTGCAGCCATTAATTAACCAGCTCTTCTTTCCTGAGCCCCCTTCTGCATGTCTTATTTCTTTCCATCCTGTAATGGCCTCTGAAGTCTCCCGGCTTCTCTCGTCATCTCCGCTCACAACTTGAATCATTTCACTAACTTTTTATACCAGTATTTATTAGACAAAATCTTAGAGCACACACAAATACATTGATTGTATTTATTATCACTACATTTGAGCACTGACAGTTTGACAGACTTATATCCCCAATTAGGATGCAAAACCCTTCCTCCCGTCAGTCAGGCTGCATTCTCTGAATTGACTGGACATAATGTCTTTAGGAAACCATTTCACAACATTTTCAGACAAAGTTAGAAATCAGCCCATAAATCTGTGGCAGAAAACACCAGGTCCCAGCATGACGGATAGTAGATCCCATACCTATACTAAGTTCAGAATCGTCTGTAACATTAGAATGCATCAAAGTCCTCTTCGCATGAATAATGCTCATGAAACCTTGTGACCCTCTACTTAGGGACCTCTTATTCTATGTGTAATTAACCCTACCTACCATTTTCAGAAAATCTGTATTTATTTGAAACCATATCATTATATGGTCTCTTCCATTTACAGATCTGACCCAGCCGCAAATCTTGCAAATCGCTGACATATATTTGCTGTTTAATATGTATCGCCTCTTTATGTCATTTTTCAGTTTATATTTGGAGTTATTCCATGACACCATTAATCTCATATTTGGAGTCATTCCATTAGACCATTAATTTAATCTTTTAGCATCAACATATCTTTTTAAAATATTTCATCTGCGCCAGATCATGTAGCCGATTTCAATTCATAAACTGCAAAGAGTGGTTATTGTAATTGCTCTCCCATTGCTGTTTGAAATGATCCGCATTAAAGTGTCGGGTACATAACCGTCTAGGAAAGTTTTGGATAATGTCCAAATATTACTGCATTTTAACAGATATTCATTTCCCTCATATGATTTTATTTCTGTCTGTTTTTATCTTCAAAGATAGATCCATCATGAAAAATAATTTGTAGAATATAATACTCCTAATCATTTACTTTTTATAAATTGATAATGATATGGTCTAGGAGTGAATAGTTACATAATTAAGTTGGGTTAAAAAAAAGTCCATCAAGTTCAACACCTCCAAATGAACCCCAGTGCACATATATACACACACTCATACTGACCTATCTATGTGTATATATTCACATACATAGGTACATACACATATGTACCTATATATACCAATATCTCTACTAACTAATGGTAGAACTTACGTTCCCAATAGTCTTGGATATTATGCTTGTTCAAGAACTCATCCAGGCCCCTCTTATAGGCATTAACAGAATCTGCCATTACCACATCACTAGGAAGGGCATTCCCCAACCTCACTGCCAGTGTCAGTGTCGGAATGGGGTCCTGTGGCCCACCAAAGAACCTGACCTCTGGGGCCAACCCATGTTATTATGTAAACCCACTAGGGAAAAAAAAACCAAATGCATACCAAAGTGAAAATGTTTCACTACAGATACAATACAATATAAAAGTGTAGAACTCTTATGGGCTTATTTATCCATTTTTGAGTGTTTTTCTAATTGAAATAAACTCTCATTTTAAAAAAATTCAAATGCTTGCTTATTTATTAATATTGAAAACTTGTTCAAATAAAACAACTTGATTACCTTGAATTTGCAAGTTTACAAACTCAAAAAACGTGAAAATCTTTAACTGAAAATATGGCTTGACTTGCCTAGAACAGCTTCCACTGACTTCTACATAAACTAGCAAGCTTTTAGATGCTTAAGTTTTACACTCCAGTTTTCGGACATCAGACATATCAGATATTTTTGAACCATATCATTCGAGGGTTACCCCATGAAATGTTGACCAACATCACAAACAAGTCTGTGGCTTAATGAAATTGGACTAACACCTTTAAAGGAGAAGGAAAGGCTAAGTCACTTGGGGGTGCCAAAATGTTAGGCACCCCCAAGTGACTTATATCGCTTACCTTGTACCCCAGGCTGGTGCCCCTGTTAGGAGAAAACAGCACCAGCCCGGGGTACCTGTAACGCAGCTCTTCTTCCTTACGCCTTCGCTTTTGGAAGGACTTAGGACAGGCGCATGCGCATTAGAGTGAAAAGCCGACTTCTCTGTTAAAATTCCACTATTCACTCTACTGCGTATGCGTGCGACAGAAGGCGGAAGGAGGAAGCGCTGCAGCTACCCCGGGCTGGTGCTGTTCTCTCTGTACAGCGGCACCAGCCTGGGGTAGAAGGTAAGCGATTTAAGTCACTTGGGGGTGCCTAACATTTTGGCACCCCCAAGTGACTTTGCCTTTCCTTCTCCTTTAATGCATACAATTGCCGTTCCTGTTGTTATTCCAGGTCATACAACTGCAAACATAGGGTCTCACCAGGAAAAAATGAAAAATAATAAAAACTGAAAAATCATTTGTAGAATAGCCTTTATCTTGTATCCATCATTTGGGTCAGGACAAAAGCTCTGTCACTCTGTGTATGTGAGTTTTATTTGTGGATTAGGCTACCTGCCACAATAACTTTATCTGTTATTATCTCCTGGCCTCTAATCTTGCCCAGGCATGCATCACAACTAATGGCTCAATGAAAGGCAGGTGATATTAAAACAGTAAATTCCATCTTCCTCGAACCTGTTCTGTACAGAAAGATAAAACTCTTGGCTGCCACAGAGTACAGCAATAAATTACCCCACTGAAATCTCCAAAAAGTCATTTGTAATGCGTTCTCTCTGCTCATAAAATGACTCTCAATTTGTAAATGTTTCTGATATCTAAACATAGTTCTGCAATGAAATCATTATGCATATATCTTATCTGATTTACTGTAATGCAATGATTGTGTCAGATTCCTGGGAATCAAAATCTTATCAGTAAACAGCATCCCTCAGGGTAAGAACCCAAGGAGCGGTTGTGTCGCCTGCGACTCCTGCAGGCAACTTCGTGTGACTTCAGATTACCAAAGCGATGCAAAGGGCTTTTCACTGGCGACTCCTATTGTTGCTGATGGAAAACCTTCTAGGAGCAGTTTGTCGCCCGCGACAGAGATCTATCACGGGCGACTCAACCATTCTGTGGGTTCTTACCCTCGGTTGGACATACATGTAAAGATCCACCTGATTGGTGAGGTTGCCAGACTGACTTGGCCAAACAAATGATCTGATCCTTCCCATAATTCAGAGTTTTCTGGATAATGGGTTTCGGATAATGGGTCAAATACCTATAACCTGAACCAGTTCTTTAAAAGAAAGCCCTGTTTCCCACACCTGTAAAGGGACAAATAAAGGGTATGGCTGACTAAATGTGAATCAGGGGCATGGCCAAATTTACCCAATCAAGGATGTTGGGAAGTATGTAAAAGGTAGATACAATTTCACATTTTCTGAGTGTTTCCATACATTTAACAGAATGTTTTGACACCAATGGATGAATGGATGGATGTAATAAAAGGCACTACATTTGCCCAGGAGCAGTAACCCATATCAACCAATCAGCAGGTAGCGTTCACCAGTTGCTATGGGTTACTGCTCCTGGGCAAGCTTAGTGCCTTTTGTTACATATGGGGATAAGAATCCTCCATACTTGTAGGTTCCTTCATGCCAAGTTTGAAGTCGTTACCATTAAAACATACAACAAAACAACATTTGTTACTATAGTTATAAAGCTTAGGGGACCTAAAAGAATACCCACTAAAATAGTAGTATGGGAATTATTATCTGGAATGCTTGAAATCTGGGATTTTCTATAGTTTGGCTTACTATACCTTATGGAAAACATTTAAACAGTAAATAAACTGAATATGATTGTTTTGCACCAGTATGCAGTCATGCAGCTTAAGGTGGCCATACACATTTCGTACGATAATATCGGTGCATGTAAGGGCACCTTTAGTTCCCATCAACATCACTGTTTTATTATTACAGAGAAAAAGGAAATCATTTTAAAAATTGGACTCATTATGTTAAGGGGAGTGTAAACCCTTGATGTAAGTGAATATTTAATTGCTCAGAGTGATCTTGTGGGCACTTTTGTAATGCTGTATACATGACTTGATTATTTTTTCTTCGCACATATTAATTCCCATTGAGTTTCACCTTTAAACTATTGATGAGAAAATGCACCTTTTCCATAAACTATCTACTCATTTAAAGGGAAACTATACCCCAAGAATGAATACATAACCAACAGATTGTTTATATCATATTAAGTGACCTATTAAAGAATCTTACAAAATGGCATATATATCAGTAAATATTGCCCTTTTACATCCTTTCCCTTGAGCCGCCATTGTGCGATGGGCTGTGTGCTCCCTCAGAGATCACATGACCAGAAATAATGCAGCTCTTACTGTAACAGGAAGTAGTGTGGGAGTAAAAGAACTCTGTCTATTCATTGGCTGATGTGACCTAACAACCGTGAATCCTATGATCCCAGGGACAGCCCTTAGTTTTTAAAATGGCAGTTTTCTATTTAGGATTAGTCAATGGCACATACTACTTTTTTTTATGAAAATAGTTTATTTAGATGAAGCAGGGTTGTACATCTGAGAGGTTTATGCAATATAGTTTTATAGAGACCTACATTGTTGGGGGGGGTAAAGTTTAACTTTAAAATAAAAAATATCAGTTGTCAGTGCATGCTGGGATTTGTTGTTTAACAACAACCGCATGATGCGCTTCAACCTTCTGAAACTTCCATCATGACCCTCTTTGATTCCTGTTTGATCCTTGGCTTTGTTTTTTAGCCACTGAAGCTTTATGGCTGTCTGCACAAGCCTGAGATTCTGTTAATATCACATTAACCTTTGTTGCCTGTGACTGCTCCACAGCTAAGCTCAGCATTGTACCAACAGGAAAATGTCTGCTCTAGGGCACAGAGGTTGCTGGAGTCATTTGCAAGCCTGTTTTGTAACGGAAGGTTTCCAGAGAAATACTGTGTCTTGATCCCAGCCCCTCAAACCCCGGCGAGCAGGAACTCCATTTCTGTAGCCTAATATTTGTGTCGTTTGCAGCTCATACATCATTGCACCCTTGGTATCAGCTCCGATGTTGATAAAGGACCAACTGTTCATTGTTAGTGACCCGCATCATGTGCACATTATGTTCCCCTTCTGGCTGATCTATGTCTCATTGTAAGGCTTACGTGCACCTTTCCCTGGATGCCACTCCCTGAGCACTTTTATTTATTGATGCTGTTGTTTTTATGTCAATAACATAAAGAGCCATTTGAATGAATGAACACCTTTTAATATAGAAACACATATTTTCTTCTCCTTATCGCCTGCGTGTCTTGGAGGCTTTTCCAGGAATTCACTTAATATAAAACCAGCTCTGGAAAAATTCAATTATATTGTTCTGTGTCTCACTGACTAATATGTCCAATTCTATAAGCTGTAATGTAGGGTCTCCTTCCCCTGCTATATGAGGTTTTTTACAATAAATGCATTATAACCTTCTAGTACAGGTATAGGACCTGTTATCCAGAATGCTTGGGACCCGGGGCTTTCCGGATAAGGGATCTTTCCATAATTTGGATCTCCATGCCTTAAGTCTACTAAAAATAATTTAAACATTAAATAAACCCAATAGGATTGTTTTGCCTCCAATAAGGATTAATTATATCTTAGTTGGGATCAATTACAAGGTACTGTTTTATTATTACAGAGAAAAAGGAAATCATTTTTAAAAATTAGAATTATTTTCTTATAATGGAGTCTATGGAAGATGACCTTTCCGTAATTCAGAGCTTTCTGGATAACGAGTTTCCGGCTAAGGGGTCCCATACCTGTACAGGGTTGCAAAACATATGGGGTCTCATTTAAAAATGTTGGGCAGGGTAGGTTTCCCAATATTTTTCCAATAATCATAGCTATAGGAGAAGGGTGGGCAAACTTTTTGGCTCAGCGGCCACATTGATTTGCCATTTACGCTCGTCAGTCCCCAGGTGCCAAGTCTTGTGTGATAAGACTTGCGGAGTCGGCAGGCCAGATTAAAA
The DNA here is from genome assembly GCF_000004195.4 of Xenopus tropicalis. NCBI lineage: Eukaryota > Metazoa > Chordata > Amphibia > Anura > Pipidae > Xenopus > Xenopus tropicalis. Next base: position 121,677,879 of record NC_030679.2, read on the forward strand.
AGACCAACGGGCTGGACGTGGCCCGCGGGCCGTAGTTTGCCCACCCCTGCTATAGGAGGAGACATCTGTTATTTGCTGACAATTCACAAAGGGCGATGGATAAGCAGGTATTGGCATGGAAGTCTCAGGCAAATACATAATCAGCTAGGGACAGCTGTAGACAAATTCCTTGCTGTGATTTCCTTCTATCATCTATTTTACATACAAGGCAATTAAGACCGGGAACTCTTATGTAGTTACATCTATAGGGTGTCTCTTAAGACATTCCCAGAAAAATGATATGGTCAGGTGGCAGGGCCTATACTTCATATTCATATCACTGTGCTTTTTAATGCAGTGAATTAGTGCACCATTTAATGCTGGGGTCACTTTGCCATTCAATGCTGGGGGAATTGTGTCATTTCATGCTCGGAGTTTACATTCCATTTAATACTACTAATCACTCAATAATGGTGGCAGGAGATTTAGAGCCAGTTTAAGTTTGTTTGAAGGAGCTATAATGTTCAGTGCCTATGTGATTTGTATGGAGACTGTGGGTTCTCTGTTGTGCTTCTGGGGCAATGGAAATAAAAAAGCTGGGCATAATAATAGTTAAGGTATAATAGTTATAATAATAGTTGTGCTATCTAATGCTGGCAGTCACTGGCACACCAGTATGGCACCTGCCTTATTGCACACATCAGTATTGGGGGCTTTTTTTCTAAATTTTTTCTACCTGCACCCTAATATGGGCTCTGCCTTTGTAAATCGATTAATCAGATAGACTGTGCAGAGGAGAGCTCCAAATCACAAATGGAGTATTTGGAATAGGGCACACTGGGATTGGAACCCACCAGAGTATTCCCTATTCTAGCAACCCAGTCTGAGCCTGCTGGGGATACTTACACACATGTGAATGTTTCAAAATAAAATTAAATCTCTTTTTTCCCCCAAAAAACTTTTGTATTAAGCTTCACATTTTTACATTGTATCATAGCATCCCTATAAACCTGGAATTGCAGGTGCCCAATGCAACTGCAACATGAGAGGCGCCTATTTCCGGTCCTGTGCTTGCACACTGATTGTACAGAGACAAGAAACAATTAATGCCAGGGGAGACGTAGAACAATCCAACCGATGAGAAAAATAGGACTGAGTGGCAAATAGCTTTGGTAATTACAGATCCTACTGATCTTTTAGTGTATGTGCTGTGAGATAAAATGTGCTTAGCAAGGCCTGATTGGTAGGGTTTAATCCATTGCAGTGGCAGCCATAGGCTTTCTTAATTAGCTGAATACTGATAAACAAAGCACCCGGATTAGAGCCAATTCAAACAAATGCAACTGATTTGAGTTTTAATGTGTGTAAAACACCTGTTTGGATTATTCCATTGTTGGAATACACTTGGCAAACTAACCAGCCGATTATATATCATTAATCCCTTAGAATCTGTCACATGTTGTGAATGATCAATGCAAAGCATATATATTAAACCTTTCTCTCTATACATGAAAGGGAGGAATAGCATATAAACAATTTTAAACATTACTTTCACTGAATCATTTTTTTTGTAGAGATCTTTCCCATGAGGCATGTGGGTTCTGCCACTTTTTCAGATTGCTGTAAATAATGGCAAATCTATGTGATCCAATACTGAATTGTGTATGTTGTTTAGGATTTCTAAGCACGCAAGCTATATTTCAGCCATATATCTGCTGCAAATCGTATTAGCTCCTCAAACAAGAAGCGATGGAGCTAATTCTAACTTTCAGGTACAAAGCACTAATGCTTTAAAACAGCAAACTCGTGTTTCATGTTCAAATATAATTTCACAAAGACAAACAGATTATTTTACTGATGATTTAACACACTATAAAACAAGGGATATGACTATAGAAGGAGCACACCAGAAGGCAATTCTAACAGGGTGTGAGCATAAGTGAGAGACCTGGTGCCAAAGGATTCAACAATAAAACTGTCTAAAGGGGAAATGTACCTAATGTTCTCACTAGGCCTGATTGAACATTATGTTAAAGGAAATGATTTTGGCACAAACATTAACAGGAATAGTTCCATGATTTTGCAAACATTCTATTTTATTGTACTTGTTTTTGTACTTTCATTGTATTGCATTGACTGCAGAAAGGCCGGTGTAAATGACAATGACAATGAGGCATTCTTTGTCTGTAGAAGTGCCATGCAGTGCTCTATTTGCATCTATATTGTAGGCATATTGTAGCCTGTATTGTATGCTTATGAGTTAAGCTGGCCATACACGCACCGATACTATCGTACGAAACCTCGTTTCGTACGATATTCGGTGCGTGTATGGCATGTCGGCGAGTCGACCGATATCGCAGGAAGCTGCTGATATCGGACGACTCGCCGATCGGCCAGGTTAGAAAATTTTGATTGGGCGCCATAGAAGGCGCCTGACCAAAATCTGCCGTCAGGGCTGAATCGGCAGAAGGAGGTAGAAATCCTATTGTTTCTACCTCCTTATCTGCTGTTTCAGCCCTGACTGTGTGTGGCGGATCTGACGATGTTTCGTGAGACCGATGGTCGCACGAAACATCGTCAGATCGTGACGTGTATGGCCAGCTTAAGTGTGACAGCCATCTGGATACCTGGCACTTACTGGAGCAGCACTTGCTAGTAGTTCAGAAAAAGTGGATTGACTGCATGTATTATTTAAGGCTGAATATGAATATATGAGGCTGCTCATTCTATAAGCCTTCTCAGGGCATCAGCAGTTGCAGCACCTCTGCCTTCCTAAGGTGCTGAATAAGATTGTTCCTAACAAAAGCCACCTTAGGGCTACAATAAGCAATGCTGTTGTCTATATGACCCTAATAGGGCCATCAGAAAATCTTTACTAGTAAAAGAATATAACTATTGAGATTCAACATATACTCAAACTCACAATTCCACAGCTCCTTCAGCACATAAACGTAGCACAAAACTGTGGGTCCGTCTGATCTGGATCTAAACTAGCAGATGCCTGTCTCTTGCAAACCTTAACAGTAGCAGAACTATCCAAAAATGTTGAATAAGACAGGACCCTGGAATAGCATCTAAAGGATTTATTTACCATGCTGTGTAAAAAGTGGAGTGAAGCATTACCAGTGATATTGCCCATCGCAACCAATCAGCAATTAGATTTCAACAGTTAGAAAATCAAAGCAAACCATATGATTGGCTGCTATGAGCAACATCACCGGTTATGTTTTACTCCACTTTTTACACAGTATGATAAATATACTCCTTAGTGTATCAAAATCATCAGAAAGGAAAGAAAAGCTTCCACATTTGGCTATTTTGAAATCCTATTTAAAATGTAAAGATTCCGGTGCATCTTTATGTATACATGGGAAATTATACTAGTATGGGACAGGTGGTGGTTTGGCATAGGTGGCAAAGAGCTGTGAGAGGAACTGATAGAGATAAGGCAGGGGAACTGGGTGGTTGGGGGGAACTTGTATGAAAAGTTTTTGTGCCACATTGGCTACTTATCATAGATGTTAAAGAAGCCATAGTCAAATAATCACCAACCTATCACCCAAAGTGTCCCAAACTTATTGGACAATCCATATTAGCATTCCAACACTTTAATAAGGTCATCCATGCAAACCTTGCTTGGTAAATATCTACCATTAACCCTGCTGCTGTGTGGATTGGGATAGTTTTAGGGTAGGAAAAGCAATTACCCTGGGCCCAAGAAGAAGAAACAGATAACAGCACAAAGGGCAGAACAATTCAACTTGGGTTGGAGAGCTACAAGTGAACATATTTAATTGCCCCTGACATAGGGATCACAGCCTTCCTATTCCATTTCTGTTCCTCTCTCCTGAATTTTTACCACTTTCCTGCCTGTGTGCCGTGTTTATCTTTTATCTGATATCCCCCTCGTTTATCATCTCCTTGGGCTGTACATTTTTTGATGAAAGTGAACTCTTTCACTAGCTCTCTGTTTGCACAAGAAATGTCAACTCTGACTCCTCGCGCCATGTTTTTCATAGCCTGACACCGAAAATTAAACATTCCCTCCTGCTTTCTTAAATCTCCTCATCACATTTACTAAACAGAGCCAGGATTAAACGTATCATTGTAATAAATGTCGTTATTACATTGGAGTCAGCCATAACCGCTCCCGGCTCAAGCTAAAGAATACAGTGATATATTTGGACAGCGGCAGGTCATATCCCTAATTGTATATGTGTTCATATTTAAACATAGTATATTATATATGTCACAGAATACATTAATAGAAAATACATTTTGTGCTTAGCCCATCGTGTATAACTCGTTATTGCTCTCACAACCTGGAGAATTATTATAAGACAGAATGTAAACCATAACCAACACACGTGCCAAGTTAAACAAATACCTACATGAACTAATGAAATGATGAAATTAAACACAGAGAAGGGAGTGTTTGTTTAGTCAGGCATTAAAATACACAAGTGCATCCAGGAAAAGGAGGCTGAAATAAACATGACTTTGGTAGCCTTACTACCTGGGCCTCTCCCCATAAATCCCACAAGGGATTAAGCCTCTAGAGAGTAGAATCAGCTGCCAATTTTGGATAAAAATATCATCTTATTAATTAGAAAATACACCCAACAATGCAAGGTTCACCACTGAAGACACAAATAGTCACTTATTACCAATACTAGTACAGTAACTTACATGACCAACAGCTTCTAAAGGCTGCGTCATGCCTAAAATTACATCAAGCCTGAGACTGTTCCTTCACCTTCCAGCCCAACACCATGGGGCCGGTTTATCATGTTGTGTAAAATGTAAATGCAGTATTAACGTCAATATTCACGCCATTATTTTTATGTCATAACATATAATTAAGGTTATAATTATATGGAATTACTGACTCTGGAAGCGTAATAAATCTATGAGTACATAGGCCCCTCATGTGTACTTCCAGCCAAAAAGGAAGGTAGAAGAAGGCAAAAAAATCAACCAGATGCCTCTCAAATTCTTTCTTGACTCCTAAAAGACAGTGGGACCAGTCCCTGCATCAACTTTATACTAAATACTAGTACACCCTATTATTCTTTGTTCTGTTTCTCCAATACAGGATTAGCCGAGATGCTTATTTGTCAGCCAGAACATTGCATTTTCAGCCAATCACATCCATTTTCTCTTCACTCAGTTACCTGCTTGACTATTGGCTATTGTCATTCATCCTTTCATCTTTACTGCTCATCATCAGCCGTAATATACGGTAGGAGAGATTACTAAGCACCTTCTAAATTCCATGGAGGAGGTTGAGAGAATGCTGTAAAACAAACCTACAGAAAGTCTATAACAAGATTCTAAAAGAATCCAAGGCTTCCCTTTTAGTTCATATGCATCTGCCCTGTGTTTCAGACCTCTAAGCATTGAGTGTGATGAGAGGGGCACACTTATCCAGCGCCACTTCTTACATATTAAACCTCAAGTTCACATATACGGTACATATATTGGTTCAACAATAAAACAATCCTTTTTCATTTAAAAAAAGGTCCTCACTGAGCAGGCATCAACAGTTACATGACAGTGCAGCTCCTATTTCTCTTCACTCTTTCATATATATATATAAAGTGTATGTATCAAAACGAAAACCTGTCAGTTATATCAAAGGTCAAAGAGTGCCCATTATATTAAATGTTAGTGCGTGCCACATGAGTCTCACAAGGGACCTTCAGTCTGACAAAAGGGCTACATGTTGCTTAGGAGAGCCAGCCGGCTGCAATAATCAGAAGGTAGAGGTGTTGCAAAAGTGCCGTAGGGAACGTTGGTGGAAAGAAAGATGTGAAAGTTATTAAAAACCTGTCAGTCAGAAGATCACATTGTGGATTTAGAGAAAATCTGTTCTGAATCTTTACACTGCTTGGTAAGAATGTGCAGAGGGCATGAAAGAAAAGAATAATTTCTATACATGATATAATGTAACATAATACAACAAAGGAATATACCCATATATTAAACTAGTAGCAAAAATGACAAAGTAGGAACAAGGTAATTGGCAAGTAAAACGCCGGGAGGCCATGTCTCGCCAGTGTTGTAATTTCAAGTCCACAAGCCTAGCACCAAATGCTGTGTTTGACCAGTAATGAAGTTGTAGAGAACTATTGATCACAGCACAGGTTCAGTTGTTATGGAAAGTAATAAACAGAATTTCTGTAGATTATACTGTAGATTCTTAAGTATGGGGATGAATTTAGCAGCAACACTTTATATTGATTTTTTTGCTTTTGCATTGACTTCTACATAGTATTATATTGCTGCAGAGATGCCCTACCTATCAACGAATATGATTGCTCAAGAGTTTTCTTATTCCTTGGAAAAGTGATATTTATGAAAGGCTTTACAGGAAGCAAATCCTCCCACCCACCCAAGTTGTAATTTTCTAACTTGGGTGCATGACTCCATATAAGATCTTCCTTTATATTCTGCTTAAAATATAATTATATACTGTATGTTGCCATGGTCCAAGCTGATCTGCCTATCACACCTATAAAGGTTGTAATTATATGGAATAACTGACTCTGGAAGCATAATAATCCTTTGTTTTTTTCTTGAACTGATGTCTTTGCCATTTCATTGATATAAACTCTCTCGGCCTTGTGCAATGGCAGGTTAGAGGAAGGGCCAATTTAAAGTACCAGAGGACCCAGGGCAAAATTTCTTTGGCGGGCCCCCATCGCCCCAAGAAATTTGTGATAGAATAACCCTCAGACATTTGAAGTTCAATATAGTAAGGCAGGCAATGAAGAAATGGTCTGCGCTCACTAAAATAGACATTATGCCCAAGTTTGCCTCCGGGACCAACAGCCTTTGGAGCAGATAAATGACAAAATGGTGATACTACAATTAAAAAGGGATAATAATCAAGAAAAGCCATAGTGCGGAGCTCTTCCAGTTGATTAAAATGAGGGGTCTGTAATTTCTGCAGAATTCTTCTGCCAAACAATATCGCAGAAATATGTGCTGGTGGGCCCCCTACCCTTGTGGGCCCTGGGCTAATGCACTTTTGCCTATTTATTAAAATGGCCCTGTTTAGAGAATAACCCAGCAGGAGTGAGATATAGCCAGACTGGTCAGACAGGATATGTACTCTTTAGAGGCTTGAGGATGTTCCCTCTGTAGCGATGGATCTTGCTTGTGCAGAAGAACATATGGATACTGGCGATGGACATTTAGAGACAGGAATCCATGGTGGACTGAATTGGTTATTTTAGGACAAAGGCTAAAGCTGTAGATGAGAGAAGTACCACTAGGCAGTACAGTAGTTTGGAGAAGATATCACAAGTCCAGCAACAAGCATTTGCAACTGCATGGATTAGAGATGAGCCCTATTGTGTTACCTTGCACATCTGAGAGGTTTACTTAGACCCCAGGCAGGGCAAGAGCACTAAGGGGTGCCCAGGACTTTGTGTATAGTCTTCCCACTGTAGCACTTACTAAACCTGTTGTGTATCAGGCTCACATTTAGTAACTGGGTGCTGGAGTCATATAATGCACCTCCCGCTTTGGGTGCAATAACTCATAATATAGGAACCCACCTCTTTGTATATCACTTATGTGTTACTTGTGTAAATCACAGATCACATGAAAATATGTTTGAGCTGCAGTTCAAGTGCATTTACATTTGTATATATTCACCCTGAATTGGAAAGAACACTCATTATGACACCCCAGAACATAATTGGCACCTTGCGATCTCCCCTCCTGTAGGCTCCCAGCCCATAATGTTTCTCCCTTATTGTGACTTCAGCACCAGTTTCAGTGCAAGCCCATAGATTGTACCAACGTTATTCTGCATAGTCACTTGCCGTGGCTGTGTCTTGTTAGTATGACATGTTTATATTTTATCCCTCTGTTCTCAGACACAAGTGATATATTTTCCAATTAAATAATTTTTTTCTGTTTCTTTTGTTGGCAGAGGTTGGTGAACATGGGGAGAAGTGGGCATGGTTCCAAATGCTATAACAGCCAGGTTTGGGATTTGTGTATCAGCAGAACAGAGGCTTGCTTTGTCAGCTATTCAAACTTTAACTCAGGGACAGGCAATCTATGGTGCAACAGTTATTGCAGAACTACAGCACCCAACATGAATGGAGCATAGGGCAATGGGTGGCAGAAAAAAATTAGAATTGCCAATTAGTGGCTAAGATATTGCCAGTGAGCCAATAATATTCAGTGCAAAGGTGTTAGCAAGGGGTATTAAAGAATAAGCAGACTCAAATATACACAATGAAAACAACATCAACATGCAATCAAATGCAACTTTCCATTAAGCTCACCTTAACCATTTTCAATCATTTTAAAGTTATTTATAAACATAATTTCTATTGATAGTAGTATCTGTCTGTGTTTTGCTATTTCTGCACTGCTGGTCCTGACTACATGTATCACTGAAACAATTTAGGGAGAACTGGCCGTTGTTTGTGATATGCTTTGCCCACTTCTGTAATTCTCCATCTGTACAGGTCTCTTAATCAATGATCATGCAAGGCATTGTGGGAATATGAGCTATGGCCAAAGAAGCTCTGGTAGCTGCTAAATTATATCAGTGGTACATGTAGTCAGGATCAGCAGTGAAAATAATATGAAGAGAAAGAAACTATTTTCAATAGCAAATACATTTACAGGTAACTTTAGATTCAGATTTTTAATTTAAGTAAAATTTGCTTTCATTAGGCAACATTTTATTCTTGGGTTCACAATCCCTTTTACATACTGGCTACATTTGTATTGAATGGAATGTAACCCCCAAATGTGTATTTTCAATACAGACTCCACCCATTATTTAGGGCAAATGTGATAATGGAGTTGGTCATTTATACCTACATAAATAGAAAGGATTTCTCAATGCAGCTTGCGTGTTGTGGATAGCAGATAACTCATTTCTATGGCCCATTATCCCCTTTCTGCTACAGTTAAGCCAGGTAACTTGTATATGACTTTATCTTTAGCCAAATATATGTCTGTATTTCCTCCAGCATTCTGCAGAAAGTTAAGAATAGCTGCCAAATGACAGGTGACAGATGGACACTGGCAACCACCGCCCAAGAATAACTCACGACCTTTCTTCTTTATTTAACCTCTTCATGGTCCCTGAAGCTGGCATCACTATTGTACTGGCATAAAATAAAACTCAAAGGCCAACCTATATGCTATAATAGAAGAGTGTTGTCTGTAGTTATACTCATCTATGGAATGCCGTAAATATATTGTAAGCTCCTAAATGGTGTCCCTTCTTCAGTTGCCAGTTGCCCCTGGGATCATGGAACTTACTCTTCCCTATAACTCAGTTACATCTAATAATAGAACATACCTAAAAACGTAAAGATGTGGAACTCTGTGCTGAAACATACCTGCCTAGCCATATCAATTAAACATGCCCGTCTGACCAATCAGTGGCCCTTTTGCCCATGTATTAGACAAAGCTATGCTTGGCCACATTTGAGCAGCTAGTCATGGCCAATGCCAACTTCATTGTACAATTCTGCATTTTCATGGTTAGTTTAGTTCTCCTTTATGTTTTTTGTAGCACTGCTACTAAACACTACAGTATTTTACTGTAGTTATTAACTGGTCAGTGCTATAACCTCTCCCACCTCCTATAACCACAAGCATTCCCTCATGGAGGCTATTTACTGGCATCTGTGATCACTAGCATTGGCTTTCAAAGGATCAAAATGAAGTTGTTAGGATAGTGTGTGTGAGAAAGGAGAGAATGTTCCCTGCCCGTGGGGTCATTAGTCAGATGGCATTGTCAGAAATAAATGCCTTAAATCTGATACATGGCAGCTAATATTGTGTCTGGCAGTGCCACACAGTCGTCTCTGCTCTAATATTTCTTGCTAAGTCCTACGGTACTGGATTTGTTTTTGTATCTGTGTAGAAGCCTTGCATGACACCCGCTATTTACATTTTTAAGATCAAGTAATACACACATCTGTCATTATTGTGACCAAGTGACAGGTGCAGGGTGTCCAGCTACAATTCAGCTGCTCAGCATTGCAGGAAACATTATGTGTTAGCCAGGGGTTAACTGCGCTGAAATGGCTGGAGAGAGTTAACGGGAGGTATCCTGTGGATATAATTGTTGGTTATCGTATTTTTAATACCCCTGAAATTGATGGAACACAGCTGAACTGGTGACACAGTTCTCCTTCATATCTGATGTTATATACACACAGTAGGCAGGGGTTTAGCTGAGATAGAACCATGATTATAGAAAATCTATACCCCCAACAATATTGGCCTCTATAAAATTACCGTATATTGCATACAACAGCTTATATGTAAAATCCTGATTCAACTAAATAGACCATTTTCATAAAACCTTTTTAGTAGGATGTGCCATTGGGTACTCCTAAATAGAAAATTGCCGTTTTAAGTACTATGGGCCTCCTCCTGGAATTATATGATTCATGGTGCACACAAACAAACTAAGGGCACACATATATGGTAGGTCATCAGCCAATTAATGTATGTATGTATGTATGTATGTATATCTTTATTTATAAAGCGCTACTTATGTACGCAGCACTGTACAGTAGAATACATTAATACAAACAGGGGGTTAAAGATAATGGATAAATACAAAGTACAACAATAAATACAAGGTACAGTTGGTCCCTGCCCCGTAGAGCTTACAATCTATATATATCTATAATGGACAAAGTTCTGTCTTTTACTCACATACTACTTCCTGTTACAGTTAGAGCTATTATTTCCTGTCAGCTGATCTCTGAGGGAGCACGCAGCAAATCGCAAAAAAATGGTGGCTCAAGGTAAAAAATGTAAAATGGCAATATTTACTAATATATATATATATATATATATATACCATTTTGGTAAGATACTTTAATAGGCCACCTAGTATGACATAAACTATCCGTTGATTATGTATTCCTTTGAATACTCCCCATTGTGGAACAGATAAGAACAGATAACAACCAATCTATAGGCAGATTCCCTTTAGAATTATATTATAGACCAGTGCTGTCCAACTTGTTTGGTACTGAAGGCCTGAATTTTTCTCACCTAAGTAGTGGAGGGCTGATAATGTAAAACAGTTTTTACCATTCCCCCTTTTTTTTAAACCACAAACATGTTATTACAATAATGTTGCTTTGCATTGTCTTACTTTCTCTAGAGCTATCATTAGATAATTGCTATGGGCCCCTGCACTTTTGCATTAGCAAGGCAAGTTACGCAGGGCCTGAGTCCCTACACTTATCTATACTCTGCAAAGAAGTTTAAGGAGAGAAGTTAGAACCAACCATCAGCCTCTCAGAGCATTAAAAGGCCCATGGGGCTTAACCAGCCAGTGGTCAGTCACAGTATGATACATTGATATTTGTGATCCTCCAGTGTTCGGAGTGGAATTACTGTGAGTAGAGATCAAAATGGCTCTTGTTCCATAGCCTAAAAATGAATTGCCCTCATTTTAAGTACAGTTGACTTTGAAGCTGCCAAACAAGCTGACTAAAAAGGGCACATTGCTATACACGCCTGAAGCCCAATACACTCAGACTGGCCATTCAGAAGCTGAAAACAAATGGACTGATATTGCAAATAGCTTGATAAAAAAAATACCGCTGTATTCTGTTACTGACCAACAATGTGAAATGTGAATGTGAAATGTCTTCCTACAAAAGAGAATAGAAGTAAAAACATGGAGGGTAACTGGTTCTAACCAGCCAAACTATATTTGGGGCCTTTTCAAACCCTGCAATACAAGAGGTTTCTATGTGAACGAGAAGCTGGATTCCTCTTGTTCTTATCAACACACACATCTAAGCCCACAACCAAAGGCTTCTGGGTCCAAGTGTGCGTTGAGTGTTAAATGGATACTTGCTTGGCTGCTTGATTGGCTGCATGCTTCTATCCTGTGCCAGATGATCCAAATAATGAGGAAAAGCAAGAAATAATGACCTGTGAGAATTTTTTTTCCACATGTTTTTGGGAATGTGCAGCCATAAGAAAAGCCTAGGTGTATTTACCCCATGCTTATGATTTTTCAGTGCATTTCGCTTGTAATTTTTGTTTAAAGTGCCTGATCATCTCCGGGTTTGGAACTGTTTAGTCTGCAGGGAAATGTATATAATCTTTGTGTTTAATGGCTGTATAAATGCAGTAGCTTTGTGGCTACTTTAACAAAACCCTAGCAGGCACATTGCATATACATGCCATAACAGTTTTAGTTGGGTGAAAAATGAATTTGATTCCTATCAGTAATATTTTTATCTGCAGCCCTTACTGCGCCATGTCCCATGCCATTCAGATAAGCAAATGGCTTAGAAGGAGAAATGTATATTAGAGTTTATTAAGCTTGCTTCTGGGGAAATGCCATAGTGGACTGTAACACATACCCTATTGCATTATAAATATGCTATTAATGGATTCAGAATTCTTTCGGGCTGGCTTTAGGTGGAGCCCTCAGAGCAGAAGTTCTATACAAAGGTTGCTTGTGTCCAGAGATTGTAACATTGACCCCAAACAAGACATTTGGGAGGTATGATCTAGGCATAGTCTCTCTTCACCTCTTGTATCGGTTATTGATTGCTTTATATGTTACTCTGTATGTCCAATGTATGTAACCCACTTATTGTACAGCGCTGTGGAATATGTTGGCGCTTTATAAATAAATGTTAATAATAATAGTCAGTCTGGAGTACCTGGGGCCCACCAGGCACCCAATTTAAGGGCCCACCACTAAGCCACTTCCCACTACCACTGCGCTACTTACTTACTTCGTTGACAATTAGCCGCTATCTCCAAGGGAATCAATTAAAGATTGCCATGTGTTCCACAGTGGAACATAGGGCTGTCTTTAATTTTGCTTTTTCTCTGTATCCTGCTGGGCCAGTCTGACCCTGGGTTTAGGGAGATATGCAAAATTACTTGAAGATCAGGCAGCTTTCCGTTTAATACATTTCAGTCCATAGCAAACTATAAGCAGATATGCCAGATAAGTCAATGAATAATACACAATAAACCATTATGTGTTTTGTTCCTATACATGTTGAGTGCAAATCAAGTGGCCAAATGGGGCAATTCTAAATAGACTAGGGCAGGGGTCACCAACCTTTCTTACTCATGAGCCACAGTCAAATGTAAAAAGACAACACAAGCACCATAAAAGTTCATGGAGGTGCCAAATAAGGGCTAAGATTGGCTATTAGGCAGCCTCTATGCACACTATCAGCTTACAGGGGGCTTTATTTGGTAGTAAAGGTTTGGGGGCACTAAGAGCAACATCCAAGGGGTTGGTTGTTAGTTGGTTGTTAGTTCCTAATGCCTCAGGTCACAAGATAAACAGCAGCTCTGTGTGACTGGTTTTTACTATATAAGAAATGCAAAACTAAAAGCAAAAACATGCATACATATGAATTCAGAGTTAATGCATAACCCCTACCCAGGTTTTACACTTTACCTTCCCTTCGGCTCATAAGTGTTCCATGTTGCAAACTCCATCCTTTCAGCATCCTTCATCTCCTCCCACCAGTCAGATAATTTATAGTTGCTGGAACATTTTCCCATGGAGACCTGCTATGTTAATCTCATTTAAAATCGAAGACCTTTACAGAAATAATATTGTCTTGTTTAAATAATTAATTTTCCTTGATTTGGTTCACAATCCAGTTCCTGGGAATTATACTTTCAATATACAGTCATTCATCTGCATAGCACCCATTCCCCTAGGCCTGTTTCTCAGAGACAATCATGACTTGTAATCGAGTAACTCGAGTACGAGTTACTGTAACTTCAGTGGAACTAGAACCTTGGAGCGACTTGGAGCAACTAAGGGTGGGCTAAATACACCCGCCATGATTATAGAAGAGATAACAACTATTCCAAATGCAATAAAGGACATTGTAATACTGAGCAATTAAACAATGTGCTACTTTTAGGGTACATCAATTTGCCCACCTTCGTATAGACTGATACTCTGCCATTGGCACTAACTCAGGGTCAGACTGGGCCAGTGGGACAATGGGAAAAACCCTGTGGGCCCCGCTGACCCAGACTCGATTCCTCCCCACCTCCCCCCTGCTGATGCAAAAAATAGGTGCAAAGAGCCACACTAAGGTGTACTTTTCAAATCCCCCTGGCAGAAGTGCCAGTGCCCCAAGGGGGTGTAAAAGTGCACTCCTTAGTGCTAATTTATGCCCTGGGGAATAGCTTCAAAGCCATTTCTGCTTTTTTTTTTTTAATATTGTGTCACAATAAAGGTATTTTGCACCTTTAAAGTGTTATGTAAATAATATGTGTAAATAAAATGGAAGAAATCTCAAAATACATTTTAATTCCAGCAAAATGAGGAAAAGACAAAGGGAGTGAATGCATATGCACTATACAATGAGTGTTTGTTATTCTGCACTGCATAACACCACCCTTGTTCCTGCCACATTATTTGCCTTGACAGTTGTGCATTAAATTATATCGTTTCTATCAAGTGTCAGACCTGGCCTGTGTTTCAGCGAGTGTGTATGCGGGAGTGTGTGTTTATATAAATATATGTGTATATATATATATAGTGACAGCGCGCCTGGAATTGATGTCCGGCCGGAAAACGTATGGAAAAAATTGTAAACTTCTGCAGCCAGAAGTCATAAGTAAAAATGTTGACATCTTGTGTGTTAAGGGCTGTAGAGAATCACCTGGTGGGGAAAGGGTTGATATGCGCTGTCACGCTGGCTATACACATTGAGATCTGCTCGTTTTGCAACATGGCCAACAAGCGACAGGGCCAACCTTATGCTGGCGGTTTAAATTGTCAGGTGTAGTGGTTGTGAAGGTGCAATCTGATACTTTTGACCATAAAGTATAAGTATATGCCGTGTCCTAGAACAGGAAGTGCAGCGGCTCAACCTTCCTTGGCACAAAGCGCCATGGTCACAAAAACGTTAAGAGTTCAGAAGAGTCCAGTCTGCACTGACAGATATAACAGTTAAGGCATATAGATAAAATAAGGGGCTAAAATTTGGAATCTAGTAGTAACTAAGGACAGGGGAGTTTGAGGCAGACACAGATTTAGCACTAGGGCCCATGGGCATCTAAGGGGTTGTTCACCTTTAAATTAACTATTAGTATAACATAGATATTAATATTCTGAGACAATATGCAAGTGGTTTTCATTTTTTCTGTGGTCTTGGGGTCTTCAGTTCCACAGCTATCCAGTTTGGAATTTGAGCAGCTATCTGGTTGCTAGGGTCTTGTTCATCTTAGCAACCAGGCAGTGGTTTGAATGAGAGACTGGAATATGAATAGAAGAGGGACTGAATAGAAAGATAAGAAATATAAAGTAACAATAATTAGGCAAATAGCGCAAAAACTATTTTAAAAAAACAATATACAAAGGAACAGTAAATTCTATAACATAATAATAGTTAACTGAAAGGTGAATGGTCCCAGTAAGTCATGGGTCATTGGCTGTACTGCAGAAGGTGGACAGACTCGGAGAACTGTTCCATAAAGGAAAAGTAGGCTTTTAACACATAACCATAGTGTTCCAGAGCAGCCTGTATGGGTATCAGTTGGGTTCGTGCAGCAGGACTGTAGCACTGTCTATGTGGAAGGAAACTGTATCACTCAAATGTATTCTTGTCGCCTAAAAGCATAGAGTATATGTAAGCTTGGAAAGCCGAGATAAACAAGTTTGAAGTTGCCTTGGATAATCAGTAATGTGGAAAACATGCCTAAAAGCATTTTTAGGAAATTATACTTACCGCTATGCTAATAAACCATTTTAATGGAACTTCTGCATGCTTCTGAATTGCTAAATGTAGAATATAATGCATAACTTAGCAGAGAGTGGGACAGAGACGAGTGCTGTGCACATAATGTAAACGGTGTGGTGAGGAATCAGCACCCCTGGAGCAAACCAAACTGATGAGTGATTATTTTGGGTACTTTTTAAGCAGCAGAAGGGCCATTTTCTCTCATTTGTGCTGCCCTATTTTGCAGGTAATCTGGATTTAAGGCTACAGGCCGTAGCCTAATCTGATCAAGGAGAAAATAGAAAACAAAACATAGTGATAATGAAAGAAAATGTATTTCCATTTTTCTTCAGTTATTGTCTGTTTTATCTGATGGATTGTGTGTATAAAGATTTCAAAGCTGGAGCTTACTGAACTGCTGTAGGGCAGAATAGCTGTGTTCCCTGTATTGTAATGCCATCGCCCTGCAGTGTAATCAGTGGTAGGGTGTGTGCCAGGGGGTGTGAGTGAGACACAAACTGTGCAACTGTGTGAGACACCAACATCATTCACTGACGGTGTAACATGGTTTCCTTTTATCTCTCTATGTGAACTGCTGGGCCGCAGTGTATCTGCACCACTGTCACACACAGGGGAACCTGCAGTACACTTCAATGCTGAATAAACCGGAGGTTCACACTATTTTCTGGATAAACTCAAGACCATCCTATGTACAGACACCAGTACAGCTTCTTCAGTAATTGTTGTCACACAGATTACCCATGAACAGCATGGCCAGCATAGGGGTCAGCCTTGCATTCAAGAGGCTTAACCCTCCTCTACTGGGTCACTAACTGGGCGATAAACTGCTGGGACGCTGGTCCCTCTCTCTCTTCTCGTTGGAGCCTCAGTTGCTTGTTTCACCAACCTACGACTACCTCTCACCGTCTACAGTGAGCCCCACAAATCTAACCTACCACTATCTATCCTAACTAGCTGCTCTCCTTGGTACCTCTCTGAGGTGGCACGCCTCAGGCTCCCTGGTGTCATTTACCTGTTCTACTTACTTACTTACTTTCTGCCAAGGAGGAAGTAGTACTTCCCTAATGAGCAGCGCTACCTGGTGTCTAAACTAGAAATAGCATTGGCATAAAATAACTATTCTGCTTCTTACATTTCCCCCCTGGTTAACCTAACAACCATCCAAAACATTCACACCTAACCCCTCTCACAATGGTGTGTAGAGTGCATAAAATTAGCACAGTTACAACATCCCTCCCCAGAATCCCCCCCTTATATAAGGTGCACCATTTTAAGGGTTACTGGAAGCACAAAGATAAGTGCACCAAAGTAGGCACAACCAGCAAATCCATAGCTCTTCCTGTGGCAAATGCCACATGGGCTGCTGTAAGATGCCATAATCAGTGGGGGCTGTTTAGGCCTCTGTGTACTTGATATGCCAGGGCCTATATTAAATCCCAATCTAGACCTGGTTTTGTGTGGCACAGTGATCTTATTTGGTCTTTTATAAACCAGACACCTTGCCCTGCCGTTGCAAAGAAGCCCTTATATTTATGGCAGTGCCTAAGACGCACGCACATATTTCCATGCTTGTGTGGCCGATTTGCCTTTGTTTATTGTTCTTATCTCCTCCATTGGTAAATGGTTCTGCTTAATTCTCTATTTTACAGCACTAATAGAATGCCCTGTCCTTTCTATAAAGATAAATTGGGCGTTTTAGCAAGGCTGGAGAAGCAGGACTGCCACAGACAAGGCCAGACTATTATTTTTGATCAGTGGAACATGACTACAAATCACACAATTACCAGGAAGCCAGCTCCTCTCTGCAAGCTGTATAACATAATGGGGACAGATTATGCTTTCAGAAAAGATACCTATGGAAAAGGATTTTGACTGGCTGCGTTGGCACCAGCTAATCCTCAAAGGGGGCAATTTTACTACATTAATGAGGGGATCTGACTGCTTTAGTAAAATAATTTCATTAACTGTGTCTGTGAGTGTGTTTGTATATACATTATAGTGCAAGAAACAACAAAGTGCAAGCTCAGTAGTGCAAACTGGGTATGTACAAATCCTAAGCCCATTAAATTGGGCTGTGTTTACATATCACCTTGGCAGAAGTTAACAAACACTTGAGGGGAATAAAAATACAGTAAAGGTGGCCATACACGAGCAGATCCGCTCGCTTGGCGATGTCGCCAAGCGAGCGGATCTTCCCCCGATATCCCCGCCTACGGGTGGGCGATATCGGGGACCATTTAGGTAAAAAAAATAATAATCCGATCGTTTGGCCCTGGGGCCAGACGATCGGATTATGTGAGCGGCAATGGGGCAGTCGGATCGGGGACCGCATCAACGAGCCGATGCGGTCCCCGATCCGACCAGATTTTCTAACCTGCCCGATCGAGATCTGGCCAATTTCAGGCCAGATATCGGTCGGCCAGGCCGCTCTGCTCTCCCCATACACGGGCCGATTAGCTGCCGAATCGGTCCAAGGGACCAATATCGGCAGCTATAGTCGGCCCGTGTATGGCCACCTTAAGTAACAAGTGCCCTTGTGTAAAATGAATACTTGGTAAATAGCAACTTGAGAGTGCTATTGTGCAATATACAAATATAAAGCAAATTTATTACTGAGAAGTAACTATATTACATGCTATCTATCACTGTGTATTTGGACTCCTGTTCAGGCTCAATATTTGGTAATAGCGTAAATGAAAAGATGTGGGCGCCAGTATTTTTTAAACAAGAAACGATTTTAGCAGTATTTTATGACAGCCTAAGATAACATTACCACATCATTTCGAAGTTTACATTCTCCAGGATTGTAGAGTTTACCATTAATTCAGATGATTAAGTTTATGAGATACTTAACAAGGCACCCTATCCAGACATAAACACCATGTGTCATTGTCACAGCGCCAGCATCTCAGGCACCATTCATCTCTGGCCGAGCACACGTCACTGTACACTTTTGTTCCTTATCAATATGGCTCCGCTTTACTCTGGTTGTATAGGATCTATTATCCAGGAATCCCTGAAGTACAGCAATACCATCTTCCATCTTCCTCAGTACAGGTATAGACTCTTTTATGTGGAATGCTTTGGACCTGGGCTTAAGGGATCTTTCTGTAGTTTTGATCTCCATATATTAAAGGAACAGTAACACCAAAAAATTAAAGTGTATAAAAATAATTAATATACTATGTACTATTGCCCTGCACTGGTAAAAGTTGTGTGTTTGCTTCATAAACACTACTACAGTTTATATAAATACCCTGTTGTGTAGCCATGGGGGCAGCCATTTAAATTGAAAAAAGGAGAAAAGGCACAGGTTACTAAGCAGATAACAGATAAGTAGCAGATTCCCATTGTATTCTACACAGTTATCTGTTATCTTCTTATGTAACCTGTGCCTTTTCTCCTTTTTTCAATTTAAATGGCTGCCCCCATGGCTACACAACAGCTATTTCTATTAACTACAGTAGTCTTTCTGAAGCAAACACACAACTTTTACCAGTGCAGGGCAACAGTACATTATATTTTAATTATTTAAAAACATTTTTATTTTTTAGTGTTACTGTTCCTTTAAGTCTGTGCAAAAACATTTAAACATGAAAAAAAACAAAAAAAAAATGGGATTGTTTTTGCCACCAAAACGGATTCATGCAGCTTGGTTACCATCAAGTACATTGTGCTGTTTTATTATTGAGAAAAAGGTAATCATTTTTAAAAATTAGAATTATGTGCTCAGAATTGACTCTATGGGAGATGGCCTTCCTTTAATCTAGAGGGATGGCATACCTGTAATAATAAATCAGTTTCTTGTAGCTGGTAACTAAGCTGCATAAAGCCACACTGGTGGTAAACAATTTTATTGGGTTTTTGTTCTTAGTAGCCCTAAGCTATGGTGATCCAAGTTATGGAAGGATCCCTTATCCAGAAAACCTGAGATTTCAAGCATTTCAGATAATAAATCAGTTTCTTGTAGCTGGTAACTAAGCTACATAAAGCCACACTGGTGGTAAAACAATTTTATTGGGTTTTGTTCTTAGTAGCCCTAAGCTATGGTGATCCAAGTTATGGAAGGATCCCTTATCCAGAAAACCTGAGGTTTCAAGCATTTCAGATAATAAATCAGTTTCTTGTAGCTGGTAACTAAGCTGCATAAAGCCACGCTGGTGGTAAAACAATTCTATTCACTCAAAGAAGTATGCTAGCCAAGGTACCTGCACTCTTGTTTAAATGTCCTACCTGCTGATCAAGCCTATGGCTGTTTGCTTTGCTGGTTTAGGGCTGAGAGCATACCAGACCTTCAGGGTAACAGCACAAGGGTATTTTGTCACTTGTACAAAATAACCTAAAATTCAAATGCATCCATGGCATAGAATTGGAATTGCTGTATCCTTTACAAAGAACTGTGTTATCATGCAAAAATGCATAAAGGAGAATGTGCTTCCAATGGCAAGAAGCCAATGATTCCAGTGTTCTTCAATACATTTTGTCTCCTGCCCAAAAGGTGCCATGTGCCATTTGCCTAAAATTCAATATTGATGGCTACTGCTCCTTTGAGCTGCCCTCTCACTTGGGGTATCTGTAAGCGCCATCTTACTCAAGCTTGATTTATAAGCATCCCCTTCACCAATCAGTTGTCTTCATTTTCTAATCTAAAATGTTTGAAGGTATGCAATAGCAACATTACAATGGCTACTTTGCATAGGTGTGTGCATGGTGTATCAGCTTCTATTTAGGAAATGTTGGTATTTGCTAATTAAACATTATTGAACATAGTTTACACCTCTTAGTGGGTTATGTAATAAAAGGCACTAAGTTTGCCCAGGAGCAGTAACCCAATAGCTACTAATCAGCAGGTAGAATGTTCTGGTCACCTGTTGAAAAGCCAACATCTTATTGGTTGCCATGTGTTACTGCTCCTGGACCAAATTAGTGCCTTTTATTACAAATGGGGGATGGTATTCAAATGTGATTGGATGTCTGTGACTGTACTGCCCGGGGAATTCCCTACCACTCGAATGAGTGGTGAAATGTTTTCAAGAAAACTTTAAAAAGTCCATTTGTTTTAGACTTAATTCTACTAGATACTGTAAACTTAATACTTCTATTATGAAAGACCAAAAGGCTTATTTGCTAAGGGATTGCAAGAAGCAAAGTGCTAAAACCTGGCCCAAAGAATTATTTTCTATGTCCACAATGCACCCAAGTTTCACCCAATGTCTAAAGTTGATTGCAGGGCCGGAACTAGGGGTAGGCAGAAGAGGCAGCTGCCTAGGGCGCAACGATTGAGGGGCGCCAGGCAGGTACCTCTCCTGCCTACTCCTAGTGCTAATTTGTCATTGCCTCCGCCGCTTGTCATTAGCGGCGGAGGCAATGACCGACTAACCGCCCCGCCCCCCTGCACCTCCTCCTACGCATTGGCGCGCATGCGCCGTTCGGGGAGGTGGGCGGAGTTGGCCGACCGGGTTGCCTAGGGCGCCCGGTCGGCTTGGCCCGCCCCTGGTTGATTGTGGGAGGATATATCCTTGACAGAAAAGGAAAGGGGAGGCCACACTGGCAATGACTTTTGGGACTTTTGGTAGGAAGGGAAGGCTAGGCAAGAGGAAAGTTCTGGACTAATTGATTTTGTAGCTTTTGGACCCAGAGTGGCTTCCCTTGCTGATCTTTGTTGAAGTGTCATTAATAAAGCAGCTGCCTGGTTAAGTGATTGAGCCTTCCATACGTTCCCTAATTATTTTACATTCTGGCACAACTCTTTGGGCTCCCAGAATGAACTGGCAGTAGTGACACCTTGCTATCTCTGTATTAGGTACTGGCAGCCCCCTGGCAAATCCCTTCCTTGTGCTTCAGGGGAAGCTAGTAACATAGGAGCCATGTACGTATTGCATGCACACAGCATTTTAGCAAATAATGATCATTTTCTGCAAAGCACTGTGCAACATGCCTACACTTTATATACAAAGAATAATTTAGAAAATGAAATCTTGCAATTAATCTTAGAATACAGAAGGAATATTGGAACACACATTAAATATGATGTATTACCTGGGGAAATGGCCTGGTGAAATCCCTCTTGTGATATGCATTTAGATTAAACAGCGTTTCTTTGCAGCGTGGTGATAATGGCCTGAAAGGTCAACGGTTCAGATGCAATCAACATTGATTTGGTTAAACAGAATGGCTTGTTAAATTGAAAAAAAAATAGAAAAGCACTTAATTACCCAGACGCACTTCCACGAATTTATTACACATTGGAGCGAGCATTTTTTCAGTGTAACGTCTAACCATTGTTTTAGCCACTTCCCCTCATGCTTCCATGGACCTTGCCTTACACTGACCTTTCTTGAAGGGTTATCAACACCAATGCTTAATAAGGGACTCACTACTAAAGCGTGGCACGCTGCCCTTTATTATAAGTTGTTGTTAGCAAGGAGGTTTCTGATCTCATTTATTTCAACTTATGTTCTTATTCCTGTGCCTTTATAAGAATGAAAACATTGCTTGTTGAGGGTTTCTGGACCATGTCTAGGGTTGCCACCTTTTGCACTATTTTCTACTGGCAGGTGGGGAAGTTGACAAAAGGGGGTGGATGGTGATGCTGATGGGGGTGTGGCAGGAGTGGGTTATGTCATAACGGGTGGAGCTATGGCACGTCAGCAAGCTAGAGAGTGGAGATTGGGGAAGGGAAAAAAGTAAGATTGGTGCAGGCCGAGGGTTTAGATGGGCAGGCCAGGAGCTAAATTAGGGGGTATTGCAAATTTACTGGCAAATACATTGCTGGTAAATTTGTAATACTGGCCCTGGCCTTGGCAGGTGTTTTACCAGTTAGACTGGTAAAATACTGGCCAGGTGGCATCCCTAACCATGTCAGACATCTACCCTTGACACTGACATGTGTTCTCAGAACATAAACTATATATTTGCTAATTGCACCTTGTATGATGACGATACCAAAGGGACTTGTGTAGTCAGTGATAGCTTCTTGTATAAGATTCTGTAGGATCAATAGAGGGAAGTGCAGTACTTCTATAGGCCCATATAAAGGGCAACAAGTCATTCTACAGACTCTGAACAATTAGTGTTTTGCGGCTGCATCCATGGTTGACATGTTAAGCACCTGGCGGGCCCATCTGGAGCATACAGCACAGTCATACACACGATCTGTAAATCACTTGCCTCTCTCCAGCTAAGTAATTGTGCCTGAATAGAACGCTGCATTGGAAACTGTCCAGAGCATACTATTTCCTTGCTTGTAGTTAATAAAACAGATGGACCCAGCAAAGCGTGCAGTTCTTCAGACGTGAGGCCTAAATTGAGTTTCTCTCTGCTTTTCTTTATTATTTCTTTATAGTCACTGCTGCGTGGTTTTCCCTTTCCAATATTTCCAACACATTCTGCAGATAAATGACAGCAAAACGCAGCCCTGGGAGAGAAACATATTGCCTTCTGCAGAATCGAGGCCTGGCAATCGGGAACATTACAGGCTGTTTAATACATAAACCTGCATTCTTACATCCACACGCATAACTTGCAACACCCATATGTACAGACACTTACACACACACATATAGCTGCATACAGTACATATAAAAAGAACACACACACACATGTTAATGCACATACATAAAGGCGTAATTAAATATGAATTAATAATGCAGACATGCACATATAAACAGTCATTACCCTACAGGCAAATACTGAAATAAACACAAATATTCAGATGCAGACAATGCATGAGTTGAGTTGTCAATTTACTGATTTCATGCATTGCTTACATTTTTTAAAAAGGCTTTTAGCCACTATATTATAAAGACTAGTAAAGGCAGTGCTTATTGGGCAATCATGAATTTAAATGACTTCTTTTGTTTATATAATAAGATTCAAAACAAACTAAATTCATGATTGCCCAATGGCACTACCTTTAACAGAAACACTGTGCCTTCCCCCCCAGCATTTCATGGCAGGCAATGTGTGGCCCCAGCAATTAGATGACAGGCACAGTGTGTCGGCCAAATACAAAACTTACATGTCACAAAACTTACATGGATCCTGCTTCTTAATAAATCTCTCTGCTCCAGCCCATTTCAGCCCAGTTAATGCAAAGGAAGGGTGGTCCTCCAGGTCACCGCATTAGCATTCAAAAAACTTTTATATCAAGCCTTCATTAAAAATACCAGACAGACACCTTTTGGAAACACATCCACATCACCATGACATGTGCATCAACTCACCTGGTGCCTCTTTTTGGAACTTCATGAAGTGCCAGAAAGACAGGTACTAACCCTCCTTGTTGGAGCCATTAGCTGCTCGGCTAACTTCTCCTCATAGGCAGATTTTAATGAAGGCTTGGGGAGGCTAATCTAACTTGCCTGCAGTACTGTGGTGTAAAACGTTCTATAATCAAACATGAGGAAGGCTGTAAGGTCACTGATAGTCTTCGGAGGAAAGTGTGCGATGGAGAAGTGAAAAGTTCAGTCTTCTTTGGCTCCTAGGCTTAGGCTCCACTGCTCTTCCCTGCCGTACTCCAGAGTGTAAGTGCCTGTCCAGCAGGGGGTGGGGCCACACAGATCTAGAATCTCTGTGCTGGGAAACTGAAGCAAGAAGTAAAGGTGTGGAATTTCATTTAAATAATAATAATAATAATAATAATAATAATCACCCTGCTACTCAATGAAGCTGCATTGCTATGGACAGGATATTTGTTGTATATGGGAAGTGTTTGCTTTGCAAGGTTATGCATAGCTGTATGTACCAACTTTGGATTTCTATAAATCCTAATAATGGAGAGACAAGTCTGGGGCCAAGACAATAAATCTTTTGTGGCTGTAAGAGTTAATCCTGCAAGGAGTTATAGGGAAAGGGTGGCAGTAATATGAATTCTACTGGGGCTTATAACTGGAGGGTTAAAGTTTTGGAAAACTGCTGTAAATGAAGCTGCCATGAGGGCTGGAACTGCTGACAGTTGCCTACTGGGAGCTAAGTGTAAGGTAGGTGTAAATATGGAATTAATCTAACATTAAGTGCTCATACAGTAAACTATGGGACTGAACGCAGTAGAAAAAGTTTGAATTTTAAAGGACCATTTTTTGTGTTGCACTGCTGCTACAAACTGTATTGCTTCAGTACTTGTAATGTTATCAACATTCATGTGTCTGACAAAATCAAAAGGTTGTCTACTGTGTCAGCTGTCATTGCATATAGATATTAAACATCATTAAACAAGTAGCAGAGTAGAACCATAAATACTAAGGAGTATAGATATTTTAGCCTCCCCAAACAAAATAATCACCATCCGCCGATGCCTCTCCTCTCCAAGAGTGACTATGATGTACTTGCCCTAATTCTATCTGTTTCTAAGTGGGCCTGCCAACGGCCAGGCCAGATCCTGTAACAACCTCCCAACTAAGTTGGATCGAGGAAAAATCTCCCTTTTACACAAAATCGCATCTGCGGGGAATTTCTGGAACTGCAAGCAAATGAGTCTAGCCTAGATAAGGAAGCTGTTTTCACACACAGAGCTTAAGACAACACTTAGGTGTCTAAACTAAAGTTGACCTGTCTGAGTAATGTGCGGCTAAATTCTCAGGGCCCCTAAAGAAATAGTTATAAAATTAACGCCTAGTTGTGAGGTGATGGCAGTCCTGAGGCACGAGTCTTTAGAAATATGAGACCTTGCATCAGCGTGATATTAGCAATATACACATGGGGGCATAAAGTTTCTTCTCCTGTAAAGGTTTTGATTCTCAGTAGTAATGAGCGGATCTGTCCCGTTTCACTTTGCTATAAATTTCGCAAAATGACAAGAAATTTTTTTTTGTCGTCTGTGTCTTTTTTATTTTTTTTGTTGTCCACATTTTTTATTTCTGTGACCGCGCCCATTTTTTTACTTGACCACGTCCAATTTGACATGACCGCGCTCAATTTCTGATTGCAGTAAATTTGGGACCTGCAAATTTGGGTGTGGTCACGGGTGAGTTAAAAATGGGCACGGCAGCATAAATAAAAAGAGCAGGCGACAAAAAAATGTGGAAATTTTTTGACGCGCAATGATTTTTTCCGCTGCAAATTCTCACTGAAGTTCCACGAAGCAATTCTCCAATGGCGAAATGCAGAAATTCACTGCGAATCCATGCCTGGTAAAAACATTTGCTCATCACTAATTCTCAGCATGAATTTATATTCTTACTTCTTTTGCTCCAGTTGCGTCTTAAAACTGATGGTTTGTATTGTTACTTCAAAGATCATCAGAATTGTGGTCACTGCTGCAGAAATGCGCTGACACAGGAAGATCTGTTTTTCCACCACTGATTTTGGATCTGTTGGGGGACATCCCCTGGCGGAGTGTTTGTCCACTTTTATCCACATTTAGCCCTGTAGTTGGGCAGGCTGTAGGATAAGGTAGGTCACATTGAATAGAGAATGATCCCTTTATTATGTCTTCCTCCTGGCAATGTGGTATAGGTACCCGGTCTGTAGTGTAAATGTGGGTGCACTTTGCTGGCAGGAAGGGGTGCCACCCTTTCCACTGGGTCACTCTTGGTACAATTCAATTTTCCATGTTTGCCGGTTGTCTTTTTGCCAGCAGAGGAGGTTGTGGGAATATATTATCATAGGCTGGAGTTTTTTCATGATTTTCCAGAAGGAGGGCTCAACTCTCCTCAATCCTTTTTATAGGGGAAGAGAATAAGAAAGAAGTCATCCCCAGTTATGGGACCTCAGCAAACAAAATTATGGAGACCAAAGCTATTAGCTCAGAGGCCACCAGTCTGCAGTACAACAGAGACATCGCTAGCAATATCCAGCGTAGCTTAAAGTGAGCAAAATAATTACAATTTAGGAAAGGTATAAATGTTTTTGGTTCAGTGCTTATGCAGCAATTTGGCAATATAAAACTGAAAATTGTTTCATATTAAAACCTGGGGCAGAACATGAAAGTATGTCATTTAAACTGAGCTAAGATGGGAACGCAAAAAAAAAAATCTTAGAAAAAGAAAAATGTTCAGGTTCAAAACAAGTAGCAAACATAAAAATATTTACTGTATATCTCACAAACTATAAGGTAAAAAATTAGAATTTTTAGAGAATTCGTGGATTATATAATAGCACTGGGCTTTGTGAGTCTCTCATTCTAAAATGTATTAGTAAATTCAAAAAGATTCATTTTCCAGTGGTTGATATGAACTCAGAGTGCAATGGCCAGGCCAAGGCCCTGTAGGAAAAGCACAATTTAACCAACTGGATCCAATTTAACCACAAACTAACTCTAACTGGAATCAGCCCAACATCTCTATATGCACCATGCCTTAGAAGGAAGGTTTCAGGCTACTGTGATGCTGCTCAGGTTTAGAATTACAGGTGTGGGATCCATTATCAGGAAACCCCTTGTTCAGAAAGGTCAGAATTAGGGGAAGATAATCTCCCTTAGACACCATTTTAATCTGTAATTATAAAACAGCATCTTCAGAGCTGTTAAACCCTCGCCACCCCCCATTTCTTCAGTAGTTACCTGATTTTGAAGGCCCCCCATTCTCCCGACCCCCCAGCAGAATTCTCCCAATTTTTCTGAATCGTGATTTTGCATATATGTGTGACATTACTTGATGTCATCAGGGGAAAATTACGTTGCATTCCCCCAAGCACCCAAGCTGTCAGGTTGGCAGCTCTATACCTTGTACTTGATCCCAAATATAATGAACCCGAATTGGAGGCAAAACAATTCTGTTGTATTTCATTCATTTTTAAATGATTTTTAGTAGATTTAAAGTATGGGGATCCAAATTACAGAAAGACCCCTTATCCAGAAAACCCCAGATCCCGAGCATTCTGGCTAACAGGTCCCGTACCTGTACAAAATCGGAATCATATCAAACTCAGTTCTTTTGCTCTTCTCCATAAAATAATATAGTAGCAACATCTGCAGGATTCTTGTGTTCATTAATACTTTTTAATCTGACAATGTGCGTGTAAAGGTAATGTATCAAGTTTGGGGGTGGGATCAGCTTGCACTCTTATGTTCCTGATCTCTAGTGAACTTTTTTTTTTAGAAGTGGTTCAGTATAAATACTTATATACATAAAATATATAGGGGGTTATGTAATAAAAGGCACTAAGTTTGCCCAGGAGCAGTAACCCATAGCAACCAATCAGCAGGTAGCATTTATTGGTCACCTGTGTAAAAGCAAAAGGTAAACATCTTATTGGTTGCTATGGGTTACTGCTACTGGGCAACTTAGAGCCTTTTATTACATATGGGGGTATATATATATAGATAAAAAAATATTCAGGTTAAAAGAAAATATTAGCTATCTTTAGGTTGATTTATATGAATAAAAGACATGCGGGTTTTTTCCAGCAGCCAATGAGTCTGGTAGATAAGCACTAATGGGACCGCCTGCTTTGTAGAACCACCTGCACTCCTTTTATATACAGATCATATAAACAGATGCACCAAGTTCTGAGCAGGAGATATCTTTTCACATCTGCTCATAACTCTGTGCATCTGTTAAGAGATCTGTATATAAAGGGAATGTCAGGTCGCCCTTTGTAGCAGTTAGAAGACAATGGATACTCCAGCCTTTGTGCAAATGCTAGGAGAAGCAGTTATGAGTAGCACATACCCTGTAACACATGAAGTTGGGCTTTTGCCAATCTGTCTGTATATTGGAAAACTGAATATATGTGTTTTTGGTAAGGAAAATGACCTCAGATTAGCTTGCCCATAGGGCTGTTGGATGTAGAGGCGCATCTTTGTTCAGCAGTAGCTGGAAGTCCATATGTTTGACACCCCTGACATATATTAAAAATAAAAATAATCACTACTAATTGTAATAGTGTCTACCAAGGGCCACAGAGTTGCAACCTGTCTGTTTCTCACCCGGGCAGCGGGTTTTCAGAAAGGCTGAGCTGTCTGGGTGAAAACCTTTCTGGAATTTCCAAATTAGAAAATCTGGACAGGGCTCTGAAGTAAATGACCAATCACTGATCGTATGTCACAACCCCATGCCCTGATGCGGTGGCACCCATCCCTTTTAACTGTCATGCCCCTTGCAATCCCACTAATGTCACCGCCCCATCCCCCTGCCCGGACTCTCCCATTTGTAAGATGACAACCCTAGGGCAAAAACAAAATGAATATAAGCAGTCTGGCATTCTTACCTGCTCTTCTGTCCTTGAACCATAGACTGTTCAGTGAATTTTCATATGTTATACTTAAGAGCATTATTTTTGGTGGAAATTAGTACACAAATGGAGCAGCTAAAATATAATCTCCATGTCCATATGTAACGTCTAATGTCTGGACTGGGGGCCTGGCTGAGAACGTGTGATTGTGTTTATGGTGGGTGTAGAAAAAGTCACATTTTAGCAGCCAGGTGTGTTGGGGGATATGGTACCATTCTACAGAATATGGCTTTTCATCATCACAAATTGCTTCTCTTACAATAAATGCCCGGTGGCTACCTGGCAACTAATCTCTGCAACAACATGCCCCAGAATGGGGGTTAGATATTCACGTCCATCGCCCTTTTAATATAACAGGAACGTCATTTCCAGAAGTACCACATTTCTGATGCTGAAATGCTACATCCAAAAATGCAGCATCAGGATGGGTGGCACCTCTGGTTTTGGCGACCAGCACGGCTCGGGGGGTAGGAAATGGTATGATGTCACATGACATCATGACGGCACCATGATTGGCATAAAGAAATAATGTCAGCACTGCCCAGTTTGTTTTGGGCACTTTCACTACAGTGGGAGTGCCCATGATAACTGCCTGTGTGATATCTGTATTGGGGAGGCCAGTATAGAATCTGCAGAGCAAGAAGGCTTCAGAGTCAGAGCAAACTTTAACCATTGCAGAGCATTAGGGCACTGATACAAACAGCCTAACCTGTAGCCATGCCATCATTAGAGTTTCAGACTTGGCAAGTGCCAATGCCAGCGAAACACAATAGGAGTCATTTATGAGTGTAAGTGCAGTGCACAAGCAGCACTGCAAACTAAATTAATCATTTTTTCACACAATTCCAGTGTAATTATTGGTATCAGATGTTCATAATTGATGACTATGCTGCTTCTTTAGACACAAGTTGTCTGTTGACACAGACCTGCATTAATATTTGCCCTGAATGCAACAGAATAGGAGTCAGGACAGAAGAAGTGGCACCCAGCGCAACTATGCAGATGTGTGTAATACTATATTGGCTGCTATTAGACCAATGTCCAGCCAGATGGTACAGAGCATGGGCACACGTGACTCTTAACACTTGGATGGGCCTTCACTATAAGGAAGAGTGTACTTGAGAGAGTAACTGCACCTCTTCACTGTTTCACTATTTGTCCAAGACAATGCAAATGCAGGGTAAATACTCATTGCCCCTTTCGAGTGTTGTAGCACCATTGTGGTGACCAATGTTTGAAGTCCCAAGTGTTTCCACCTTAAATGGCCCAGATTCCTTGGAAGTACTAATCCCACTAATTTCTCCTTGTTGAAGCACACAGCTGCTCTTTCTAAATAACCCGGAACTATCCCACATTCCTGGAACGTGCTCTCACAAATGTATAACCTGCACACTACTCCCATTCACCGGGTCCCTGCTCCTCGAATTACCTTTAGAGTTATGGCTTTTCTTCTAGGGTGCGATGCTTCTGGGTCTAGTTGGTCCAGGCTTCCTGGAACACAACCTTCTGATAGAGAGAGGAAGGCCAAAGAGGAAGTGCCCACCCTCCTGCCTGACACTATATTACAGTGTGCAGGAAGTGGTCACCCCACCTAAGGGCCAATCATTTTACATATGTAAAACAGAAAATGGTAACATATACTTCTGCATATTAGGCTATAGGGATTGTTAATGATATGGGTCCCAAGGTGAGGTTCTTCCAGTATTTTGCACCTGACAGAGAGTTGAGCTCCCCAATTCTACTACAATGATATGGGTCCCTACATGTGCAATGAGTAGTACTGTGCTGTATGGATTAGGAAATGACCCCTGTCTGGTTTAGCACAAAGTGTATCTGCTTGCACTGTATAAGCTAATATAGTTCATACAGTCATGAGGAATAAAGGCAAGGCTGTAGGACCCAGGAACATTTGTTACTTACTTAAGGACACGTTTATCTCCATCAATCAGTTCCAGTTCCACCACTGAAGTTCACAGGCAAACGTTTTGTGTTTGTATTTCTGATTCAAAACCTCTGGGTATAAGGAAAGTACCCCCCTGATAGCTTCATACAATTCTAGTCACATCCTGCAGATTCATTATATGATTTAACTGGAACAGTAACATACACAAGACAAATGACAGATGTGCCATCATGTTTATGGATCAGCATGACTGCAGATAACAACCCCACAATGCCCAGAGTGAATGATCAGTCTTGTGTAAGACAGAGAAGAGACAGAGTAGAAGCCATGCCTATTTTAATCCTATAAGTAATGCTCGGAAAATGGATTCTTTGCCCTTTGGGTGCTGCAAAGTGCTTTGGTGGGCTGGTAAGCGACTGATTAACACACCTCTGTCTCGATAGAAATCAGATGATTAATGATAAAGTTGTTTTCTTCTAAGCCGTTAGAAACTTTTCAGACATATTAATCGATGGTAATGCAATGTAAAGATGCCTCTTCTCCTGAGAGCTGGTTTTAGCAACGCAGGAATATTTAACCATTCTGCATACAGTTCAACAGTTTTTTTACCAAAGGCGGTTTGAAGGCACAGATGCCTGCGGCTGCTTCCTTAGGTCTTCCGAACTCATAGCATCTACTGGGAAGAGCGCTTGGGGCTGCTCAACTCATTGATGAACGCTCAAATTGGCCATGAAAATTTCACAAGCGTTCCTGCTGGCTGTGTCAGATAAAACAAAGATGGCACAGTTGGGGCTCAGAGGGCTTTTGATTTTTCATGAAACGCTGGAAATGTCTTGTCACTTGTCATTACTTGCTAGTTAAAGAACCATTCCAACTGATTTTATTGTCCATTTCCAACAAGTAGCTCTCTAAAAATGAGCCAGTGTGGCCTCATTGCGTATTTCACAGTTCTGTAATTATACATTACTCTTTGAACGGGAAACAAATCCTGATATAGACAATTCAAAAGGAGATACATAGGGATTAGGCGATGAACATGGGATCTGAGAAGTGTCTGTTATATAATATGAATTTCAACTGGGCTTTGTGGTTGACCAGCTAAAGGGCTTTTTGCAGAAATGAGAAAATGAATCTGAATACAAATGTATTCATTTTTGTTAATATTAGTGCATTAAAGTGGTTTAATGTTTGCAGACATAATCATTCTGAATTATTACACCATTGGTACACTATCTAATGGCCATGCAATGGACTGGCAGGCCTGTAGTCCACCTGATAAACCCTCTGGTATCAGGGCCTGTGACATACTATAGAGCACTTGTACATCTACATGTGCTGTAAACAATGCATTATTTTTTCCCAGAATTCCAGCCCTGTTGTGTTTGCAAAGAGGAGTTGCATCTGTTGTGGTTGCAGGCGAAGCATTAAAATTAGTGCAATTAGTTGAAAATAGGACACAATTCCAAACCCCAGAGCAACCACCTGGTCTGGAGATGGTGGAAGATCCAGGGTTTCTTTGCATTAATAGGAGCAGTAGTGCTCCATTAGGAACTGGAAGGCAGTGTATGTGAGAACACTGGTACCTTTTTGGTCACAAAGGGGCAATGCTCAACGCAGTTTGCCACAAATGATGTGCAGTTGCGCAAAAATCTGCCTGGTGTCATCTTCAGCGTTTGCTGTGTGAGTGATGTGTTAGCTTGAATGTTTAGGCACAACTAAACTGCCGCTATTAATGCAGGGCGCCGAGGGAAGTCTGGAGCTACCGCCTGGTCCAGATGTGGTGGTAGCTCCAGGGTACCCCTACGTCAATAGGCGCAGCAGGATTAAATTTGTAAGAAAAGGAAGGAAGCGGTGCCAAGCACAACTATATGGAAGTAGAAGGAATGCATTTTGACGCAAGTACCTTTAGTGAAAACAGATTTCCACACAACTAACTCCAGGGAAAGTGTGGGGCCCAAACCTGCACATGCGGATGTGCATGAGCCCTTAAGTTCATGGTGGAGGTGCCGGTATCGCTTTTTGCATTGCTGTAAAGCAGATTAGCAGATGATAATTTATTCTCTTTATTGATGTATTTAGTGAAAAGCAATTACACACAATCCAGTGCTACTTTTCCCTTTCAATCTATTCCCTAATTAGCAATCTAATTGCAGTTCATTATTTGGTTAGCACTCATTACAGGTGGTATTTAGGAAAATTTCAATATAGGCATTTACTGTATTTCTGTTTCTGTATTTCCCCCCCCCCCCCCCCGTGTTGTCGTATACAGGGGAAATCTAAAGTACAAAATGTTGGAATTAAGACCAATATAGGGGGCTTAATGTAAATGCGTCCTGTTTATTTATTCACAGAAAGAGTATTCAATTTTTAATCGTCCATCTGGACGTCTCTCTAATGTATACATGGGGCTACATGCAGAAGATACGTGCCCAATCCCCTATAGAGACATGTATGCAAACAACTACTTCTAAGCACTGAGGGTGTTACCAAGGCATTGGTACCAGCACAGATACACACAGACCTCATGTAGTGACGCCAAGCACTTAGTATATACTGACCCCATGCTACCCGGTACTGAGGTGAATTAATATTAATATTAATATCTTTCCAGGTACCAAGTGTTACTATTTGGTCTCATCTACTTCCTGCCGCTCCTGGTGATAGGTTGCTCCTACACATTTATTGGAATGACCCTGTGGGCAAGTGAGATTCCCGGTGACTCCTCAGACCGATATCATGAGCAAGTGGTGGCCAAGCGCAAGGTGAGTAAAACCTCAACAGACAATATTACATTGGCCCTAGTATACTTCTCACGATCCCCCCTTAGTACTTAGGGGTGGGCAAAATTATTGTAAATGTTGATATAAGGGGTAATTTACAGTGAGCAAGTGCAGTTTCGCGGACAATTGCAATGTTTTTTTTTCCAATAATGTTGCTCCTTTCCAAGAACTGTATGCGGAGGGGGCATTGTGCCTTCTGCAATGAGGCCAATGCGTCAAAATAGATGTAGTTGCATTCACACTTGGACTTAAAGTGGACACAATTGTGCTGATGTTCTGCTGGTATCATTTCTGGTCGTAGCATGTGAGTGACGAGTGTGCCTGAAAACTGGAGCTACGGCCTGGTCTGAGGGTGGTGGTGGCTTCAGTAGGTGCACCAGTGCTCAGTGTAGAATGGGAGGCAGGAGAATCTGAGTAGCACTGAGCTAAATGATACAGAAATGCAAAGAGTGAATTGTGATGCAAGTACCTATAAAGAATGAGGTTTCACACAAAACTGACTGCAGGGATCAGCAGAATCTCAACTTTGCTTATAGTCCTAACTGAGCCCTTTAGAGTTTAAATAGTTACATTGGGTTGAAAAAAGACCAGAGTCCATCAAGTTCAACCCATCCATGTAAACCCAGCACACACAGCCTCTAACCCATGTACAAAAGCTCTTGTACCTGTACTGTTCACTTAAGCCTTTGGCCTCCTGATGATAGCTGTACATTATACTAAGAATAAAGGCCTCGCTGTATCACCAGGCCCAAATTAGGGAAAATATACAAAGAACATGCCAGGGTGACCATAGTTAATATATATTTCTCATATAGTTTTAAGTAATATAAAATAGCGCTGATGGTTGACAAGTGTGTTGGAGTTTATGGGATTATCCAAAGCTCAGAATCAATACTCATTTTCATTATTATGCTGAGAGAAGAGCAAATCCTTATTAAAAAAGAAATCCATTTTTATTGGATCAGTCCATTCTTTGCCTTGTGTGGGAGCTTAGGCTTAGTACATACAGTATTTCCCTGACTTTCAGGTGCTCTGAACTCAAGGGTAGAAGGGCAGGGCATGACAAAGTCAAAGCAAAAAATAATACAAAAAAATTAAAGATAATTTGGTAGAACTCTTCTAGCTGCCACTTCATGGGATGCTTCAACAGTTAGAAAACAGTTGATGGTGGGCCCTTCTATGTTGGTGGGCCCTGGGTTTATTAAATAAACATTTAACTATTAACTGTCTAACATACACATATAAGGAAAAGCTTCTTTTAGTTCATGTCTTCTGTTAATTACTTCTTCATCTAAAGGCTCAGGGCTGGGCATCTAGGTCCTCCTATTACTCTTGTGAGTTTGACCTATTGATGGATTCCCTATATGTAGTTTTGTTCTTGTAGGTACCTTTCTGCCCATTAACTAAACAGCCTTGGCTGCAAGTCACAGTCACAATATTTTGCTTCATAATCTTTGTTCCTGTTCTGCCGACAGTAGAGGAGGGTAACTTTTTTGTCACGGGAGGCTCCCAATTGGAGGCTTTACATTGGAGATTATATATGGCTACATAGTAAATCAGATGGTCACTTTTGGGGAGGCTAATCCTCTCTTTATTATTGTCCACCTCTGTCTTTAGTACCAGTCCCCCAAAGTGACATCACCAATTCTGATATGTTGGACCCCTAGGGGA
The DNA here is from genome assembly GCF_000004195.4 of Xenopus tropicalis. Lineage (NCBI taxonomy): Eukaryota > Metazoa > Chordata > Amphibia > Anura > Pipidae > Xenopus > Xenopus tropicalis. The sequence continues at coordinate 121,713,146 of NC_030679.2, forward strand.
AAGCCTGACCGTCTCTTCTATATCTTTCAGGTTGTGAAAATGATGATCGTTGTGGTTTGTACTTTTGCAATTTGTTGGCTGCCATATCACATCTACTTCCTGCTTCAGCTTTTCTTACCTGATGAGAGCCAGAAATTCTACCAGCAACTTTATTTGGGGATTATGTGGCTTGGGATGAGCTCTACCATGTACAACCCCATCATCTACTGTTGTTTGAATGACAGGTGAGACTGAACAATGTACACACTCGCTGGGTTTACTGGAAGTAAGATGTACTCTAGATTTATTAACCAATAGGCAGAATGTAGCTTTCACTGACCTTAATACAGTTGACAAATTGGCTACTTAATTTTAAGCCAACCGTGTCCAGTTAGCTAAAATGAACAGCAGGTAGAGCTATAGTGTAAAAACTGCTAATACCTTGAAAACGATAATAATAATAATAAAGGATAATAACTGATCAGATTCCCAACTACAGACCGGTTTTGCCCTTTTTGGGGCTCATCAGTGTAGTGCAGGGTTTTCTGATCAGCTTGGGTAGAGCCAGGAGTGGGGATTCATGAACAATTCAAAAGGGTTGAGGAGACCGCCTCATACGTATGCAGATAAGTCAAAAGGGATTCTGGGAACAAATTCCTTAAGGCTTTAAAACTTACAGAAACCTTTGAATAATGGCTGATACTTAAGAAAAAGAAATATTTTAAAACAACTATTAAGACCCTATAGGTACGCCACACAGATCCCTATTGTGGTGCCTATGGATAATAATGTTACCAGGGCACAGATCATCCTCCTGCATAAGGGACTCCTGCTCCTGTTTAGCTTAAGAAATCACTCAGTTATATATTGTTTTTAATTAAACCAATAGACAAACAGACCTATTAATTAAACTCATGTTAAACAAAGGACTATACTGCCCTTTTTAGGACAGATACTATTAATTTAACTCCTAATTAGGTACACTGATGTTGATTCAAAATTGCTATGCTATTTCTGAAAAATTCTGTATATTTGTATATTTACATCTTCAGAATGCCCCCAGGAGCTTCCATATGCCCCGCATAAGCTGGAAGCCTCCAATGTGTCAAGAGAACAGTATCAGATTAACTACCTGATCCCTTTTACTGCATAACTACCCAAGGTAGTCTGATACAACCAATCCTTTCTTACAACACAATCAATCAGTTTATTCTGTGTAACGTATTCTAGAAGGCCATTCATAGAGCAACAAGTGAAACAGAGGGAGAAAATAAAAGTGAAAAGGTTTCCCAGTCTGCAACCCCAACTCACCTGTCTGCTACTGGGCAGCGGCCTTCTTTTGGAATGTAAAGACCCCCAGTCTTTGTATTGAAAGGGAGGTATATTGTTTAAGTGATGATTTATCTGTAAGACAGCATACTAAAATAATAACAACAGCAGCAAGTTTTATATCTAGAAAATATTGGTACCAGACTGGAATTATGTGGCACTGATCCTGATTAAAGGTGGTTCAGTAATAATAGATATAATTGTCTCTTAATGATTGATTCTTATTCCTTCTGCACACACTGGGGCACTTCATTGGGGCCACTTGTTTTATTTAGGTTTTTTTCTGTTAGTTTTAGATAAGGAATTTGTAATGGAATTCATTAGTTATATTCAGCTTACGGCTTTTGTAGTTTCCTTATATATTATTCTGCTTTACTGCTCATTTCATTACCTGATGTTTTCCTTGTTTTTGACCCTTCATGTATCTGAAGAATTCATTTAGAGTTTACTTCCTGTCCCTAAGCTGTGTGCTGTCCATTTCCATCTCAGCATAGAAATGCCAGAGGAAATATAGCTCCTTATGTAGAATGGCTTTTCCTTAAAGCAGAACTAAAGCCTAACTAAAGAAGTAGGGTAGAAATGTTGTACATTATGTTTTCTGTACCAGCCCAAGGCAACCCCAGCCCTTTAGCAATGATGATCTGTGCCTCCAAAGATGCCCCAGTAGCCCCCCATCTTCTTTTCTGCTGATTCCCTGCCCATCCTCTGTGCTGCTGTCACTTACCTGAGCTTAGGGACCCACTCACAATATTCTGTATATATAGAATATAAATGTCACAATATAAGGCTGATTAGTAAATAATACAGATTATTACCACATGGCAGCTCTGAAACCAGGGCAATTAGCATCAGAATTTAATAATCCGCCCTGTACCACCAGTTTATATGATGTCCAAGACCAGGACTTGGCAGGCAGCCAAATAAAAACACTGAATTGGCTCTACGCATGCCTTCCCTATCCTGCTTCATTTGCGTATCCTTGATACCATTGGCTGGCAAGATTCAGCCAATCAGATCAATGAAATGCAAATGAATCGGGAGAGAAAAGGCACATGGAGTAACCAATCTAATGTTTGTGTCTTGCTTTGGTTTGTTTGCCTCTGTAGGTTCCGCATTGGTTTTAAGCACGTTTTCCGCTGGTGCCCATTTATACATGCGGGTGAGTATGAAGGGCTGGAAATGAAATCCACACGCTATCTTCAAACCCAGAGCAGCATGTACAAAATCAGTCGTATCGAAACCACCGTCTCGTCTGTCCTAAGTGCCAACGACGAAGACGCAGAGGAAACCACGAAGAGCAGTAAACGTCTGTCTTTGGATCTTACCTCCAATGGTTCCTCGCGCAGTGTTTGTAAGACTATGTCCGACTCATCCAGCTTTTACTCCAATAATCTTTCATAAGGGAGACACCATCCAACCATAGCCTTGGGTGTCCCGTCTGCGGTTTCAAAGGCCGCAAGTCCCTGAAGCACGGTGTGCAGCTCCCATCAGTTTCCACCTTCTTCAGGCCCAAAGTGAACAAGAGCTTGTTTACTATTCCAGAGTCCTTACTCTCACCTTTATAAATTCCATCAGGGAGACCTTGTTTACAATTCAATGGCATTTAGTCAAGTGGTAGAAGACATTACCACGTATAAAGAATGTAGAATGTTTCCACTAAGTCACATTAGTGGATGTATATCCATTTACCTCTAAAACAAATTCTCGACTCCTCTATACCCCCATAAACAGCTACTGTGATGTTTACATATTCTCAAGATTTTCAGTTACACTTTCCTTGTTTGGCCACGTAATGCTGGTCATTGTCAAGGAAAGTATTTAAAGGCCTCTATGCCTTTAGGGGAGGTACATTTTCACTTCTGCAATCAAAGTATTTTTCTTAAATATCTTCTATAAGATATTTATTCAGTTTTATTTTTTTTTATTATAGTTTTTCAGTACAGATTTCTTGCCTGCCATAAAATATTAACATTTGAGTTATCTATATAATATAAATGTTTATGTACACTGTATATATATACATCTGTGTTATTAATTGGAGGGTTGCTTTACAGAGAGTAACTTGACATATATATTGTGATGGGATGTATGAAATTCCTCATTTCTGCCTTATTGTTTCACTGCAAACGACCTTCAAGCACAGTTTCATTTTTGATTAAGAATTAAGACTATGTTATTGACTACTTAACTGCCTTTGCTATGATTGTTTCTGGAGGTCCCTGCTGTACAAAACTACTGTGAAGGTGCCAGTGTTTAGATAAAATATGACAAACAATATAAATATATGTTTTCTCCTGTAAAGGGGAAGCAAAGGATTCTTAGAAATGTATTCCTGATGCAGTCGTTATCCTTATTTCAGAGCTGTCCATCTCCAGGCCTCAGGGGCTTTAATGGGACAGGTATTAGACTAACCACAGTCTTGTTTAAGGTACAGTCATGGCCACGCCAGTAGTTCAGTGAGGCCATGTCCTGATTAAAATAGTCTGTGTCCCAAACTGCCCTGGCAAGGCCACTCTTTGGTAGATGGTACTTCTTTTCTTCTCTGTACTTGATTGCTGGGAGGTATGCACTGACCCTCCATTATGCACTGGTGAGTCTGAATCACTAGTGACTGTATTTGCACTTAAGCAGGGATATATAGATATACTTTCTGGCCTGTTAATGCCTTTGAAGCCTATAGTTGGACATCCTCCTCTGCCTTTTGTTGTTTATACCTAAAGTATTATTTTTTTTTTTGATCAGGGAAATGATTTACTGCTTATCCTCAGTTTAAGAGTATGTGATTCATCATAAACATTTGCAAACCTTCTTCACATAGCGAAGATGTACTTAAAGCTATAACACTTCTATGGAATTATAACAGGGTCTTTACTACTATGAATGTGAAAAATAAAAAGTGTGCTTACAATGTAACTATAGTGGGTTTTTTTTAATATTCCAGGACTGCCATAGTTATTCCTTATAAAACATTTAAACAGTGTGTAAACCATAAACACAGTTTCATGTCTGCAATATCAGATCATTTATAAATGGACAAGTATATTTCCTAGAAATATACAGTATATAGTTTGAATACCCAACAAAGACATAAGTAGAGTTATACTGTGGTTGTACCACCATCATTTGGGTCCAGATTGACACATCACCAGCTTTACCCTGTGCCTTTTAGATTTTAATGGGAAAACTCCACAGCAGGGTAACTTGTAGTATCTTGGAAGTTCAGCATCCATGGAAGAGTGCAGATCTACACATGCACATTCCTTATAGCTCCACCTTTGCTATTCCCCCAGCAAGTTGAGAAGGACTTGCTCATTGCCCAGTGCACACCTACAGGGGCACATGGATCATGTGGAGGGTCTCTTAGGTCATTTACCAAGACCGAGGGTCTGGCTATGCTTTATACCTTGCATTGGTAAGAAAATCCAGCCCTGTCCTTCCTGCCTTCCACAGGCTCCGTCATGGTCTGTTTCTGCCTTAGCTCCCTAACTCCTGAATGACATGCAAGTTACGGGACAGGTAGGAAAAGAAGGGGGGAAGCCTATGTGCAACTCATGAATGCAACTCTGCCAAACATAGGCAGCACTGTATTTAAGAGGCAACCTAAGCCAGGTTTTCAGTTCTTAAATTTGACTCTGTTAAGATAAAAGGAACATATTGGCAGGCTGAGACCTTCTCTGTTATGGAGCTTCTGCGTTGCATCACTTACAAATAGACTTGTCGTAAAAGGTCTCTAGAAGAGTTGGTGCTCCGAAGGCTGCCAGTCTGTGACGTAGCTCCACATTCATTTACAAACGCACATTTTATAGTTCCTCTGGAAGTAAGAGATATCGAGGGTCAAACTGATGGAATATTTTTTATATTGGGTCAAACATTGGCACATTCCACTTGGTGACAACTATTTCCAATATTTTAGAGCACTTGACACTATCAGCTTCCATTATTGGAATGAGGAAACCAAAAACAGCAGGTGAATTATTTACATTTTGTAAAAAATGTAAAATTCGGACTATGTATTAACAAGAGGCCTTATTGCTTACAGTGCATGGGTTCATGCAGTCTATGAATGCTTATGCCACAGTTGTAAGATTTTAATGTAAATAATACAGATTACTAGGGAAAAAAACATTTAGAAAAGCCTTAAATGTTGAATTTCTGGCCATTGTAAATGAGTTTTACATTCACCAATCACACAGACACAGTTACACAGAGACTCTCTTGATTTGCCATTCAGGTCGCACAGATTCCATTCGATGAAACTCTGTGTTGGCTGTAGAAACAGCTGGACTCGATGTGTATTTGAGCCCTTATTTTGGGATCCTGATTTCTCTATTAAAATCAAACATTCTTACAAATGGCAGCCCTGAAATATTCCAACTTAGTTGCGCTCCTCACGTTCTTTTTTGGAGGAACAGCAACATCTAAATATGTTTTTGTATATTTTGTGAATAAATGTATCCATTGCTACTGCAAACCAATCAGAAAGCTCCATGATTGAGATCTCCTATTCTGTAGGATACATTCATGATAGAATGGAGTAAACTGATTGGTCCTTTATATTTTAGTGTTAATCAATATGTTTGCTACAGTCTAGCACTCTGGCTTTCATGCACCCCGCCATCTTGATAAACACAGTGTATTTGTTTAGCTTTGTACTGTGCTCAATGAGCTGTGATGTAGATGTATATCGAGTATGACTGTTTACCTATGTAAATGTTTTCACTCTTAAAACAAAAGCAGTATTTTCACAAATAAATGTGTTGTTTCATCAAGCTGGTTGCATTGGGGAAGTTTGATTTAAAAGCAAAACCTGAATCTCCAAAGCTTGCATCAAACCATTTCCCACCATTGATACAAAGTAGGCATTTAGTCCATCCCTGTGTGGCACATTTCTATCAAAGCATCCGAAATGGCCTCCTCTGTTGTTTTCAGGAAAGAAAGTATCAGTGCTGTCACTTAAAGATATATCCCTCCTGTCTAAATGGCATATGGCAAAGGCCAGTTCCAGACACTTTTGCATCAGCTGAAATCCACCCAATGTGCCATTAGTCTTACAGATTATTTAGCACTGGCATTAGACAACAGAGTGGTTGGTGTTAAAGCTCAGTGTGTAAATGTGTTCTGGGGAGTGAAAAACATGGACACCAAAATAAAACATATTTTGAAAGCAATGGAAATAATTCAGTAGAGGTCTTTAAGAAGATCCACAATGCCTTGGTTTCTTGCTGGTTGTGCATGTACCATGTTCGTTCTCTTTGTAATCTTAGTACATTTTAGTTGTTCTTTAATTGGTAGCTCAGGCATTGCAGGGGCAAGGGGTTATGTATGGGATTTTCTAACAACAAGGCCTAGTTTCATATTGGGATGTGTCCTATTAGCAACCAACCCTAAAGCCTGTTTACTCAGCAACATGGAAACATAGCACCTCCCTTTTCTACTGGAGAAAGATATACTTCTTCTCATGTATCCTATATGGGCTACGGGACTATTTTTAGAGGATAATGAAAGTTATTGTAGATTCCTAATCAAAATAGGTAGGGAATGTCTTATTATTTATAGTATTGTTGGGGGTTTGTAATGGAGACGTGGAGCATGACTTGTTCTAAATCAGTATAAGGTTTACAAAGCCTACGAATGAATTTGTGACCCTGAGACATAGGTTAAGAAACACTGCCCTAGGAAGGAATCCCTTCCCACAAAGCCTCTATACAACTGGTGTCTAACATGCTGGTACCTTTTAATTGATCTGAGTTATCAGAATGTCTTGCTTGGTTCTGGTCATTCAAATCTAGTAATAAATAGTTACACTGACCCCACTCTGTACAGGCAGGGTTCCTTCACAAATCACTTGGGAGACATATGACTCAATGTTATTGTGCTTCTGTGGCAGCTAAGATGGAATTAGATTGGCCGGCACCATAGGCAGCACACATAGATATCTAACTTGGCAGAAAGGGCATACTTGGGCAGATTAGGAATAGTCACCTGCAGACAGAATTTGGCAAAGGTATAAATCTGGTCGCTAGCGATAGGTTTATCTGCTTAAAAAACAGACATTTCAAGTTACCTGTGGCAGCAGAAAATCATGTAACAAATGTTATTTTTCCGTGCTGTTAATAAACCCCTCAGCCAGTAAACTATGAGAATGACTGTGATGAGTGAAGAAGGGGGAAAGTGTTTATAGAAGGCACAAACGAAACAGAAAGCAGGATGGGTTGGGCACATAAATGATTCCGGGGGTTCTCGTGTTTCCAAATTCTCTAAAGTGGGTTGCCATTAGTTGTACCACTTATTTCCTACGTGGTCTTTCTTGTGGCTTTTTGTAAAATCAGTCCCAGCATCCTGCCGGCGGCAACTGTTAACTAATTATGGGATATGTGTATCAGGCCGATTCTCTTGAGGACAAAACAACTGCATGTAAGAAAATGATGTCATTTGATACTTTTATGATGTAATTGTTTTGTCCTAGAAATCTCATAAGCGTATTGCTGGGGCCCCAAATTAAGAACAAAAATAAATACAAGAGTAACTTCTAGCTAGTCAAGTGTTCAGCTACTGGGGTTGTGGTGGGATTTGTAGTACAGTTCAGCAGGAGACCAATACAGTTTATTTACATGGGGCTTCCACTGTGTTGGGGGTTGGCTAGATCAGGATCAGGTACATAAGTCTTCATGTGGGTCTTTAGTTTTTTTTTTGTTTGTTTTTTTATATATGGCTGGAAAAGGAATAAAGGGGTATTTTCTTTCTCCCTATTAGGCCATTGGCCAGTCATAAAAAGGTAATCTCCTGTGACCTGTTGGCAGCCCTGTGAATTCCTTATTCAGATTTCATTTAGAAAAGCATGAGAGTAAACAAGGATTATTAAATTATGTTTCGCTGTTTCAAATGTTTCATTGATTGCCTGACAATAATTCTATTAGGCTAGGATTCCTTTCTTTCCTTTCAGAGGAAATTCAAAGAACATGATCTTTAGTGTTCACATATAAATGCTCAGATGTTGAAGGAGTGTGTGTTCTAGAGTCGTGAAACATTCTCTGCACCTAACCCATTAAATGAGATTTTCTGGCAGCACAAGATTAAAAATGCGGATGACAAAAGCGCTGTCCTAGGAGAGGTGGAATCTCTACATCCCTGCACAATATATTGTCAAGTAAAAACTCTTAACAAGTCCAGAGGTCACAGTGTGACATAAAAAGAAATGTACCGACAGTACGGAGGCTCAGTATCAGCATGTCTCCAGAGCAGAAATTCATAGTGGTGGCATTTGCGTTCCTTATTCTAAAGCTGGCCATACGTGTAAATGTCAGTTTGCTTGGGCAGGTAACAAAACAAGTAGATCTTATGCCTCCCTACATGATGTGTTTAGCCCACAGGCCAGTAATTGGTACGCAGAGGGGGCCTGCAAGATGTTCTTAGCGACTGACCTTATAGATGTAAACAGAAGATGTTGAGGTCTTTAGTCAGCGGGGTTCCACCTACAGTATCTCACCCTACCATGCACATACCATGCAATTATACATCTGTGCTTGTATATGAGCCCAGTGTTGGAGCGGGGTGGTGCCAGGGACCCACAAGAAAAACGTAAACAACCAGCCCATTCTCCAGACTAAAATATCTTCTCTCTTCACTTACCTTATTTATTCTTCTAGTAGTCTCTTCTCTTTATATATTCTCATCTTTCTTCTATTTTTTCTCTTTGTTCTCATCGAAATACGGAATGGCCATGGGACAGCCATACATAACTAAATGGTTGGGTCAGAAGTAGGGCTCATTGACACTTGGGCCCACTGGGAATTTTCCTGGGGTCCTGGTGGGCCAGTCCCACCGTCGTAAAATCGTCATTTTTTAATGTGTTTTTTCTTACGCTGAAACTTATGTAAAATAATGGCGTAGCAGATTTGCTACTTACAACTCCAGTTCTACCCTCCAATTCCTCTTAGCTGGTCACTAATATTGTCTCCATTAACTAAACTTTATTTTTGCATTATAGGTTTCTAAAAATTGCCATTATTGTTTTTATTTTTTTTTCTGGTGCCATTCAACCTATAAATACCGTACAGCGGCCAATCAGAACATAAGGAAATATACAGTATACGGAATATATGTAGCACTTACACTAAACTAAAAAAATAGGTTTTGTCTATTGTTGGAAACATATTGGTTTTGTGCCCACGTGGCATGTACACTACAACACAAACCTCCTACCAGTGGCAGAGAGAGTGAGACTAAATCATTCCTTATTGTAAAGTGAACTCCTTAATGATTATACCTGACCCCACAGCCAGCTAATGGGAGACAAAGGAGTTCAGTAGAGAGGAGAAAGCATCATAAAGAGGACCCTGCTCCTTAGGGGTTTTATCTACTTGTTCAACTTTCAAAACAGTTTACTTTTCATATTGAAAAGAATGAGTAGAATATTGGGGGCTTATGTTGAGAACAGAGTACAGGTATTGGACCTGTTATCCAGAATTTTTAGGACCTGAAGTTTTCTAGATGAGGGCTCTTTCTGTAATTTGGATCTCCATATCTTAAAGGAACATCTAAAAATGAAAGTGTTTTGAAGGAATGACAATATAATGTACTTCTGCCCTGTACTCATAAAACTGATGGGTTTGCTTCAGAAACTCTACTATAGTTCATATAAATCTGCGGCTGTATAGTCATGGGGGCAGCCATTCAAGCACAGGATACATCATAGATAACAGATAAGCTGTTTAGAATCCTATTGTATATAACAGAACGTATCTGTTATCTGCTTGTGTAACCAGTGCTTTTCACATTTAAACATTAAATAAACCCAACAAGGAATAATTATATCTTAGTTGGTATTAAGTATAAGGTACTGTTTTATTATTACAGAGAAAAGGAAATCATTTTTAAAAATGTGAATTATTTGATTAAAATGGAGTCTATGGGAGATGGCCTTTCCATAATTCGGTGTTCACTTGATAATGGGTTTTCTGGATGACAGATCCTGTACCTGTATTTCCTAATTCCCCTTAACATTATTAATTTACTTGGGCTGTAGTCATAGACAATGGGTTCATACACAACAGCAGTCACATTAGGCTGTCATTGACTAATTTAGTTTTCTTGTACTGGGAGTGATCCCCTCCTCATGTTCTCCTGACAGGAGAAGACCATAAAGAGCTGACTAAGATGAGTACGAGACGACCCTCTGAGTCTAGGAGAATGGAGCAGTTAAGAAGGACAGTGAAGAGCCATGGAAACTATGATACCAAGCAGGGAGTGAAACTGCACTGAGCAAAGGAATGATGGAAAACCACAGAACATTTTTAGGCAGTTTATGAAAAATGTACATTTTTTACACTAGTTTTTATATGATGATTTTTCTACGCAATACGTGTGTGCCAAGAGAAATAATGGGATGCATTTGCAGCAAAGGATGCCTTATACATGCCGGGAGCTATGTTTATCTGCAGTGCACCCTATTCATATTTATACTGGGCACCAAAAAAATGACTTTCCTACATGCACTTCAATAGTAACCGTGATAGGAGCAATGACCCTCAGCAGCAATAATGTAAAACAAAGCACTGGAGTTTCAAATCATTTAGCGGGAGTATGGAAACGTTCCAATTGGCGTCGCCAAACCTTGATTGGAATTGTGATTCGATGCCCTATAGAGAACAATGTGAAGTTTGTACTGTGGTTTCTGATACTGTAGTATAATTCCTCTTGGGTTATTCCAGTTATTATATGGAGTATACTTTTTATATTTTTGCTACACAAAATAGCAATAAAAAATGCACAAAATATCCCGTTTATTGGTGCCATTGATGTGACCTATATGATTTTAACCTTTCGCCAAGACCTCCTTTATCAGGAAATGGTTTGTCCCACTTAAACTTGGTTTCGCAGAGGGCACGTGCATGTCACCAATAAGCAGAAAGCCTTAATCGTGTGTGTGTGTGATTTGTATTATTGTTTTATGCTCAATATATAGTGATACCCTGCTACTGATCCTACCATGTCAGGTAACGATGCCAGAAAACACTGAAGATCATGTTCAGGAGCACTTATTTCTTATTATCTTTTTTACTTTGTACACTAAGGGGCACATTTACTAATCCACGAACGTCCGAAAAGCGGCCGAATGCGTTTTTTTCGTAATGATCGGTATTTTGCGACTTTTTCGAGCGCTCAATACGAAAAAGTCGCGACAATTTGCGAAAGTCGTAATGGCTATGAAAAAGTCGCGACAATTCACGAAAGTCATATTGGCTATGAAAAAGTCGCGACAATTCACAAAATTTGTAATGGCTATGAAAAAGTTGCGACAATTCGCGCAAGTCGTAACGGCTACGAAAAAGTCGCAAAATGTTCGTTTTCCAATCCGAATTTTTCCCATTCGGATTCGTGGATTAGTAAATCAGCCCCTAAAACTGCATTGAAAATGTCTCTCTTCCATGTAATTTTAGGTGAATTTCTATTTCAAAAACTAGAAAACTTTTTTAGCAATCTACATTGTAATTGATCATTTTTATACAACTTGTGATAGCTTGTAAGTCTATTCAACGTCCTGTATAGGTCTCCTTTATTATAATGCCCTTGTGGTATAATCATAACTATAGAGGCATCAGAGTTGGAGAGACTAATACTGTGACTCTTTTAAATACAAAAACATTGCAGCAGTCATTTAATTCAGTCACCAGTGTGAACAGCACAACTGAATCACGTTAAAGATGAAGAATCATAAACCATCGTTGCTTGTTAGGGATCGGTCTTTGGTTATATGGAGGTGGAGGAAGCAAAACAACAATTCATTTTTATGACTATTCCCCTTTATAGTTTCTCATTACCATTTTAAAATGAAAATATGTAAGCATTATTATATACCAAATGTCAGCAATAGGGCTTGTAATAGGACTAATGCTCAGGGGAACCAGTTTAATGGGAACTTACTTAATTCTGCATTGGGACAGGAGAAATGTGAATGGGACTTGTGTTACCAAGATTCAATGGAAGCAATGTTTAGCACAAAGCTTGGAGGCAGAACATACTGCAAGTGTCAGAAAAACAGCCCATTTATAGAGAGCAACATCATGAGGTGTTTCTTTTCTCACAAAATGAATTTTCAGTCGACTGTAGCCAGCCAGCCAAAATGAACAGCAGGTGGTGCTGTTGTTTCAAATTCATTATAATTGCAGTTTAAAAATGGCAAGTATCTTAAAAACTATATAAAATGAATGTTAATTGTGCTTAAAGTGCAGAGAAAAGCACCCTAACCAATATTACATTCATTTGTTGTGAGGGTTTATATTTCATTTAAAGGAAAAGAAAAGTCATTTTGGCATTTTACTGCCAATAGATTCGCCACATTAGTGTTAACTAGAACACTATATTTATTCTACAGAAAGCATTACCATACCTGAGTAAAGAGCCCTAGAAGCTCCCTCCCTGTATTTAAGATTGCAGCTGCCATTTTAGCTTGGTCTCCTTGGCTTCCTGCTGCTGGTAGCATAGATCACACATTCTAATGGGAGGGGGAGTGAATTCTTATGAATTATTATGGGAGGGGGAGCAGGAGGAAGGAGAGAACTGAGCAAACTCAGGCCCCAGGAATGAAGGATTTTTCTGAGAGAGGAAGTCTGATACCCTAAGAACATGTTTACAAAAGAGGAGACAAGAAATCCTGTGTTTCTTTTGACAGAGGACTCAGTGCAGCTTTTCTGTGAGTGCTTATGGCTGTATTTACATTTTACATTTCTTATAAAGCTTACTTAGTTTTTACCTTTTCTTCTCATTTAATAAAAGAAGTAATGTGCCCCTTCACTGTACACATCTTGATCTGCTTTACATTTGCTGTGTTTCTGGATGTATTGGAACTGAGACTGTGAACAATGGTTCCCATGCTATCAGAAGCTGAAAAATGATTGCCTAACGGGCATCTGATGGTCGAACTCTGGATTTGTCAGCTACAACCTAGAACCAGGGGTAAATTCATTTCTGTTACCCTGTGTCCCGCCATATTTAATCTGTTGCCATACTTACCATAAACTCTTCCAAATAACAATAATCCAGGTAAAATGCCCCAATCCACTTTATGTTACTATAGGTCGCAGTTCAAAGATCGCGGCACTATTAAAGCCTAGTTAATCTAGCAGCTATGAAGGATGTGCTGATTTTTTCAGGTAATGGGTGTGGCTTTTAAAAGTCCTTTATATTTAGATGAAGATTTGTATCTTTTCATTGTAACATAAAAACACCAGACATGCATTAGAAATGAATATAATATATTATTATAAACTAGCACTAGCACTATATTTCACATATATACAGTATTTTATCTGAAGGTGTTTTGTATTTGTTCATTTGTTTCCTACAGGAGCTCAATGTATGTGTCAATTTTTCTTAATTGTAGCACAATAGAAGAATAATGGCACACTAATGCCTATAGCTTTTTCTAATTTTAGCTCCTTCTCCTCTTCTGTCCAATCAGCAGCTAGAAAACTGCACACAGAATAGAGAATGGAACACTGGTAATTCCCATATGAGTTTGTGTTTTGGCTTTGTACGTTTGTGTAACAACGGCGAAAGTATAATGGCTCCGGGGGAAAACCTTGAGGCAATCAGATCTGTATGTAATCAGAAAAGCTTACTGGGAAGCTTTTACTTTGTTTTTTCTCTCTAGATATATATGTATATAAAGAAGAAAGTCAAAGTGTCATGTTACTGTTGTTTTCATTATAATCTCAACTTTCTAGGTATGTTGCCCCTTAACATTTTTCAGAGTAAACTCAATGTCCTCCCTTATTATTTTAAAGGATCTACCTCTAAATGAAAAGCTGTATGACTGTGATACCTTGTTAACTGGTTATCAAAGAAAATCATCTATTAGAATACCACTACCAGATCATTCTCTAGTGAGACAGGCTTTTTGTGTAACCTTAGCTTAAAGCCCAGTGTTTCTCAGAGGCTATTATCATATCTGCCTTTAATCATGCAAATTCTAGTACTTTTCTAATGTACGTTCCCTCTTATTTATCTACTTATACTTATCACATAGGTCCACAAATCATAAAATTGCACAATTTTCCCCCTCCAAAGCCTGCTGGGTGTTTGTTTTACAGCAAGCTTGTTGTCCTGTATCAGTATTCCTCTCCATACCTGTATGTTTGGTTCTGCATTTTAATACAGGTATTGGACCCCTTATTCAGAAACCCATTATCCAGAAAGTTCCGAATTAAAGAAAGGCCATCTCCCTTAGAATCAATTTTAATCAAATAATTTACGTTTTTTTAAAAATGATTTTCTTTTTCTCTGTAATAATAAACAGTTTTGTTCTTGATCTCAACTAAGATATAATTAATCCTTATTGGCCATTCATGTCAAAGTGGAGAAACCACCCCTTAACAGAGGCGGGGGACTTCAACACCATCTGTCTGCTACATACAATGCTGTTCTAACATCTGTACCCCGGCAGTTTCAGAACTCTTCACACATCCATTCATGCAACTCTAACAAGTAACACCTGTTGCATGATACCTTGGTAATCCTTTCAAAGTAACTCCACAGCATTCACACCTCTGTGAGTTTCAGATGTCACCTCTCTGAAGAGTTACACAGTGCCATTGTGATTGGATTAGTGGAAGAGTATATATGCTGAGGACTTCCCATACCAGTCGGAACTGAAGAAGCTGCTCGGATGAGTAGTGAAACGTCTTCAATGATTTCTTAACAAGTCCAGTTGCTTTAGATTTATTTATACTAGATATCCTTATTGGAGGCAAAACAATCCTATTGGATTTAATTACTGTTTAAATAATTTTTTAAATAGACTTAAGGTAGGAGATCTGAATTACGGAAAGACCCCGGAATACTGAAGATGCAGAGCATTCTGGATGACGAATCCCATACCTGTATTGAAAATAACATGCCCACATGCATGCCCTATACATACTGGTGCTGGAGGGGATTAGTGATGAGCGAATCTGTCCCGTTTCGCTTCGCCATAAAATTCGTGAAACAGCAAGAAAATTTGCGAAACGCATTTGCCGCCCAATTTTTTTGTCACTCACGTCTTTTTTGTCGCCCGTGGCTATTTATTCTGTTGCCCGCGTCTATTTTTTGTCGCCACTGCTATTTCTTTGTTGCCTGCGTTTTTTTTACATGACCACGCCCTTTTTTTTACATGACCACGCTCAATTTGACGCGCAACAAAAAAATTTTGAGCGACAAATTTTTCCAGGGTGAATTATCGCAGAAGTTTTCGCAAAATGCGGAAATTCGCTGCTAATCCATGCCTGGTGAAAAAATCTGCTCATCACTAGAGGGGATATATCTCACTGGGTTAAGTCAATAATCTTGGGAGGGTGAATTATCAAGGGCTGAGTTTGATTTTTTTTCTCAATTCAAGTTTTTTTGCGCTTATTTGAGTTTTGAGTTATGGTTTGAAAACTCAAATGTCTAGTATTTATTTAGTGAAAAAAACAGAAAACTCAAATTTAAAAAGCTTGCAGATTTCTATAGAAGTTAATGGGAGTTGTCATAGGCCAAGTCAAGCCGCTCTATTTTTTTTTACATCTTTGAGTTTTTAGAGCTCAAAAACATGAAAAATTCTAGATATTCAGGTTTTTCATTCAACAAACTCAAAAACCAATAAATGAGCCCATAACATGTAAACAGTCTACAGCCTATCACATTCTTATACCTCCACCCATCCAAAGCATCATAGAAAAAAAATACTACCCTTCCTATGTTTTTAGCTTTATTGTTAACGGCCAGGCAAGTAAATTAAACACCGGGTGCAACCTTGTAAAATAGGAAAGTGCCATTACAATCATTTTTCTATTTTTTGATTTTTCTTTTTTCCACAGGTCTGGTACTACCATGTTTATAAGAGTTAGTTCTTTAATTTCATTGGCTGAGATTGGGTTCTGAGAAACACTTGGCAGCTAGTAATATTTTCTCTTAAAGTCCAGAGTCTGTGATCCTGACAAACATTCATATGTGATTTTGAAATGTATAAATTCTACCTAATGATTCCATTGTGATTTGTTTTGTATTAAATATGTTTATACATTCTTTCATGTTTATTATTTATTTTTATTCCTACGTAATATGATTCATCTAAAGGAAGAAAGTGGATGGAAGGTTATGGTTAGGTTATATAATGTAAAATAAAGTATGGGGGTGCATGGGCCTAGGGGGGCAAGTGCAATTACTTGTTTTTTGTAAATAAATTAGAAAAATCGGAGCATTTCACCATAAAGAACAGATTTTTCAATTACAAGGATTAGGAAATTGGGCTCAGAATGATTTTCAGAAACATACTTGCAATTACAGAGATAACACAAGATGACAGTATGCTGCTATTTTGGTAACTAATTCCATGACGGCTTATAGCTGCTATTTCCTTTCCATGGATCCATAATTCATTCGGGGCATATCCAGCACGTGCCAATGCAACTAACAGTACTGACCTCTGTGGGATTTTGAAATATTTTCTTTCTACTTTGCTGGGCATCATAAAAACCTCATATAAAAGGAACACTTGGGGGCCCATTTACTTACTCACGAACGGGCCGAATGCGTCCGATTGCGTTTTTTTCGTAATGATCGGTATTTTGCGATTTTTTCGGAAAATTATCGCGACTTTTTCGTTACCAATACGATTTTTGCGGAAAAACGCGAGTTTTTCGTAGCCATTCCGAAAGTTGCGATTTTTTCGTAGCGTTAAAACTTGCGCAAAAAGTTGCGATTTTTTCGTAGTGTTAAAACTTGCGCAAAACGTCGCGCCTTTTAAGTTTTAACGCTACGAAAAAAGCGCAACTTTTCGCGCAAGTTTTAACGCTACGAAAAAATTGCAACTTTCGGAATGGCTACGAAAAACTCGCGTTTTTTCGCGCAAATCATATTGGTAACGAAAAAGTCGCGATAATTTCCGAAAAGTCGTAAAGGCGCCAAAAAAATCGCAAAAAATACGAAAAAGTCGCAAAATGTTCGTTTTCCAATCGGAATTTTTCCAATTCGGATTCGCATTCGTGGGTTAGTAAATCAGCCCCTTGGAATTGCCATGTTAATATGATTGTATTTCATTTATTTCTCATTTACATAAAGATAATTCAAGGTTTTGGTTTCAGAATTAATCTATTTCTGGCTACAAAAATTAGGATAATGTTGAAGAGCTGAACCCTAACTCAGCCCTTTGTTTAACATCTTTATTTAGAACTCCCAGCCAGAGTGACTTTTCTCATAGGTATAACATATCTTTTATAACCAGTCAACATCATTTATACATCAAGGGCTCAGTTTTTTATAATTGAAGAAAAAAGTGGGAAAAAAACAGGAATATGCTCAAGAATATGCTTAAGAACATTAAATAGGCCAGTAGAAAAAACCTGCAAACAGTCACCAGAAATAACTCAGCAGGTAAAAGCTGGGGGGTTTATAGGAGTCAATGAGAATATTATCAATCATCATTTATTTTCTCAGTTTATCAACACATTTAAGATTTTCAGCCTCATTCAAAATGAATAGAAAAATGTGGTTCTAGCTGGTGTTTTTCCATGAAATGTGCGGGGTAACAGGCCTCTAGTTAAAGGAGAAGGAAAGGCTAATAAAGAGTTAATCTCAAGCTGCAGGCATACCTTCAGTTGTCTCAATAGTGCCCTTAAGTCTCCCATACTTCACCTGTGAAGATCAGAAGTCAGGACAGTAAATGGGAACAAGTTTATAAACTTGCTGCACGACAACTTTATGTCACAGGTTGTTGAGGAGCCAACCAGGAACAATGCTATACTAGATCTAGTGATCTCTAATGACCCAGAACGTATAGCAAATGTGCAAGTGGTTGAACCCCTGGGTAATAGTGACCATAATGTTATTTCATTTGATGTTTGGTGCAGGAAACAAATTTACACGGGGGCAACAAAGACACTGAATTTTAGGAAGGCAAATTTTAGCTCCTTAAGGGCAGCGCTTCAGGGCATAGATTGGGGCATTATGTTTTCTGATAAAAATACAGAGCAGAAATGGTTGTCATTTAAAATGATATTAAATCATTACTGTTCTCAATTCATTCCATTAATAAGAAAAAGTAGAAGTGTTAAGAATCACCCCATGTGGCTTAACTCTGAGGTAAAGAAGTTAATAGGGAAAAAAAGGAAAGCTTTTAAGAAATATAAGTCAGAGGGGACAGTAGCTGCGTTTAATGAATATAAACACTATAACAAGTGTTGTAAAACAGCAATCCGGAAGGCAAAGATAGAAAATGAGGAGCGCATCGCGGCCGAGGCCAAGACTAACCCCAAAAAGTTTTTTAAGTATATTAATAGTAAAAAGATGCAGGTTGAGGGTGTGGCCCCATTGAGTTATAATAACAATATGGTTACAGCGGATACAGAAAAGGCAGATGTGCTTAACCAGTTCTTTTCTTCTGTGTATACAGTAGAGGAGCCAGTGGGCCAAGTCTCACCCAATAGCTTCACTGTTGCCTCAGCTCCAACTACACAGTGGTTGGCACAGGATATGGTGCTTAAAGGGTTACACACGATAAATGTAAACAAGGCACCTGGGCCAGATGGAATACACCCTCGGGTACTGAGAGAGCTAGGGGCAGAATTGCAGTGGCCCTTGTTTCTGATATTCTCAGACTCTCTTTCATCAGGTATGGTACCTAGTGATTGGAAGAAGGCGAATGTCACTCCCATATTTAAAAAGGGAATAAGATCTCAGCCTGGCAATTATAGGCCTGTAAGTTTGACATCCGTGGTGGGCAAGTTATTTGAAGGCTTGTTAAGGGATCACATTCAAAATTATGTAGTGGAGAATGGCATTGTGAGCAGTAATCAGCATGGCTTTATGAAGGACAGGTCATGTCAGACCAATTTAATTGCTTTTTATGATGAGGTAAGTAAGAAGCTGGACAGTGGGGATGCAGTAGATATAATCTATTTGGATTTTGCCAAAGCATTTGATACCGTTCCCCACAAACGACTGCTTTCTAAGCTAAGGTCTATTGGTCTTAGTGAAGTCGTTTGCACATGGATAGAAAACTGGCTACAGGATCGGGTACAGAGGGTGGTTGTTAATGGCACATTCTCTACTTGGAGTAAGGTTCTCAGTGGGGTCCCTCAGGGTTCTGTACTGGGTCCACTTTTGTTTAATTTGTTCATAAATGACTTAGGGGAGGGTATTATGAGTAATGTATCAGTGTTTGCAGATGACACAAAACTCTGCAGACCAGTCAATTCTATCCAGGATGTGACATCCCTGCAGCAGGATCTTGACCAACTGGCAATCTGGGCAGCTAAGTGGCAGATGAGATTTAATGTGGATAAATGTAAGGTCATGCACCTGGGATGTAAAAATATGCAAGCCCCGTATAACCTTAATGGGACTGCACTAGGCAAATCCATAATGGAGAAGGACCTTGGAGTCCTTGTAGATAATAAACTTGGCTGTAGCAAGCAATGCCAGGCAGCAGCTGCAAGGGCAAACAAGGTTCTGAGCTGTATTAAAAGGGGTATAGATTCACGGGAGGAGGGGGTTATTCTTCCCCTTTACAGAGCACTGGTAAGGCCCCATCTAGAATATGCTGTTCAGTTTTGGTCTCCAGTGCTCAAACGGGACATTATTGAGCTAGAGAGGGTCCAGAGAAGGGCAACTAAGCTGGTAAAGGGTATGGAAAGTCTCGGTTATGAAGAAAGACTGGCCAAGTTGGGTCTGTTTACACTGGAGAAGAGGCGCTTAAGAGGTGACATGATAACTATGTATAAATATATAAGGGGATCATATAATAACCTCTCTAATGTTTTATTTACCAGTAGGTCCTTCCAACGGACACGAGGGCACCCACTCCGTTTAGAAGAAGGGAGGTTCCATTTAAATATTCGGAAAGGATTTTTTACAGTGAGAGCTGTGAAGTTGTGGAATTCCCTCCCCGAATCAGTCGTACTGGCTGATACATTATATAGCTTTAAGAAGGGGCTGGATGGATTCTTAGCAAGTGAGGGAATACACGGTTATGGGAGATAGCTCTTAGTACAAGTTGATACAGGGACTGGTCCGATTGCCATCTTGGAGTCAGGAAGGAATTTTTTCCCCTCTGAGGCAAATTAGAGAGGTTTCAGATGGGGTTTTTTGCCTTCCTCTGGATCAACTTGTAGTTAGACAGGTTAGGTATAGGCATTATGGTTGAACTTGATGGACGTATGTCTTTTTTCAACCCAACTTACTATGTTACTATGTTACTATGTAACAGAAAAAAAAAATGCTGAGCAGGGTAGAGAAGATTCCCATAATGCATTGCTCCTTCAAGACTTGGCGACTTGTTACTGCAGGCGGCGCATGCGCACAGGGCAGGAGCCAAACTCTGTGACAAACAGGTGGGGGAAGCGGGGGGGCGGGCAGGTGCTGAAAGCAGCGGAGGGTTTGTGGCAGGAGCGGGGGGGTTTGTTGAGCTTGGGGGGGTTTGTGGCAGGAGCGGGGAGGAGCGGGGGGGTTTGTGGAGCTGCAGAATCTTTGTGACAGGAGCGGGGAGCCGGCTTGTGCTTTTCAGCCCATACATACATGCTGGACAAGATGGCGGCCCCGTTCACTGAAACAAGTATTTAGGTTCTAGTATGTGTATCTCTGTAAATCTTTCATTAGGCAAGCCAGGAATATAGCGTTTTACACAGCAATAGTAGTACTATTTAATAGTGTGCTTAATAGATTTTGACTTTCCTTCTCCTTTAAACTTTTTCTCATGCTTTTGGTATTTCCCAGAATTGGTAATAGTCTGTGCCGTATTTTCCCTAAAAACTCAGTAGACCTTTCACACCCTCCCTACTGTATAAAGTTTAGAATTTTTGAATCCTATAACCCCAATATCTTTATGGCACCTTAGCTTGATCATTCTCATGCTGTTTAACAAACTTTAACCAGACGCACATCATTGTCTGATATACCTGCACAAAATTCTCGTTTAGTTAATGGTGTTGTAGGCACGTGTTTTGTACTTATGTACGCAGCGCTGTACAGTAGAATAGATTAATACAAACGGGGTTATTAAGATAATAATAGATAAATACACAGTATAACAATAAATACAAGATACAGTTGCAATAAGTTAAGAGTCAGAGACACAAGAGGATGGAGGTCCCTGCCCCATAGAGCTTACAATCTAGATGTAATGCAATGCTTCCTTAGTTGATGAGCTTCTTTTTTCAGCTATTATACCCCTATGGAACACTCATTTTTAAGGCTGTCCAACCAGACAATGGAATGTTTAAATGGTCCCCAATGTGCTCTGACTTCTTTGCGTAACATGATTGGAATCTGCTCCAGAACATATGGTATAGAGACAATTTTCTACATGGAAGGAGACATGTCCTGCATTCCAATGTTCTCTTTACCAATGAGCTTCTCTTTCTTATACATCTCTAACTCTTTCTCTGCTTTATCAAATCAGCACCCCAGCTAAGAAACCTGGAACTGGCATTTGCTATTCACATCTAGAGGCCAGCGGTAATTTCCATTCTGAAATTGCATTACACCAATATTGATTGACCAAACGGACTGTGTAAAGTCTGATTTTTTTTTTTACCCTAAAAGTATTTCCATTTCTATACAAACAAATTCTCCTCTGTTTCTGTAATTCAGCAAACGAGTCTCCCATGGGATCTCCGGTTCAGCGAAAATATAGGTTATAGTTTTACATGATTATGCATGTATCCAAGCCGCTTTAATTTGTGTTTCCGCCTCAGGCCTTCTATCTCTTGATCAAAGCACTTAATATTTCATAGTGAAATTTCTGTCGCTTTATATACACACCAATTGCAAGCAGCTTTTTTTTCTAATTTCAAACATAGCTAATTCTAGATTGGATTCATGGAGATTTATTGCATTGACTTCTGGGTTTGATTTTAAAATATTACTCGATGGGATACACTCTCCTGTTCTAATAAATGCTAGCAAAGACAGTGCCATTATATATTTTTACAATGAAGCGCTTATTAACATGCCTTTAAAGACATCTCCGAGATGAAATGGTTTGTGGAGGGATTGTATACATTTGGCTCTCCTGCTGTCATCAAACAGCAACTACCAGCAAGGATGGAGGGATTGGATAGCTGTGCAAGGAAAAGAACAACGTGCCTTCTCAGCATCTCACTTAGCACCACAGGGGTGCCAAGATCTGAAGGGGGGGAGATATTAGCTTGAATGCCCAATAACCTGCCCTGGGAGACAGTGCCAAGTTAAATAAAAGGTACAGTAATTTATGAGCATTTATGATCATTTCCTTCCCTATACTAATCCTTACTGATGCAGGAACTACATCAATCATGAAGAGCACCAAGGATCTCTGCAATAGAAGATGGAAAGACAAGGCTGAGCATGAAAATATCATCTTTATATAATGTTACAAACCTACAACAATTTCTCTTTTGGGCTTCAGGTCTTAAAGTGAAGGGCCACAATGCTATTATCTACTTCTTTACAGATGCTTAAAGGGGTTGTTCACCTTTGAATTAACTTTTAGTATGATGCAGACATTTATTATTTTTTTGGTAGTTTTTCAGTTATTTATCAGCTCTCCAGATTGGAATTTCAGCAGTTATCTAAGTTGCTAGGGTCTTGTTTCCCTTAGCAACCATGCAGTGGTGTGAATGAGAGACTGGAATATAAATAGAAGAGGGACTATATAGAAAGATAAGTATGGAAGAGCACTAGGGCCACCAAAAAACAAACAAACAAAATTATAACTTTTAAAGTCAAATTATGAGTTTTAACACCAGAGGGTTGATTCACTAAAGTGCGATAAATTTTATCTCACTTTTTTTTGTGTTAAAATAGACGGGACAATTAGCGCGCGATTCACTACAGTATTACCGCGTGCGTTAAGTCACGTATCACATGCGTTCATTTTCGCACAACCGCATGCGTTAGTTTTAACGAATGCGTTAATTAGCGCGCTGAAAAGAATACTGACGCATGATTCACAAACACTTAGGCGCGCTAAATATCGTATTAGGCTATGCGAAAAATAACACCTACTTAAGGCAGGCGGTAATTATAGAAAAGTACAGTTAATGAGCTTTTGGCAATAAAATAAGGACTTTGCAGTGGGATTTATTCAAGTATGTGTTGGCCCTAGAGTGATGCAGCCGCCAGTTTGCAGGGAAATGGTCATTTTTAATACAGTAATTTTCCGCAAGTATTGGTGTGTATGGCTAACATTGTGTGCGTGATGAAATGTTTCGCCAGGCATGGATTTGCAGCGAGATTTTGGACGTGCGACGATTTTTTCGCGAAAGTTTTCGCAAAACAATCCGCCAATGGCAAAACGCATGAAAAAATTTGGCGCGGAAAAATTCACCGCACGGCCAAAAATTGACGCAGGCGTCCAAAAATAATAGTCGCGGGCAATAATTTTTTTACCCGCACAATATTTTTGCGAACGGAACAGATTCGCTCATCACTAGCGGCTACTATTTATAAGCAGCTACTAATTATATGCTACTAATTATATGCTACCATTTATATGTGGCGACAATTCATATGCGGCGACTATCTATTTGTGGCGACTATACGCGGGCGTTAATTAGCGCATGTACCGTCAAATACCGAACGAAAATAGTCTTCGTGAGTTAAATAACGCATGCAATATCGCGCGTAAATTAACGCAAGTATGCTTATAGTGAATCGTGCGTTAAGTCGCGAAAATTTAGACGCGATAAAATTTTTAATGCACGCTATAAATAGCGCACGTTTTAACGCACTTTAGTGAATCAGCCCTCAGGTTTTGTACTAGGGATGCACCGAACCCACTTTTTTGGGTTCGGCCGAACCCCCAAACCCACCCAGAAGGATTCAGTGGAATCCCGAACTGAATCGGAATCCTAATTAGCATATGCTGATTAGGATCGAAAGGGGTAAAAATCGCCACGCACACAGCATGCAGCAAAAAAAATTTCACTGCCCATTTAACCCTATCCGAATTCTAATTAGTATATGCTAAATTTTTAGGATTCGGATTTGATCCAAACTGAATCCGGCATTCGGTGCATCCCTATTTTGTACAAACAGAAAAAAAAATCGGACTCTTTAAAAAGTCATAATTAGGAGATTAAAAGTCATAATTCAACAGATTTTTATTTTGTTTTTTGTGGCTCCACTGCTCTTAGATAAGAAATAAAAAGTAACAATGAAATTAAAATTGTAGCTTCACAGAGCAATAGTTTTTTTTTGGGTTGCAGGGTCTGTGACCCCCAAGTGAAAGCTGGAGAGATATAGACGAAGAAGGCAAATAATTCAAAAACTATAACAAATAAATAATTGCAAAGTTGCTAGGAATAGTACATTCCCCAACATGCTAAAAGTTACCTAAAAGGTAAACCAACCCTTAAGCTCAGAGTCATTCTCCCACTGAGAAATGCAAATCCACAACTGTTTATTCATGGATTGTTTGGGGTGCTAAATCAAGCATGAGTACAGATAAACATGTTTATGCACAGAAACAAACAAGTGAATTGGCTGCAGGCCTTTCCATTAATGCAGCACATGTGCGCCCAAACGAGAATAAATCAGAATAAAGCAGAAAAGGACTAAACAATTATTAAACAGAAATGTGAGATGCCAGTTGGGGTAACAGTACTGGGTTATTCTCAAAAGGAAATCAGGTTTAAAAGCATGGAAACATTCATCAAAGATCCTCAAATAGTTATGCTCAGACTGGTGATTGGTCCTCTGAAGTTGCTGAGGAGAAGGTGCAAAAAAGCAGGCAGTAAGTGTTGCACCTGTCTTCTGCACTTTGCCCATTAATAATAAATAAACCCTAAAGAGTAAAGGCATATATTGCACCTCCTATGGGAACCAGCTCTAAGCAGCAGACTTTTGTGCTACATTGCGCTGCGGCGCTTATGCCAGTACCCTTAGAAATAAACCCTAATTTTGGCTGTGGGTTCCAAACCACAAAGGTTATTCTTCAAGTTAAAAGAACCATGTAAGGACTAAAAGCACATCATTTCAACTGTTTTTTGGCTCAGTAAAGGGTGTTCTTCTGCATGTTGTCTTTCTGTTTCTGATTATTTCCAAAAGGGATCCTTCCTGATCCAAGAAATGATCATTATGATTATAACTAATTTTTATATCCAAGAGAAAATCAGTATCCAAACTGAAGGGCACATTTAGGGTTGCTAGTAGTTACCAGTAGGCAAGACTACACTTGGGGGCAGATTTATCAAAACCCGAGTTCGAATCCCGAATGGGAAAAATTCGGATTGGAAACGAAAATTTCTGAAGATCGCAAATATCCCGAAAATGCTTACGAAAAAATCGTATTAGTCACGAAAAAATCGTATTAGTCACGAAAAAATCGTATTAGTCACGAAAAAATCGTATTAGTCACGAAAAAATCGTATTAGTCACAAAAAAATCGTATTGGCGATCCGAAAGTCACGTAATTTTCGTACCAAACCATTGCAAACAGGGGCAGAGTCTTTCCGAATTTTTTCCATGGGCGCACGACTTTTCGCACGACTTTTTCGTGCACCCGCGCGAAAACGCCGCGGCCGCTCGAGAAAATCGGGCGCGAATCCACTCGGCGCGTTTGGACCCGTTCGGGTCTTAATAAATCTCCCCCTTGGTCTATGTTTGGGCAAACCCCTGTTGATTTAGTAAAGCAGCCATTTTAAACATCATCCTTAACATAAAATTAACCTTTTAAATCACAAGCAAAACACAAATCAATAATAATAACTCGTGACCTGTGGTTATTACATGCAAGTGTCGTTTTCAGACTGCAGTTCATCATGGCCACCTTAGAGACTGGTAACCTCTAGGCCATTTGAAGTGCTCCATTCTTCCCATAGACTATAAGGCAGTGATCCCCAACTTGTTGCTCACCAACCCCTTGGATGTTGCTCTCAGTGCCCCCAAACCAGGTAGTTATTTTTGAATTCCTGACTTGGGGGCAAGTTTTGGTTGAATAAAAACAAGATTTACTACCAAATAAAGCCTCCTGTAAACTGATAGTGTGCATAGAGGCTGTAATAGCCAATCTTAGCCCTTATTTGGCTCCTCCATGAACTTTTATGGTGCTTGTGTTGCTCTTTCTACAAGTCTTTCTACATTTGACTGTGGCTCACGAGTAAGAAAGGTTGGGGATCCCTGCTATAAGCTCTATGGAGCAGGAATTGCTTGTGGTTGCACGTACTTGTGAATTATGTATATCTGTATCAGGGTTACAGCATAGTTTGGTTATTTTTCATCAACTGATGCTAATTTGTTAACATATTTAACATGCAAGGCTTTCCATGTTCAGTTGCAGTAATAAATATTATTAATGAAGCATTTCCAGATTCCAGCATTATCACTCCCAATCTAAACCCATGTTTTAAATCAATGTTTCAGTTTTTTCTTCATGATTCAAGCTTTTTTTTTGTGTTAATAATCATTATTTTGAATTATGGTTTAACAAAATGTGAATGTTTTTGATTAGGCAAAAAAAACATGAAAAAAGGAATGTAGTCAATGGGAGCTGCCCTAACTATTTAGTCAAATCCAGGTTTTTTTTGTATTTTTCAAATTCTGTGACCCATTAAAAAGTACCCAAAAATTGCAAATTTAAGGTATTACATTATATTATGGTTTTATTCAATCATCAAACTTCTATCAAAATGGCAGATTGGTATTTCACACTGGCTCAGAATCTAGTAAATCCTTATAAGATAAACATGTGCCCATAATTAAACCAGCAGCTATAAACAACATCTCAAGGTAGAACATTTCTAATCACATAATGACTTTTATCTGGGGCAGTTTCTGATCTCTTTAATGATTAAACATAGGAGTCGTCACTCAAGAGCAATACCAGATGTAACAATTAGCAAAAGAACTGAGCTAATTGACCAGGTTCTTACGGAGTTTCCAATATTAATGAATCTAGAGGCAGAAACCTTACCCAATACACTTGCAGTCATTTATTATGAAAAATATAACGAAGTTATACCAACAGAATAAAAGTCATTCACAATGCAGTTAGTAAGAATAATTATACATTAGTTTCATTAATCGAGACTTAAGGGAAACTGAGATCACCAATGTCCAGTGCGGAGTAGCTATAGAAGGTTTTGTTTCTAACACAAATTGGGCAGCACTGATGGGACCCCAGTGGGGATCTCTTTCACTGCCATGATCAATATTTGTATTTCCATACACTGATGTACTCAATTATATTTTCATCCAATTATTCTTATTATTGGTTCTTATTTATAAATACAAAGTTGGCAGCACCATTCAATCTAAGACATCAACCAAAGACATTGCTCCTAGTGGCCCCAAAGCAAGCACTTATTTTTTAATTCCTGGCATGAAGTCAAGCTTTATGTGCTTGATTATGTGGACTGCCAAGAGCCTCCTGTAAGTTGCCAGTCAACACACGGGTTACCAATAGCCAATCACAACCCATAACCCAACATTTTGCATGCTTGCGTTGCTCTCCAAGTTTTTTTACTTTTGAATGTGGCTCACTGGTGAAAAAAGTTGGAGACAGAAATTGCTCTTCATATGCTACGACACATAAGGAAACTGTTTCCGAAGCCTTTTTAGTTTTATCAGACTAATCAACTGAGCTGAAGACTATTATTATTTGTACAGTCCCCTTAGACCAGGCGACCAGCTGACTGGGAAACAGGCAAGTCCGATGCGTGGAAACAGGAACATTTTATGGTAGACCAGACAGGATTAACAAGGTCAGGCAGAAGGTAGGTGTTGGTACAAGCAGGGATAGTAGACAGACTTGCAGGCTTACTGGCATGGCAGGAATCAGGAGCAATATAAGAGATGCACCTACCATGGGCAAAATGACCAGTAGGAATGTATACCTAGGAACTGTCCCACTGTTGTCCGTGGACTTTAAAGGCTTAATTTTGTGCCACATTACATCTAGAACCCTGGGAAATCCTTGGTGTCTAGTGGACATGCACTGATCTTTGGTGCTGATGCGGAGCAATCATGACCCTTGTACAATAAATTGCACACTTATTACAAGAACTATATTTAGCCATGTGTTATTTATCAATTTTGATACAGTTTTTGGCAGAAATATTTAAGAAATAATAGAACTAAAAAAATGTAAGTATCGTCATTTCCCTCACAAGAAAACAAGAACAGACTTGGTGGATTACAGGTGTTCTGCTAAGAAATGTACAAATAAATATTACATGGAAAAAGTATATGGACACCACTTCTCATTACTGGAATTGGCTTTTAAAGTCACGTCTATCATTGCTTACCAAAAATTGATATTAACCCACAAACAAATAACACAAATTAGATGCCGAATTTGCATTCACGTTGACAAATTGTTCACAAGAAGTGATGTCCACATTGACACTGAAATACTTGGAAAAAAGCTGAAAGGTAGCATATAATGAAAATAGTAGGTATTAAATAAACCCTAGAACATACAGCCGACATGTAATCCAGAAACTGATGTTAGCGTTACAGATTACAGATTGGGCAATTGCACTTCTAACTCCAACTAAAATTTTAATACAAGGGAATTGCCAAGGAAACCTCTGGGGATCTATTTAGAACCTTGTATGTGGGTGAGAAGATCATTAGAGACGAATGTAAAATCAATTCTGAAATAAGTGACAGAAATAGATTTTTTTTTGCAAATGTAAAGATTCTGTGTGTTGATAAATGCACAAAATAATGGCTATTTGTCATATTGTCTGAATTTATTACTGAACTGAAATGCCTGAATTGGAATCTTTACAGAACACAAACATCCCACAATTTACTGCAGCATAATGCCAACTGCTTGACAGACAGTGGGTGCAATAACCACAATATAAAAAAGAATCCCAAAAAGAGTATGGATCTTCTGCCTAAATATCAGGAGGAAAGGGTGTTTTTGTGCCTCTAAAATATTCAAAATAAACAGCTATTGGGCCATGAGAAATATGTATTTTATGGTTTATCTCATTAAAATTCACGAGAAGTCTATTAGATAACGGCTAATCTTTAGCAACTTTTTAATTGGTTTTCATTTTTTATTTCTTATAGTTTTCAAGTTAATCACCTTCTTCATCTGACTCTTTCCAGCTTTCAAATAGGGGTCACTGACCCCAGCAGACAAAACTGCTGATCAAAAAGCTAAATAATTGAAAAACCACAAATAATCCCACCCCAGGCTAAATGGCATTATACCAGTTGCAGGGCTTGACATTATTTTTTTGTGTGTAGTTTTTATTACTAAATTACTCTGTGTATATAGCAAATAATTTATAATACCATTTTACATTTTATTCTTGAACCAATACACAATTTTTGTTTAGCTGTAATATTGGTGTGTAGGCGCCATCTCAGTGCATTGTACCCGAGTCCGAGCATAGAAGGAGCCAGCGCTACTCATTAGAACTGCTTCAGATAAACTATTGTTTCTCCTATTCAGTGTAACTGGAGGAGTCTTGGCTGGACTTAGGTGTTTTACTATTGAGTGCTATTCTGATATCTTCCAGTAGGAAGACATGGTAACATTTTTAGGAATCACTTCAACTTGCAGCGCAGTAGTAAAGAGTAACTGAAGTTTAAATCAAGAAAGATGAAAACTGCTGACACCATGCTGTTCTTTAACCTGCACACACCTTATTATTCTCAATTGAACATCAAATAGCATGGTGAATAATCTTAAATACCCAAGGGTCAAATAAAGCCCCTCCTCTTCTCCTGATTAAGTATAGATGCATACAATTAACATAGTGCAACACCAAACACCTATACTTTTTAGAAAACAAATAAATAACAAGTCCATATACAAGTCCAAATAACAAGTCCACAAAAGTCCATTGCAACGTCCATTCATTTTTCATCGCTTTTTGGACAATTGCTCAATGCCTAGTCCAATTCTGAAACCTGAAACTGCAATATACAGGTACATGCCTATCAGAAAAGGAGCAAACCAAAAGCAAAATTGTGAACTTACTTTTCTCCTGTAAAACTGGTGACTGAAGTTTATCAGAGCACAAGTCACATGACTGAGTGCACCTGGGAATATGTCTAGCGCCACATCATATTTAAAAAAAAAAAACATCTAGTGATGAGCAGGGAATGGATTCACAGGGAATTTCTGCGTTTTGCCATTGGCAGAATGTTTTTCTGTGACAGAATACCTTTTGTACCTAGACAAGAAATAGTTATATTGTGAGGTGCAGTTATACCTGCCAAAGCCGAGAGACATTTAAATTCTTTGCTAAATCATGCCACTATGAATGGTAGATATTTGCAAAAAGTCTAAAGCAAAAATAAATATATATGGTGCTCAATAGATCTTACGCATCCTGCAATTATCAGTAGCAGCAATGACCCAACCCATACCACTAACCGAACACAGTGATTGGTTAGTAGATCCAAGGCCTATGCTCCAGATCTCACGCGCATTGCCTTGGGTTTTTAAGGAGCTCTATAATTATATTTTTTCTCATTGTCTCCTGTTGACTAGAAGGATTCACCTTAATATCAATAATGGACTTTGGGTGGCTGGGAACTAGAGGTGAGTACAAGATGATTCTATATTTAAGGTAACCTTTACCACTAACAAAACGCCAACTCTTATTATATTTTATTCTTATTGTCTCCTACCTACTAAACGGATTCAACTTAATATCAGTGATGGACTGTTGGTGGCTGGGAACTAGAAGAGAGTACAATATGATCCCATAGTAGGGCCATTTTTTTCTTTTTGTTTATTCAACATTTATTTAAAAATATCAAATATTGTATGCTTTGTTTTATCAAATACAGTATCACAATAATCATTTATTTATCTTACAGCATCTCCAAATGTTGGTTGATATTCAGTAAGAAGAAAAAAGACAGAGTAAAGGTAAGCAGAATTAAAATAGCTATATATATATACAGGTATGGGATCCCTTATCCGGAAACCCGTTATCCTGAAAGCTCCGAATTACGGAAATCCTGTCTCCCATAGACTCCATTTTAATCAAATAATTCAGAATTTTAAAACTGATTTCCTTTTTCTCTGTAATAATAAAACAGTACCTTGTTATTGATCCCAACTAAGATATAAATAATCCTTATTGGGGGCAAAACAATCCTATTGGGTTTAATTAATGTTTTATTAATTTTTTAGTAGACCTAAGGTATGGAGATCCAAATTATGGAAAGACCCCTTATCCGGAATACCCTTGGTCCCGAGCA
The DNA here is from genome assembly GCF_000004195.4 of Xenopus tropicalis. Classification (NCBI taxonomy): domain Eukaryota; kingdom Metazoa; phylum Chordata; class Amphibia; order Anura; family Pipidae; genus Xenopus; species Xenopus tropicalis. The sequence continues at coordinate 121,744,628 of NC_030679.2, forward strand.
TTCTGGATAACGGGTCCTATACCTGTATAAGTATACCTATTTACTGAGATACTGTATAGCTGTCTTCTGGGCTTACAGTTATTGGTCGGATTTAGGGTTGGTAGGTCCCCACAATATTCTTATGTCTGTGAATTCTGGTTAGGCATCTGTTGACTCCCTTTTTCTTCCATTGTATTCTATCCATGGTAACCATACCACTGCAAAATCAAAGTATTTGTTATATATTGATGCTTTTAAATCTTTCATAAGACAGATTTAGTTTACCAGTTGATACCATCTAGCTATTGTAGGTTGGTTCTCTTTTCTCCAATGCATGGGAATGAATGCTTTGGCAAACATTAGTACAGGTATCGGACTTGTAATACAGAAACCTGCTATCCAGAAAGTTTTGAATTACGGAAAGGCCATCTCCCATTGACTCCATTTTAAGGAAATAATTCAGATTTTTTACAAATATTTCCTTTTTCTCAGTAATAATAAAACAGTACCTTGTACTTGATGCTAACTAAGATATAATGAATCCTTATTGGGGGCAAAACAATTCTACTGAGTTTATTTAATGGTTATATGATCTTTTTACGGAAAGATCCCTTATCCAGCAAACCCCAGGTCCCGAGCATTCTGAGTAATAGGTCCCATACCTCTAGTTGGAGTAAGAGATTTCTTCTGGTGGTGTCTATTGGCTCATATTTACCTCAGTGCAAGTAGTTGATATTTCAGACCAAGTATATCGTACATGCATTAAGTTAGTTATTTGGTGCCCACTGATCTTTGTTTTTTATTGCTACAAGTATTAAATCCGCATAGAATGGAAGAACATTTTTTAAGATGGAATTGGAAATTCCAAAGGCCGTACTATATCCCGAATCCAATTTACCAAGAATTCTATATTTTGTCTCAAGGGTGTTAAAGGAGAGGGGTATAGTGCCAGATTATACAGAGAGTTCAACTATGCCATGTCTCCAAACAATTGCTTATTAGTATATGTGAGTTGGCCTTAAGGGGGATATTTTTCTTTCGGTTCCAAATTAATGCCCTGATCTCATAGAAGGCCCTTAATTGTTCTTGTAGCCCTGTGCTAGGGAAACCCCTACCAGCTCATTCCTAGCCATCAGCCCTAGGAAAGCTGTTTAAAATACCATTGCTAATAAAGATGAATGTGGTCTTCATTCTTTTAAATGCTAAAATGGAATAAACGTTGGTAATCATGTTCCTATATCTGCTATTTAAGTACCGGGCTAGAATGAAAATGATTCTAGATAAAGATAACAAAATTAGCCAAGGGCAATATGAATGTAACTCAATAATGGAATCAGGCACATATCCTCTCTGAATAAGAGACTCCAGCAAAGGTAATAGTTAGAATAAAGAAATCCTCCGAAACTGGATTAAAAGTATCCCCATGGGAAAAACACAGTAAAGGAATATTAATTTTTCTCCTAAATGAATGGAAGCATGGTATAACAGAATGGAATGGTCTGAAGTGTAGTATACCAGGGAGAGAAAAAAGCAATATAATTGAGCTATGACACAGTACAAACAGTAAATATGTCTTTATTCTGTGAGAAATGCAATGACTGTAATGATCTGTGCCCAGTTATGGCTCCCAACATTGGCAACTGTGGTTAAGTAAGGGATTTACTGATTTTAGCCCTTTACTTGCAGTAAATTGTGCAGTCTATGGTGCCAACACTCTCACTGCTACGGTTGGAGGTTTTATGCTTCCAAGTTACAGGTCAGTCGATGTGGCTTTTGTGAGTTGTCTGGCAACTTGAGATCCCACTTGGGAAAAAATCAGTGGCGCACAAAAGGTGAAATCCAGCAATGGTATTGTACCGACGGTCTGTGTGTTTCGGCCCAATAGAGAACATGGTACATGAGTCAATTTCCTGGTTAGCCAGTTGGTCAGTCTGTTATCTCATAACAACCTGGTCAGGAGGTGGCAGTAGCTTCAGGGTTCCCCTGTGTCAATAGGCACAGCGGCATCACATTCAGAATGGAAGACAAGAAGGACTGAGTGGTGCCAAGCACAACTATAGAAAGGAGCAAGGAGCACATTTTGGCACATATCCCACTTACCCTGAGGAAGTGGCCAAGGGAAACTGCATTAGTTTTGGAGCAGTGCGGTTTATTTACCAATTACAGACTCAACTGGAGAAGCCTTTCTGGTCCCAGAGAGGTCTGGACCTTTAGGACATGGTGGGTACTAGGTGCTTTACGATTTGGCTATCCTTGTGGGTATAAATTGGTTGCTTTACAGGGATTTTAATATTTATTACAGCAATACTATACTATATTTTGCTTTACACAAGTACATTTAAGATGTTACTATACCCGAAATTTCCTTGAGGAATTGTGCTTAGATAAAAAAGTATACACCACAAAATGGAAAAGATTACTATCACAGCTAGGTCACTACTTCTTAAGACAAATAACAAATCTATATCACAGTCAGAGGGTATGGGAGGCCATTCAGCCTGAAACCAATTGGCGAGATAAGTACTGAAGTCTAAAACTAAAAACCTGAGCTAGTAAAATGTTTGCTAAAGCTAGAGAGAGAAATAAAACAAAAATACTTCTTGAACACTTAAAGGGGAACTAACGCCAAAATGAAATTTAACATAGACTGCATCTCATTAAAATAAGCAACTTTCTAAATATAATCAATTTATTTAATTCTGACCCATTTCTGGAGTAATCAAATTACTTTCCACTGCCTCCCTCTTACTCTCTCTTCATGCCAGAATCGGATATTTTGTTAGATTTTGTGTTTGTGCTGGAATTAGTTATTTAAGTGAGCTCAAGTACATCTTCTAGACCAGCGGTTCTCAACCTGTGGGTCGGGATCCCTTTGGGGGTTGAACAACCCTTTCCCAGGGGTCACCTAAGACCATTGGAAACACATATTTCTGATGGTCTTAGGAATATTTTTATGGTTGGGGGTCACCACAACATGAGGAACTGTATTAAAGGGTCATGGCATTAGGAAGGTTGAGAACACTGTTCTAGACTAACCTGCCAATCAAAATCTGACCCTGATTTCTGCATAAAGAGAGAATAAAGAGAAACAGATGCTAAGAGGGGCAGTGGCATAACTAGGCCCCCCTGCAAGAAAATATTTGGAAGGGCCGGGCGTGCCTGCAAAGCTTCCCTGGCCCCTCCCACTACTGCTAGAATAGCTCCTGCTCCTATAGAAAAAGCAAACCCCCGGGCCCCCCTGCGACTGTGGGCTCTGCTTCCTCTATAGATACGCCACTGGAAAGGAGGATAATTAAGAGTAAATTGATTTGTTCAGAAATGGAACAGAATTTTTCATTGATTATATTTTTCTATATCCATGAGATAGAGTTTATATTTAATTTTTATTTTTGTGTAAGATCCCCTTAAATATCCTCATTAGACAAATACTAATGGAAAGCAAACCATTAAAGTTAGGGAGTGGAGATTTATACCCCAGTGGGCAGGGGAATGCCTGTGGGTGGGGGGGAATGGGGCTGTTTAGGGTTTGCTATTTTGGGCTGAGCCCCTCCTAAGATTTTTTTGTGAGGAGGCCCAGCACAGAGTAGTTATGCCACTGACTCTTAGTACAAACCAAGGGTGGTGCCATCAGTTATGCATTTTGCAGGCAAAACTACATCCTTTTTTAAAACTAAAATGAACAGTTTGCCATATGTACACATCAGTGTGGTTCAGTTTGCATCTTATTGATCCCTTGTTGGACCATTAACTTATTAATAAGTGATAATATATATATTGAATAGATTTGACAATGCCAGAGGATATATGAAAACTGAAAGAATATATAGAAGTTTGAGAACGTAATTTAATGCAACAAACTGTAAAATGATTGAATATATCTTCTGTTTTATAACCTGTATAAAAGCTCTCAGCCTTTGGTCATCGAACTCCTCGGCGTCTATCCTTATATTTTACAACAGGGGGTATATTATTCACTATATATATATACCAGTCCAAAAAAGTGAAGAAAGGCTTTATTCCTCAATGTTTTGTTCGCCCACTTGGACCTTTTGTCAGGAGAGGTAGGTTTTCCCTAGGTTTCCCCAGTCTAGGCTCCCACCATTTCACTATTACTGGAGCCATTAGATTCCCATTGTAAGCCATCTACTGCTCCTAGGTGAGGCTTTAATCTTACTTTTATCTAAGAACCTAGCTAGGCTGTTGAAGCGTTTGCTTTAATGTAGAGAGTACATCTTCTTGCAAAAAGAGAACACTTCCTGGGCTGTTTCCTATACAAAAATGCTTACATGACACTAGGCAGGAGATGTCTGACCTTGAATTTATAGCTATAAACAGTAAACAAGATTATATAAAGGGATATGTAACCATTAGGGATGCTAGGAATAAACTGCATCCCTACTAATAAATCGTGCACTCAGTAGGAGAAACAATTTGTCAGCGTCAATTTCAGATAAGAAAATAGGTGGAAGATGATGATTAAAAGTAATAGGATTTAGTATGACTTCTGGTACATGAAATCACTACAGCCTAAGGGCAATTCTGATTTTCCCTGACTTGTTCTTGTGTGTTGCAATGAGCATCAAACTATAATAAAAAAGTAGCAATGGTTTGGTATATGTCAGTTAAAATAAAGAAAAAATGTATATATATATATATATATACAGTATATATATATATATATAAACATAAATATATTATCTACATGGAGCATGGTGCTAGCTAATGTGGCTACAAAGCACTAACACACAATCTATTACAAGGAGACTAGAAATAAAGCCCCTTACAAATGTACTTACCCAAATATATACAGATGCAGCCAACAAGTTTTCACATTTTATCTCACCATGTCCAGACACCATTTTTGAGTGTTAAATCCTGCCTCTAGATGGTGTTAGGGTGCAAAGAATTTTCCCCAAAACACAATTGTGTTAATTGGAAGAGACATAACACAACAACATGGTAATGGAATTAGGCTGCATCTGTACATGTACAATACCTTTATTTATCTTTACAATCATTAAAACCACACAGTGTAATGTAGCCGAACCCCCATCTGGTCTATTCAGTGACGTAACTAAAAGACACTGGGAATCCCCCAAAAAATCTTTGGAGGGGTCTGAAATATTTAAAGAAAGGTGTTTATACATACAACAATTGTACCCGTTTTTTAACAAACCCCCAATGTGGTTGAGCCCTTATATGTAAATGCATTTAGGGCACTTTGATTCATGGTCCTACTGGCCTTTTAAATTACCCCAGTAATTAATGTATAAGACCACATCACAGCAGTTATTATGTGTTTCATAGTTATAATTACACTGACAAACAAAAAAGGGAAAGGTAAAGTCAGAATAAATTATGAACGCTTTGCTGTCTCTAATAAATAATTTACCATTCACATTGCATTGTGAAAAAAACAAAATGAAGACAGGAAAACATTGCGCATCATTTAGTTACATTGCAGGCATCAGGTTTTGTTACCCTAATGATGGCATCACAACATGGTATGGGCACCAAAATCATTTGCACCTTCTTTACCTTCTTTTACCGCACAATATGCCCTCTAGTGGTATGGAGAAGTTAAGTCCTTATGTAAAACCTTGGCGTTTATTTGTCTATATGTTGCAAAGGTTACAATTTTTCTAGTGCTTAAGTCTTTAGAACCCCATTCTCTCTGTTTTTGAAGTAAGATGTTTTCTTAAAAAGTTGCCCGTTGAAATGGGACAGATTTGCCGATTACTACGCCAAACCTACAAATTAAAAACATGGATTTGTTTAGCTGGGACCTGCCTCCCGCCTCCCATTTCATAAAACAAATAAAAAGTCTAAGCTCGTGCTGTTAAAAACACCCTCCAAAAACAATGCTGAGCTCCTTTTCATTAGTTTTACTTGGCTACAAGTAGAATATTGTATGTTCCACAGCAGATCTTTTAGGGAAGTGGATCTGATTTATAAACCTATTGAATACAGGCATTAGTCAGGGCCCAACTGTCCCTCTATATTCCTGGGCCTCTCAGCAGTCTGTGGCTCAGCAATTTTATTAAACCCCGACAATTTTGCAGTCCAAACAGATGGTCCAGGGGGCTGTAAGTGTATGTCACAAGTTATGCCCTCTGTCCTGAGGTCAACAAGACTGGGCTAGAGGCTACTGTCCATGTTGCTGATATGACACCCCTTCTGGTTGGTTTGATATCACATCTGGTGAGGGCCTCATTTAGTATGAGAAGCCAAAATTCTGTTTTCCCTCCATGGAACTGGAATTTAGAAATATATTATCGATAGCACATACACTCAAGTTACAGATCTATGATCTAAAGCAGTTAAAAGTACTGCTAATTAGAGAACATTGCAATATACAGAACGTTCACTTTGAGCATCAGTTAGAGTTAGACTAATATATCTTTCCTATATCTCATTGCTTATTTATTAGGATGGATGTCTCTGTCTTCCCCAATGTGGTCTTTCTCTCCAACATGCTGCTTACTTTCATCTTTCAGTTGTGTAGAGGGGGTGATAGCCTGCCCGCTGAATGGTTTCACTGTGTGTCTATTGGAGCACAGCTGCAAAATTATAATGGGGATACCTTCACTCTGGCAGGTAATGGGGATACCCTCACTCTGGCAGGTAATGGGGATACCTTCACTCTGGCAGGTAATGGGGATACCCTCACTCTGGCAGGTAATGGGGATACCCTCACTCTGGCAGGTAATGGGGATACCCTCTCTCTGGCAGGTAATGGGGATACCCTCTTTCTAGCAGGTAATGGGGATACCCTCTCTCTAGCAGGTAATGGGGATAAATTCACTCTGGCAGGTAATGGGGATACCCTCACTCTGGCAGGAATGGGGATACCCTCACTCTGGCAGGTAATGGGGATACCCTCACTCTGGCAGGTAATGGGGATACCCTCACTCTGGCAGGTAATGGGGATACCCTCACTCTGGCAGGTAATGGGGATACCCTCACTCTGGCAGGTAATGGGGATACCCTCACTCTGGCAGGTAATGGGGATACCCTCACTCTGGCAGGTAATGGGGATACCCTCACTCTGGCAGGTAATGGGGATACCCTCACTCTGGCAGGTAATGGGGATACCCTCACTCTGGCAGGTAATGGGGATACCCTCACTCTGGCAGGTAATGGGGATACCCTCACTCTGGCAGGTAATGGGGATACCCTCACTCTGGCAGGTAATGGGGATACCCTCACTCTGGCAGGTAATGGGGATACCCTCACTCTGGCAGGTAATGGGGATACCCTCACTCTGGCAGGTAATGGGGATACCTTCACTCTGGCAGGTAATGGGGATACCCTCACTCTGGCAGGTAATGGGGATACCCTCACTCTGGCAGGTAATGGGGATACCCTCACTCTGGCAGGTAATGGGGATACCTTCACTCTGGCAGGTAATGGGGATACCCTCACTCTGGCAGGTAATGGGGATACCCTCACTCTGGCAGGTAATGGGGATACCCTCACTCTGGCAGGTAATGGGGATACCCTCACTCTGGCAGGTAATGGGGATACCCTCACTCTGGCAGGTAATGTGGATACCCTCACTCTGGCAGGTAATGGGGATACCCTCACTCTGGCAGGTAATGGGGATACCTTCACTCTGGCAGGTAATGGGGATACCCTCACTCTGGCAGGTAATGGGGATACCTTCACTCTGGCAGGTAATGGGGATACCCTCACTCTGGCAGGTAATGGGGATACCCTCACTCTGGCAGGTAATGGGGATACCTTCACTCTGGCAGGTAATGGGGATACCCTCACTCTGGCAGGTAATGGGGATACCCTCACTCTGGCAGGTAATGGGGATACCCTCACTCTGGCAGGTAATGGGGATACCCTCACTCTGGCAGGTAATGGGGATACCCTCACTCTGGCAGGTAATGGGGATACCCTCACTCTGGCAGGTAATGGGGATACCCTCACTCTGGCAGGTAATGGGGATACCTTCACTCTGGCAGGTAATGGGGATACCCTCACTCTGGCAGGTAATGGGGATACCTTCACTCTGGCAGGTAATGGGGATACCCTCACTCTGGCAGGTAATGGGGATACCCTCACTCTGGCAGGTAATGGGGATACCTTCACTCTGGCAGGTAATGGGGATACCTTCACTCTGGCAGGTAATGGGGATACCTTCACTCTGGCAGGTAATGGGGATACCCTCACTCTGGCAGGTAATGTGGATACCCTCACTCTGGCAGGTAATGGGGACAAACACACACACATTTTGCCAACAACTGAAAGATGTTCAAGATGCTACTAGAGCTACGAGGGTTATAAAGCTGCATGAATTTCCTATTTGAAATGCTGTTTTGATTTACAAGTGCTGGTTTGTTTTAAAGTGATACTAATAATATTCAGTATTTATTTATACCACTGTATAATAGTATGGTATCCATGCGTTCCAAGCTGCAGTAACGTCGCTGGTTCATCAAGAACTCAACAGTGGATAATATAAGGCTTCTACAGTCAAAAGCTATATTTTGGGAACATTACACTAAATTTCTAAAGACCATTTAATTGTCTCAATCTATCTCTCATGGCTGCTTATCTTGTACTATTATTGCTGCCTAACCTTGAAAATCTCATTTCTGTATTGTAAGGTTAATGTCTTTCTGATGCCTCTCAGAGCAACCGAGCTAATAGTTCATTTCTGATTTCCACATGCACATGAAGTAATTAATGGCCACAAACACTATTAATAAATATATTTATCTACAGAATCAGTTCACAGCCAATGTGAATAATGTGGCCCTGTGGGAGTTCAGTGACCTGTCCCATTCGTTTTGTTTTCAGATAATTACAACTTCTCTTTGCTTAGGCATCCACTTCTCATCTGACAGAAAGGGGCACTGAACATCAATGTCATAAAATATTCAGGAGCCTTTATACATATAGTTTGTCTAGTTTCACCCTTGATGTGTGCTTATGGCCTTAACGGGGTTGTTCACCTTTAAATTAACTTTTCATATGATGTAGAGAATGCTATTCTAAGACAATTTGAAACTGGTCTTTATTTTTTATTATTTGCAGTTATTTCATTATTTAGCTTTTTGTTGTTAGCAGCTCTTCAGTGTAGAATTTTAGCAGCTATCTGGTTGCTAGGGTCCAATTGAACCTAACGACCAGGCAGTTGTTTGAGAGAAAGGAATATGGATAGAGGAGGGCCTAAACAGAAACATATATAACACAAATATAACAACAACAATACAAGTGTAGCCTTACAGAACAATAGTAATATATAGATTGCCTTGGTGCCGGGTAGAGTTGAACAATATAGAAAACAAAAAATTCAGCACTCACGGGACTTGATTTCAGCCCTAGATGGTGATCTATCAGCTGGGCTGGTCAAATCTTGTTACATAGTTTACAAAGTTATTTAATGAAATACAACATATTTTTCAGATACCCCTTCTTTTTACAAGGTTAATCTATTTATTTTTCTTTTCTTTCCCTCTGACAGATTCCCCATACTTTCCTCATTAAATACATCAACACTAATCACAGATTAGGACATTTATTAGTAAAGTCCAGTAAAACACTACAAAATGTCTCAACTTGTCTCATTTAAATGCCATTCCTTTTCTAATGGAGGCCACTTCAGATTCTTCTTGTTTACCGCAGTAGCTGTGCCTTGGGAAATACATCCAAGATGGCGGTGCAGTGCATTGCTTAGTTAGTAAGATCCAGGATTGGACTGAGCCAGTGGGACATCAGAAAAAATCTGATGGACCCCGGCACTCTTGGGCCCTGCTAACCCAGGCTGGCTTCTCACAGGAAAATATGAGTGTTTTCCCCTGACCCCCACCCCAATCACAGATGCCAGGGAGAAGTAAAAGGTACTGGGGGGGGGAGCAGGGTATTGTGCTGTTGGGTATGCCTTGAGGAGAAGCTCATGAATGGGGTCAGGGGGTCCCTAAGGAGGAGTGGGGGCCCCTGAGGTGGCAGCCCCAGTGGACCCAAGACATTCTAGTCCAACACTGGCAAGATCCCTGGGTTAATTCAATTCTCACTGAACAGTAGTACAGGTCCAGGGAAAAGGAAGTACTTTAAAACATTGAGGAGGTGCCTATTATATTGACACCTTCTAGTATTAATCACCCATTGTCCTTTAAGCTGTTTCTTGGGGCAAGACATTATTTTATTCCAGATAAAGCAAACCATGTTTTTTGGTGGCTAACAATATTCCTTTAATATTATGTTGGACAAATATTCATCAGTCAAGCGAATAGTTATAATATTCATAGAACTGGGGCTCAAGCAAAGAGCGCCTCCATTTAACCACTCCCAAAATGCTCAGTTCCCTTTGTTTATAGGGCTATAAAGGAATGTTCACCATAAAGAATAGTTTTATGACTTATAGGAAATTGGAATGTAAATATAAAGGGGAGGTTAACGAAACAGTCAGTGTGCGATGCACCTGTTTTATTCTGCTTCATATTATGAAAATGGGCAGATGAGAAGCACCATATCTCTCCCAAATGCACATCCTATGCAGCGGCGGAACTGCTGACTCTTTCATCTCACTTTGCCATTAAGTGCAGGTAAAGCAGAACGAAGGAAAGAAAAGAAAGCTACTTATTGCTTAGCTCTTAAGTACCAGCACTTAAAGCTCTTGACTCAGTAGCTGCCAATTTGTAACAAACAAGTTTGCTAAGCATTTACCACCCCCATCATAAATCAAAATTAATAATCCATTATTTGTGTGCAGTTTTGACATCAGCTGAAATCCAGAAATATCTCAGAATGAGCTAATTTACACTGTTGGTTCCTAGAAGGAAAGAAATGCCTCCCAATTCATGTGTTTAACTTATGTTTTGTTTTCTTGTAGCATTTAAATAATGTGTATAGTCACACTAGCGCTGCAAAAAAAGAATATTTTGTGTTCATTCAGCTTTAGTGGATCTGTAAAATGCCATTGACGTCAGTAGCAAGTTAGGAACACAACGTATGCACTGTGATTAGTGCATCTACAACAATTAGTGGCACATTTACTAGGCAGAGGTTGTGCCGCGACTGGCTAAGGCAGCACCATTATCAAGCTAAGAGCAACAGATTTATAATTTTAACTGCATTAGTTTTCAATAAGTAGCTGATGTTTTGCTGGCTGTGGGAACTACAGTTAATGTGCCTGTGACTAAGTGCTTCTTGAGAAGCACAAAAAGCCCAAGGATCTTTATTGGAATCTGCATCGGTGATTATCACCGTGTTATCATTTGAGGTACTGGGAACTTCAGCTCCCAGAATTCTCAGTCAATGTTGGATTAAGCCATTGGGGCTCTTGAGATAATGGCACATGGGGCATTCTCACCACCACAGTGAACCCAGGGAACAGGGCAATCATCAGAATGTTCTTTCCTGCCAATGGTTGCTTCACAATTATATGAATGGGAAATACAATGCCTGCGGAAGATACCGGTTCTGTTAGGAAGGCAGTGTTGGGTTTAAGTCAAGTCAGTACTCTGATGTGATCACTGGCCAACACCATAGGATGAGTGTTTTTCAATCATATCATGGGGAAGCAACTGCAAGTAGGGGAGGATGATTTGACTTAATTTTTCCAGAGTTCACCAAAAATCTAAAGATTAGGCCAAAGTCAAGAATCTCTAGGTAATGGTCAGCATGAGTAATTGTCTATAGAAAGACTCTGAGTGTGGTGCCAATCCTGGGTTTGCTGCCATTAGGTGAGTTTAAAAACTTGCCTCAGGCACCACTTCCCCACAGGTTATCAAGGGCCACAAAAGTCGGCTCCTGGTAGTTTTAAGAGCTGAAATTCCAATTCTTCAGAATCTTGGCTCTTTTAGTGCAAAGAGCAAACAGCAGGTGTGTGTGTGTGTGGGGGGGGGTATTGGATAGCCTGTCTCAGGTGGGACAGGGATGCAGGATCGTCCTTTCTGCTGCTATGTGAGCTCACAGCTGGGCAAGGTGGGGCAACCTCATTGGTGCAGAGTTTAATTTTGCTCTCTTCACTTAAATAGCTAAGATTCCTGCCCCATCTGAGTTTATATTGGCAGCATATCTTGTGGCTATTCCCCTGGCTTGGCATCACAATAGGGCCATAAATCATTTTGCAATGAAGCTTTGGCCTCCGTGTCTATTTGAATTGAGTGTGAATGCACCAAGATGCTGTAGCACAATCATGACAAGCTTGCATGTCCAGCCCTGATCTCATTGACTGGCCAGTGTGCCCAAACTAAAACAAGCAAGCCTAGCATAATCTTACAGCAGAAACTATTGACTTGTCTCAGCTTGGTATCAGTAGTGACTGATCTGAGCACCCCTTGTCAGCATGCAGCCCCCACTTTGCTTTATTAAAAAAATAAACACTACCAGGAGCTAAATTCAGAACTCATTTTTGCAGTATTTCAGTTTTTAAAGCAGACAATCCAGTTTATGACCCGTTGAGCAGCGCGACCAGGGGATAAAAAATAAATGAAATAGAAAGAAGCTACTGCAATTTACATTCTTTGGCTATTTACCAAGCATCTATATTAACGTGTTGCCTTTAGTAGAGTAGAATAACTCATCGAGGAAGGAACTCATTAACAGCACTAAATGCATTTTGGATGACTAACAAATAAATGATGGATTACTGTGTTATTTTGCTGTACAGTAAAAGCAGATCACAGCTATTGTCCTGTCTGACTTAGTCTGCAGAAAGAGCAGCAGTAGCCGCATAGGAGAAGTGCTTTGTGGGAAGTCAGTGTAGCTGGCAGGGGGCAGTATTAGGGTGATGGCACACAGGGGGTTTGAAACCCATGGGAAATCACTTATTATCAGGTGCTTTGTCACGAGCAGGAGAGCGCAACTTTCAGACAATGTGGGATCCCCCATAGGCTAATGCCACAGAGAGCTGATCTTGGCCTGCGAAAAATGGAGAATCAGCCCCTACTCTGGCATCAGCCTTCTTTCCGGAACCCAGAACCATTGCATTGGCAGGCACATGTTGTGGATATTGACTCCAAAATGCAAACTCTTGTGTGTGCCCGGCTGACGCAATGGTTCTGGGTGCAGCCAGAGAAGAAAATAATGTCAGCTTTGGGACTGATTCTCAGCCTGTGTTTTTCAACAGGCTCAGGATCAGCCCAGTGCGGTAACAGCCTTAGCCTTCAATAGGGCTTTTGAGTCCATTGGTATGCCATTGATCTAGTGCAAGGGGGTAGGCAGAAGACTAGATAAAGGCCGAAAGATGGTGGCAGAGGCAACTAAAACGGTAGAAAGCTTTTTAAAACAAAACTTATTGGAAAAATAATTTAAATGATTAAATAAAAGTAAACTGCTCCTCCCGAAATGCTTTCTGTTGTTACACATATGTATTAAAAAAGCAGCATATCAGTGGAAATGAACCTTACTACAGAAAAAAAACGTATCTGTGGTATCTGTGTATCCATATCTATTTCATGAGGTTATTTTGCTCAAATGTAACTTATACTGGTGCCAAGCTTTTTATGTCATGAAAGGATATCAGCTTTTTATTTGTAGAGCAGATGTTGCCAGAAAGTGAGGTGGTGGCCCCTAGGGCAGCCCAAAGCAGTGGATGGGTGGGGCTTAACCTGGATGTCTCATCCACCTCCTTGTTAATCCCTTGCCAAACTATTTCTTATCTAAAGTAACATATTTGTACCCTTTACAGCACATAAACCATATTAATCAGGATATTTGAGTAACAGACACTCAGCAGTCAGTCAATCAGTGAGCTGTCAGTATGACATTATTGGATTCTGGGAATAACCTGAATTTGTGTTACCTGCTATCAGCGCCAGCAAACGTGAGCATTCTTAGCAGCCTGGGTGGCATTCAGCCCTAGGTGCCATTACCCTAAGCATGATCAGACCCATACCACCACCAGCTGACAGGCTTCTGCCTGGGAGAGGATAAGGCTGAGAGAGACGATGCAGGAAGGAGAGAAAAGTAACAACAGCAAAAGTCAGCATGTTATTATTCAGGGGTCTTGCTCCTATCGGGGGTCCTGATGAACAATTTTTACACAGGCACTAATCACCAGGGATGTTCTTTGAGCATTGAAATCAGATAGAATGCAACTGATTTTAGTAGGTGCTTTAACCAATTCCACCAATGTCAACCAATGGATTTGAAAGATCCTCTGTGAAATTGCATTTTAGGAAGTTTATGAAACACAGCAATTCAGAAGTATTGAGAGAAATAGAGAAAGATACCCAGCATATCTACCTCTGTAAATAGGCTGGGCTGTAACCAATAGGTGGGTGTATTACAAGTCTGCAAAGGTGGCCCTAGAGTTTATAGAAAAACAGCACTGTTGCCTCAATAGAATAACAAGTTATATGTACTAGTGAACCTACGGCAATTTTGTTCAGAGACACTTTCTTTATTGCAGGAGTGGGGAGGTGAAATAAGTGAATCCAAGTCCCTGTGGGAGTAGCAGGCCAAGGTTGAACAAGACTGATAGCAAGCAAAGCTCAGGAACAACCATGTGGGGTGGGGCCTTGGGTCATGTCTACTCAGCACAACTCAGCTGAAAGCTAAATTGGCCTCAGGGTGAGCAGGGAATGGGGGACAGCAGCCTAGTGGTGGTAGAAACTTTGACAGGAGCTGGAGCTGGGTTACCCTAGATTGGGTCAGGGGTTGCTGAGGTCTCTGGAAGCAGTGGGTAGGAAAGGAAATATAAAGTGATGGATAAAGAAACAGTATTTAATGTTTGGGTGCACCAGGGGGATGCCCAAGCTTGTGGCAACAGCAGCAGAGGGGGAGCTGTTAGCTGAATGGAAGGGAAAGAGAAGGTCACCTGGCTAATAAGAATCACTTACCTTATCTCTATAATGTGGCCATGCAGCTGTACCATGGTTCGAGAATCAGTATTCTGGTGTTTATGAGCACCACCTCATAGCAAAAGAAAACATTGGAAAAGAGCTGAGATTGGACAGAACTGAAGACCCAGTTAATGACCCACCATTCCATTTTAAAACGTCTCTACTTGACTTCACTCACATAAAAGGAGCAGGCTCTTTTGGCCATATGCACCATTCGCCATTTCCCAGGTACCTGTTTATTAACAATGGGCTTGATTGAGAACTTTGTTATGTTTCATATATTCAGTAAAGCTGTTAGCCACCTGCTAGGTTTTCATTTTATGGGTCAGCCCTTTTACAATAAATGTCTTCCTGTGGGATGTTTCATTTCACGCTATTAATCTGACCTTTTTGCAAGTTTTTTTAGAGGGCAGTCTTCTTTTTAACCAATTCTAATCTCACATTGCATTTCTTGGATGACTTTATTTATTGATCCAGGTAGTTCTGCACTACAGTGAAACTAAGCCAATCTTCAGGGAAAGGTGCAACGTGCAAAGAACAAGTCACCCCTCAAGCTGATGTGCTATCAAGTTTCTGTCCAGACCATTTATCGGATCCAGTGTGAGTAAAGTCATCAATCTTAAATCAATATGTGTCTGAGAAAACATGGGACAGTGATTTAAATAGCTAGGCTGTATGGCAGGCTTCCAGAGCAAAACCCCCTGTCACTCAGATCATAATTCAGCTCCATCTCTGGCATCAATCAAGAGGTAAGCCTTTTGTATTGCCTTCTTTATTTGACTGCTTAAAGGGTAAGGAAAGCCTGATTCTCTTTGGATGCCAATATGTTAGACACCACACTGGTGCTTTTTTTTTTTTTTTAAGATTTTCTTTATTGTGGTTTTCAAAAAGAAACAATTTGTTTAAAAGAAGAAGAAGGAATAGAAGACAGGAGAGGGTTGGGGCTGCGAACAATGCCCCTGGGGGTTAAGGGAAAGGTATGAAGAGGGGGGGGGTGGGGGGGGTTGGTGGGCTTCCTTAAGTGTCCTGTGTTTTTTGTACTTATTCGTGTTCGTACCATAGTCCGTTAAAATGTTCCCAAATAAAGAGCGTTGTGTTTCATGTCTCCAGTCTCATGTCTTCCCATTACATCCTTGCTGTAACTATATCCGTTCCATTTGGTGTGACTGTTTAATGTTTCCTTTTATTGTGTCCTGCTTGGGGAATGTATCAGCTCTGATGGCAGGTGGGCGTCTGCCAGCCATTTATCCCATATCATGCTGAATTTATCTGGGCATCCTCTGGCCAGGTATGTTAGCTTTTGGCTGGGGAGAGTGTCGTTGACCAGCTTTTTCCAGAAACTCAGAGTGGGAGGTGCCGTTGCTTTCCAGGTCATTAGAATGGCCTTTTTGGCAAAATGCAGGAGAAGGCACAGTTCCTTGTATTTATTAAGTGACAGTCCTTCTGTACATCCGGGCAAACACAGGGTGGAGGAATGAACGTTTGGGAGTCCCAGGGTTGTGGCGCAGTACCCTGGTGCTCTTTAAAGGGACAGTATACAACCATTTTTAGCGTGAGCTCAATGTACTGAACATACTATTGTTCAATTAAAGAAATATCTCTCACTTCCTGATCCCACAGAACTTGAGTGGAGCTGATAAAAATAATTACCTGTCCACGAGAAGCTCCTAATAATGAGCTGCTTAAAGGTTGCTGCATAGAGGAGGGAGAGGTTTGTTTGTTTAAAGGTAGATTTGGGGGGCTAAGTTTAGTGAAAAGAGACAGACTTTCAAATTAGTGCCTTATAATGGCACTAAATGGCACTAAATAACGCAAACAGCATCGCGTCTAAATTAATGCAAGTATGCTTTTAGTGAATCGTGCGTTAAGACACGAAACATTAGACGCGATAACATTTTTAACGCATGCTATAAATAGCGCCCGTTTTAACGCACCTTAGTGAATCAGCCCTTATGGCTAGGCCCATTCGACCATTTTGGAATGTACCATGTTTGGTCTTATATAGTTTGCATTAGTCTTAGTGGCATTGTAGATGGTCGCTTTTGATTAATTCATACATCAAAATGGGGAATATCTGTAAAAATTCCAATTTGCTCAAATGCTCAGGTTAATATTAACTCTTAAGGGTCTGGGGTTTTCTTCATTCTGATTATGACATCTACAGACCTCCAGGGCCATTTTACGGTTATGGAAAACATATTTGCTGTGGGGCCTCAGCAGCACAGGGCAAAAAATAATGTATTTAGATATTTTCAGTAGTTAATTAAAGCTGTATAATGTGCGGCCCCCGAAATGTTGCTGAAGTTTGTGGTGGGGAAGATAATGTTTGTAGTTCAACAAATAAAGGGTAGAACATGCACCATTTATGTAACTACACTTCTCTGTAGATGGGAGCTGCTACCTTTGCACCCTTCTCCAGCCCTACCTTCCCACAAAACAATCATTTCCATTACAGTTTCTAAACTACATCAGTACCAACAACTGACTGAACAGAAAGATTCTGCCACCATTCAAATCCTTTGGCTATTAACCAAACCGACATATTAACACGTATTCTCCAGTACTGCAGAACAACTCACACAGGAAAATAAAGCATCCCATTAGCAGCACTTAAAGCTAAATGTATTTTTGGCCGAGAAACAAATAAATGATGGATCGCTGTGTTATTTCACAGTGTGGGAAAGCAGAGCACAGCTACTGTCCTGTCTGACCAAGTCTGCACACTATTCATAAGAGCAATGCCAGTGATACCTGCAATACCAATACACAGAGATGTGCTCCCTGATTGTGTAGTTGGCCCTGTACACTATTAGCCTTATATGTGTGATTTCATGATTGTCAGCTCATTCTCCCTAAATGCTGTCTGTTATAGCACCTTTGTACGGAGGAAAAGCATTGGGAGAATATTAGTCGCTGCCTGTCTGGATTTAACCTAGACAGCCTGGTTTTCAGAAGGGTTAAATATGCCTGCCCGGTACAGGAAAGTACTCTGAACAGGACTCTCCATGATCAGGGGTGCAACTACCAGGGGTGCGGGGGTGCGACTGCACCCGGGCCTGCACCACCTCTGGGCCCCCCAGAGACGAAGAAATGCCTGCTGGGGAAGATGAAATGTGCACTACCTGTAAAAAAAATTGCGTCTGGAGGGGGTGGGGGTGCCTGGTTGTAAAGCCCGAAGCTGGGCCCAGACAGGCTTTGTTACGTTACTGTTCATAATTGATGCAGTAACTGGCCAATAGCTGATTGCCATGTCATAGCTCCAACACCAGCCCTGATGTCACTTGTTCTACCGTGTGATGTCACCATCCTGTCCCATGACTTTAACACCTGCATTCCTGCGCAGCCTGAAGATAGTAACCCTAGAAAATATAAGATGAGGGTGGATATTCACAGATCATCATCATCATCATCATTTATTGATATACCTCCAGCAAGTGATTATTAAAGCAGGGCTTTACATTCATTTATGACAATAATTTAACAAACAAGGGTTACAAAGTAAAAAATAGGATCAAATATGCTTACTTTGAAGACCTTACAATCTAAAGGTAATAAATTGTACTAAACCATTAGGAACATTAATAATAATATTGGGAAAATATATAATATACATATAATATGTAAGAATTCATGTATATCAGAAAATATTCCAATATTCAGCAAAAGTGTATGGAATATAAGTATAATCTTTGTATTTCTGGGGGGCTCCCCCCCATACAACCAGTATGCTCTGCCAGACTTTTCCATGAAAAAGTCTGGGAATGTGCTTAAGCAGCAAACAGCAAGTTTGTTTTGAAGTTTTGGTCCATGCTGCTAGATCACTTGGCCAATTATTGTTCCACAAAGAGGGTACCATTGTGTGACCATGCATAGTCTTTGTTTTTAATTTTCTTATACTATTTGAATTATTGGCCTTCCTCTTCTGTCTCCTTTCGTGTTTCAAATAGGGGTCATTGTCCACAGCACCCAAAAAAACTGTTAGGCATAGGCACTGGGCACAAGCCCCACAATCTGTCTTTTACTGTATATACCCAGATATGCCACACTTGTATACCCCCTATTTAATGATAACACTAGATTACCTGCATGATATTATCAGGCCTATTAGGCTTCACCAATAGGCTATATTTCTTTATATAATATTTTAATTATAAGGCTATAATTATTGTTAAGGCTTATGAACATAAAGTACCAGCACAACAGGAATAGAAAGCTGTTTATGATAAAGCAACACCCTAATTGCTTGGAGGAAAGAAGGGAATATTTAGACATAGGACATCTAATGTTAACTTGTAATAAGATGAGATGATATGGGAGGGCAGGCTATTCTTGTGTTGGAGATTATTCAGGATTGGCCTTTGGGGTGTACAAAGTAATAATGTTAGCGTGCCGGGACCAAATGGCATCATTGCAAGTCCCTTGAATCTCGTCTAACTGGGGCACTTAACCTCAGTAGCAATTCGCCTTCCCGCTGGGGCCTGCACATACTGTAACTAATCATTTCCCATTTATGATCTTGGTTCATTAAAAAGTTTCCTTGCTACCTGCAGAATCACTTACATTGATTGCCATACTCCTCAGTGAGACTTGCGAGTATCGGTTGCTCTGCAGGAGATTCAGGTTTCTTCCAATATTCCTAAATCTCACTGCAGTGGAATATGAAAGCTCCTAATGTGAGTAATTCTGTGGGCAGGGAGGAAATATTTTAATCAACCAAGTTGCACAGGGATCCTATAATGGGGAATATTAGTTACAGTGTGGGCAGGCATGAGGTCTAGGGGAAAGTATGCAAAGGAAAGAAAGAAGCTGGGCAAATATATATCAGAAAGATATGGGAAGAGCAAAAGGCAAGGATCTTGGAGGGTAAATGGAAGTGCAGTGAGTTGGAGGGGGCCATACAAGGCAAGAGCAAAAGTGAAGAGAAGAATAAGCATTGGAACAGGGAGGAACAAACAAGAGTGGAAGACAAGGGGACGCCATAGCAAAAGGAAAGATAAAAAAGAGAATATATTGTGGGCAAAGCGACCACCCTGCAGAAGAAGGGTCCATGTCTAGAGCCAGTTAATATCTACCCTTATTTCAGTAATGGTAGATATATTTCTATAGTTTGTGGCACTGTAATGCCAATGCAAATTCTCTCACTTCCTTTTCCCCCTATCATGCTCAATATGATATTCCCACTATAGCATATAGGGGTGTGTTGCCTGCCACTGCCATGAAGAGAAAAACAGTGGTATGCAAAACACCCCTTTCCATCAGTCATCCCTCCAAATAAGAGTTAATGGAAAGCACCCAGTCTGGCAAAAAGGGCCTACCAGAAAAACACTGATGAGAGGACTATATTTCCTTCTAGTCTCACTTTCCTTTTTTATTCTCATACCCATCTATGTAATAAAATGCACTATGTTTGCACAGGAGCAGTAACCCATAGCAACCAACAAGAAGTTTTCTTTGAAACAGGTGGCCAGTGAATGCTACTTGCTGAGGTGGATGCTATAGGTTACTGCACCTGGTCAAACTATGTGCCTTTTATTACATAACCCCTATAGTTTATTCTCTATTAATCTGATCTACCTTTGACTCCATTTGCCCTTTTTGTTTTCATACAGAAATGGGGGGTGGCCATGGTACAGGCAAACAAATTATGGGTGGCACGAGGGTCCAATGACACATGTACAATGGTGAGCCAGGCTATCATAGCAGGGGACCCTTGACACTATGGTCCACCTTTCAGTGCTCATTTTACATCCAATATGGCCAGGCCTGGCATATAATAGTATTAGGACTGATGATATATAATATGTGAATAATTTGTGTAGCCCACTTTAGAGAATGTGCTGCTACCTGCTAAGATCTTGTGGCGCTTACAGGGATCCTGAGCCCCGCTTACTTTGGGGAACAGCTATTTCTTTATACTTTGGCGTGCCTCCACCCAGGATAGGGATAGAATGAACTATAACTCCCCTCCTGAGATCTTAATATAGTACTCCTTCTTGGGGACTCCCAGCACTCCTAGTACCTTGCCCCCTCACTGGGGTATATCCTTACCAGGTAGTGTAGATCCTCCAGGAGTAATACACACACACTCTGAAGTATGCTGAACCAAGTGTTGTGTTTATTTGAAGAGTGGCAGACAGCTTTTGCATACAGGAGACACAGGATATATCAGGATACCTTCTCTATCCCTCAGGAGTCCCTCTCTCCCCTTTGGGGTTCCCTCCGGTACTCACGCCGGAATACCCTCTCTAGGGCTATCCCCGGTACTCCCGACGAGCGGACACCCCCTGGAGACCTCACTCCGGAAATGTCAACCGGCTATCCCCCGGATTAGGCAAACTCCTATTCCTGCTTCTTTTAGTCCCTGACTCCAGCTATTAGTGCTGGGAGATCTTAATCTCGGTATCTCCTGGTGGGGCCAAGCTGCCCAGTTAAATACCCTGCCCTAGAGCGGCCTATGACTGATATCTTCCTCTCTAAACCCAGCCTGTCACTATCCTCTAGCCAGAGGGGTCCCAGGCAGGAAGACCTGGCTGCACAAGGCTGCACAGCCTTATATATTGTGTGCACCACCCTGTGGCCAAAACCCTGAACTGCAGGGATACTCCCTTTCTTAACACAAAAACAACTAGGACCACCCTTAGGTGTCCAATTCCCTAAGGCCACCCTCTAGTGCCTGTCAAAGGAGAACCCATCCTAGGGGCCCAATTTTTGGAGATCCCTACATTTGTAATAATTAAAATTAGCAACTGGGAAAAAAGGAGTCTTTTTCTTTGAGGATAGGGCACCCCTGAGCCCATAAATCCTTTATGAAAGTAACTGAACCTCCTAACCCCCTCCCCCAGCTGGTACCATCGCCCTCTCACAGTGATTGGAAACATATTACTAGCCATAAGGTATTAAGGGGAGCTTCAGCAATTGCTGGGCTCTTGGATAACACTATCACTCTTATACCAAGGGTGAATAAGGTGCTATTATGTGACACTGTTTGTTGTTTGTTATTTATTGTATTTATTGGGTATTTTCAGTCAAAAGCACACACTGGGGCATATCTGAGCAGAGGTCCACCTGTCAGCGCTACAAGTGCTCCAGGCACAGTGTTTCCTATAGATTAATATGGGAATCACTTTCAGACAGGGAGGGGCACATGATGAAAACCATAGAAAAAGCAATCAGTATTAAGACAAACAAATCTTCCATAATTAGTAATGTTGTAACGTAGATGTGAATAGTGAATGCTGAAGTATCATAAGTGCAGCAGGATTGTGTTGTCTCCCACTACAAACCCTCAGCTCTGATTTGATATGCTCACTCACATATAAATGGGAAATCTCTAGGGGGCCTTTGCTCCTCAGCGCTGCATGGGTCTCCCACTAAGAGATACGGGGGAAAGATAGAGAAAAGGGAGATATTGGTTCCAGAAGGGATTAACTGGAAAGGAGAAGTGTGACTAAATATCTTTTTCTCCTCCAGTTCCGACTCAAGGAGGCAAGAGCTGGTGTAAAATCAAATTATTCTTCAGCTACATTGTTTTTGCAGTTTATTAAAATATTGTTGTTGTTTTTTTTAACTTAAAGGGGAACTGTGGCTTCTAAACCAACATTTGTTAAAGAGTCCAACACAAAACAGAAACCCCTAATATACCTATCGCTGTAATCTGTTCCTTTAAAATTATGAATAAATAAAATTTTTATATGCTGAAATCCAGCAGCAAAACAGTTCTTCTTATTCTGCATTATTTGAAATCCTGGCAGGGGAGGAGGGACTAAAACACTGATGTTACACAACTTCTCCACAGCTTACAGACAGCATGCAGGAACTACATAACCCACAACGCATTGCTCTGTGATGTCAGTCTCTTTATTGTGCAGGGAATTGTGGGATTTGGAGGATGCAGGCTCAGGATATTCTCAAAGTAGTCAGCCAGATCAGCAGAAGAACAGGGGGCCAGGCTTAGGTAACTGTTCTGTAATCCCTTTTTGGCTGTAATTAGACAAACCACGACTATGGATAGAGCATGGGGTACATTGGGACTCTCTTGCTAAGGAATGGGCCTTCGCTATGTGGAAGGAAATAGCTGGATGATGATGTTGTTGTACTACAACTTCCACCGCCACTGTGTAGTGTGTTAACTCAGATTAAAGTAAAATGGATGCCAGGAGCTCTTGCAATCAAACTGTTAACTCTTTATTGTCCAAGACAGGTGTTATAAGTACAGGGATGAATCAATACTCACATAGACAAGCAGATATAGCAGAACCCACTGAGGATAACAAAGGAGGATGCCACTGGTTTATCCCACCTCTTGGTAGAGTCTGGGCAGGGTAAAGCACCTGTCAGCTTGGCACCACTTTGGAAGGCAGTCTGAATAGTTATCCCAATCCTCAGGTTGATAATCTTTAACTCTTGTGGGTCCTACAGCTGGGCAGAGATCAGGGTTATACTAACCTGTATCCTGTCACTTATCCATGGCCATAAGCTAAGGCAACATTGCCGGATGGAAGGACTACTTCCAGCTGTCTTCTAGTTGGGGCCTGGGCTGCCCTTGCTATCTACATCTAACTAACTCACTCTCCTAGAGAGTGCTATAACAGTTTCTGCTATGCTTTCTGGTCCTCATTCACGGGGCCCTGTCCCCGACTTCTCCAGAGTGGATATTAAGCTCTGGGGTAATTGCTTGGCTGTACTGGGGGCTATTTCTGCACCCAGGCTCAGTGGAGCTGTTCTTGGGTAACAGAAAGGCAGCCAAAGAGGAAGCCACACCTCCTTTCTAGACACTATATGAGGGGTGGGGACAACCATATGGGCCAATAAAGTATGAGGTATAACTGTAAATTGTTACAAAGGCTTCTGCCCAGTAACAAGGAAATGTGTGAAGAAGTAGGGAAGTAACACCATAGGGCAGTTTAACCCTATGGGTCCCTGCAGTTCCAAACCATATTATTAAATCAAGAATCATGAAAAGGCTGCATATTCTTTAATAGATGTATATTGCAAACTTTCTTGAAAAAAGCTTAAGTTGTGTTTCGGTGGAGTTTCCCTTTAAACAATAGACAATATAGACCAATTAAATGGCAAAACGTGCATAGCAAAGCAGCTGCCATTCCACAAATATCAGCATGTTGGTTGCAGGGGGGGTTAGCGCTTTTTACTGATCGATCACTAATGTTATAGTCTTGCCTAGGTGATGAACGTGTTGGTCACAGTGAGGAAAAAGAATGGCTGGGTGCTGGGAAAGAGGGCTCCCAATCTGGCAGCAATGCCATAAAGCAGTTACTGGCAGCTGAGAGGGTCATTTGAGCAACATGGTCCCAATTATCTGAATTCTGCATCTGATTTCCATGACTCCCTCAGCTAACGGCTGGTTCAATTAGGAACAGTACAGGCCACCGCAGGTAATCATTCTGCAAAATGATTCCTTTTCTGAATGAAGGGCGTGAAATCAGAGGTGTAACCAAGTGCCTCAGTGAATCAGGAGTGCTCACTGGATGTAAAGGTTATTGCAAGTTAATAGTTGCTTGGAGGCAAACGAAAAAATATTGATTCATGTATAGAAAGAGAGTGTGACGAGTGTGATAATAACTGCTCTGTCCTCTCTGCCTATAAGAAATCTATTAGCGCTCATACTTCACTGCCATGTCTATGTCTACTTACGGAAAAAGTGAAAAACCGTAAAAGACATGCATGTAAAATTGCTCAGAGCACTTTTTGATTTTTTCAATTAATTTTTTTTGTATTGGCAAGCTATTAAGCTGTTTTGAAACTGCTAATATAATGAATTTTGTGACAACATCTCCACCTGCTGGTCAGCTCCTATTACTGTACAGCCAGAGAGAAATAAGTTTAAAAGGAAAACGCAGAAATGTTCTGATTTTGCTTTGCTTTAGACTTTTCTCATGTCTTTTTTGAGCAAAGCAACATCAGAAGAGTTCTCTGTTTTCCTTCTAAAATGTTCTCCCCAAAAGGTATTAATTAACTCATTAATTTACATTAGTTTGTTTCAGTATTCAAGATTAGCAGTTTTTACACTCTTAATATAATGAATTTGAAACCACATCGCCACCTGCTGTTGGATTCTTTTGACTTGCCAGAGTTGGCAGAACGTTAGGTTGGTAAGCAGGGGAAAGTTTATTGAGGTTACTCTTCTTAGAAGTGACAAGAGAAACATCAGATGGCTCTTTCCTGCTCAGTAACTTCACTTCCTGAGCAGAGCACAACTGATAAAAAGAGTCACAAAATGTAATAATATTAAGAATGAATGCCTTGTTAAAAATGTAATCAACCAAGTATGGGCGCTTATATTGTATATAACTTTGTTATAGAAGAAGGAAAGGCATTTTGGCATTTTATTGCCAAAAGATTTGCCACAATAGTGCAAGCTAGAACGCTATATTTAATCTACAGAAAGCTTTACCATACCTGAGTAAACAGCCCTAGAAGATCCCTCTGTTTGTTTAAGATAGCAGCTGCCACCTTAGCTTGGTCTCAGTAGGTGAAGGAAAGTGGAGGGTAGAGAGAGGAGAAAACTGAGCAGATGCCTGCCATGCTCTTAAGGATTTTTCTGAGAGCAGGAAGTCTGACACAGGAGAACATGTGTACACAAATAAAGACAGGAAATCCTGTGTTTCTTTTGATAGAGGACTCAGTGCAGCATTTCTGTGAGTGCTTATGGCTGTATTTACACAGATCTTTCTGATAAAGCTTACTAAGTTTTTACCTTTCCTTCGCCTTTAAGTGCATGCTTAATTGTGTGACACTTGACATGACTGTAGGCACAGTGCGTGTGTGTACACAGGTGCATTCTTCTTGCGTTCCCCTGTGGTGGATCTTTAATGCTTCTAATGCCACCTGGCTTATATTTTACCAGCCTAGCCAGACAAACAACTAAGGCCAAGGCCGGTATTGCAAATTTACCAGAAATGTAGTTGCAGTTAAATTTGTAATACCCATAAGATGAGCCCCTGGGCCACCCTTACCAACCCCCCCCCCCCCCCATCCACCCCAAACTTACCTTTGTTTTCTTCCCATATTGCTCTATAACCAGCCTTATTTTACTGGCAGCCCTAGGTAGCAACCCTACATGCATCCCAGCTCAGGGGAACCCAGGAAGAAACGCATCCCTGTATTTCCTACCTGATCATTCTCACAGTGCCGTAGAAAAGCGATGAATGTAGGTGGAAGGCAACTTGATGCATTTCCCCTGCATCTGGTTCTTTCCCGCGGCACTGTGAGTACAGGGTGATTGGAAAGGAGATGCTGCATTTACTCCTGTGTTCCTTCCCTAGCACCAAGACACACGGGGCGATTAGTCACTGCAACTTTTAAACTCAGCTAATCGCTACCATAGGTTAATATAGGAGTTGATGCAACAAATCGTGTGCCATAAAAAAGTTGCAGCAACTAATCGACCCATGTGTCTTCACCCTTAGACCTCATGAAAACTCCCCCGCAAGGGAAACGCAGGGCAGAACACGGTTGTATAAGAGCCCCAACGCAGTATTTTGTTACCTCAGAAATGGCAACACAAAAAAAGTTTCCTAAACCCTCTTTAGAATTCTCTGCAGGTTTCCTTCCTCCTTGTGTGACTTTTTTCCCTCTTTTTTTGAATTTATAATTAATTCTTTGGCAGTGTTGACATAGCAACAGAAGGATAGGAACGGCCGACTATTAATTCGTCTGATGAAGAGAGAAATAGCATTGAAAGTATTAAAAGCTTTAACCCCTTCATTGCAAGACTATGTATGTATCATAAAGCCAGACGTTTGTTTGAGTGCTCTCCTGGGAAGGCATGTGTTCATTTGTATTAGCCTCTGTGGCCATCTAGTGGGGAGCTAATGAACTGCTCTAACTTGCAGTATTCCTACAAGGCCACAGTCATATGAAGGAATATGCTTGTGGCATCAGCTCCAGCTTAGAAAAAAATTACTAGTCCCTATAGTAAGAAGCAATTTCACATAAAAGGGATCATGGACACCACCCTAAACAGTGCAAAGACCTACCTTTAGTAAATGGACACAGTTCACTATTGGACATTCCAGGTCAATAACTGGTGTTTTATCATGATATTCTACTGGTCAAAGCTAATTATATATAGTTTTTTTAGAACTATATAATGGGGTGGGATAGAAAGGGTTTACATTTTTATGTCCAATGTGTATACAACAGCACAAAGCTGTCACAGACCCTGTGCAATGGCACCTACAGTCTTGGTCTGTTCAATGCCCTCACCCAGAAAGTCAGGGCCCTATTTATATATTGCCACCCAAAAGCCCATGCTTGGGGGTGGCCCTCAGGTGTCTGTATATTTAAACAATACCCCCAGCTGAGAGGCAGAGGAGGTACCCTTCTCTTCGGGGGGAACTGTTTTGCACAAGTAGTGATGCGGTAATGGCAGACTCTGTTAACAACTTTAAGAGGGGCCTGGCTGGGTTCTTGAACAAGCATAGTATTCAAGGCTATTGTGATACTAATATCTACAGTTAGTATTAGTGGTTGTATATATAGTTTATGTATGTGAGTGTATAGATTGGTAAGTATAGGTTGTGTGCTGGGTTTGCTTGGAAGGGTTGAACTTGATGTAACTATGTGTTCCAGTGCCTAGGGAAGCTCTGGACTAAAATGCATCCCTGCAGTCTTAGCTGTTCTTACTCTTTTCTCACTAAGGTCTTGTGTCTCGTCTCTCATAGTCAGCACTAATGTAAGGCCTAATCGTATTGAAACTAAAATAATAATTAGGCTCTGCGGCACCCGCAGACATTACTGTTATAGACTAAGAACAACTGAAATATTCCGACACATTAATTGTAGATGTATCAGTAGCTGCTGCCATGAATTCATTACAATAGTTGTTCATGTCTCAGTGAAAGAGCTTAATTAGTATAAGGTTGTAACCCACACTTGGGTATTTATGTATAAATGAAGCCCAGCACAACGTGTGCCAGCTGCCCAATAACTGCAACAATGGATTCTCTTGTTAATATGGTTCATAAGTTTATGCCCCCACATGTCATTAAAGGCCAACTATACCCCCAGAATGAATACATTTTTATGAACATTGTTTATTTAGATGAAGCAGGGTTTTACACATGAGCTTGTTTATGAAATATATTTTTATAGAGACCTACATTGTTTGATGGTATAGTTAAAAGGTCATTTTAGCTTATATTCTAAGCACTACTGGTTCCTGCTGTTGAAGTGATTTACAGACCTGAATGAGAACTGGCTTTAAAAGTTTGAACTAGAGAATAGAAAAGGGTTAAATAACTGCTGATTTCAGTTGAAATCATATTTACAACAAAGATTTTTCATTTGAACCTTTTTGTTTCTATTATTTAAGATATTAGCAGATGCTAATAAAATACATTTGAAACAACAGCGTTGCCTGCTGTTCGTTTCTATTGACTTTCTACAGTTGACTGAAAATTAATTTAGTCATAAAAAAGAAAAGCCTTGTGATGTAGTTCTGCTTAGAAGTGACCGGAGAAGCATTGGATAAGTCTTCTCTACTCAACTTAATTCTCTAAACAGAGCAACATTACAAGACTACAAGGATTTCAAGATTTCTTTCTCAGAAAATTCATTTTCAGACGACTGTAGCCAGCATAACAGTCAAGGTTGCTTGGGTATGTTCAAAGTCGTACTGGAATGTCACAGATTGGGCATCTCTGAGCTATATTAATTGGGGTCTCCCTGCAATGCCCCCCCCCCCCCCAATTTATAACTCTGGCCCTAAAGCTAGGGTCCCTCATAGCAGATGTGGCAGCTCAGGGTAATTGCAAATTAGGATCATTATGTATCATAAAAGTGACAAAGGAACAAAACCTCTTAATGGAAAGAGGATTTTAATGTCGGTCCCACATTCTTCTTATTGCAGAAGGCAAAAGGTTGCTGTCGCTCTGGGTTCAGTGCATTTACAGTGGAAGGCAGGTGCTTCCCATACTGAAAAGCTCTGGCAGCTGCCTTTGGATGGATCTCATGGAGGCACATATAGATAATCAGCGTCTGATTCAAAGAAGTGACACTGGCACAGGGCCCCCCTTCTCCAACATTTGCCTTCTCTTCAGAACATTCATATATCAGATTTCTGCATAGATTTCATTGCTGGGAAGAGCTTTCTTTATTCCCTCTCTAAACCAATATGGCTATTCATTCACTGGTGCAACAGTTTTTTTCTATTGGTGCTCCTGGGCCCTTAAATAATAGTCTAGTATGGCTTGTATTAATTGGCTTCTGGTTGGAAGATGGTCCTCCTATCAGAAATACATTTTACTTACTGTTTGAAAGCACCTAGTTTTGCTGTATGTGCCAGGGTTATTGCTCCGGTGAATATCTATATTAGTAAATAAGCCTTTGCATATCCTTTAAGGCCTTTGACTGCAATGCAATAAAGCAGTTATAAATGTATGTGTCACTTGGTATATAGGCACAACAACCTACACAGCTACAGTATAAAGGTTGGGTACTTTTCATATGCACTGGTTCTTTAATAAAGGGGGGATTTCTCTCTATATCAGTCACTGCCGTGGTTCGATATTAAACGATGCTTCATCTAATTAAAATTAGGTACTTTGGGGCATTCTTCATTAGCAAGTTATTCCATTGGAAACATCTGCTGTTGTGGCTGCAGCATGTTTACTAGCCGGCAACACTGCTTCCGTGCTTCTGCTGCACAGCTATTGTTTCAATTAGCTGCAAATGGATTACAGCATGAGAAATGATGATACCCCTCTAAAGGGTAAGGCTGCCGCCTTTTTTCACTATTATACCAGCCTTTGGGTTGGGGAAGCAGGCAGGGATCTCCCATGGGGCAGGGAAATGGGAGGAGTGGATGGGGGAAATGGGTGGAGTAGGCAGGCACTTCTGGGCTGCTGGGCCATTGGCATGGCTCCATATGTGGTGAAATAATGCAGAGAGACCTAAATAGCAATAGTCACTCACCCAAACATTCGAAAACCAGTCTTTTAGCAATTATGGGCTGCACCTAGTTAGTAGATAGGTGCATATTTATATTTTCCTTTCTATAACACCAACATTTTCCCCAGCACTTTCCAGAGATTGTTCAGCATTTACATTCATCTGTTCCCCATCTGGGCTTCCACCCTAGGCCCCTGCTCCACACTGGGGTCTTTTATTGATCAGAAGCCAATTAAACTGCCTGTATGTATTGCAGAATCACATGAAAGCATTTTGTGTGAGGAGACTAGATAGCAACAATAGTTTCTAACAACTATTATTGGAGAAGCTATACTGTTCTTGTGTTCATCTGCAAATAAACCCCAAGTTTGTTCTCCTCTGGTTCGGCAACTACAAGTCCCCTCTGTTCTGTGATGGTGGTGCATACCCAAACGGGTTAATCTGGCCAACTACAAGTAAAAGTTATTGCGCACCATGTTACAACCAAGGAGAACATATAAACTCCATTCCAATAGTGTCCTGCTCAGCAGAAAAGTGTGACTGATGTTTATCAGAGCACAGGTCACATGGTTGTGGAACCCTGGGAAATGAAGAATATGGCTAGCCCCATGTGAAATTTTAATATTAAATATTAAAAAACTTGCTTGAGTTTTTAAAAAACAGATTTCAATTTCACTACTTCTTACAGTTACATTAAATTGCCAGAGTTTTGTCTCGTGTCTCTGTGGCTAACACTGCGAAAGCTGAATGTGAGTTTGATTACATTATAATTAGCAAATTTTTTTAAAACATTAATCCAATTACCTAAACACTGCAATTACAGCCCATTCAGATGGATGTTTTCCAGCGGCAGTGGAAGGCGAGATCAGCGCAGCTGACTGACTTCATTCTCCTTCTTTTCTCCAATTTAGAATTTTAGATTTGAGCACATTTTAATAATGAAATGTTTTGTCAACACGATGATTAGAAATGAAGATTTTTGTAACGAGAAATAGATATAATCTTTGTAGGAAACATGCAAAAAAAACAAACACAGACAAACAATGTTATTTTTTTTTGCATTTTGCACATCTCCCTGCTTCTTGTAGCCTTAGGGGGGAGATTTATTAAAAAGTGAGATTAGAGCTCACTTCAGAAAAATTCACCAACTGTCTATTCATTCCTATGGGATAGAAAGTGGTGAGCTCTAATCTCACATTTTGATAAATCTATGCCTTAGAGTTCCTAGAATAGAGATTTAAAGAGCACATCCCCTGGAGCGTTCCCTATCTTGTGTCATTCATAACCTGCAAGATGGGGAACACCGGCAGACACAAGCCATTGTGAAGCCCTGTACATAGGGTTGCCACCTCACTGGTATTTATCCAGCCTAGCCGGTAAATCACCAGCAAAGGCCAGCACTGGTATTACAAATTTACTGGCATATACTTGCCGGTAACATTTTTAATACCCTATAAAAACTTCCCTTTATAATCACAGGCCCACCCATGCCCTGCCCATGTCCCACCCATGCCCTTCCCATGTCCCACCCATTTACCAGTCACACTTTCCTTGCCTGGTCCTCCCATTTCCCCACGCCTTACATCATAGCCCCACCTCCAAATGTGACACCCCAACTTTAAAGGCCAGTTTTATGGAGAAAAGGTGGCAATCCTACCTGAACATAATGACATTACTTAAAACCAATAGAGTTCCTTTTTTCCTTCTGATCCCCAGCGTGGTATCCATAGGTATCCATAAACCCATAGCCTATGAGTCTATATTAATTACTCTGGGCAAGTAGCCAGTAGCACCCTCACATGTTGGCCGAGCCCCAGAGTCATTTTGTTGTTTAACTGGGGTGTATGGGGAAGGGGACTCATAGGATTATGGGACAGAGACACCATAATGTCGGCAGTTATACACAGAGGGATCTGCATGCTGACTAGACATACCCAGGGGTGCTTTTTGTCATTTGCCGCATTGCAGGAGCACCCCTGTAAACAACTTTTTAAATTGACAAAAAAGCCTTACACATGCATCTCTTAATGCAATCTGTAGACATGCTCAATCGGAAAAGGTTATATAGATGAATTAGAGTAATAAACAGGCTCAGTTCGGTTTCTACTAAAGCATTCAGCAAATTTATTAAATTACACGTAAAGAAATCCAATAACATAGCAAATATAAATAAACAAGCGTCTCTTCTAGACTCTGTACATGAAACAGACTACCTGTATTGGTAAGACGTGGCTCCGAGATTCCCAACGGCCAAAGTTAGACATGAACATTAAACATAAACACCATGTTAAGTTGCAGAACTACAGGGTATGATGGTAGTCTTCTCGCATGAACTCAAAGACACCAGAACAGGGCAGCTGTGTGCTTATACTCACATATGCGTCTACCGGTAACTGTAATAACAGGAACTAATGTAGCCGAGGTCTAGAAACCTACAGAAATATTAGCTTTCATAGAGCAGATGAATAAATACTGCCGGCTGATTGGCTGATATAAGTTCCAGGACTATAGCAAATGTTGCACCTGTTATTACATTACCCCAATGTATTGGAAGGTACATTACAGGTTGTACATTAAATGCTCAACTGTGCAGGACCCATTAGACCTACCTTTTACATTATAGAGCTATATATTAGGATGAAACAGGAGCTACTTCAGTTTGTACATTTCTTTTCATTTTTAATTGTAACATCTTGAAGACATACACAGAATGACTATAATACAGGTGTCAGTGGACACATTGTACCGCATAACAGTAAGCATGTGTTTCCTAATATATATATTATGTGCCAGTATTTGGTTCCATTATGGGATGTATCTATGTATACTAATGATGTTTGGTAAGCATTCTCCTTATAAGCAGCCGGAATGAAAGATGAGGTATTCCTAAATGTAACCTAACCTCCAGCATGTAAACTCAATTGAAATAGAATACAGATTAAAGTGATACTACTTTAATTCTTGACTGCTTGGGCTCCTCTACCATCTTACACAATAGGGCTTGCTGATGCCCTAGGATATATTTATGTGTCCCAAGTTGTAAGATCCCCAAGTTTGGATATAGCTTTTAAGGGTTGCACAATGTAGAACCACATACATCTCCCTCTCTCTCTATTCACATTGAATACATTCAAGACTGTTTGTCTCTGCAAAGAGCTACTGTTTGGAAACACAGGAATTACGCTGTCTCCTTGATAAGAAATGTGTAGTATTGCTTTAAAACGCATACCGAAAAAAGAATATTTTTAATAACTCCAAACAAAATGGAACTAGGAAGTCTACCTGTTGTATATCAACTACAACTCCCAGAATCCCCTGTAACTTATGCTGGAACCTGTAATTAAACGAGAGCAGGCGGAAGATCCCTGGTGTGCAGAACTATGTGTAGATGGTATTTAAATATCTAAGGCATCTTTCAGGCCTCTATACAAGTGCCTGCAAGGTAGAAAAATACATATGAGTCATAACATATCATTAATTATTAACTGCTGTAGAAAAAAATAAATAAACTGTTCCTTTCTATAAATATAGTTACTTTCATGGTACACATAAAACACTCCTTATTAGAATCGAACAGCAGGTTCTACTCGTGCCATAGACTTTTCCCATTCACATCTTTAATTTCTCCTAATCAAGTGTGCAACAAAGGCCGGTGTTGGACTTCATACATAACAGCAGCAGCAAATGGCAATTCATGATTATTTATCATGTAAACTTTTACAAATGGCGGTTCTTTCTACAATGAATGGGCTGTTTCTGTTCAGTTTCTAAACTAAAATGTTTTCCCCAAAGATAATTCTAACAGAACCAACTGGGTGGAACATCACTCTGGCTCTCCATTGAAGCCCACTGCTGTTTAGCCATAGTGGAAAAGCGTTTGTACTATGTGGCCCCTCTGGGCCTTCGTAACCCTCTTCTACCAGGCAAAATGTAGAACTAGATATCTGTAGTAATGCAGCTAACTAGAATTTCCTCCGCATACCGCAGTTATCACCTAAATAAAAAAGATGAATGTGTGGAAGCTCGTTGGCAGCCCCTTTTTGTGCATTTCCCAGGAAGGCATATCAGCTGATGCAGTTTGGAGACCACACAATGCTAAGGAAGATGAAGGATGAAGGCTGCAGGAAGTCTATGTGCAGGAATGAGCATAACCGTCTCCCCCTCCATCACACAACCCTAGCGCTCTCCCGCTTCCCGGATTCTGCATGCCACCGCAGTGATCAAAGCAGCTCCCTTTCCACTGCCATCTTCTGACTGTAAAAATGTCACTTGGCATTTTGGGGATAGATCATTCACGGTCTGGTGCATGATGGAAGAAAAGCTGCACGAAAAAAAGAAAATTACATTTTAGTTTAATGTAAAAGGAGAAATAAATGTGGTATTTACTATTGCATTTCTAAAGAGAGTAAATATGGTATTTACTAATACTAAGGATATGTATTTGCATATGCATTTGTAACAGAAATAAACAAGGTATTTCTGTATAATAAGGATATATATTGCATTTCTAGGGGAAAGAAACATAGTATTTACTGTATAATAAGGAAATATATTGCATTTATGTCTTTATGACTGTTTATGACTGCTAGGTGATGTTTAAGGAGGGAATATATTGACTCCAGCTTAAAGGGAAATTATACACTTGGACAATGTAGTTCTCTATAAAAAAAAAATATTGCATAAAATAGTCCATATGTGAAACCCTGCTTTATAGAAATAAACTATTTTCATAAAACTGTTTTTTTTATCAGTATGTACCATTGGGTAATCCTCAATAGAAAATTGCCATTTTAAGTACTAAGGGCCACCCCCTGGGATCATATGATTCACAGTGCATGCAAACAAGCCAAGGCACACATACATGCTAGGCCCCATCAGCCAATTAATGGGGAAAGTCTTTGACTCACACACTACTTCCTGTTACAGTTATATCTGCATTATTTCCTGTCAGCTGATCTCTAAGGGAGCACACAGCCCATCACTAAATGGTGGCTCAATGATAAAGATGTAAAAGGGAAATATTGAAATATTTACTGATATATATTCCAGTTTGGTAAGATTCTTTAAAAGGTTACTTAATATGATAAAAACTGTTGTTGTTGGATAAGTATTCATTCTGGGGTATAATAAAATATTCAGCTGCCACCCTTTCATAGGTGTAATGCAAATATATAGAAGGAATATTTTTTGCACACAATAAGATATTGGATACTTGATTAATCATTAACAATTATAAAAGGTGGGAAATTGGGCTTTTTTATTATTAACTGCCAATAAAGGGTTCATTATATGAATGCCTTACATTCTCTCAGACACATATAACATTCAATGTGCCACATACTCAGTTCAGTCCAACACATTCTAACCATTCCACCCCTTACCATTCTATCCCACACTTCACATATTTTAGTCTCTACGATTCTATTTAAGAACTTATAGTGCAAGCTCCACTCCAATAAGAATGAAGTAAATTGCTAATAAACAGGTCAGCACTATATAAGGACAGCAATAACATATATGAACATGTTTTTATTTGCCTTAACATTCTATGGGATACATTGCTACAGTGTGTCATTAAGCCCCTCTTATCTCATATCTTACTGTGGGTGAAGTTTGTAGAGAGTCCCATCCACTCCAACTGTGACCTTTAGGGTCTCCAGGCCTCGATTCTCCCTGATCTTATCCACCACTGCTGCCACTCCAGCTCCACACAGCTGAGCAGCTCTCCTTGCCACTACTGTGCATACTTCTTTTACAATGATACTGTCATCACAGGTGCTGTTTAAACCAAGGTGCTGTAGGATGGAGCGGACCTGAAGCAGAGCCAGGCGATCACTGTGAGGAAGAAAATAGAATCATTTATTGATATCAGAAGCTAACCTAAAGTCATCTAGATTTTCTTCTGCTCCAGTTGAAATCCTATGCAAGTGCTGTTTTGGATTTCTTACCTCTCTATCTGTGATAAGAACTTTGTTTCAAAGATGCCCCTGGTCTTGAGCCTCTCTGAAATCTTCCCTCGGAAAAGCAGCCCCCGTTTGGTGAAATCTATCAGGATGTTTCTGACGATCTCCCCCAAGTACATGCCACTGATCATCTTCTCATACCTGCAGCCAGAAAGTTGTATTAATGTATGGCACATTATCAGCCTGGAGCTTGTCCAGGAAAAGGAATTAGGATAGATCCTTGACAGATCAGCTTGCACTTAATCTTGTTTTGAGAATGTTTTACATGTAAGCCGCATTTCTTCCCCATACCTCTGCTTTCCGGGATTGAGGGAGAGTTCATCCACAGCTCTGTCGAAAACTGTGCGAAACTCCTCCAGGCAGTCATTGTCCCCGAATGCTCCCCACTCCATATTAATGCACATTCTGCCCTCCTCCCCTTCAACCAGCTCCACGTTTCTCATCTCCTCCATGTAACAGGCATTGCTGCCAGTACCTGTATAGTAAGAGAAAATAAACATGGTCAGCTGTCAGTCTTGTGTGCTTACAGCAAGGGACATCAGTAAATATGCAGAGTTTATGGCACTGAGAGCATCAAAGTGGCCCCTCCATAGGTAGGGAGAATGCAGATAAAAACATAATGGCCTTTCTATTGCGTATTTTTATTGTGTATATTTTCAAAGATGTCCTCCTGCAGCCCTTTAATTGCATTTCAGGGGTCCCTTATTCTATGACTCCGGCTGAATCTCTTTCTATTTGCATTCTAAATTTGAAATGTCTCACTAGATTCTTTATATACATAGTTTACAGAGCATATATAGTTATGGGGCATATTAGCACCCATATTACTAAGTATATAAGCACCTGGATTACAGAGCATATTGTTGGCCATTCAAAAAAATATTAACATACAGATCTGATCTGACAGATCTGAACTCACATCTCTCACTGACAGTTTTCTGACAACTAAAGGGAGTTGTAGTTAGACAGCTAAAAGGGTCCGGTGTCATTCAAAAATGCTTTAAAAAGGGGGGTTTAGTGTATATTATTTACACTTCCAAGTGGCATGATTTCTCTTACCTACAATAAGCCCCATCTCACAGTTAGGGTCCTCGTAGCCACAGGTCATCATGGTGCCCACTGTGTCATTTACAACAGCTACTACATCCAGATCAAATTCCTGCCAAAAATAAATATGCAAAATAATTCAAACATTGCACATGTGAATCATTCTCTTTACTTAAGTCATTTTAATTTACATGATCCTACAGACAGGGGAATTACTCGAGAAAACAGAAATCCCTTCTTAATCAGCCCTCTGTACCTGTCTGCACTATGAATCTAACTTTGGCTCAAGGCCATGTGCATGCTCTGACCCTCTGGGCTCTCACTACCCATGCACAGCTGTAAGCTCAAGGGACTGGAAAGCCACAGATGGGGAGCTTTACGTTTAGTAACATAGGGTTGATATAGGCCTTTTAGCAACTGTACTGTTAATAAAAATTCATGCTTAGGAGGACATGTGTTGCTCAAAACAGAGCCTATTTTATGGGTGGATAACTAACAGAATGGAGGGATGTGATCTTTACCTCGTGCCTATGGATGGCTTCCTTCAACAGATTTACAACATCCTCTCCTTCACATCCAGTTGCCTTAAAGCCTTTTGTCCACTTGAGTAGAATTCCCTAAAGAAAGAAAAGGAGAGGAAGTCCAGTAAGTGTCTGTGTGCTACAGCAGATACAAGTTAAGGATATATGTTTATCAGTGTGTTTGCACCTGTTTTGTACACAGGGTTAAACTGTAGTGCATCATCATGCTGCCAATTTTGGCATGCTGTGTGAATTAGGTGCTTGTCCGCTGTGTCGGTGCACACCACTACCATATCCAACTTTGATTTTCCAGTGTCCAGTACTCATATGCTTTCTACATGCCAAGTGCAAAACTATGGATACTAAAATATCTAGTGATCTAATTGCACTATACAGACTCTGCCACAAGAGTGTGCTGATGCACCTTCCATATTGCCTGATAAATGCCATCACTCTTGCTCTTTAATGGGCAGATGTCTGTTGCCAAAAACATTATAAAGCATTAAACAATTACCTCATTCAAACTGTTTTGGTGGCAAGGAAAAGAAAAGGTGAATCCAAGGGGAAGGGAGACTCCTTTCATGCCCATGTACTCCAGAAAATCCGCAATACAATGAACAATGTGGTCAAACAGCTGCAAAGATAGAAAAGTTGTTAGCACATTCCAATATATAAATGAAAGCGACAAATAGAAAAAAACACACAATAAAATACATTTAGTTTACCCTACAGCTTTTTCCACAGGAAATATGTAAGGAAAGGGTGATAAAAATGGCTGTTATGCCCACCAGGAGGCATCCTATGCCCTGTGTCTTCTGTTCTATTTGCCTTTGGAACATCTGGTATTAAGTATCTGTGCACTAGAAACAGTTGCTGGTAATTCGTTATTTTGTCTGCTGGTATGTGTCTGGCCTGGAGGATAAAAATGATGCTTGATGCCATTTTAAAAGAGGAAGGTTGGTAACTGCTTCCAGAAAATAAGGAGACCATAGGCCAGACTCATTTATCTTACACCTTGTTTTTACCCCTGGGTATTGGTCAGAAGTATCTATCGTATAACAAGCAGAAAAAAGGTTTTGTGGTACTCAACTCACCTCTTCACCTGTTCCCACCATTGCATCCTGGGGAATTGTGTAGATTTTATTGTGCATTTCCACTCCTCGTCTCCCATTCCGAACACGAACAAGTAGTACACGGAAATTGGTGCCTCCAAGATCTAGTGCCAGGAAATCTCCCTTCTCTAAAACAGAAAGTTAGTGCTGTCATAACATGGTATTTCTAGCTTGATACTGGTCCAGTGGTTTCAAGTCATTTGCCCATAATATATTCAGATTATGATGCCCAACCCAGTAAAATGCCAATATTTGCTAAACTGTAATTTACAGTAATTCAATGACAGTCAATGGTTAGCCATACCGAACACATAGGGTATTCATATTCATATGGATATATAGGGTGAACACTCCTATGTATGGTCCTTATAACTGCCTGCATTTAACAAATAAAGGGTCAAACATTGGGCATTGCATCTATACACAAAAGGATCCCTATAAATTGTGTTTTGCCTCACCTGTGCCATCAGGGGTTGAGCGCACATATGTGGGCAACATTTTAACTGGAGCCTCTTCATGACTTTCCTTTTTCAGTCCTCTGTCCATCTCCTGCCTCATTATCTTCTTGACTTCCAGGAGCTGCTTTGTGCTAAGACTGAAGGCTTCCAGTGTCTTCTCCCGCTCATGCTGCTGGTCAGCCAGTCTGTAGGCTACAGCAGTCACCATAGCTGCACCTTTGCCACTTCCATCCTCTGACCGAATGAATCGAACATCACATTCTGGCACCAAGCGGCGGACAGTCTTCTGAAGACGTCTGGCAAAGCTGGAAGGAGAAAGGAATGAGATACAAGGTAACTGAGTTGATAAACTGATTTCACATTCTGCTGCTATGTCTGTGGCAAAGCTGAACCTTTCCAATACTGGATGCTTAATTCTGATGGTGAGCAGTCTCCAGACATTTTATTCGTATGATTTTGTCCTGTTGCTGTTTTCACTTACTGAGGATGGTTTTTGTAGACAGATCCATCAACTCCCACTGTAGATTTTAGCCTTTCCACACCCTTGTTTTCCCGGATTCTCCTTAGTACGGCACCGAGCGTGGCTGCACACAGATTGGCAGAACGGGTTGACACAATCTGACAAATGCGGTGTGTGGCAACAGAATCCTCATGTGAGGGCTCCAAGCCAAGCTTGGTAAGGATCTCATGTGCTTTCTTGATCCCTTCCTTGTCCCTAAGAAGGCAAATAGAATATAACACTGCATCCACTTGGTGATTTTACTATTACAGTATTTATCAAAAGACCTGCACTTGTAAATTAGACTTTAAAGAAAGAATAGTTTATACAGTATGAGCACAAGTGTGTATATTAATTCCCAGAAAGGGTGAGGTCCATAAAGCAGCATCCAAGGGAAAATAAGTTCCAGATGGGTGGATAAATCAGAGCCAATGTAAGTAAGAAGTTGGCAGTGCCATGAGAAGAGTTTCAGATTTTTTAACTAGAATTTCATAATTGCTTTAATTTTATTTTGTGCAAACTCATTTTCCAGGAAGCAGATTGACATTATTGGTATTGTGCAATTTAGACAGTGTGTCTCTGCAAAGGGTAGTGAAGCAACCCATACAGTACATAAATTAACGGAAGGGTGTCATCCCTCCCCAGTGTAACCTTTAAAACTTACTTCTCAATTTCTGAAACATATCGGGTTTCAAAGTGGCCACGGGTCAGGAGATCAGCTGTGATTCTGCCTTCGAACAACAAGTCTTCTTTGGCCATTTTTACAAGGATAAACCTGACCAGCTCCCCCATATACATTCCGCTGATCATCTTCTCAAACCTAGGATGACAGTTCAGCTGTTGGTCAGAGAGGACACTATCGTATTCCAGATATTCTAGCCTGCAAACATGTTCTGGTTATCTAAAAGCATTGTTTTGATGATAATGTTTCATCAGGACTCCAGTGAAAATGGCAGATGCCATGTTGGCATATTTGTTGAAATGGTATGGTATGGAATGAAGGGGTGTGTGTTAACTAGGGATGCACTGAATCCACTTTTTCCAGATCACTTAATCACATGATCTAAAGTCACTTTATTTTAAGAGTTTCAATTCAGATAGGCCAGGCACTTGGATCAGGCCAAATCCTGTGAAAACAGCTATTCTGGGATTCAGTGCATCCCTGGTGTTAACAGAGAAACCAAAATTTAAGTGAATTAAAGAAGAGCCAGGCAGCAGAACTATCTTTAGAATGCACGTTAGCTTGTGATTGGATACGCCTACATGCATGCTTAAAGAAAAAAGGAAAAAGGGGCTATCTAAGTAATACTACATATTACTACATAAATGAGTTTAACTGTATTCAATATGGTGCAATATGCTCACATGCTAGAATGATATCTAAAGCCAAATGACACTTGGCACAGTCAAGATGTATGAACTGTCACCCACACTGGTCCCTAGCTGATTATTATGCCTTTCCCACAGAAATTCCATTGCTAACATTACTTTGCTAAAAGGCACATCAGCAAGCTGGACAGCCTCCATGACTGTATCCCCAGCCAAACATTTCTCAACATTTACCCTTCTCTTTCTGTAACTTCAGTATAACTCAACTCCTGTAACTTGGACTGCATTATTACTGAGCTGCTGTAATTTAAATTCTCACAAGTGTGGGCAAGTGGTAAGAAGGTTGTTTTACAGGCAACGCCTGATGCACTTGTTCTTGTAAAGGCGCAACATGAAACAAGCTGCACTCCAGATATTGCAACAACAACTCTCAGTCCCCAGGTGGGAATTATAGTACAACAATATCCCAAAAGCACCAGATGCCTGCTTTAAAATTCCACAACTTGTACAATAGCAGAAGCATTCACATGGGCACTCCATACTTCATATACTTACAATTGTTTCCCTGGGTTTAAAGATCCCATGTCGATTTCCCTATCAAACTGTGTCCTAATTTCGTCCAAACAGCCATCATCCCCAAAAGCTCCCCACTCCATGTTGATGCACATTCTTCCCTCATCGCCCTCCACTAAATCGATGTGGCGCATGTCTTCCATGTAACATGCATTGGTCCCTGTACCTGTGAATAAGAGTAGATAACAATAAAAACTGTGGGTATTGTCTGTTGATGGAACGGTAACACCAAGAAATGATAGTGTTCTCAAGTAATTAATATATAATGTACTGTTGCCTTGCGCTGGTAACATTTGTGTGTTTGCTTTAGAAAGCCTACTATAATTATATAAATAAGCTGCTGTGTAGCCACAGGGGCAACAATTTAAGCTATCTAAAAGGCACAGGTTACATAGCAGATAACAGATTAAACACCATTGTATTCTATCTGCTATCTGCTATGTAACCTGTGCCTTTTCTCCCTTTTCCAGCTTGAGTAGCTGCCCCCATGGCTACACAGCAGCTCATTTATATAAACTATAGTAGGCTTTCTGAAGCAAGCACACCAGTTATTACCAGTGCAGGGCAAAAGTTAATTATATTTGAATTACTTTGATCCATTTTCATTTTTTGGTGTTTGAACAAACCCCTTGGGTGAATACCTAAAACAATGCTCTAAGCTGAACTAATGGAGCTGTAACATCAAGAAATTAACAACTAACATTTAGTTAGGGAACAGAAGAAAATAATGGTCTTGTGGTAAAAAATTGTACAACACATGATTTTCTTAAATAGAAACATAGTTAAGTGGATCCTAGGCCAGTGTGGTCACCCATGTATAACTGACTGGCCCTTGGTAGTATGACAAGCCCGCAAAGGGAGTCTTTGCAGTGAAATTTCTCCTGGACTGTTAACAGCAGTCAGATTTGTTATCAACATTATCAGTATCTGAACAGATCAGGGTAAGTGGCCTTAGATTTGTTATCAGTATTATCAGTATCTGAACAAAT
Organism: Xenopus tropicalis; assembly: GCF_000004195.4. NCBI lineage: Eukaryota > Metazoa > Chordata > Amphibia > Anura > Pipidae > Xenopus > Xenopus tropicalis. The sequence goes on from NC_030679.2 coordinate 121,786,812, forward strand.
CAGTGTAACTAGCCTATAAAGGCAAATTAGCTGCAAACAGTAGGACATCCATCTGTTGCTAATAGTATCCACTATTTTCTTGCCATTTATTCATTAGATACAGTTGCTACAGTATTTCCACCTCAACTGAATTCTTACCAACAATGAGTCCAATCTCACAGTTGTGGTCATCATATCCACAAGTCATCATGGTTCCTACAGTATCATTCACCACTGCTACAATATCAATGTCAAAATCCTAAAACAGAAAACAACAGATTGTTCAATAACAACTCCCAACCCCCAGGTGGGATTGGGGGAATTGTAGTACAACAACATCCTCAGAGCCCCAGATACCCATGCCTGCTGTAAAATCACACAACTCCCACAATAATAATAATAATAATAGACAGGGGCATTTGTATATACACTGACTTCACATACTGAGGAGTTGATATCATGCTTAATAAACTAATGATAAAATTAAATGTTTTTATCAACGTAAGTTTCTTAACTAGAAATTACAGCTTCCAGCCAACAATGTGCTTTCTTTGGCTTTGGAAAATGGATCTTATGTTAGAGTTTACTTACTCCTCTTTTCTTGATTGCCTTCCGTAAAAGGGTGACCACATCTTTTCCTTCAACTCCACAGGCTTTAAATCCCTTTGTCCAGTTCACTAGAATACTCTGCAGAAGGGAGAAAGAGAATCTAGCTGAACTAACATTTTCTGAAATTGAACCCCTCTTCTCAAAACAGTTGCAAAGCAGGAGCAAAAGGGACTGATTTAGACAATACATGGGTTTCAGATTGAAAGTTAAAGAGGGCCATATTGAAGATGCTAATGCACTAGCATGGAGAAATCTAAGTACTTGTGCTAATAATTTCTAAATCTTGTTTTGTGCATGTTTCAGGAGAATAAATGTTTACACTCCTGCTGTAAAGTATTAATTGTAAATAGTCAAATTGTGATGGAATTAGTGTTACATTTTTGAGGAGTGTATACTACACAGACTCTGCAACATTAATTACTTACCTCATCCAGTTTGGTCTGTTGGCAGGGGAAGGAAAAAGTGAATCCTAAAGGCAGTTTCTTGTCTTTGATGTTCAGCTTCTCCATGAAATTGCCCAGGCATTCTGCAATGTGGTCAAAGAGCTGCCAATAGAAAAGAAAACAAATTTTTAACTTATATATAGGTTACTGGTTGTTTACTTGATGCAATCTGTATGATCAGTTGTATACACAGTGTATACAGAGCTGCAGAATATGTTAGTGATTTATAAATATGTGTTATTAATAATAATAATATCTGTGCTCATTTCATAAGTCATGGTGGCTCTGACCAAAGGTTGGACCTTCAACCACCACAATACAGATTATATCATCTCCCATTCCCAATAACTGTATGGAGGAGACAAGATTGGCTGACAAAAGTTTAGCCAGAATTCTGGACACAAAGCTCTAGCATAATCATTGTTTTCTTTACAAGTCTCTTGATACAACAAATCAGAGCATAGCAGTAAACTGAATAAGACATGCTGCAAACAGCTGGGATTGTTTTTTTTAACCAGGCAGCTAGAATGGAAATAATGGTGGGTGGGGTCTGTGATCAGTGCTGAAGAGGGCAGATTCTCACATAATTCCTTTCTCATTTTATAACTGGATCCTACAGGGCTCTCTCTAAATGGGAATGAACTTATGATTAAATAAAGGTGCATAAGGGAGATATCTGGCCAGCATAAGCTTCCCTCTATGTTGTGCTTCAGTGGTGTCTTTGTTGCTTTTTGCGGTTCTGCTCTCTTGAATTACTGGTACTTTAGGACACAAGTGGACACACAGACATCACTGTGTTCTAGGAGACGCTGACCAAAGAAAGAGAAATCTGTGTGCTAATTATATTCCTACTCTCTCTTCCCCGGTGTATAGTTCCCTGGGAACTGTGGGACTGAGTGCACTGAGTTCATGAGTCTGCTTTCTCAAGAACATGTTTTATATGATATTTGTATTACATTTCTAAATAACATCTGAATATGTGCAGAATTAAACATACCCTCTTATACATTATATATCTTATTAAAGTCACTGATTTAATTGAAACAACCAGTAATTGCATTAGCAACTAAAGAGTATGTCCCTAGCTATGATATGTTTTGTCATTAAGATACAATATTTCTGATGCCTTTGAGTATGTTATTGAGTATGTTATTGAGTATGTTATCTCAGAATGGCTGTTGTGAGGCCAGAAGGGAAATGAAAGAGAATGTAATATTTAAGTAAATGAGATAAGGTACTAAGGGTTAAGATTGGACAGCAAGCCAAGAAAGAAAGGGGCAGATATAAAGAAGGAGACAGACATTGCATTGGGGGCTGCATACTGGACAGGGAAAGAAAGAGTGGCGAGAATTGAGGAGGAAAAACATTTTAGGATACAGAGGTAGATATTAAAGAGCTGAAAATGTGGAAATACCTGGAGCCTGTCAGGCATCTCTCATTTTCATTTTTTTTTCCTTCCCATAATGCCTTCTCATATCTGTCAAAGCTCCCTCTAACCCCTCAGGTTAACGGTTTCTCCTTTCTGCATATGTAGGTATATGTACAAATATGCCGTGCTTTTACCTGTTCCCCGCTGCCACGCATAAGATCTGCTGGGATAGCATATATCTGGTTCTCCATCTCCACTTTCTTCATTCCATTATCAGACACTTTAACACGAAGCACACGGAAATTCGTCCCTCCAAGGTCCAGGGCTAAAAAGTCTCCATTTTCTGGAAGTGAGATCAAGCAAAACATTAATTCTAGGGACACAGTTAGACCTTGGGCTACATACCCAGACTGGCCTTCCTTGAACCTGCTTTATGACAGCTCTGTCCAATCAGCTAAAGCAGTCCTTCATTAACAGATTTACAGATCACTGCATAAGTGGCACTGTCTCTTTAAATAAGGGCATTGTTCTTGTATGCTGGCTGCTAACATGCCCAAAGTGCGAGCAAAAGATTGTTTTCATTATTAAGAGAGAATACCAAAATGCTATCCAAACAGAAGGATGTTACATAACAATGTAAGTCTTTAATCACCTTTCTTTTGTTATTTACAGATTAAATGTCTTTATAGCAATGCCTTGGAAACTGTTATATTTAGGCTGGCACATAAAGGGTACACAGGGTGGGCATGTGGTGCTTTCTGGTCATTACATAATGTGTTTCAGTGGCAGAGGCAGATTTATCTGAGCAGGCATCATTTTCCTGCCTGATGTGACCTTTCTGGCACCATTCTATTCCAGCCAGGGAATGTGCTATGCTGGGATCACTCTGCCCGGGACCATTGTTCTGATACAGTGAAGCAGTCATTCAAATTAAATGCAGCCAGCGTTCATTTAACTCTCCCAGTCCTGCCCTGCAATATGCTGCCATCTGAACAAACTGGCACAATTGGAAAGGCTTGTGAATCCAGGCTTATATCTACCATCCAGTGGAGCCTAGCCTTAGCTCAACCTGTGCACCAATGTTTGGGGCAACAGCTTCTTTGCACTACAGCCTAAAGAAGAATTGTGCAGCTCCAAGCCCAAAGTGACTGACAGAATATCTCCTGATGGTCCTAGGCCTTAGTGGGCATCAGCCAAGCTTGATTCCCATCAGCCCTTTCTTATCTCTACCATGTAACACCAATAAGGGCAATGCCACAGTGTGTTTTGCTGTGCTTACAATCTCTAAGCTGCAGAAAGGCAGAAAACCACTCACAAATACTTTCATGGTAATCATGCTGACCCTGCCAGAGCAGTTACAGGATTATTGCTTTAAAACACTCTCGGACACATTTTTAAGCAATAATCATCTAACCTGCGATAGCACCAGCCAGGTCTGCACTATTACCATCATAGTCTATGAAGAGGTATTTTCAAGCATTTTGCCACCCATTGCCCTATTATTTAGCACTATTTGTATATCATTGATGCAAAAAAAGGGCCTTTGATTTCAGTTTTCTGGTGGGCCCAGTCTCATGGGTGCAAATATAAAGAAAGATCCTGTGACTGTAGAGGGGCAGGAAATATATGGGAACTGACTAATTAAAATTTTGACGGAACCTTGCTTGGGCAACAGGCAAGGGGACATTGCAGAACTGTTGCATTGGTCTGTTTGTGAATACATCTAAGAATGGTTTGTGCACAGGCAAATGTGTACATAAAAACCAGTTTGTTTCATCTGGCACACAGTAAGGTCACAGGGTATGCTGACACCTCTTTGTTATGATGGCAGTGGAAGTGTGAGGAGGATAGTGCATAACAACTGTTAGGGATGTTTAATCAGTGTTTCCCAACCCCAGTATGTGTCTATAAGACTTGCTCACCCTTTCCTTTATATGCACAGCTGGGGTAGAGAAGCTCTATTCTTATTATGAAATACTGCGACTGCCAATTAGCAGTGAGGTGCTGGTGCAGATCACTGATGGCATACCTGTTAAACAGGTTTGTTAAACAAAAGGCCAATAGGCTGTAGATAGAAATGTGATTGCAATTTTCTTCCACATTTATGCAGCACAAAATATTGTTGGAGATTAACACAAATCTTTTTCCATGGGGACCCAAAAAGCACTATTTTACTGTGGCCTGAAGAGACCGAGTGAGTTTCTACTGAAGGCTTTTTCTCTTTGACAAAGAGAGACAGGCAAACGAATGTCTGAAGGCGGCCACTTTCTTGTTTAGTTGAATAAGCTGCGAGGGTGCCAGACTGGGAAGATCTGCTCCTCTTACCCATTATTATTTTTGTTAGTCATTCTGGTTACTCAGACAGCACTAGTTCAATCTGTTAACAACCAACCATTAACTGGAGTATCATTCAGCAAACAAGGAACTGGATTATAAAAGCAGATTAGTGCACTTGGTTCCTCCCAGCCTGCTGATATCCTACCAGCTGTAAACCCACAGACGTGGAAAAGCCCATGTTTACTGATTACAGTCAATGCCAACATTATGCAGTGGATCATACAGAATTTGCTGATTTTAATTGCCTAAATTCATTAGGTTAGGGTAAGGAAATCATCATATAGCACACCGTCTATATGTTCTTATCTCTCAGAGTCCACATTTGCTTCAGGTATCAACATGATACCAATGATTCTATATACTGCATTGTGATTCAAGGAGACCAAGTTTATTTGCAAAACAGGTATTGGATCCCATATACAGAAACCTATTATCCAGAAAGCTGTTAATTACTGAAATGTCATCTCCCACAGAGTGCTTTTAAGGCAAATAATTATTTTTTGCCCTAAGCATTCTGGATAATATTCCATATCTGTATCAGCTTGTTTAACCTCAGGCAAGTCTCTTAAACTCCCTGATCCCCATATATATATATCCAACATTAAACTGAATTAGTCTCTCAAAGGGGTATACAAAATGTTGAACCTCAGAATGTCTCCACCTTGCCTATTTATAAGAGTGAGATATAAAATGTCCAACAAGAGAAGGGCTCTGAGAAGCAACCATATCCTACCTGTCCCATCTGGGGTAGATCGTACAAATGTGGGCAGCATCTTCACGCAGGCGGTGGGGCTGGTCTCTTGCCCAAGTCCTTTCTCCATCTGCTTCTCAAATCGGCTTGACACTTCCAAGAGTGTCTCATCTGATAGGCGCATGTGGTATAGGTACTTGTCCACCTGGAGAAAAGGAAAAGTGGATATTAAGATTCCATCCTTTCATTGACACAGTTCCTCTATTTTTTTTTCTCTACAATTTAATTTCTGTGTGTGTGCAGAAAGAAAGCAGCTAGAAGCCTTAAATGATGAAACTCTGAAATGTGCCCAGGGCCAAAGGCATCACTTAGCCTTCAGCATTCCATCTCAACTCTCATTCCTTATTTTGTAAGTCTCATAACTGGTAAACTGTACTCAATGCCTCCCATAGGCAGATGGTAAGAAAATGGCACTGCTGGAACTAGCACCCCTCGGCATTAGCTTGCATGTTTGAAAGGTGGGCCTTCATGGGAAACCATAAGAATACCACCCCTAGTCCACCTCTCAAATACATCACTGGGAGCCAAAGGAAGCTCTGCATTCATGGGAGAAGTACAAGTATTTGCAGCCCAACTCCAATCTAGAGAGTAAAGAAATATGCCTATAGGTGCAAAGTGCAAACAAATATGTTGGTTTCAGCCTATTGTTGCACCCTGCACTCTATCTGCACTTAAATAGTTTGTGAATCAGCACTCAAGTATACTCAGTAAGACACTAGAGCAACCCATAGCATAGCATATGACCTGATCATAGGTCTCCAGGCCAACAATTGGATCAGTCTGATTTGGTCCTGCATGTGAGTGGCCAAATCAGGCAGAGATCTGCTTTAGGTAGTCATACAGGGGCTGATTTCAGATGCCGATATCGGTCTTAGACCGATCTTCCCCTATATGGGCACCAACAACGGCCTCACTGCCCAACATCTGGCCAGATCTCAATTGGGCAGGTTTGATTTTTCCATCAGATTGGGGACCACCTGACTAGCCTGATTAACCTGATATCGCCCTGCCAGGTTTTTCTCTCTCAAGCGGATCTTACATTGTATGGCCACCATTAGTAAGTTAAGGTGGCCATACATGGCCAATAAAAGCTGCTGATTCTGTCCTTTCGGACTGAGTTGGCAGCGTATTGACCCATGTGTTGAACAAGCAGAGGATAAGTGGGGCGTATGTCCATGCGTCCTGACAGCACATCGTGTTCGGCGTGCGCCAAACACAATGCGACATTAGGGCACACAGACATACGCACCACCTATCCTCTGCTTGCTCATCATACACGGACATAAGCACCACCTTGTCTAAGTTAGTTGTCGTAAGCTTTTCGTCTCTCTGCACGGACATGTGCGTAATTTCAGTTGAAAATTTTTTTTTAAACAGGCAGAATGGGCCCCTGATTACACAGGGCTCCTAGGCTATATAGCTTAGGGGTGCCTAGTGATTAATCCACCCCTGATCCTGAGTGCCTTGGCTGACAACTAACGTGTTACTTTAAAGTGTGGCATATCCGTCATGGAAAAGTAAAAAAAAAATTGTTAGCATAACAATAGTGTTGTACTGTGGCACACCTTGAGCAATGCACCCAGTACTCCCGAAGTTACACAATGAGTTCAGCCTACTTATGCTCTGCCTCCTGTCTCCAAGCATCACATGCTTTCCTAAGAACAATATCTGATGGCTGTGCAGCGTGGCATTTCCGTCATGTTTCTGTGATGCTGCTAGAGCAAGTGAGTCACTCCAACTTCCTCCACTGAGCAGCCACGGATCTGGTTTCATTACTGTATGCAAACACTGCTGTGAGGGGGTGTGAAGGCTGTTCTGTCTAATAATGGGCTGCTTCTCAGAATGTGGAAACTGAGGAAATTTCACATAAAAGGGGCTGCCCCGGAAGCCTTGTCTCTACGCATGATACATTATATATATATATATATATATACAATTATATATATATATATAATATGCCGGAAGTAAAAAAAAACAAAACTTTCTACTAACAATTACACATAATTGTAATATTGCTATTTTGGCCAACCCCTCTTGCCTCATTATATACACTATCCCACAGTTATAGCCCAAATGTGACCCCCCCCCCTAACAGTAATGCAATAGGCAGATATCCCTGCTTATACCTCTCTAAAGCACAACAGACCCCCGGCACAGAACTTGGGCTGCTCTGTGCCAGTAAGAGTGCAAATGTACACAAAGCATGTGTGTTGGACAAAGAAGGAGATGAGGATGTTGAACCTTCCCCCCTGACAAATGCATTTCTATGGCGTCTCTTCACTCAGCTACTAAAATAAATACAGTCAATTCCCCTGAAGCATTCTGCTACGTGCGCTGCTTCTCTCCTTTGTGATTTCTGTTGGCATTTGGCTAACATTCATCCATTGCCCTCTCATTGAAACCCCCAGCATCCCTTGAGAACTGAATGTAGCTTATATATTGCATTTTGTAAGAAATGGACCACATATTACACTGAATAAATTTGTGAATACCAGTGCTAGTTTGCACTGTTTGTTTGCTTTTTCTCTCCTTCCTTATCATGGAAGATGATGCGATTTACAGCAATTTACAAATACAGACATTTGGCAGGGTGTAGAACCAGAGGGGATTCTCTGGGAACACAAAATGGCTGCCAGCTCTGTGAGGTGAGTTCATTACCTCACAGATGGAACTGTAATAACCAAGAGGACTATTTTTCCTAAGATAACAAGTGATTGTGCACCTAGTAAAATGGAATGATTATGGTTACACCCACTACTGCAGGATTTCACAGGCACAGAGGGTGAGGTGCGATGCCGCAGGCAAGCAGAGGTGGGATGAGGTGCGATGCTGCCGCTCATGGATTTTTCTCTCCTCTCCCACCTGGGGTATGAGACAGAGGGAAGCCTGATCTCACCAATAGCATAGTATCAGATTTTCTGTGCATTGAGACATTACAGTCCTCTTAATTTGGAGGGATCAAGTATGACTTCAAGGAGAAATATACTGAGGTCATATAATGAGGGATATTATTGCCCCTTTATAAAGAAGGTATTGGTTGTTGATGCAGATCACAATCCACCTCTGAATGCCTCTACATCCATACATGATATGGCCACTAGTAGTGTTCTGTGGGAGTGCATAGTCACAAGCAATATGTCAGCTGCTACCAGTAAAGACTATAACCTGCACCCAGTTGTTGCTGTACTACAATTCCCAGCATCCCAGTTGCAGAGCTCCTAGGGGGCTGCATATGTTGGGTACCTCAGTTTGATAGTGACAGCTGCTCCTTGCTAAACCAGATAAGGGTGTATAATATCATCTATACATACCTTTTTATAAGGTATCCAAAGCCCTGCTGCTAAATGTGCCTAAAAGTAGTACATGTATGGGATCCCTTATTGGGAAACCCATTATCCAGATAGTTCCGAATTACAGAAAGGTCATCTCCCATAGACTCCATTATAAGCAAATAATTCTAATTTTTAAAAATGATTTCCCTTTTCTCTGTAATAATAAAACAATACCTTGTACTTAATCCCAACTAAGGTATAATTAATCCTTCTTTTAGGCAAAACAAGCCTATTGGGTTTATTCAATATTGAAATGATTTTTAGCAGACTTAAGTTATGGAGATCCAAATTACGGAAAGACCCCTTATCCGGAAAACCCCAGGCCCCCAGCATTCTAGATAACAGGTCCCATACAGAATTTCTTCCTGGTCATTTTACCACCAGATATATTGACGTATCTGAAACTAATCAAAAAACTAATATCTCAGGGTCAGGGATCTTCATTATTGCTAGCTGCCATTTTCTCTTGTGAGATCAGAGATTAAGGAGGTGTCAGCGGCATCCCCCCCCCCCGCCTGAGTGGCTGATGTAAATCACTCTGCTGGGAAGGAAATCCCACTTCCTAGGGAAAGACCATTATTAGAAGAGGGGGGTGGGCTTGACATTCCCCCCATATATATATTATATAGTAAAAGGAATAGAATGTAGATACAACAATGCCAGAGATTGCCCATATTCATAGGATTTTATGATGTGCCCACGATCTGCCACTGTCACCTTGTCACCCTGCGTGCTCCCTCCTACAGGTCATCCTAAAGGTCATCGATCTCATCTGAAGATTAAACGTCACCGCTTTATATTTATCTCTCAACTCCCATCCCACAGACATGTCATTCGCGCATTCTTTGCCCTGGGCACCTCAGTTGCTGGGGCAGAAGAATGAAGCGATGCCCGACTCTTGCGCTCCCAGTAACCTGGCCAATTCCCAGCATCCAGGGACAGACTGACAGCCGATGGTGCTGGAAATCGTAGTGCATACAATGCCGGCGAAACCAAGCAAATAAAAAAATCTTTTTTGTTTCTAGATTTTAATGGGCAGACAAAAAGAGGCAAAGCTGGGTCCAGTAGGGGATAATATATGGAGAAAGTGGTTGGGTTTGGTGCTGGGTTGGACTACGCATTGTGCGTGACCTTGATCAGACAGCGATATGGGTGCTGAGACTGCTGATCGCTGCGATCGCTGGGGGGGTGCAATTGGACCACTTTAACCTCCCCCTCTCCCACCCCCATAGCGTCCCTCTGAGTAGCATCATTCTCCGACCCCTGTGCGTCTGTACTGCCAGCGTCAGCTGCACTGCTAACTCGTATTACAGGATGAGTGACTAGTCCCGGATACCCATCCTTACTGTAACACATACAGATGGCTCACCCACTTTTATAGCCAAGCTTAAGGGTACGTTACTCAGAGGAGCACCCATGCACACTAAGTACTCTTTTCTAATGTACTGTGCTTATTATCACCCTAGGGAGACTTCACAGGCAATAAGGCATCACACCCAGTCTCCCATCCTCCTCTCCCTTAGGGACGTGTGCAGGTAACCGGCATCACGAAAAGAGGTGAGGATCCCCCAAATCAGCACTACTCCCCACCCTCCCACCTTTTTTAAAAAAAAAAAGCTCCTGTATAAATATATATCAGCAGCAATAGCAGCCCGGGATAGTCACATTTTCTAGAACTCTGGGAACTCCGCCTGGGGATCCCAGTGCCTGTAAGTACAGCCCAGTGAGCCCTCTACACCAGGAATGTGCCTGCTGAACTACACTGCCAAGTAATGATGGGGGAAGCTGGTGGCGAAGTTCCCCATCAGTTAAAAGGCTACATGTTATATACGCATTATATACATATACCATACATGCACATGATATACACATTATTATATATATAATATATACATTTGATATGCAAGGTGGTCTTATACCTTCTGAACTTGGTCATGGTTGAGCTCAGTGAAGAAATATGCCAGCAAGTGGGATGCTATCATGGCTCTTCAGCCTAGAATCTTCGTTTCCAGAAACTCTCAGGCCGGATAGGTTGTTCCTCTGTTGCCCCTGTGTGTCAGTCAGTCGGTCTGTCTGTCTGTGGCGGTGCGTATCTTTCAGCAGTGCCGGCTTTTTTGTGTCACTGTGCGTACAATGTGGCCCATTCAGCTTGTGATGCCCCTCCCTCTGACAAGCCCCCAGTGACATCAGGCACTCATGCCTTGCATTTAACTCTCTAGTGCCCAGGGAAAGTAATGAGTCACTTCGCACATGGGTATTGTCTGCTTCTGACGCAACAGCCTGCAAAGTTACAGTCATAACTACAGTGTGACTGAGGCACCGCGCCCCATGTGTAGGGCTTTATATCTTATAGTAGTCGGGATATCCGTTCATTCAGTGGCAGTATTTTGGGGACCATGCAGCTTTAAATGGAACGCTGGTTGATCCCTTTAAATTCATCCCATTCCCTTCAGACAATCAGTATTATGGCTATAGCGGCGCTACAGGACAGTATGAGATATTGGTTAAACGAATGGCAGGCGCTAATGGAGGGAATACACAGTGAGGTACATTGTACTGAGACGTAGCAAACAAGATGTTACACGTTCCGTTACGGGTCCCTTGTGATGCACTATAGGGGGTTTCGGCTTTGCAAGAGCCGGCAAGATGTTGGATTGGCTGAGGGTAGGGGGTGTGCGAGGGCGAGGGCAACAGCCAAGCCAATGGGAGAGAGTGTGGGCGGGGCTGTGAGCTGTACCACTGCTGCCTGGGATGGGGAAGTTGAGGGGTGACATCACGTGAGCCGGTCCCTGTGTGATGGAACGTGTCTGTGCTTCCCTGCAGGGATGGGGCTGCCGGGCTGCTGCGGCCTTACACAGGCACATTCACCTCTGCTGCACCCAATAACCCCATGATGCAAGTGGGCTTCTGAATCCCAGATTTACAGCTGCACCCTAGGACTTGCACACCATTCTTACTTAATTCCCAATGGGCTTCTGCATCCCAGCTACTGAATTCACCCATGCACATAGGCTTCTGCCTCCCTGTCACTTAACTCCCTGATGCCCATGGGCTTCTGCATCCCAGCTACTGAATTCACCCATGCACATAGGCTTCTGCCTCCCTGTCACTTAACTCCCTGATGCCCATGGGCTTCTGCATCCCAGCTACTGAATTCACCCATGCACATAGGCTTCTGCCTCCCTGTCACTTAACTCCCTGATGCCCATGGGCTTCTGCATCCCAGCTATCGAATTCACCCATGCACATAGGCTTCTGCCTCCCTGTCACTTAACTCCCTGATGCCCATGGGCTTCTGCATCCCAGCTACTGAATTCACCCATGCACATAGGCTTCTGCCTCCCTGTCACTTAACTCCCTGATGCCCATGGGCTTCTGCATCCCGGCTACTGAATTCACCCATGCACATAGACTTCTGCCTCCCTGTCACTTAACTCCCTGATGCCCATGGGCTTCTGCATCCCGGCTACTGAATTCACCCATGCACATAGGCTTCTGCCTCCGTGTCACTTAACTCCCTGATGCCCATGGGCTTCTGCATCCCGGCTACTGAATTCACCCATGCACATAGGCTTCTGCCTCCCTGTCACTTAACTCCCTGATGCCCATGGGCTTCTGCATCCCAGCTATCGAATTCACCCATGCACATAGGCTTCTGCCTCCCTGTCACTTAACTCCCTGATGCCCATGGGCTTCTGCATCCCAGCTATCGAATTCACCCATGCATATAGGCTTCTGCCTCCCTGTCACTTAACTCCCTGATGCCCATGGGCTTCTGCATCCCAGCTACTGAATTCACCCATGCACATAGGCTTCTGCCTCCCTGTCACTTAACTCCCTGATGCCCATGGGCTTCTGCATCCCGGCTACTGAATTCACCCATGCACATAGGCTTCTGCCTCCCTGTCACTTAACTCCCTGATGCCCATGGGCTTCTGCATCCCTGTCACTTAACTCCCTGATGCCCATGGGCTTCTGCATCTGCATCCCAGCTACTGAATTCACCCATACACATAGGGGCACATTCATCAAAGTACAAGTTTGAATCCCGAAATGGGAAAAATTCGGATTAAATACGATAGTTTCTAATGATCGCAAATATCACGAAAATGCTTACGAAAAAATCGTATTAGTCACGATAATATCATATTTGCGATCTGAAAGTCACAAAATTTCCGTATCCGAACAATCATAAACGGCGGAAAACCTTTCCGACTTTGATCCTTCTGTGCATGATTTTGGAAGCCTCCCATAGGACTCAATGGCACTCTGCAGCTCCAACCTGGCCCAAGGAAAGTCTCCCATAGGGTTCAATGGCACTCTGCAGCTCCAACCTGGCCCAAGGAAAGTCTCCCATAGGGCTCAATGGCACTCTGCAGCTCCAACCTGGCCCAAGGAAAGTCTCCCATAGGGCTCAATGGCACTCTGCAGCTCCAACCTGGCCCAAGAAAGTCTCCCATAGGGCTCAATGGCACTCTGCAGCTCCAACCCGGCCCAAGAAAAGTCTCCCATAGGGCTCAATGGCACTCTGCAGCTCCAACCCGGCCCAAGGAAAGTCTCCCATAGGGCTCAATGGCACTCTGCAGCTCCAACCTGGCCCAAGGAAAGTCTCCCATAGGGCTCAATGGCACTCTGCAGCTCCAACCTGGCCCAAGGAAAGTCTCCCATAGGGCTCAATGGCACTCTGCAGCTCCAACCCGGCCCAAGGAAAGTCTCCCATAGGGCTCAATGGCACTCTGCAGCTCCAACCCGGCCCAAGGAAAGTTTCCCATAGGGCTCAATGGAACTCTGCAGCTCCAACCCGGCCCAAGGAAAGTCTCCCATAGGGCTCAATGGCACTCTGCAGCTCCAACCTGGCCCAAGGAAAGTCTCCCATAGGGCTCAATGGCACTCTGCAGCTCCAACCTGGCCCAAGGAAAGTCTCCCATAGGGCTCAATGGCACTCTGCAGCTCCAACCTGGCCCAAGGAAAGTCTCCCATAGGGCTCAATGGCACTCTGCAGCTCCAACCCGGCCCAAGGAAAGTCACCCATAGGGCTCAATGGCACTCTGCAGCTCCAACCCGGCCCAAGGAAAGTCTCCCATAGGGCTCAATGGCACTCTGCAGCTCCAACTCAGCCCAAGGAAAGTCTCCCATAGGGCTCAATGGCACTCTGCAGCTCCAACCTGGCCCAAGGAAAGTCTCCCATAGGGCTAAATGGCACTCTGCAGCTCCAACCCGGCCCAAGGAAAGTCTCCCATAGGGCTCAATGGCACTCTGCAGCTCCAACCCGGCCCAAGGAAAGTCTCCCATAGGGCTCAATGGCACTCTGCAGCTCCAACTCAGCCAAGGAAAGTCTCCCATAGGGCTCAATGGCACTCTGCAGCTCCAACCCGGCCCAAGGAAAGTCTCCCATAGGGCTCAACGGCACTCTGCAGCTCCAACCCAGCCCAAGGAAAGTCTCCCATAGGGCTCAATGGCACTCTGCAGCTCCAACCCGGCCCAAGGAAAGTCTCCCATAGGGCTCAACGGCACTCTGCAGCTCCAACCTGGCCCAAGGAAAGTCTCCCATAGGGCTCAACGGCACTCTGCAGCTCCAACCCAGCCCAAGGAAAGTCTCCCATAGGGCTCAATAGCACTTTGCAGCTCCAACCTGGCACGTGATGCAGGGCATCCCATTAATTTAACAATGTTTTGCTGATCCACAGGGAAACCTCTGAAGATATACATACCAGTTACAGAAGTGGCCAGTATGCAGTTCAGTGGACGGAATCCTATATCCTACTAACTCAACTGATGGACATGTAGCTGCTTATCTTTGGATGTAAGTGACTGACCTGCCTCCCAATTCAGTGACATATATGTGTCTTTGTGACAGAGTTGCAGAATATAGTCATGAGAATGTGCACCCCAGTAATGAATTCACTCATGTACATAGGGTTGCAAACACATTTCTAGTTCATCTATGCACATGGGACAAGGGACTTACTGAATTCTGTGCATTCATATGTTTACATATGAAAAATAAAGCTTGCTCTACTAAGAAACAAGGCTCTGTAATCTAGTTTATGGGGGTGGGGACTTAATAAATGGAGATAAGTAGCAGTCAGCAGCCTCCTGCATGGAATAGGGGAAACCCCAGGCTTCTTCCTTGAGTTACAGGATTTTTTTATGCTGTCCGACTCTACCCATTTAGCAGGTCTCTTGTACCAGTCTACATTATGTTTATTTAGGGCTCTGGCACACGGGGAGATTAGTCGCCAGATTAGTTTCCCGAAATCGCCCCGCCGCGTCTGCCATCCCACCAGCGACTTACATGTTCGCCGGTGGGATGGCAGGGGAAGGCAACTCGGGGAGATTAGTCGCCCGCGAACAGGGAGTTTTGCCGCGGGCGACTAATCTACCCGTGTGCCAGAGCCCTTACAGGCAGAAAGAAAGCTCTGTAGATAATAATACAATAGCTTGTTAGATCAAAGGTGGCACTTTTTGTCCTTTCCTTGTGAATATTCTCTCAGTGCACATTAAAATTCACCAGGAAATAAATTACTATAAATCAAAGAATTGTTCTGTTGCATGAAGGTAATCAATGGCTGTCCAGCCTTGCCAATATTGGTCTCAGGCATCCCAGGCAGATCTGATTGACCAGTAAATGTCTTCTTGCCTGGATTGACATTTATACTTTATAGGTATTGTAAGGCTGCAATGGAACTGAGCGGCTGTAATAACATTCCCAAGTTATTTGCTACTCTGAAGCAGCGTGAATAGGTCAAACCCTGCAGAAGGAGGGGTGGAAATATGAAACCCTCCCTCTGCTAAACTCATGGATCTTCAAGGGGCCAGAAAGGGAATACATAACTCACATTTAAACAATTATACAATCAAGTAGAACTTTACATAAGATTCAACTGATGCCACGTAGCATAGCTTTACATGTATACAGGCTGGTGTTATGATACCCTTCCGCACTACAGTTTTAAACACAAACCTAGGCCAGATAATGCTGGAAGTAGAGTTGGCTACAGTGGGGTGTAAGCAAAGGTGAAACACAAAGAATATTCTCTCTGTTTCTTCATAATGCCTGAAAATTGACTGAAGGTACCACAATACAATGTACTGTAGACATGTAGATATTAGTCTATAGTAGCAGTGGGATAATAGCCTCTGGGAAGGGACTGTGGCTGTGGGATAGCAGGTATAGTAGGGAGAGATGGTGCCTATAGTAGCAGTGGGGGGATAATAGCCTCTGGGAAGGGACTGTGGCTGTGGGATAGCAGGTATAGTAGGGAGAGATGGTGCCTATAGTAGCAGTGGGATAATAGCCTCTGGGAAGGGACTGTGGCTGTGGGATAACAGGTATAGTAGGAAGAGATGGTGCCTATAGTAGCAGTGGGGATAATAGCCTCTGGGAAGGGACTGTGGCTGTGGGATAGCAGGTATAGTAGGGAGAGATGGTGCCTATAGTAGCAGTGGGGATAATAGCCTCTGGGAAGGGACTGTGGCTGTGGGATAGCAGGTATAGTAGGGAGAGATGGTGCCTATAGTAGCAGTGGGGATAATAGCCTCTGGGAAGGGACTGTGGCTGTGGGATAGCAGGTATAGTAGGGAGAGATGGTGCCTATAGTAGCAGTGGGGGGATAATAGCCTCTGGGAAGGGACTGTGGCTGTGGGATAGCAGGTATATTATGGAGAGATGGTGCCTATAGTAGCAGTGGCATAATAGCCTCTGGGAAGGGACTGGGGCTGTGGGATAGCAGGTATAGTAGGGAGAGATGGTGCCTATAGTAGCAGTGGGATAATAGCCTCTGGGAAGGGACTGTGGCTGTGGGATAGCAGGTATAGTAGGGAGAGATGGTGCCTATAGTAGCAGTGGGATAATAGCCTCTGGGAAGGGACTGTGGTTGTGGGATAGCAGGTATATTATGGAGAGATGGTGCCTATAGTAGCAGTGGGGATAATAGCCTCTGGGAAGGGACTGTGGCTGTGGGATAGCAGGTATAGTAGGGAGGGATGGTGCCTAGAGTAGCAGTGGGATAATGGCCTCTGGGAAGGGACTGTGGCTGTGGGATGGCAGGTATAGTAGGAAGAGATGGTGCCTATAGTAGCAGTGGGGATAATAGCCTCTGGGAAGGGACTGTGGCTGTGGGATAACAGGTATAGTAGGAAGAGATGGTGCCTATAGTAGCAGTGGGGATAATAGCCTCTGCGAAGGGACTGTGGCTGTGGGATAACAGGTATAGTAGGAAGAGATGGTGCCTATAGTAGCAGTGGGGATAATAGCCTCTGGGAAGGGACTGTGGCTGTGGGATAGCAGGTATAGTAGGGAGAGATGGTACCTATAGTAGCAGTGGGGGGGGATAATAGTCTCTGGGAAGGGACTGTGGCTGTGGGATAGCAGGTATAGTAGGGAGAGATGGTGCCTATAGTAGCAGTGGGGGGGGATAATAGTCTCTGGGAAGGGACTGTGGCTGTGGGATAGCAGGTATAGTAGGGAGAGATGGTGCCTATAGTAGCAGTGGGGGGGGATAATAGTCTCTGGGAAGGGACTGTGGCTGTGGGATAGCAGGTATAGTAGGGAGAGATGGTGCCTATAGTAGCAGTGGGGGGGGATAATAGTCTCTGGGAAGGGACTGTGGCTGTGGGATAGCAGGTATAGTAGGGAGAGATGGTGCCTATAGTAGCAGTGGGGATAATAGCCTCTGGGAAGGGACTGTGGCTGTGGGATAGCAGGTATAGTAGGGAGAGATGGTGCCTATAGTAGCAGTGGGGGGGGATAATAGCCTCTGGGAAGGGACTGTGGCTGTGGGATAGCAGGTATAGTAGGGAGGGATGGTGCCTATAGTAGCAGTGGGGATAATAGCCTCTGGGAAGGGACTGTGGCTGTGTGATAGCAGGTATAGTAGGGAGAGATGGTGCCTATAGTAGCAGTGGGAATAATAGACCCTGAGGAGGAACTGTGGAATTTTATGGACCTTGGCTCAGCTGTCTATAAACTGTGCAGTGAGCATGGACCATTAAATGCACTTAAAATATTATTAAACAAATGAATAGAAAACCTTATATACTTATCTTTGGCATAACAGAATGGCAGTGTTCTCAGATTTTCTGCTTTGTTTTGATATCAGGGTGTGAACAGAGACAGTGGGCCTGATTCACTAAAGTGCGATTTAACGTGCGCTATTTATAGCGTGCGTTAAAATTTTTACCGCGTCTTAATTTTGGCGATTTTTCGCACGATTCACTATAAGCATACTCGCGCTTTTTTACGCGCGATATTGCATGCGTTATTTAACTCGCGAAGACTATTTCAATGCGGTATTTGCTGGTACATGTGCTAAATTACGCCCGCGAATAGTCACCGCATATGAATGGTAGCTTAGAAATAGTGTATAAAAATTGTCGCCGCATATAAATGGTGTATATAAATATTAGCCACATATAAATGGTAGCATATAAATGGTATCATATAAATAGTAGATGCTTATAAATAGTAGCCACTAGTGATGAGCAAATGTGTTCTGGTTATCTTTAGTGAAAATTAGCAAATCTTTCGAAAGATCCACGAAACGGCAAAAATGTTGTGCGGGCAAAAAAATTGTTGCTGTGACTATTATTTTTTGACGCTTGTATAAATTTTTGTATGTGCGGTGAATTTTTGCGTGGCAAATTTTTTCAGGCGTTTCGCCATTGGCGGATTGTTTTGCGAAACGCATGAAAAAATCCGCCGCAAAAAAATTCAATGCACGTCCAAAAATTTGCTGCGAATCCATGCCTGGCGAAACATTTCATCACTTGTAGCCAAATATAAATAGTCGCGCAAATGAACGCACGCCATGTTAGCCATACACGCCAATACTTGCAGAAAATTACTGTATTAAAAATGACCATTTCCCTGCAAACTGGCGGCTGCGTCACTCTAGGGGAAACACATACTTGAATAAATAACACTGTAAGTCCATATTTTATTGCAAAAAATCATTTACTGTACTTTTGTATAATTTTTCGCCTGCCTGTAGTAGGTGTTAATTTTCGCATAGCCGAATGCGATATTTAGCGCGCAAAAGTTATAGTGAATCATGCGATCATATTCTTTTCAGCACGGAAATGAACGTATGCGGTAAAACTAGCGCGAGAAATACCGCATGCGAAAATGCGACTTATCGCATGCGGTAATGCTGTAGTGAATCGCGCGCTAATTGTCGCGTCTTTTTTACCGCAAAAAAGCATGCGATAAACTTTAGTGAATCAGGCCCAGTGTGTTTACTAAGGTTGCTCCTTTTACTCCCTCATCCTTAAGAAAGGCAGTGTCCTATTTTCACATCCCAAGGGCTTTGCCATTCAGAAAGTTAATACAGTTAGTGCAGGGGCCTCTTCATTAGAGCATGCAGCTAGTGAATCATGGTCAGTATAACTGCAAGCTGGCATTTTCCATACATCAGCAAAACTATGTATTATATAAACTCTTATTCCATCCAAAACACAGCCTGTCCTATGTATATGTTCACTGTACTTGCAGTGTATGCTGGGGAGAACAGTAAAGCAAAAGGAATGACCATTATGATGCAATACAATGTAATGGTGGCCTTAAACTTACTACAAACTTAGTTATCCCCATTAGTATGGTAATGTACATACCAGTAGAGCTAGTAATGCAATGCTAATCACATACCATTACAACTAGCAAGGTCATTCACCTCCCTATTAACATACTGTAGATAAAATTAATATTTTATTTTAGGTCTGGCATTAAATGCAGCCTTTTAGACCTTTTATTTTAAGGACATGAGGTGTATTATTACTAAAAACAAAACAGTGAAAGTAGTTCCAGACTTATGTTTGCCAATTTAGCATAAATAATAAATAAATATATCCTACCAGCCTATGTGAGTGTGTATTTACACAATATGACAGCATAGAATCTGGAGCTGTATCAGTTTAAGAATGATTGTTCTGCTTAGATTATAACATGAAAGGAAAAGTTGTGCTTACCATTAACATTTTTTAACCATTAGACAGGGCTACAATGAGGCTGTGATCACAAAATGTATACAGACACAGACAAGAGGTCCTCTGCACTCATTATCAATGTATAATACAAGAGCCTTGACTATCCTGTACATTATATTCTTATAAAGAGTGTTTAGTGATGTCATCAGTTATAATCGGAACTTAGTGATGTAAGTATTGTCACATGACTGAGTATTATACTTATGAATACACCCCCTGTAACATGTTGTAAAATATAAGAATATTAAAAGTCACCTCGGAGTTCTATGACCTGTATAAAAGCACTTGGTCTTTATCCTTGTGCCTTTATATGGCCATGGAACTCCTCTGTGACTTATAATATCCTTATATTTTACAATACTTTATTCACTAAATATTTGGTGCTCAGTGATGTCATTTCTGTCACATGGCTCACTAAAACGTGTGACTCATGAGACAGTAGTGTTCCCTGCACCCAATCTGAACGCGCAATGGTCGGCCAAATTTTAGTCAGAACGTGCCCAACTCGTGGGTTTATAGCGGGTTTCAGGTCAACCTGCACATCACTAAAGGGGACACATAATAATCTCTCTGATGCTCAGTCCACATTTAAATTCTATTATAGCATGCTAGGGCATCTACACAGAGCAGGGTCCACTCTAAACAATAACCATACTGTTGCTCGGCTTCTTAAGTGCTCATATTATCATGTCACACAAGAGATGACAAGTAGACAGTCAATTTAAGAGGATATTTGACCTTCTGCTTAAATAATTTAACCCAAAATGAATACAGCTTATCCAGCTAGTTAAAGTGGTATCTGCAAGCTTTGTAAGTTGTAGTTTGTCACTTGTAAATATTGATTTTCTTAGGGCGATGAGGATCAGTGGTGGTTTTTGGACCAGGGTGGTGCTCATAGCATTATCCCCCAGGTGTAGCCCCATCCAACCCATTTTATTTGATTTTGAATAGGTTTAAGCAGCATGTACAGGTAGGTAAATTTATACTTTAGTTGTGATTTATATTGAATGTTGTAGACGCTTATTCATTAAATCGCGAACTCTAACTTTCACCCATTGATAAATATGCTTCTAAAAGTCCCATAGGAATGAATAGAAAGTGGGTGAGTGTTTCTGTGATGAGCTCTAATTTCACTCTTTGATAAACAGACCCTTTACAGTAGCTGGGGAGGGACTAAGTAGCTGGAGCCATGGGTGGTGCAAAAGTTGCAACTTCTGTCTGACCCTGGCATTGCAAAGTAAAGGGCAAAAAACACCATCTTAAGGTGGCCATACCTTTGGGCCTCCCCGACCGACAAGCGATCAAAATAGCCTAATATCACTCACAAAAGGATTACAAGGATGTTGATGTATTGAGTTGGTAGGATGAAACTAGCAGTGATCTCAGACATAGATGTGGGGTAGAAAGGAGATAATTATTACGGTAGTTAGAAAGATCAAGCAAAGCTTGGCCAGTGGCCACCACCTTGATGATTTGGGCCACAGCCTCAACAGTCCTCATTATAGTTATAGATTAGGTTTTTAATGGTTTAAGTAAAGAGATGAGGGGCCGCAGACATGCATGTGCATCAGGGGCAGACACTTTCAGCATGACATTCCTACCTGTCTAAAGTGTCCTGCTTTAAGCAGTCAGAGTTTTAAACAGAGGGAAGAAGAAAAAGAATTCCTTTTGTAACCTACATACTTCTTTCTACATTGCCCATTATAGTGAGCTGCATGCCAATGACTTTTTCCACATGACTTTCCAGCATGACTGAGAAATCTCAGTTGGATACTAATAGGCACAGCCCAGTCACAAGTGTGTGCAAATCGTGTCAAACTGGTTCTTGCTGAGAAGGAAGCAGGTTTGGGTGGATGTCTCAAGCTATTAATTGTCCTGAAACAGTAGGATTGTAGTGGCTGATCCTTGATGCAGAGTTTTAAGTACGTGATTAAGCACAGATAAGCCTTGCAGGTGCCGGAGTAGAGAATAAAATATTTAGGGAAATGTTTTTATAACAGTTTTGACCTTTATCTTAGAACTTCACCAACTTCCTCCAACCAAGCAGAACAGTGCAGGAGGTTTATGCATTGTAAGGGTATACAGTATGTACTTCACAGAAACCCCCTTTGTATGACATGGACTGAGCTCTATCAGATGGTAAGCTCTACAGGACTGGGTCCTACTTCATCCAATGTCTCTTATACCCTGGTACTTATTCTTTTTAATGGTGTATATTCACTTTTTATTTATTGCAATGTCTGTTAATCTATCTGTACGTTGTAAATTTGTACTGTATTGTCTTAATATACAGAGCTAAATATATAAGTATTTAGGGCTCATTCACAGTGCCCCACTGTTTGGGGCCCAGTACCTACTGTAAGGACAAGGCTATCTGCACATCCTAACGCTGCGCTCTTCACTGATCTCTGGATTTTTCATCTGGTGCTTAGTGGGAGCATTGTGTAGAGTGGGGCACAATTGCTTTGTAGATGAGGACTAAAAGTGGCCATACGAGGGCTGATGTATGGCCAAGCGAGCGGATCTTCTCCCGATATCGGTGTAAGGAACCAATATCGGGAGAATATCCGCTCGCTTGGTCATACATGGGCCAATTGTAGCTGCTGATGTCAGTCCCTTAGACCAATTTGGCAGTTTATCAGCCCATGTAGGGGCACAAATGACGGGCCTGCCCGACGATATCTGGCCTGAAATTGGGCAGATATCGATCGGGCAGGTTAAAAAATTTAGTCGGATCGGGGACCACATCGGCACGTTGATGCAGTCCCTGAACCGACTGCGCCTATTCCCTATTAACCCGATATTGCCCACCCGTAGGTGGGGGATATTGGGAGAAGATCCGCTCGCTTGGCATCCTTGCTAAGCAAGGGGATCTTTGATATGGTTTAAATTACTTAATGCTGAATTTATACAAATTTTGTTTTAAATCACGAAGGTCTGAGAAAGTATTACTTCAGTTGTTATGATTATCCTCACTATCCTGTTTGTCCAAGTTGCTCCGGCCTTGATTATCTCAGCTAATATTCAAGGCTAAGAGATCATAATAAAGCTTCAGCAGCTACTTAAATAATTTCTGTATTTCTACTAATAATTGCAATGTACCCACCCATGATATGTAAGCATAATGGGATGTGTTTTTCTATCTACTATATAAGTAATATCAAAACAAAATAAAGTTGTACTTGTTTGCAATACACATACTGGTTGTATAGTTTGTACAAGTTCCCTGATCAGCTCGCATGCAGTGACATATCAGATATCTTGCCATCACACAGAGATTAAATCGGACCGGTCCGTGACTGCTTATAGGGACAGTGCTACAGGTGCACAGACAGAGTTCTTACTTAGCTAAAAGTCGCCCCATGTGTCTTTGCCCTTAAGCTGGGATGCTGCTCTCAGCTGTCTTTTTTTTTTTTCAGGCCAATCCGCACTTGGCTGCACTTTGTGTTGCTGATCAGAGATTGGCCTGAAAATGCCTGCTTTTACAAAAAAAATGCAGGCTGTGCACTCTGTATGCCCTCAGACTTAGTGCTTCTGCACTTGCGCCCCCCTGGTCATAAATGACCCCTTTTATACAAACATAATGATATACATCAATATATACTTTATATGTACTCTCCAGGATACAGGTACCTGTAAAGCAAGGTAAGGTGTAAGACTGAAATGAACTTATAACAGACATAGGCTAGGAATATTCTGCTTGCATCTCTCTAGCAGTAGTTAAACTTCAAAGCCCAACATTCACTGACACCCTCATGTGAGAAAATGTCAGAAAGTTGGTCAGTATGTTGGACACAAATAAAGGGGTTATGGGAGCACTCCAGGGCAATGTACATAAATAGAAACAAAACTGATCTTACCAAATTTACTACAAGCATACCGAAGGGAGAGGATTGATCAATGCACATTCCCTGGTCCCCTGGTATAGTAGAAATTTCTGTATGTATTCAGGTACATGTATAGAGCTATCTACCCCGCCCCCCCCTCCTATTTTTTTCAGGAGTTTAGCTCTTCTCCTCCAGTCTCCTGTCACCTCATTCTCCCAGTTTTTGTGCATTATCCCGAATTTTCACTCAATTTCTGGGCACACGTGCAATAAGCATTTGAAAGTATTTGAAAAAGTCTACAGTGATTTTGGACACTGATTTGGGGTAAAAATGACTTTGCATGATAATTCATGCAGTAGTTAGAAAGGTCAAGCAAAGCTTGGCCAGTGACCATGAAACGACATAAATGCCTTGCCACTGGCCATTCACTTTATTGCTGGTGGGAAGGCATTTCAGAGAAATTAGTTGTCCGTGGTAGCCAAGATTTAACTGTGGAAAACTTATCTCCCCATGGGCCATCACTCTTAATACAAGGTGCATGGATCAAGCATGGTTGCTATGGACAACTGGAGTGTTGCTATGTTATTAAATCAGCCCTTGCAGGATATTGTTAGTGCTTTTTTCTTCCTTATCTTTGAGATTGTAATCTTTAAAATACACAGTAGTCATATAACAAATCCAGAAAAAACACATTTATTACATTTCTTCCTCTATATATATATGTATATGTATATATGTGTGTATATATGTGTGTATATATATATGTGTGTGTGTGTGTGTGTATATATATATATGAAAATAATCCATCACATCCTATTTTATTCAATGGAAGTTCGGGGGATGGGGATTCCTTAACCTTAAGCCAGTGTTTCTTTTCCTTTTCACCCTGGGAAGTGTCATTCTAAGAATAGCCAGTCCTGGGGGGGGGGGGGGACCACACAAGGTGACACTGCTAATTGAATGCTAGAATGATAGCGGCAGCTCCTTCAGACACAATGACAGATGCATGAGAAGGGATTTCTACTAGACCAAAATGCCTATCTGGCACCGTGACATTAAAACCGATAAAGAATATTAACAATGGCTAGGTGAACATCTATTATTCTTTTTTAATTCCCTCCAGACCTGAAATGGCAATCTGTGGATTCTGGCAAATGCCAGAAGTGCTAGGGGGCTGTTTGGACCCTTGAAATGCCAGAACCTATTTTAAATCCGAGTTCGGATCTGGCACCTCTGTGCCAATCTTTCTATATACACATGGGTACATGAAAAGTGATTGGCACTTCTGGGAATCTGAATTGTACTCTATTCCTTAAAGTGACAGCTGCTATTTTGTATCATCATCATCATTTGATTTACATAGTGCCACTGAGTTACTGTTATACAATTCTGCATAAAGCAGGAAGAGCAGCTCCTATTGATCTTGCAAGCTTTCAAGCGCTGAATTTTTACATTCACTTTCTTAGCTTAATAAATACTTGATTTAAAGGTATAAATCGAGTTTGGAAGTTTTATTGCAAAACACCTTGAATCGTGGTAAAAATTTAAATTTGAGCATTGGTAAATCAGCCTCTTAGACTATAACCTCCCTGGCACTCAATCTTGAATATAATCATATTTTTGTATTTACATCCATTCTATTATTGTATTGATCCTTGACTGTTGTATTGTTTTACTATACATCTCTACATACACAAGTAGCACTATAAAAATCATACATTTACACATACATTAACACATAGGGGCACATTTACTAATCCACGAACGTCTGAAAAGCGACCGCAATGATCGGTATTTTGCGATTTTTTTCGTAAATTATTGCAACTTTTTCGTAGCCGTTATGACTTTTTCGTAGCGATACGACTTGCGTGAATTGTCGCGACTTGAATTCAAGCTTCAGTATCGTTACTTTCCTTGGGCCAGGTTGGAGCTGCAGAGTGCCATTAAGCCCTATGGGAGACTTTCCTTGGGCCAGGTTGGAGCTGCAGAGTGCCATTGAGCCCTATGGGAGGCTTTCCTTGGGCCGGGTTGGAGCTGCAGAGTGCCATTAAGCCCTATGGGAGACTTTCCTTGGGCCAGGTTGGAGCTGCAGAGTGCCATTGAGCCCTATGGGAGACTTTCCTTGGGCCAGGTTGGAGCTGCAGAGTGCCATTGAGCCCTATGGGAGGCTTTCCTTGGGCCGGGTTGGAGCTGCAGAGTGCCATTGAGCCCTATGGGAGACTTTCCTTGGGCCGGGTTGGAGCTGCAGAGTGCCATTGAGCCCTATGGGAGACTTTCCTTGGGCCGGGCTGGAGCTGCAGAGTGCCATTGAGCCCTATGGGAGGCTTTCCTTGGGCCGGGTTGGAGCTGCAGAGTGCCATTGAGCCCTATGGGAGACTTTCCTTGGGCCGGGTTGGAGCTGCAGAGTGCCATTGAGCCCTATGGGAGGCTTTCCTTGGGCCGGGTTGGAGCTGCAGAGTGCCATTGAGCCCTATGGGAGGCTTTCCTTGGGCCGGGTTGGAGCTGCAGAGTGCCATTGAGCCCTATGCGAGACTTTCCTTGGGCCGGGTTGGAGCTGCAGAGTGCCATTGAGCCCTATGGGAGGCTTTCCTTGGGCCGGGTTGGAGCTGCAGAGGGCCATTGAGTCCTATTGGAGACTTTCCTTGGGCCGGGTTGGAGCTGCAGAGTGCCATTGAGCCCTATGGGAGACTTTCCTTGGGCCAGGCTGGAGCTGCAGAGTGCCATTGAGCCCTATGGGAGACTTTCCTTGGGCCGGGTTGGAGCTGCAGAGTGCCATTGAGCCCTATGGGAGACTTTCCTTGGGCCAGGTTGGAGCTGCAGAATGCCATTGAGCCCTATGGGAGGCTTTCCTTGGGCCAGGTTGGAGCTGCAGAGTGCCATTGAGCCCTATGGGAGGCTTTCCTTGGGCCAGGTTGGAGCTGCAGCGTGCCATTGAGCCCTATGGGAGACTTTCCTTGGGCCAGGTTGGAGCTGCAGAGTGCCATTGAGCCCTATGGGAGACTTTCCTTGGGCCAGGTTGGAGCTGCAGAGTGCCATTGAGCCCTATGGGAGGCTTTCCTTGGGCCAGGTTGGAGCTGCAGAGTGCCATTGAGCCCTATGGGAGACTTTCCTTGGGCCGGGTTGGAGCTGCAGAGTGCCATTGAGCCCTATGGGAGACTTTCCTTGGGCCGGGTTGGAGCTGCAGAGTGCCATTGAGCCCTATGGGAGACTTTCCTTGGGCCAGGTTGGAGCTGCAGAGTGCCATTGAGCCCTATGGGAGACTTTCCTTGGGCCGGGTTGGAGCTGCAGAGTACCATTGAGCCCTATGGGAGACTTTCCTTGGGCCGGGTTGGAGCTGCAGAGTGCCATTGAGCCCTATGGGAGACTTTCCTTGGGCCGGGTTGGAGCTGCAGAGTGCCATTGAGCCCTATGGGAGACTTTCCTTGGGCTGGGTTGGAGCTGCAGAGTGCCATTGAGCCCTATGGGAGACTTTCCTTGGGCCAGGTTGGAGCTGCAGAGTGCCATTGAGCCCTATGGGAGGCTTTCCTTGGGCTGGGTTGGAGCTGCAGAGTGCCATTGAGCCCTATGGGAGACTTTCCTTGGGCCAGGTTGGAGCTGCAGAGTGCCATTAAGTCCTATGGGAGGCTTCCAAAATCATGCAAAGTCGCAAAGGTTTGCCCGCCGTTTACGAGCGTTCAATACGAAAAAGTCTCGACAATATACGAGCAAATCGTAACGGCTACGAAAAAGTCGCGACAATTTACGAAAAAGTCGTAATGGCGACGAAAAAAATTGCAAAAAATACGAAAAAGTCGCAAAATGTTCGTTTCCAATCCGAATATTTCCCATTCAGATTCGTGGATTAGTAAATGTGCCCCATACAGTTACAAAATGAAAAAAATATAATAAATTAGACCTGAAGAGCTTGCAGTCTATTGCAAAGGATATATATTTTGTGCAAGCCAGAAGGTCTCAAATATTTGTTATATATCTATAACTATATATACATTTTACATTTCTCAGTTGTTAATATGTTGTAATTTTTGGTTAAAATTAAATGAATTCTTATGACTTTTTATAAAAATCTATCTTTCTGTCAGTCTATCTGTCTGTCTGTCTATCTATCTATGTATTTATGTAGCTGCAGTTTTGGTACTGTGTTGGGCATGAGCTGCTGAGTTATTTATTTCATTATAAATTGCAGGGTTTCTTTTTTTCATTGAAGTTTCTTAATTTGATACTCACACGAGTACCACACAGAAAAGGTTTCACCGTCTGTTTCCCCAGCAACCGTTGGTTCACCCTAAATGAGTGTCTGTGTTGTACGTGAGCAGTGGCATGCACATTTGGGAGATTTCCCTCCCCCGCCCAATGCCGGCCTGTGACTTAATTATGAGTAAAATAAGGAAGGGGGGGGGTAGGTAGGGAGATTACACATTTACTGCCAGGAAACTCTACCACTGTCCGCACACTGTCAGTATGCAGGGTATGGGAGCACCCAGGGGCGCATTGTTCAGTGTTTTACATCTGTTCCACAAAGGAATGTAAAATAATAGAAACCTCTTTCTGTCAAATTATGATGAAACATGAAATAAAAGTGCAAAATAAAGCACAAGGATGTCCTTATTACAATATATATATATATATATATATATATATATAGCCACTGCATAAAACACTGCAGGAACTGCACAGGGACCCAGTATCTATTCATATAATAGTGAATGGCATATGGAAGCAAAATGAGCCGAGTGCATCTGGTGTACACTATACACACACACAATGAGAATAGGGGCTGCATGTTTCTGTGCCAGATGCAGCCCCTTAGGTCTCATAGGCATGTCTGTCTTTAGAGTATTCATACTGTGTCCACCCTCCCTCACATTTATCATCCACTAGTGGGCCTCCAGCACGTGCAAAAGTAAGCTAAACTTGACAGAGGGTAGATGGGGATCCGTTTGCCATAACAACATTCTTATACACCAGGCTTTATTCGAGAGACTTGGGGTCATTTACTAACATTGATCCCATTTGCATATTTGGTAGCCATAGCAACCAGTAATATGTTTGTCCTCATTAGGGCTCACCTTTTAAGTGGAAGGCATGGTGCCAAGGGGAAAAAGTATGCAACTCACTATTAATTTGTTCTTTGCACCCTGTCTGTAACTCGCCTTGGGTGGCATTTATCATCACTAGGCATATTTGCTCATGGGCATAACCCATGGCAACCAATCAAACTGTTGCTTTCATTGTTCTACCTGCAGCTGGATAAAAAAAAGACAGTTAAAGATTGGATGCTATGGGTTACTGCTCACGGGCAAATTTGCCCAGTGTTAATAAATGAGTCTCCTTGAATTGAGACCTGCAGTGTAGTAATGTCCAGGTCCCACCAAAACACGTAAGATCCATAGGCCCATGGCTTGGGCTTGTTTGAGCCAAAACCCACACATGTTCTGCTGATTACGGGCAGGTTGAGGCCAAATTTGCACCCACCCCCTCCCTTCTTCCACCTCTAGCCCCTTTATGATGTCAGAGATGGGCGGGACAGGTGTTTGTTTATAATTCCATAACTTAGGTGTCATTCAGACATACAAGTTAGGGATTGGCTGTAATGGGGCAGCTAGTTGCTGTGGGTTACTGCACCAGTGAAACTTTGCCTGTTGTAAGCCAGTGTCTCAAGGGGTGGTATTCATGCCAGATTCCAGCCACATGGCAAAACACTTGTGTGTACATAGGTGTTTTGCACAATAGGGCAGTTAGCCTGTAAGCCAAATAAAAAAGCAGCAGGCAACTATACAATTTATAAGAGTTTATATTAAAGAATATATTAGATATTAGATCTAGAATATATTAGATATTTGTGCTTTTCACTACATGGCAGTGCAATAATCTCTAATTTTAAGGTACTTGTAAAGGATCCGTTATCCAGAAACCCATTATTCAGAATTACATGAAGGCCATTTCCCATAGACTCCATTTTAATTAATAAATCATGATGATCCAAATTACAGAAAGATCCCTTATTCGGAAAACCCCAGGTCCTGAGCATTCTGAATAAGAGATCCCATACCAGTATTACATAAAGGTATTCTCTACAATGATTCACTGGAAAATGCACCTGGGTTGCATATAGGGTGCTAAAGGTTTAATACAAAGCACATTACCCTGTAAGATGATTGGGTTTGCTGTTAAGCAAAATAAATAGTGATGAGCGAATCTGTTCCGTTTTGCTTTGCCGAAAAATTCGCGAATCTTTCAAAAGATCCGCGAAACGTGGCTATTATTTTTTTGTGAGGCTATTATTTTGTTGCGTGGCTATTATTTTGTCGCCCGCGGCTATTATTTTGTCGCCAGTGGCTATTATTTTGCCCCCCCGGCTATTATTTTGTCGCCCATGGCTATTATTTTGTCGCCCGCGGCTATTATTTTGTCCCGCGGCTATTATTTTGTCACATGGCTATTCTTTTGATGCCCACGACTATACTTTTTTGAGGCCGGCGACAATTTGTGGACGTGCGGAAAATTTTTCATCCATTTCGTGAAACAATCCGCCAATGGCGAAATGCGGAAATTCGCCGCTAATCCATGCCTGGCAAAACATTTTGCCCATCACTAAAAATAAAGTAAAAAAGTGTGAAATGTACAACTGCGACTGGCAAATGACTGGAAACCAAACAGTAAGTTCCTAAATGACATGACTTACTGCACACTCATAATTAAACTCTTCTAGCAGCCACTGCCCATATTTAGTGTCATTCTGTAACCCCCGTTTTACTGCTTAGAAATATGTCTCAGTCTGCATGTAGGTTTCAGTCTGCAATCTTTTCAAGGCAAACCATGGCTGCAATAGGGTCCTCCCTCTGGAGGTTCCTCTGGATCTCTTATAAATAAGAATGTGTGACAAACCCTGGGATCAAAAAAGGCCACAAGGTTTATTAAACATGTAAATATTAAACATATAAACGTATAACATTTTATTATTTCTAAATAAGATGAAATACCTGTCCAACCTGTAAGGACAGAAACCTATGATGGCAAGTGGCTCTGGAAGTTCCTGTTTGACGTTACCCTGACATATTTGTTGGAACCAATTTCATTTACTAGCTGCAACTGTACCAAATCAGAGAACATTACCCATCTCTGGCTGAACAACCTATTAAGTTCCCAAAACACACCACCCTTGAAAGGGGATAACAGTATACTGCAAAGAAGGCTACCACCACCTGCTAACCCCCTCCAACTTGTTAACTTTTCCACTGAGCCGCTAGCTCTTAGTTGTGATACACAATTATTCCTCAATGCTTCTGCCCTCGGGTGACTGGCCTAGACAGGGCTGCAAGTAGAGTGCAAATAGTGCATGGGTATGGATCAGCCTCCACCTGATTAAGAATAGGGTCAGGTGTCCACAGAAACCCCCAGATTCTTAAGGAGATGGCCTTCACCCCTCTTACAACAGTGCCTTAACATTTGTACAACACCAGAGGGCAGATTTCTCATTATTAAACTGGGAATTGGGAATCAAGAAAGCTTTGCAGCAGTTCCATATCTAGTCCATTTATTAATATTTTTTCCTTAGGATCACCTTACTATTAACTTTTATTAGTATGCAGACAGTAATGTACAGGGACAGTTTGCAATTGGTCATTTCTGGAAAGAAGAAAAACCTACCAAAGGCCTGAACATATTGGATGTCTATACAATGTTAAAAGTTCCCTTAAGTGTAAACATCATTAGTGTGGTTAGGTCACATTGCTAAGTGGGGCAGTGCCCATTTATAATGTTGATTGGTAAATATTTCAGCTGTGGAATTTCTCACACAAATAATATTAATTCTGTAAGGTTGGAATCTTAGCTGACAAATGTCCCCAGCAGTCACTGGATCCATCTGGATGATATCTAGTAAAGATGGCACCATATGCTGATATCAAGTTGACTTTCCATTCATTTTAACATAAGATCCTGTTCTGTTAATATTGAGGTCAGTGGATGATGCCAGTGTAAACGCATGCTCATATGACTCAAGTTATTATACATGAACACATATTAGCCAAGAATATAGAGTAGATATACAGTAGGCTACAATATTAGTAGGTGGTCAAAAGCAAGGCTGGGGCATGTAGCAGGCACAGTATGGAACTGACTATAGTCTTGTGCTGACTGGGTAAATCCTACTATGGGATTATGATCCTTGGAAACTTAGAAACAGGTGGGTTTTCCTGAAAAGGTGGGTTTTTACTTCCTAAAAAACAGGCAAACAAAGTAAAACACAAGCTTAAAGGAATAATAGCTATACATGCAAGAAAATCCAAACAATTATATAGATAATGTTACTCTAAACAGAGGAAACACAGAATTTTCTTGCATAAATAAAAGTCAATTCATATTTTGTAGTAAATACAAATGGAGTTCCCTCATGTCATTTACATTCAATAAGGAAACCTGAAATTATTTCTAACAAATCCTTGAGGTTAGAAAGTCTTGGAACTGACATTTGTTTTACTTTTTTAGGTAAGATGTAACGCTTTTTATAATAATCTTCTTTAAATTAAGTCAATATGAGCAAAGGTCTGGAATTAGAATTCAAATGGTCTACCCATGGTCAACCTAAATCCTCAAAGAATACACCCAATTTAGTAAAGTTTATATATATAGTGTGCTAACACAGTTTAATTAGACAATTTATAAAAGAGATCAAAGTTAAAGACAAAAATCTTTACCTAAAACAGGTGTTGATCTGGGTGTATATACCCCAGGTCCCTCACCAAATATTTCATATGCTAGTACACATGCAGTGAAGATCACATAAATATACACAGACTCACCGATGCCGAAATTTGGTTTGGGTGCTTGAAGCCCCGAACCCGTAGCCCAAGATTGCCTATGATTAAGTGCGGGTACGCACGAAACGCGCCAGGCGTTCTGGGTTTTTAAGAATGTAAATAAAGTTCGAGTTTTATTCATTTTCTGGCTGACCATGGTGCTTTGCGAGCCGCTTTCTTCAGAGATACCCATGGTCAACATTGGTATTGGTCAGCCAAACACTTTGATAATATCACATTAAATTCTTAATCTTTTCATTTTCATTTGCATTTCTTCCTGTCTTCTCCTAACCTTCCGCTGCCTGGCATCCAGGTCTGGACTGGGATTCAAAATAGGCCCTGGCATTTCAAGTACACAGAGGCCCAAACTGGTCCCCACCAGCCCAATAAACAGCGACTGTCTATGGCATCTTACAAATATACAGGTTGTCCCACAAACCCTGCCATGCCGATAACTATTTGCAATTGCTACTCTAATAAGTGTTACATTTTTTTGTTCCTTACTGGATCTACCTAATTGTGCGTTGGCTGAAACGTGCTTGGAGACACCACTGTAGATTCCTGTTAAATTGTCTTTAAAATCATGTGAAATTCCTGTATTTAGTCATAGGCTGGGAGGCCAGAATATCAACAAACAATAGTAGTCACTGTGAATCAGCTGGAATGGGAGTGTGTGGTTATGGCATCTAGCCAGTCATCAAGGGAATGGTCTGTAATGATTTGTAGTTTCTATTAGAGTATGTAGTATAGCAGAGATGTAAGCTTTTGTTTGGGCAAAATCCAAGACATAAATGTAATTGTTCTTCTTAGCAACAATGCTCGGAATGACATCACTTTCCTAAATATTATTGCCAACATGTTCCAAAAGCTTTAGCTACAGATATGTGCTGTAAGACAGAGTGCTCCACCCACAGCTCCACCCAGGTGCCTACCTCAGAAGCTGTTTCATGTGAGACTGCACCTATGTGCAATTACCTATGCTGTAAATGAACTGCTTCAGTGGTAAATTGTCTTGTACGTACAAGCACACCCAAAAATATACATTACTTTTCTACAATCAGGACTATGTGTCATCCGCTTGGTTATACAGTAGTATCAAAACTTTGGATATAATGAAATTAACTTCATAAAGGATCAGCTATGGTCATCAGAATTCAGGAAGACTGAAATAACTGGTATTAACAGAAGAGAGATAATGAAGAACGTTAGATGTTAGATCACAAACTCATAGAGAGTTTTATATTGTGCATTTCATGGATGTTTCTTTTGTTTCTTTTTGTTTGCGTAGTTTCCCTTTGTGTTCTGAACATTCAAATGCTTTATTTGACTACTGGTTGGCTTTAATCTTGCCCATTTGACACTGGTTGGTCTACTCTTGTCCCGTTCACTGTACACCCAGACAAGTAGAACAAAAAAATCAATTGCAACAGGCAGTGCCATGAGCAACTCCACGCACACCAATAGGGATCACTGGCAGACAAGTTTTAAAGAACATTATGGCCACAATGTATGTAGATTTTATTACTGCAATGTAGGTTACACCCAGACAAGTAGAACAAAAAATCATCTGCTATATATATTAACACAAAAACACCACAAGGAACTTTATGCACACCAAAGCGCATCACCGGCAGAACTCTAAAGAATGTAATGGCCACAATGTATGTAGATTTGGCTCCCTTGTACCCAGTGGCCACTGAATGTCCTAATACACACACATACCTGCACAGAAACATATTGACACTGGGTGCCAAGATGGTGGAGATAAGGAAAGTATAAATGGGAAGATACTGCTTTGCTTTATTTCTCCCTGTGATTTATCCATTATATACAGTAGAATGCATATCCACTGTGAACTTTTGCACAGCCCAGTTCTGTTTTTAGATCAATTGTTAAATCTACTGAGCTGTTGTTTATATTTTTCCAGTGAGAGTGCATTCAGAGTGGTATAACTACAAGTTATCAGGCCCCACAGCAAAATCTATTCAAGTCCCTCAATGATCTGTTTTTCAAACATTGTATTCAATTTGTTTGGGGAATACCAGTAAACATGCAGTTTAAACCAGGTACATAAAACATGATTGTTCTATGCAGTTTTTGCTCAGTGATTTGGAAAGCTACAAGGAACACAGTTTCCCATCACTGAAGTGCAAGGCATTTGTGACAAGTTTTGTCACAAAACAAAATGTTCAAAATGTGCATGCAAATCTATATAATTGCATTGGTTGTTCCAGTAATACTAATAATGAGTAATTTACTATAAGAAAAAGGGCACTTCCATGTTTATATATTAGGCCGCAACTCCAGCACACACACACAATAACTAGACAAAGGTTCTCCCCTTAATTGTGACGTATCAGGAATATGGTGCATGATCTACTTTGAGACATTAGACATTAAGACATTAGAGGAATATGGAGGAACAATAACTTTACACTTTTAGTAGATCTTAAGGCACTACCAAGATAAAGATGCTACAGTCAGTATTAAGCATCTCAGTCCATTAGAGACTTTATAAAATGGGCAATGTGTTTTACCACCTGACCCTACCTAACCAGGCCCAATACAAGTTATGTTTGCCGTGTAAAAGTTTTGAGCTATAGGACACATTGTTTTTTGTTTTTTTATCTCCCTGTTTCAAAAAGATTCTTCTTGGAGGTACTAAAGGAGAATTGTACTCGGGGCTCACTTCCAAAAAAAGGGGGCACAAAATAATGCTGCCTTTCCAGTTTATGTTCTTATGGGGTTATGTAATAAAAGATTTAACATTTGCTACTGGTCTCATAACCCACAGCAACCAATTAGCAGGAAGCACTTGCTATTGACAACTAAGCCTGAGCAAACTTGGGCATTTTATCACATTCCCTTGCTAGAATGGAGCACAACGACTTGCAGCACTTCCAACAGATGGTAAATACAGAGCTCCCTTGATCCTGTATCCCTAATACATGTGCTATTTCCCTGTGTATAGGCCCTTAGGGGCACAATTTTGCACCTGTTTGTGCTCCAGCACCTGCCCCAGTCATATTTTTTCCCTAGATACCTTAGCATTGTGCCATGTTGATGGAACTGTCCTTATCATTTGATGGATTGCTGAATAACCATAGCCCTAAGATGAACTAGCTGTGAACTATGTACAAAGACTTCAGTACATCTCACGGGGGAAATAAGAAAATGTGTTGTGCAGCAAAATCCCTCAAGGGATCCCTTTTTCCTAGTGTGTCTCAGAATTAAAATGATTATTATTGGTTTATTTATAGAGCACGGCTTCCCAAAGCACTGCACAAGGCTGGACAGTAGTTATATTCCTTTATCTACAAAGCAACAATGTGCAAGGTTGTACATGCAAACAATATATAATTCACACTAGACAAAAAAATGAATAAACCAATTTAAAAAATGCAAATGAGAGACTTGCTTCCAGCTCTGACTGTTGTATCACAATAATAATGGTATAGTTACATTCCCAATATAAAATGTGCTTTCCGGAGCCATTTTTTTCCAGGACAGGCAGCAGCAGATGTTTATTCTACCTACTGCGCAAATTGGGCGGTCACTTGAACTCAATCAAGGTTATGTAAAAAAAAGGGCACTTAGTTTGCCCAGGAGCAGTAACCCATAGCTACCTGGTCACCTGATATAAAGCAAATAGCTTATTGGTTACAGGTTACTGCTACTGGGCAAACTTAGTGCTTTCTATTTATGGGGGAATGACTGCTAAACAGGTAAGAGGATTATAGATCCACGACAGTGTGCCACAGATACCCATGAAAGAAATTGAAATTCTCATTATTATTTTTATTTGAAGTTCTTATTTTTATCAGGCTTGTTACAAGCTGCTGGCAGAATGAGAGACCGGCTCGTAGGAATCTTTACCTTACACATAGAAAGCAATTCTCAGATGGCCCATTGCAATGACTTTAGGCACCTGTCCTTTCTTTGCTTAACCTGAAGCTCTTCCATTCCCCCTCTGGGTACCATGTGGCAGTGACTACAGACACACTATGACAACTACAACGTGCAAAAAGTCAACCATGGCAAAACACGATTAGACAGAAAAATGTGCTGACCAGAACGATGCGTAACCTCTGACCTCTCGGCTTTCTGGAAAATGACAGTTTTTTTTTATCTTCCCATCAGCAGTGTTAGAAAAAGCCATACGGTGCCAAGGGTTCTAGTCACTGCAATGTGTGATTCCTGTATAAACTGTGAATGGAAATGTACTGTACATGTTACAGTTAGAATTCCACACATTATTATCCATGTTGGGTCATGCAGGATCTGATATAAGATACATATTGTATTTATTATAACACTTGTCCTCCCTGTGTGTAATTTTGTATTTTGTAAGCTTGTACTGCGCTGCGTACCCTTGTGGCGCGTTATAAATAAAGTTATACATACATACATATATACATACTGCAGCTAATTAACAAGGGTTTTTTTCAGGAAACCCATCTGAAAAAAACACAGCAACAGTAGCCATCCTCCAAATAAATCGGCCACTTCTGGGCCTTCACATTTTCATTGCTACGCTGAGCATACTACAGGGAGAATGTGTAACTAGAAGTTACTGGGCCCCACAGCAGATATCATTTAAAGGAAATCTATACTTAATAATTAATCAACACATAGTTACATAGTTAGATAGTGTCATATTAAGTGACCTATTAAAGAATCTTTCCAAACTGAAATATATACAGCACATCACTAAATTTTTCCCTTTTTGAGCCACCATTTTCCCTCAGAGATCACCTGACAGGAAATAATGCAGTACAGGAAGTAGTGTGGGGAGTAAAAGACAGAATTGCCTGATGGGATCTACCATGCATGTGTTCCCTTGCTTTGTTTTTGTGCGCTGGGAATCATATGATCCCAAGGGGCAGCCATTGGTACTTGGATCACCTTATGGCACAAAAAAATTATATTTGTATGATAATGGTTTATTTAGATGAAACAGGGCTTTACATATAAGCTGTTTTACACTATACATTTTTATAGAGACCTATATTGTTTGAGGGTATAGTTGTCTGTGCCCCATTGAGCCCCCCCTAGCATTAGCAGGTCTTCCTCTATGGTTATACAGGTATGGGATCCCTTATCCGGAAACCCATTATCCAGAAAGCTCCGAATTACGGAAAGCCTGTCTCCCATAGCCTCCATTTTAATCAAATAATTCAGAATTTTAAAACTGATTTCCTTTTTCTCTGTAATAATAAAACAGTACCTTGTAATTGATCCCAACTAAGATATAAATAATCATTATTGAATGCAAAACAATCCTATTGGGTTTTATTAATTTTTTATTGATTTTTTAGTAGACTTAAGATATGGAGATCCAAATTACAGAAAGACCCCTTATCCGGAATACCCTTGGTCCCGAGCATTCTGGATAATGGGTCCTATACCTGTATATGCTAGAAAGAACATTCTTAGCAGAAAACACATTGTGATATTGATAATAACTGTCTCACCATGGAAATCAGAGTTTTATTTGTCTTTCTGGTTTCAAAGCAGTAAAGGCCAGAAAAGAAAAAAGGGGAACATAGGTATTGGAATAACCAGGTTCGGAGTGGCAATATGTGGATTCTGGCAAATGCCAGAGGGGCTGCTGTAAGAGGCCATAGACAGTCACTATTTATTGGGCCGATGGGCGGCTGTTTGGGCCCCTGTATACTGGAAAAGCCAGGCCCTAATCTGAATCCCAGTCCAGGCCTGTGTATAACACATTGCTCCCAAGGGATATGTAGGACGCAAAGCACTTAATGTGGTTTTAAGGAAATTAAGGCAGCCATCAGAGGCATATTAAGTATTCTGTGACAGAAAGAGATTAATTAGAGTCAAAAGGAGTTTTCACAGAATGGTGTCTCACTCTGAGTGGTAAAAAGGATGCATATTGGTTTATGTGGGGGCCCAACATCCTCTGCTGAAGTATAATCAGTTTTCCATCTCTCTGTGTACTTACCCTCTTAAGTTTGATGCCAAGATTCTTAAAACTTCTATAAAGCATTCAGTTTTGTAGCCTCTTAGCATTGCTGAATAAAATGCAATCTTATAAATTATGTCCATTTGAATAACATAACATTTAAATAAAAAATATAAAGTCTACAACAAGTATAAACATACAACAAAGTAAATGGCAAGTAGAATATTTACTTTCGCTGTGCCAACATCGTTCTATTAGCTCACTCATCTCGTATCTGCCAAGAGCTTGATAAAGTAGTCACCTGAGTTTGCTATGTCAACAGAGCCAGTACTTTTCTATGGCAATTCTAATTCACTTTGTGCAGGCTGCTTAATGAAAGGAGGAAATGGCAGTGACTCAGAACTGGGTGTATAGAAGCAAACAAATCACTAAAAGAATGAGTATGAACGTGTATATAAGTATAGTTACCTTGCTGTGTTTTATATTCTATATATGTATATGAGTGGCATTAGAGGTAGGAAAAGGAATAGGACCCAATATCATGTCATGTCCATGTCCCTCCTGATTTTCTTTGTTCTCTTCATTAAAGTGGAAAGTGTAAAAAAAAAACATACTTTGGCACATTGTGGGTGATAATAGAAGTAGTACAGGTATGGGACCTGTTATCCAGAATGCTTGGGACCTGGGGTTTTCCGAATAAGGGATAAAGTTCTGCCCCCAATAAGGATTAATTATATCTTAGTTAGGATCAAGTACAAGATTCTGTTTTATTATTACAGAAAAAAAGAAAATCATTTTTAAAAATTAAAATTATTTGCTTATAATGGAGTCTATGGGAGATGGCCTTTCCGTAATTTGGAACATTCTGGATAACGGGTTTCCGGATAAGGGATCCCATACCTGTAGTTTTAACCCTTGTACTCTTAAACTAGTGTTAGCAGAAAGGACCATTTCTACTGTGCCATTTCTTCTTCAAGAAGAGAAACCAATCCTTCCAGTATAGCCCAGGAATGCAGAGGAAAACATTTATTGAAACAAAATAACAAACCTTGAAGGAATTATGATAACCCTAGTGAATGGTATGGACCTTGGGTTGCAGGCCCCACTGGCACAAGAACTCATATGAATAAACTACATATTAGGGCTACAATAATGAAGGATAAGAATACATTCTGCTTATCCACAAACTTATCTTAGATTTTTAATTAAGCATCATGAGAATTTGCAATAACATTCTCAGATGGCAGAGATTCCACTGCTGTTATAGTGAAGGTCCTCTTGTGACGTCGAAGGTGAAGAAGGTCTATCCTCTAACCCAGTGCTGTCCAACTGGCGACCCCCCTCTATGTGGCCCCCCACCTGTCTGGCTGCTTTGATAGTTTACTCTTGTGTAAGCTTTAAATGGTATCAGTACTGTGATTAACTGCCCCCCCTGCATGGTTCTCACCTCAGATTCAGGCTGTAATCAGGCTGTATTGTTTAAATATGTAATCCCCTGTGTTGTTCACACCTTTTAATCTCTGCATTGTTCACCCCCTGCAGTGTTCACACCTCAGGCTCA
Source organism: Xenopus tropicalis (assembly GCF_000004195.4). Taxonomy (NCBI): domain Eukaryota; kingdom Metazoa; phylum Chordata; class Amphibia; order Anura; family Pipidae; genus Xenopus; species Xenopus tropicalis. Next base: position 121,826,727 of record NC_030679.2, read on the forward strand.
GGCTGTAATCACCCACATTGTTCCCCTGTTCACACCTCAGGAGCAGTAGAAATCCACAACTAATCCCTGCACACTACAAAAAGAACATATACTGACATAGACATACTGAGGTGGTACTTCAATTAAAAAGTTTTTTAATATATAGTTATTGTGCAGACTGTAGGAGCAGTGCCAGCATTGTGTCTCTGTAGGCTGCCTGTGTGCTATACACACAGGCATCATAGGGCAAGCAGAGTATGGCACACACAGGCAGAGTAGGGAAGGCAGAGTATGGCACACACAGGCAGAGTATGGCACACACAGGCAGAGTATGGCACACACAGGCAGAGTATGGCACACACCAGCCAAGAATGGCAAACACAGTGAAAGTATGGCACACGCAGGCAGGGTAGGGAAGGCAGAGTATGGCACACACAGGCCAAGTATGGCACAAACCAGCCAAGAATGGCAAACACAGGGAAAGTATGGCACACAGGCAGGGTAGGGAAGGCAGAGTATGGCACACACAGGCAGGGCAGGGAAGGCAGAGTATGGCACACACAGGCAGGGTAGGGAAGGCAGAGTATGGCACACACAGGCAGGGCAGGGAAGGCAGAGTATGGCACACAGGCAGGGTAGGGCAGGCAGAGTATGGCAGGTTTTTGCTGTACTACAACCATTAATATGGGTATGGTCATGTGATAACATGGGTGTGGGTTCAAGTGGGTGTGGTTTCAAAAATGGGAGTGGTCAAAACTGGCTTCCATTATCGGCCCTCCACCACGTAGGTCGGAAAAATTGCGGCCCTCGGTACAACAGAAGTTGGACAGCACTGTTCTAACCCAAGAGGTGGGTGCTAGCTCTTTTCTTGGACATTCCTGTGAGTAAAGAGATCTGTGTTGACCTCTAATGCATTTGTAACATGGCAAATGTCTTTTCTCTAAAGGAGAACAAACTCCAATGACAGTATTGCTTCATAACTACACAGTGCCATATTTCTGCCCCTTCCCGAGTCTATGCTTCTTTTTATTTTTTTAGGGTAAAAAAAAGAAAGCATTGTTAGCTGTTGCAGTTGCTGACTGACACCACATACTACTGAGGAATGTTACTAACAATAAACCATAAAAGCTTCTCCCAGGGCAGGAACTAGGGTTTGGCAGAAGAGGCAATTGCCTAGGGCACAATAGTGTGTGGGGGCAGACATGTCTTCTGTTCTTCTTCTGTCTACCTACCTCTTGGTCTTTTAGGGCCCTTCTATAACTCAGCAGCGGCTGAAGTAGTGGCAGAGTGCCGGACAAGATGCGTGAGCATATGGGGGAGGTAACAGGCAGGGGGGGCTAAAAGAAGCACTTTACTTAATGCCATAGGAAGGTTGGCAGTAAGTAAGGGTTGCCCTTCACCTTATGCCCCCTGGCAATCCCCAGTCTATGCATATCTGACTGATATGAAAGAAAGAGTGTGTGCCAGGGGATACCAATGTGCCCACCACTGGGCCCACCCCTCTGGATGCAGCACTGCTAAACACTGGCAGCTCTGCATTAAGGGGTGCATCTATTTCTGTTGCATTTTAGAAGTGCAAAGAGCTGCACCTCAAAACCAACTGGGCAACTTGCAAAGTGCAAAAAAAGAAAGTGCTTTGCCCCATGTTACACAAATAATGTGACCTATGGTGGCAACACTGTGCATGGAAGTTATTCATTTTGCTATTTATTTTTTTAGCAACTGATAAAGAAAGCCACCTAAAGAAATCCTTTGATAAACCTACCCCTTAAATGATGCATATGCCCATGGAATCCGGCAAGTGCCCATGGAATTCCTTTTAGGCACACTTGTACAGGGGAATCCCCATGCTGGCATACATTGTATCTCTGTACAGGTTATGTAAAAACCTAGGGCGTTATCCCTACCATGGAGAGTGCAATCTTTGGCCCCACTGGCTGTCCATTCCCCCAGGGATGTCACACCATGTCCATGAATTGCAGGGTCAAATTTGGCTCTGGTTTCTTGATATGAGATAATAACACATATGAGGGATGTAGGTAGTTATAAGAAAATGAGTGACCAGCCTGTCAAAGAGTCAACGGTACCAGGGCCATTTAAAACTGCCAGTGGGCCCACGGCTCATTGATTTGCCCTTTCTTTGGCACCCCCCAAAAATTTGTGACAGTAATATATTCAAGCAGCCCCCTGTCCTGGTAGCCCTGGGCAAATGCCCCTTTTGCCCATTTATTAAAATGCTCCCGAATGGGGCTTAGACCAATTGACACTACTGTAGTGACCCATAGCAACCACCTGGCATTAGAATTAATCTGCTTCCTTCAGGTTGAATAATGAAAGCAAATATCTTCTTTCATTATTCTAACATTCTTCTCATCCTTCTGTATCCCACTATATCTGGCCTTTGATCATAAATATGTGTGCAGTGGACAGAACCCAAAGACTGTGAAAGTAGATTTCATGACATTTATGATCAAAGGCCAGGTATATATACTGGGCAGGCTTCAAGGGCAGTGAAAGTAAGACTGATGACGGTGGAAAAAAGATAAAAATGTAACCTCGTTTCTGAACCCTTTCTGGATATTGGCCATACCTTCCCATAGTTCCAGTGAGTGAAAGTCAAGCAGAGGGCAGATAAAACGTGCCAATGAAGCAGAAATGACTAAAACCAAAGGCAAGAATTATGAATATCACCTTTCTTTTAAACATGATTAAATCTTACTTCTGTGTGCTTCAGCAGGTCACTGGCACTCTGCACTTGTATGCTTAACAAGAGCATTTCATTTCACAAGCTTAAAGGGGAACTAAGGAACTCCAGTATCAGTGATGGACGATCTGGGTGGTCGCTTAAAGCCCATGGTTTCCAGGGAGTCTAGCAGAGTGGAGAGTGGGCTGGGTTGGGGCAGAGCCAGGATTGGTCAGGAATGGAGCTGGGGAGGAAAAAGGGAAGAGGCAGGGCACTACCTAAAGACTTAAATAAGTAAAGCCCCCATGCAGTTTCCAGTATAAATATAGATTCAATAAGTTGGACATGTATAGGGACATTGGGACCGATTCACTAAAGTGCGAAATTAGTCCCGATTCATCAAAGTCATTTCGCATGCGTTAAAACGCATATCGCATGCACAAAAAAACACATGCAAATCGTTATTTACCTCGCATTGCGTTAATTCTCGCATAGATATAATACTAACGCATGATTCACAAACACATATGAAGCGTTAACCGCGCTAAATATCTCATTAGTCTGTGCGAAAATTAACACCTACTTGGGGCAGGCGGTACTTAAAGAAAATTGCGGTTCGTGAGCTTTTGGCAACACAACATGGAGTTTGCAGTGGGATTTTTTCAAGTATGTGTTGGCCCTAGAGTGATGCAGCCGCCAGTTTGCAGGGAAATGGTAATTTGCAGAAAAGTAGTTTTCCAAAAGTAATGGTTACGTGCGTAAAATCGTGCGCTAATATAGCAAGCAGCGAAATATATCGCACGCAGTGGGAAATAACACACGCAGCGGAAAATAACGCAAGAAAAACGCTCATCGCGAGTTAAATAACACAAAGAACATCGCTTTTAAATTTTGCCACCTGTCCTTTTAGCGAATCGTGCGTTAAGTCGCAAAAAATAAGAAGCGATAAAATTTTTAACGCATGCTATAAATAGCGCTCGTTTTAACGCACTTTAGTGAATCGGCCCCATTGTGTTTCCCCAGATACATGTATCAGTAGTTAAATGTTGCTTTTCACTCTCATTAGTACGGAAGCAGAGTAGTCTTTCATGCCCCCAAAACAGGAACTAATCAATATGACTTTGTAGGTCACTGGTGAATACCAACTGCAGGTCAAAGCAGGTCCTATTGATGCCAATGGTAAGCAATTGATTTGACACCAGGGCCGGAACTAGGGGTAGGCAGAAGAGGCAGCTGCCTAGGGCGCAACGATTCAGAGGCGCCAGGCAGGAGCCTCTCCTGCCTACCTCTCCTCTCCTGCCTACCCCTAGGGCAATGACAGATCTAATCGCTCCGCCCCCCCTGCGCCTTCTCCTGTGCTTTGGCGCGCATGCGCCGTTCGGGGGGGCGGGGAGGTGGGCGGAGTTGGCCGACTGGGTTGCCTAGGGCACCCGGTCGGCTTGGCCCGCCCCTGTTTGCAACTGCCCTAATCGATGACAAGTTGGCCAGAAACACAGTAATAGTCACTGTGTTGTACCTTAAAGGGGACCTGTCACCCTAAAAAATAATTACAAATTGTTTTCTATTGTGTTTGTCAAGCAAAATAAACTTTAATTACACTATATTAATTATTTTAACTTATTTCCTTCAGCTCTGGAATTCATAATTGCAGAAAACAGGCAGGCTCCATTTTGTGGACACTGTTATTAAGGCAAGCTGTGCACCCTGCTAAAATCTTGTTTTTGTGCCAGTATGGGGGGCCTAATACCCATATCCATGCACTGGTTACACAAGTAGATGGTGAGGAGGGAGGGGGAATGTGAGCAGTGCAGTGACATCTAAGAAGTTCTGCATTGAAAGTGAAAGTAACTGTCTGCCCCACCCCTATGCCTAAGGCATAGAGGTGGGTCAGGCAATATATGACTGACAGCTGGGACTTTTAAATGCTTTTATAATGGGTATAGATGTGTTAATAAAAAAATGACTTTGGGTTACATGTTTAATTTGAAAAGGGCTTTTATTATACTGCTTTTTATGTCTGTGTGACAGGTCCATTTTAAGAGGTAGGCAACAAAGCAAATAAGCTTTACCCCACAATGTTACCCTGTTATGTACAGCTTAGTGACCCTCAGATTGCAAAACAGTTCTCTAAGTATTTTCTTTTGTTTCTAATAAATCTAATTTCTAGAGGTTACTTTGTTTATTTAGGTAAGAAAAATATATACTGGGGTGATCATTGCCGTTTGTAGACATATGTTCCATATGTTCCTTCTTTAAATAAGAATACTTAGCATGTAATGATTATATGAGAAACGTAGCCTATTAATAAGTAGGTCAGCAGTGATATGTGATATAGCTCCTTGCATTCCCAGGACACTCCTTAGGCACCTACCTGCATTTATACACACGACTATAATATAATGCTCTATAAATAATGCTCCACTTGTGCTTAATGTAAGAAAAATTACCTATTGCTCTTTTGAAACTAATTTTTGAATTCTAAATTATTTATTTTGTGCTCAAGTGTTAATTCCAGTACCAATGTGGTTCCCAAGGGAACACTACTCAAGGAAAGTGAATGGAGCACAGGTTAATGGGAAACATTGTGTAAAAAAACAAAAATGGCCAAATGAATTATACTACTAAATATAGAAGTAAGTTACTTAGAAAAAAGCAGTGTTTTGGGCTGATTTATTGAAAATTCTTCAAAAACCCCACTGGTCCGGCCCATCTGTTCCACTTCCTGCTGCCTCCTTTCCAGGCTGTGCAGGGGGGCCAGCAGCACTCAGCACACTGCACTGTAGGATAGGAAACGATCGGCAGCTAGGCTGACCTGATTGGGAACTGAAGCTTGTCTTGGTGTGTGTGACTGCAGGGCTGTGATTGGCTATCCTCTTTTCTACCTTTAGGACACACCCACCCCTCATTTGAAACACAGACAGGGACCATAGTGGATCAATGGGGAGCTCCAATTAAAGGGGCCAATTTTAAAGCCCTGAGTACAAGCTGTTACATATTTAACATTGCCTACAAGATTAGGGAGACTTTTGCTTATACTATATGTCTTCTTTACAGGGGCACTGCTGCCATGAGGTGCGTTAAGAAACTTACCCCAGGTGGCAGCACCCCAAAATTAACAGTGGTGGCAAAAAGTCACTCCTGGTAAATTAAAGTTCAGATTTTTAAATCAGAATTTCAGTGCTATTGCATTCTCTGTACTAGCAATGTGCCCCTCACCGACCTGCTCCAAAACAAAACAAAAAAGGGGCATATATATAGTATTATAATGTGTAAGCCAACATCACTGGTGATGTTTCCCATCAATCAGCAGTTGGATCTGAATGGTCACCTAAAAGTTAGAAAACAAAAGCAAAGATCTAATTGGTTGCTATGGACAACATCACTAGTGATGATGGCTTACACACTATAATAAATATGCCCCTAAGCACTGACCACTGAAACACCCCTGATCCTACATCGTTACATAGTAACCTAGGAACATACATAGTAACATAGGAGCTATGTTACTGTTGTATTCTGGATAACAGATGCCATACTAGTTTTCTGCACAATTCTTTTGCCACTCGAATAAGGCGCTCAAGGAGCGAAACTAAATCTGATTTCTCAATATGGAGAAGAAGAGTGAGTAAATAAATGAATATCTAAATGAGTGGACAAACAATCAATTCGGCGTCTATGCAATTTATAATTTTATTAAAAATATGTGAATAGACTATATACCAAATGATTAGTTAAGACTCGGGTGTCCAAACCCCGAGTCTGTCACTTCAGATCCAAGGACCAATCTCATATACGGCTTTCAATTCAGAGAAATCAATATGCTCACCAAAATCCAATGGTGGTCCGGGTGCTCAAGGCCTCGAACCCGCAGCTGAAGGGAGAAATCACCAATATCAAAAATGGAACATCAAGCACTCCGGACTAAGAGAATCTGCTAAAAACTCGGTCTTTATTTCTTCATTTTAAAAACAAAAATGCCTGACGCGTTTCGTGCGTTCACGCACTTAATCATAGGCAAAAAATTGCGTGAACGCACGAAACGCGTCAGGCATTTTTGTTTATAAAATGAAGAAATAAAGACCGAGTTTTTAGCAGATTCTCTTAGTCCAGAGTGCTTGATGTTCCATTTTTGATATTGGTCTTTTGCCACTCACTACTTTTTAAGGTATAGATTTATATATTTGTAAAAGAAATATTTGTCACTTCTCATGCATTCTTTCCCTATTATGCAACCAAAACTGCCAAACTTCTGTCATTCTGACATGAGCGTTTTAGGACAATTAAGCTTAACTAAGCAGGCAATATTATAAATCACTGTCCCTTGATACAGAAGCCACAGCAGGTCACCTCACCCTGACCCGACAGGTTTCCCATGCCTGGCAGTAAAACAATAGCAGCCTACTGTATTATTATTGGCAATTTTAGTTAAATTGATATGCGATCAATGTTTTTAAAGGATTGCCTGGGACTACATCTCATGTGTCTCTCAATTATACAAATTCCCACAGAGATAGCTATAGAGACAGATTAATAGATGATGATAGATAGATAGATAGATAGATAGATAGATAGATAGATAGATGACAGATAGATAGATAGATAGATGACAGATAGATAGATAGATAGATAGATAGATGATAGATAGATAGATAGATTGATAGATAGATAGATAGATAGATAGATAGATAGATGAATAAGTTGCAAGATATTTGCTAATAAACAGTGCATAATGACATCAGTTTTAATTAATGTTCCTTGGTGTCACATGACTGAAATGTGTGTATTACAAAAAAAATAATACTGTATATATATATATATATATATTGTCTGTTGTAAAAAAGGACAAGAATAGCAGTCACCTTGAAGTCCCATGACCTATTTGAAAGCACTCAGTCTGCAACCTCAGTGGTCATGGAACTCCTCAGTGACCTCTAGGCCTGGCCTGAGATTTAAAATAGGCCCTGGCATTTCCGGTACACTGGGGCCCAAACAGCCCCCCACCAGCCCAATAAATAGTCACTGTCTATGACATATGTCAAACACAAGGCCCGGGGCCAAATCCGGCCCACCTGGCTGTTTTATTGTGGCCCTTGGTGAGTGTGTCTGACCAACCAGCGTCATCAGTTTCCATTTTCCTCACAAAGTAACTAAGACTTAGGGGCCGATTCACTAAAGTTCGATAAAACTAGTGATATTTATACCATATTTATTGCATATTTATATGTGTTAAAAATATTACCACTTCTTAAAACAATCGATTCACTAAAAGGACATTTGTCATAATTAATAAGCGATGGTCTTGGTGTTATCTGGCGATGATCGATTGCAAGCGTTATTTTCCGCCGCGTGCAATATATTTTGCCGCATGCGATATTAGCGCACGATATTACGCATGTAACCATCACTTTCTGAAAACTACTGTTCTGAAAATGACCATTTCCCTGAAACCTGGAGGCTGCATCATTCTAGGGCCAACACATACTTGAAAAAATCCCACTGCAAACTCCATGTTGGTGTTAATATTCGCACAGATAAAAGCGATATTTTGCGCGTTTAACGCTTCATATGTGTTTGTGAATCATGCGTTAGTATTATTTCTATTCGCTAATTACCACAATGCGTTGGAAATAACGCTTTGTGATAATACGCTTTTTAACGCATGCAATATGAGTGATAACGCATGCAAAATGACATTGATGAATCGGTACTTATTTATCGCATGCTTTTTAACGCAAAAAAGCATGCGATAAGCATTTTATCGACCTTTAGTGAATCGGCCCCTTAGTAACTTACTAAGTATATTAATAAAAAATTTGCCCTACGACTTACCTGTGTTTTAGATTTCGGCCCCCTTATGTGATTGAGTTTGACACCCCTGGTCTATGGCATCTTACTGAAGCCCCTCTTGCATTTGCCTGAATCATACAGATTACCAGTCTGGGCCTGGTGTTCTCTAACATCATTCTATTTTACAACATTTTACCAACTATGAAAAAAGTATTTATGTCCGCAATACAGAGAACTGCTTCATATATATTTTAATTGCAGCCATATAAAAAATAATATATTAAAGTTCAATAGTAACTGCTTCGGAGACATGTATGTTAATAGCTAATCATGACTGCACATTCTCCAGAGAGTGAATGAACTATGGAAACCCCTTATATTGATCAGCTGTTTAAACATAAATAACATGGGCCTTGTGCCCAGCGGAACTGTCCATTCGGTGGTGGGAAGAAAGGCAGCTATTCTGACCCCTACCTGTCCTTGCATTGACTCACTATATTGATTGGTAGGCACAGCTGTGGACTCCTTTGCCTTTAGCACAGTAATACCTATCTAAGTGACAAAGTCATAAATAAAGATGGGATCCCAGGGAGATGTGGGCTCCCTAAAATAGAATAGGAAGTACATGTGCCGGGAAGTACAGGAGAAGAAACCCATGACACCGCATGTGCCGTCATGAGGGCAATGACTGTAGGTTAGTAAAGGCACGAAGGTGTGACAGCACCACGAGTATATAAATATACATCCCTTACCACCCAAATAGTGTCAGCATTTGCATTGCATGATGTCAGCGTAAATAGTAACTGCATGTGGTCTGACGTAAAACATCATCGACATGCTATTCAGCAGAAACAGGTGCCGACGTGTTTTTCCATAATATGTTAGGGAACATCTCCCCCTTTACTTTCTAGCTAAATCCCAACACACTGATCAATGGTAATGTTGCACTGAAACAGGTCAAGATCACACGCTTCCAAACAATCTATAATTATGGGGCCAATGTATCAACCCAATTATAATTTGCATGAATGTAGGGGATTGAAATGTTAATGGTATTTATAATAGACACTGGTCCAGGCAAGAAAATTAGGAGATTTGTCCAACACATTGAAACCCCTGCTGGTGTTTATTAATTTCCTATTCCTTTAACAATTTATTTTCCACATTGTAAAGCTTTGTTCCGAATTTGCCCCCCTTAGTGCTCATTTTACCAGAACTCTGGGTGATCGCTGCACGCTGAGCAGGTGTCCTGGCAGAGGTGGGGTTCCTTTGCTCCATGATGCTGCCAGAGCTCCTTAACTTGTGTTGCAGAATGCAGATAAAAAGGCCCAGACTGGCAATCTGTGGGTTCTGGCAAATGCCAGACTGTTGCTGTAAGATGCCATTGACAGTCACTATTTATTGGGCTGGTAGTGGCCAGTTTTGGCTCCTGTGTACTTGAAATGCCAGGGTCTATTTTGAATCCCATTCTAGACCCATTAGGCAGCACTGTATTCATCTTCAAAGCGCAGGTCTTTGTGCAAATATCTGCACACAAAGGCTTATTGCAGGGCTGAGTACAAAGTGTAAAAAACATGGCAGCTTGGGCACTTTACACTTCTGTTGTTGAAGAACAAAAAGTACAATAAATCACTGGGGGCTGCCATTTTGTTCCTGTTCCAGGTATCCCCTGCACCTATTGAAGCTAGATGCAAGTGAAGGTATCCCTTGGCAAGCCCTAGCTCATACCTCCCAGTGCTTTTGTTTTGCACAGGACAGTCCCAAAACATGGACCCCAAAAGGGAGCAGGCTTACTGAAAAATGGATGGGGATTTGGACAGATCACTGGCTAGGGGTGTGTGTCAAAAATGTTTACTTTTTGGAGGACTCAAGTGTTAGTATGTAGGTAAGTATTCCCTAGTTTTCACATCATTTAGAACAAGCAAGTCAGGAGCACGAGTGTGATGCACAAGAAGATGGGGAATTGCGGCACGTGTTAAGTATCGGGCTCTGTTGCATGTCAGCACTGCACTTTTTTTAAAACTGGTGCAAGGTTATGTTTTATTTACTTTTTATTACTTATATTTCTATTTAGGCCCTCCTCTATTGATATTCCTGTCTCTCTTTTAAACCACTGCCAGGTTGGAGTAAATAAGACCCTAGCAACCAGATAGTCGCTGAAATACCAAACTGGAGGCAACTGTCCATCAAGTTCAATGCTCCAGTGTATCCCCAGCAACATTGAGAAAAACAAACTGTGCATCTCTCTCAGTAAATTATAGGAGTGAGGGTGGCTACACTTCCCAAAACAAGGCTTTCTTCCTTTATTTACGGTCATTAAATTTTACAACACACAAAGACTTCAGCAGAAATGAGGAAATGGCAACAGATGAACTTCTCTAGGCAAATAGAGTGGAAACTAAAGTATAAATAGTAAGTAAAGGAAACTAGTAACATGAAGGGACAATAAACTCTTTGCATTTCCTCTCTGCCAGGGAAGGAGACCCGGCAAATACCAGGGGGCCCTAAATCCCTATTTGTTTAATTTGCTTTTTTCACCTGTTAGTTCATAGGCTTCCAACTGTGGAACTAGCCCCACAAGTAGGGAACTAGGCAAAGGTACCATATCAGACAAATGTTTATTTGCTGTCCTAGATATTGTGGGAAAGATAGCAGGATGGCTGATACAACACTTTCTTTAAATTTATTTTTATGTTATGAGGTTTGTTGACCAAATTGGATTTACGGAATGCAAAAAGTCTGAAAATCAGTAAGTATAAAGATGGCCATACACCTTTATACATAGGGCACATTCAAAGTACGAATTCAAATCCCGAAATGGGTAAAATTCGGATTAGATGCGATAATTTCTGATGATCGCAAATATCACGAAAATGCTTACAAAAAATTCGTATTAGTCAAGATAATATTGTATTGGCGATCCCAAAGTCACTAAATTTTCGTATCCGAACGATTGTAAACGGCAGGAAAACCTTTCTGACTTTGATCCTTCTGTGCATGTTTTTGGAAGCCTCACATAGGACTCAATGGCACTCTGCAGCTCCAACCCGGCCCAAGGAAAGTCTCCCATAGGGCTCAATGGCACTCTGCAGCTCCAACCTGGCCCAAGGAAAGTCTCCCATAGGACTCAATGGCACTCTGCAGCTCCAACCTGGCCCAAGGAAAGTCTCCCATAGGGCTCAATGGCACTCTGCAGCTCCAACCCGGCCCAAGGAAAGTCTCCCATAGGGCTCAATAGCACTCTGCAGCTCCAACCTGGCCCAAGGAAAGTCTCCCATAGGGCTCAATGGCACTCTGCAGCTCCAACCTGGCCCAAGGAAAGTCTCCCATAGGGCTCAATGGCACTCTGCAGCTCCAACCTGGCCCAAGGAAAGTCTCCCATAGGGCTCAATGGCACTCTGCAGCTCCAACCTGGCCCAAGGAAAGTCTCCCATAGGGCTCAATGGCACTCTGCAGCTCCAACCTGGCCCAAGGAAAGTCTCCCATAGGGCTCAATAGCACTCTGCAGCTCCAACCTGGCCCAAGGAAAGTCTCCCATAGGGCTCAATGGCACTCTGCAGCTCCAACCTGGCCCAAGGAAAGTCTCCCATAGGGCTCAATGGCACTCTGCAGCTCCAACCCGGCCCAAGGAAAGTCTCCCATAGGGCTCAATGGCACTCTGCAGCTCCAACCCGGCCCAAGGAAAGTCTCCCATAGGGCTCAATGGCACTCTGCAGCTCCAACCTGGCCCAAGGAAAGTCTCCCATAGGGCTCAATGGCACTCTGCAGCTCCAACCTGGCCCAAGGAAAGTCTCCCATAGGACTCAATGGTACTCTGCAGCTCCAACCTGGCCCAGGAAAAGTCACAATACCGAAGCTTGAATTACATAGTTACATAGTTACATAGGGTTGAAAAAAGACCATTGTCCATCAAGTTCAACCCATCCGAGTAAACCCAGCACACAACCTATACTAACCAATCTATACACTCACATACATAAACTATATATATACAACCAGTAATACTAACTGTAGATATTAGTATCACAATAGCCTTGGATATTCTGCTTGTTCAAAAACTCATCCAGGCCCCTCTTAAAGGCATTAACAGAGTCTGCCATTACCACATCACTAGGAAGGGCATTCCACAGCCTCACTGCCCTTACCGTGAAAAACCACCTACGCTGCTTCAAATGGAAGCTCCTTTCCTCTAATCTAAAGGGGTGACCTCTGGTGCGCTGATTGTTTTTATGGGAAAAAAGAACATCCCCCAACTGCCTATAATCCCCCCTAATGTACTTGTACAGAGTAATCATGTCCCCTCGCAAGCGCCTCTTTTCCAGAGAAAACAACCCCAACCTCGACAGTCTCACCTCATAGCTTAAATCTTCCATCCCCTTTACCAGTTTAGTTGCAGTCCCTGCACTCTCTCCAGCTCATTAATATCCTTCTTAAGGACTGGAGCCCAAAACTGCACTGCATACTCAAGGTGAGGCCTTACCAGGGACCTATAAAGAGGCAAAAATATGTTCTCATCCCTTGAGTCAATGCCCTTTTTTATACAAGACAGCACTTTATTTGCTTTAGTAGCCACAGAATGACACTGCCTGGAATTGGACAACTTGTGATCTACAAAAACCCCTCGATCCTTCTCCATTAAGGATGCCCCCAACACACTACCATTCAGTAGATAGTTTGCGTTTATATTATTTCTACCAAAGTGCATAACTTTGCACTTGTCAACATTGAACCTCATTTTCCAGTTTGCTGCCCAGTTTTCCAATTTTGTCAAATCGCTCTGCAAAGCGGCAACATCCTGCATGGAACTTATAGTTTTGCACAATTTAGTGTCATCAGCAAAAATAGACACAGTACTCTCTATGCCCCCCTCCAGGTCATTAATAAACAAGTTAAAAAGCAAAGGACTAAGGACTGACCCCTGTGGTACTCCACTAACCACACTGGCCCAATTAGAAAATGTTCCATTTACCACCACTCTTTGTACTCTATCCTTCAGCCAGTTCTCTATCCAATTACAAATATTATGTTCTAGGCCAATATTCCTCAATTTGATCATTAACCTTCTGTGAGGTACTGTATCAAACGCTTTAGCAAAATCTAAGTAGATGACATCAACTGCCATTCCAGCATCAAGGTTCCTGCTCACCTCCTCATAAAAGGCAACTAAATTAGTCTGGCAAGATCTGTTACGCATAAAACCATGCTGGCACAAACTAATAGTATTGTGAACTGCAATGTATTCAACTATCCTATCCCTTATTACCCCTTCCAGAAGCTTTCCTACTACTGATGTCAGACTAACAGGCCTATAGTTTTCAGGCTGAGAACGAGATCCCTTTTTAAATAATGGCACCACATTAGCAATCCGCCAGTCTCTCGGCACCATGCCAAACCTCAACGAATCCTGAAAAATTATGTGAAGAGGCTTGGCAATCACAGCGCTCAGCTCATTTAATACCCTGGGATGAATCCCATCCGGCCCTGGACCTTTGTTTACCTTTACATGTTCAAGTCTCTTTTGAATTTCCTCCTGAGTGACCCATGCGTCAGTAGCTAAATGACTAGCACTGGGTATATTAAAAGGGAAGCCTTCATTATCTGGCTCCTCAGATGTATAGACAGATGAAAAATAAGAGTTAAAAATTTCTGCTTTTTCCCCGTTCTCATCAACCAACTTACCCCCCCGTGATAATAAAGTTCCCACCCCTTCTTGCTTCATTTTTTTACTATTCACATAATTAAAAAATAATTTTGGATTCTTTTTACTCCTAGCTGCAATATCCCTTTCCATCTCTATTTTAGCTTGCCTGATAGCTTTTTTGCTGCTTTATTTGCTTCCTTGTACCTGATGAAAGTTTCCGCTGTCCCAGCTAACTTGAATGCTTTAAAAGCACGTTTTTTATTACCAACCTCGACCCTAACTCTTTTATTCAGCCATAAAGGTTTTGCTTTGCGATGCCTCTCCTTGCTTACAAGGGGGATATACTGTTGTGTATACCTGCAAAGCAATGTTTTAAAGATGTTCCATTTTCCTTCTGTGTCTAACCCCATGAAAAGCCTTTCCCAGTTGACACATTGCAGAGATGCCCTTATACTGGCAAAGTCTGCACGTCTAAAATTGAGCGTTTTAGTTACTCCCTTATAGAGCTGTCTCTGTAGCATTATATCAAAGGAGACCATGTTGTGATCACTGTTCCCCAAATGCTCACCCACACAAATGTTAGAGATAAGTTCAGTATTATTAGATATTACCAGGTCCAAAATAGAATCATTCCTAGTAGGTTCTTGAACCACCTGAAATAAAAAGTTGTCATTTAGCATATTTACAAACCTACTAGCTTTTTCTGACTTAGCCACCCCATTACTCCAGTCAATGTCCGGATAATTAAAGTCCCCCATAATAACAACTTGACCCAATTTTGAAGCCTCCTCCATTTGCAAAAGTAGCTGGGACTCATCCCCCTCATCTATACGGGGTGGTTTATAGCATACACCAATGATCATTTTCTTTGTGACCTTCAGCCCTACTGAAATTTCTACCCAAAGAGATTCAACGTTTTCATTGGTAATGTCTTTATTACATGGCTTTAAATCTGACTTTACATAAAGACAAACCCCTCCACCCTTTTTAATCTCTCTGTCCCTCCTAAAAAGCGTATAACCATTTAAATTCACAGCCCAGTCGCATTTTTCATCCCACCAGGTCTCAGTGATACCAATTAAATCATAATTTTCAATACATGAATGAATCCGAAACTTTTGTACTTGTCGTGACAATACGATTTTGTCGCACAAATTTTGTTGCTAAGAACGAAAAAGTCTCGCAAAGTACGGAAAAAGTCACAGAAAATATGCACAGTACGAATGAACAAATACAAATTTTTTGTATTTCAGACCTGTGATTTTCAGACTTTTTGCATTCCGTAGATCCAATTTGGTCAACAAACCTCATAACATAAAAACAAATTTAAAATAAAATTTGACGGTTCAGCCCTAAAAATCAATGGAGGGTGGGAACGATCTTTCCTGTTACCATGGTCGCAGGAAAGATCGTTCCCACCCTCCATTGATGTTCAGGGCTGAATCGCTAGATATGGAGGTAGAAACAATCATAATAATCACTATACCTAGGATTTTTTGCTTCCAATAAGGATTCATTATATCTCAGTTGGGATCAAGTACAAGGTACTGTTTTATTATTACAGAGAAAAAGGGAATCATTTAACCATTAAATAAACCCAATAGGGCTGTTCTGCCCCCAATAAGGGGTAATTATATCTCAGTTGGGATCAAGTACAAGGTACTGTTTTATTATTACAGACAAAAAGGAAAACATTTTTTCAAAACTATATTACTTGATTAAAATGGAGTCTATGGGAGGTGACCTTCTTGTAATTCAGAGCTTTCTGGATAGTGGGTTTCCAGATAATGGATCCCATACCTGTATTTGTATTGCCACTTGCTTGAACCACTGATAGTAGGAGGTAGATTATATTGTCCAAAAAAATTGCCTTCATAGTTTCATCCCAACCCTCCTTATACACACGTGCAATACAGCTCTGCATTACCAAGCATCCTAATTACATTGCAGGTCCTAATTAAATGACTCCTGAAATCCCTGTACGGTTATAATTTATTTAAACCATCTGGTTCAATAACTGTGTCACACTCTTAGAGAGGCACTGGAAAATGTAGTGAACAATATGTTTCCCATCATGAAAACACTACAAAAGAGAGCCATAATAACGCACAAACTGTGCAAAACTCCTGGGATGTTTGATTTCATCAAAGGACTGAGCTTGGCAAGGCTCCTATCATCACTATACACTATGCACATATATAGATACAGGGCAACAGCTTTTTCCAATGATAAAACTGCCTTATGGAAAATGATAAGGAAATGGTTATGTTTGATAAATTAAATGCCATGCTTTGCAAATGGAAAAACTGAGGGTTGAGTGGAAAATACTGGGTGTTATCAATTTGTTAGGCATCCCCCTACCTTTTATTCCAGGCCAGTGTCCTAAATAATAAATATCCCCAGGGTACTTTTTTGGGGAGCCAAGCAGAGACATTTTCCTCACATGTAGCCCAAAGGGGACACCTGGAAGCAGAGGAAAAAATGGCAGAAAGCTGCCATGATAATCCCTTAGACTGTGTTCATTCATCCATTAGATCTTTCAGTGTTTGTCCATCTTAACTGCAGGCCAGTTTTGGCACATTTGGGTTAATTCAACTATGAATAAAAACATGTTGCCAAAAAATGTGTAATTTCCAAGGAAAGGCTTTTTACATGTTTTCACTTTCTCCAGTTTCAATCAAGTCTTTGTTGATCATTTTATTTCTCCACTGATGAGTTGTACTTGACACAGACAGGAACAGCTCCTGGGGTGGGGGGGACAGGTGCATAGAGGACAAAAACATGGTGCCATGATAATCCCTTAGACTGTGCTCATTCATCCATTGGATCTTTCAGTGTTTGTCCATCTTAACTGTTAATCCAACTATGAATAAAAATATGTTGCCAAAAATGTGTAATTTCCAAGGAAAGGCTTATTACATTTTCCACTTTTTCCAGTTTCAATCAAGTCTTTGTTTATCATTTTATTTCTCCACTCCAGACCTATGAAGTTTGTGGCAAAAGCCATTGCAGTTACAGAAACTACTAAAATGGCAGGGCAAGTAGCGGGATTTAGTAAGCATAAACCTACTTTACTATTCCTGTTATAGTCAAAAGTAAAACCTTCCCTGAAGCTGCTGCTGCTGCACTTCTGTGCCGGAAATTCAGGGTTACATTTACCACCCAAAGTGCCCAAGTGGCTACTAATTTACCCACCTGCCTACTCTTTGTCCAATATTCTAAGTGGAGTTTCTGCAGGGCAAATTTGTGAACTGAAATATAAGAAACCCCTTGATATATATCAATAGACTCTGGTCAGTTCTATTTTTAAGACACACACACAATAAAATCCTTTGGTCCCATTTAAACCTACCACAGAATTGATTTAGAGACAGTACAACTTATTGGATTTGACAATCCAAAATCATTCAATTACATTTTAGCCTTGAGGCAGTTGGAATGAGAAACCAGCCGGATGTAAAGAGCGCTGAGCAAATAAATGCTACTACATTCAGGATGTATGGTGGAAAATTACAGCGTATGCAAACACACAGAATATCAGGGTCCAAAGCCACTTTCTAGCTTCTGTACCTTCTACCTCTACAAAATCATGTATAGGAAGAATATGAACCAAATGGCATCTATAGAAAACATATGAGCCTTGCCTTTACCATATTATAATGATGCACAACAACAAACGTACTGGTATAGGATCCCTTATCTGAAAACACTTTATACAGAAAAATCTGAACTACAGAAAGTCTATCTTTCATATTCATCAAATAATTCTAATATCTAAAAATAATTTCCTTTTTCTTTGTAATAATAAAACAGTAGCTTGTACTTCGTAACTAAGCTGCATGAATTCATATTGGTGGCAAAGCAGTCTTATTGGGTTGATTCCATGTTTAGCAGACTTAAAGACTGCTGATCCATATTACAGAAAGACCCCTTTTCCGGAAAACCCCAGGTCCCAAGTGTTCGGGAAAATAGATCCTATACCTGTACAACGATATTAAACAGAGGTGACGAGGGAGCTGATTATAGGTTAACAGGAGGAAGAAATGGTAGGGTAAGCTTCTCTGGACTACTTGTTTAAAGGGTTGTTCACCTTTCACTTAACTATTAGTATGATATAAAGACTAATAATTTTAATATTTGTGTGTTTTTTAATTACACTTTTCGTTCAACAACTCTCCAGTTTGGAATTTCAGCAGATATCTGGTTGCTAGGGTTGCTAGGGTTCAAATTACCTTTAGTAACCAGGGAGTGGTTTGAATAAAGACTAGTATATAAATAGAAGAGGACCTGAATAGAAAAATAAGTAACAAAAAGTAACAATAATGGCTAAATTGTAGCTTCACAGTGTAATAGATTTTTGGCTGCTGGGGTCAGTAGTCCCATTTGAAAAGTTGGAAAGAATCAGAAGAAGGCAAATAATAAAAAAACTATAAAAAAAAATACGTAATGAAGACCAATTGAAAAGTTGCTTACTTACTTATAACTACTAAACATTAAAGGAACAGTAACACCAAAAAATGAAAGTGTTTTAAAGTAATTAGAATATAATTTACTGTTGCCTTGCACTGGAAAAATGAGTGTTGGCTACTTAAACTCTACTATAGTTTATATAAATACCCTGCTGTGTAGCCACGGGGGCAGCCATTCAAGATGGAAAAGAGGAGAAAAGGCACAGGTTACATAGCAGATAACAGATAAGCTCTGTAGAATATAATGGGGCTTTATCTGTTATCTGCTATGTGCCTGTGCCTTTTCCCATTTGAATGGCTGCCCCCATGGCTACATAGCAGCTTATTTATATAAACTATAGTAGTCCTTCTAAGGCAAACACACCTGTTGTACCAGTGCAGGGCAACTGTATATTATATTGTAATTACTTTTATACACTTTCATATTTTGGTGTTATTGTTCCTTTAACTTAAAGGTGAACCATCCCTTTAAGGATTCTGGCGTAACTGCAAGCCTTCATAATATCAACCTCCAAGAGGAACATTAGGAAAGGTCAGACTTGGGAGCCAAAGGGCTGCCCATAAACAATAGAGGTTAAGCTAGTGATGCTAGACTGAGACAATGGCAGTTTAGACAAGACTAAAACTGCAAGCTAAGCCAGAAAGCCCTGCATAGAAGCTATGGGAAAAAGCAAAAGAACACACATGCACATTCATGTAGGTAGGGGCTGTGAGTATTGAAACTGACTGTTCAGAGTGTGCAAGGTCCATTATAAAGTGGGCTATGGGCTATGGTATTATAACCCCCTAATTAAAGCTAGAAAGTACTTTTCATAAAATGCACAGTGACCCCTAGAAATAGAGACAGTGATTCCAAGCATTAGACTGTGACTTCCATCATACGCCACCATCTCAGCAACCCCTGGCACGGCACAGTGCTGCTAATACCAGCCTACTCTAGGGTGGCACCAAGTCAGAACAGAAAGTTTGATTTTGATTGGATGCTTTGCTTTGTCCAATTACAAGGCCGCAAGTTTAGGCTTGGGCTGGCAATTAGCTGTAAGATGCCATAGACAGTCACTATTTATTGGGGCCCTACTTTTGCTTTTCTATTTTATCATGTACATGTGTAATACAATAAAAACATGTAAAAAAAAGGACCAGTATGACAGAGTGCAATCTGCCTAGCAGGATGGTATCCTGTTAAAAAAATGCCAGTGTGGGAAAACACTAGGGAGTCTATTAATTAAACATTTAACGTTACCTTTCGAGAAAATCTATTTAAAAAAACAAGATCTCAATTGTTTTCAAATTCAAGTTTTCCACACTCGAATTTTTAAGACTTATGAGTCAAATTTGTAAAACCGAATTGAACAATGTGATTTTCATAAATAGAAAATAAAATGGCAATTGTGAGAAAACATCCAACTGAATTTGCAATTAAATTCTGAAAATATTTTAAAGGTGTAGTTAACATATAAAATAACTTTAGTATAAACAAGTCATATTTATTCATATTCATTTTTACATTTGTATGATGTTTCAGTTATTTAACTTTTGTTTAGCATCTTTCTATGCTGGTATTTCAGCAGCTTTGTGGTTGCTAAGGTCTCGTTTTCCCTACTAACCAGGCATTGACTTGAATGAGAGTTTGGAATATTAATAGGAGAGGCCTGAATAGGTAGATAAATATGAAAAGGTAACAATGGCAGTAAAATTGCAGCATCACTGAGCAAGTTTTTTCGCTGCCAGGGTCAGGGACCCCCATTTGAAATATAAAAGAGGCAGAAGAGAAAAGCAAATAATTCAAACACTATAAAAAATAATGAACAATTCCAATGCCAATTCTCAGCAGCTTTTCAGTTGGTCTTCATATTTGGTTCTCTATAGTTTTTGAATTATTTGCCTTCTTCTTTCCACTTTTCAAATGGGGGTCACTGACCCCAGCGGTCAAAAAACTATTGTTACTTTTTATTACTTATCTTTCTATTCATAATTCTGCCCATAATTCCAAACAGTAATAATGATTACTGCTCAGTGAAAAATATCAATGGCTTATTATCTTCGTGTTTCTTTTTCAGCGCTACTTTGTAGAAAAATAGAACAAAAAAGTATACAGGTATGGGATGCCTTATCCGGAAACCTGTTATCCAGAAAGCTCCAAATTACGGAAAGCCTGTCTCCCATAGACTCCATTTTAATCAAATAATTCAGAATTTTAAAACTGATTTCCTTTTTTTCTGTAGTAAAAAAACAGTACCTGTAATTGATCCCAACTAAGATATAAATAATCTTTATTGAATGCAAAACAATCCTATTGTGTTTAATTAATGTTTTATTGATTTTTTAGTAGACTTAAGGTATGGAGATCCAAATTATGGAAAGACCTCTTATCCGGAATACCCTTGGTCCCAAGCATTCTGGATAAGGGGTCCTATACCTGTACTAAATCAAAAGCTCACCCCTAGACTTGCGTCACATCCTGTATATCTATAGTAACTTACGTAACTTACGTTAGCACATAAATTATCTTTACTGTTTTTATTAACTATTACTGACTAGTTGTTTGACCCCACAGCAAGATCATTGGGCCCCTAAACGCAGTTTATGTAACTTATGCAAAAATGTACGCAAACATACCAACCAATGCCAGCACAGAGTAGGGGCAGGTAGGTGGGAAGGGGTTAAACTTAGGGCAAACCCCACTGACCCCCAGTAAACTGACTGAATTATTAGCACATTAATCAGTGGAACCCTTTATATGAAGTTCTTATTAAAGAGTAAGATCAGCTGTTTATATTTCACACACAAAGGGTATGGCCAATATTTTGATACTGTGCACTTGTGTTCATATAAATAATTGTGTGGGGTCCCACAGTTTCTGATGGTGGCCCTGTCTATAGTAATAAGTCAAATCAGCTGGACTTGCTGTATTTTTTTTTACTTAAAGAAGGAAAGGTAAAAACTTAGTAAGCTTTATCAGAAAGGTCTATGTAAATACAGCCATATGTCCTCTATCAAATTCTTTTTTCACAGGATTTCTTGTCTCTCTTTGTTTTCCTGTGCCAGAGTCTGCACAGTTCTCTCCTCTCTCCCTTCTCCTGCTCCCCCCTCCCTCAAGAATGCTAAGAACTCCCTCCCCCCCTTAGGAATGTGGTTCTGAGCCAATCAGCAGAAAGCTTCCTCATAGTCTTACAAACTGTGCATGTACAGGGGTCTTGTTTTTGGTGCAGGAGCGTGGCATTATGGGAATTTTGTTTACAGAACTCAGTGGGTTTTTTTTCTATGAGGCTTCTGATCATCTGAACGGGAGAAATATGGGGAGACTTAAGGGCACTATTGAGAGAACTGAAGAGATTAACTCTTTATTAGCCTTTCCTTCTCCTTTAAAAATATACCATGATCTGGATTAATAAGAACCTTCACAAACATCTTGCATCCCATACTTTCAGTATCTGAGCTTGTTCCTGTAAATGGGAGAACAGATCATTTTCTACTAAAATATTCACAACCTCTTTACTTTTTTTCAAGGCAATTTAGCCTCAATAGAGCCCAACATTCAGTTTGATGCTCCTCTATTGCTTTCTTGTTTTAATATTAGGTTCACACACTTCTTCATGTCTGCCAGAATCATGGAGCTTCAAAGCGTCAGCAAAGAACACAGAGGGCGCCCGTCTCCCAAACACATGCCCATGGACCCTGGACGTGACTGCTTGCACACACACACACATATGCGAGAGCTGGAAAAGAGTTGATGTGGAAGATTAACTCATGGTCTGGTGCCCGGTGCAGAACTGGATTGTGCTGTCGATATGAGGAAGCATCCTATCCATAAACTGCACTACAATCATGAGATCCAGAATGACACTCTATTTTAGGGACACTAACTATGAAACTAGTAGCGCCTCCCCATTATGACTGCCTAATCCCAGGCTTTTATATCAGAATATCTTTCTATCAGACAGCCTTCGTGTCATTGTGAAATACAATAGGGAACAATGTACACAAGAGACTTGCTGATGAGGATAAAATTTACACATGCACGGGGATTATAAAAGCCTGCTCACTAGAGAGCGGTCATTGCTTCACAGGGTGAGTCAGTTCGTTCCTCAATGGAAAACCAACAATGTTTCCTTTAATCGTTAATATTATGCAACTATATATATAGTATCTCTAACTCACCCCAGGAAGAAATCAACTCAAGGCTTGGGGGAGCCTTGTTTAGATACATATCTACAGATCAGAACAACACTGTCAGAGTGCATTTTAGGACATCCTCCATCATCTTTGTTATCCGCTTCCTGCCTTCCCCAATCCGCAAACCTCATTCGGCCTCTCAGTTGTCCCTTTCATACTTAGCCAGTCCTACCTCATGGCCTTTTGTATTGGCTGAAGCCTAGAAGACACATGGAAGCTCTGTTATTTCATGAATACTTATAGACTCTGATGATGTAGGAAAAGTATGATGAGAATAATGCCCTGGCCTGGAAAATGCCAGAGGGGCTGCTGTAAGATGCCATAGACAGTAACTATTTATTGGGCTGGGGGGGGCTGCTTGGATAACTTTGTACTTGCAATGCCAGGGCATATTTTAAATCTAGTCCTAGCACGTATGCTATAGAGCAGGGATCCCCAACCTTTTATACCTGTGAGCCACATTCAAATAGAAAAAGTTTTGGAGAGCAACACAAGCATGAAAAAACTTCCTGGAGGTGCCACTGAGAGCTATAATTGGCTATTTGGTAGCCCCCATGTGGACTGGCAGCCTACAGAAGGCTCTGTTTGGCAATTACACTGAGTTTTTATGCAATCAAAACTTGCCTCCTAACCAGGAATTCAAAAATAAGCACCTGCTTTGAGGCCACTGGGAGCAACATCCAAAGGGTTGGGGAGCGGCATGTTGCTCATGAGCCATTGGTTGGGGATCACTGCTGTAGAAGCTGAAGAATCCGCTAACTGTAGCTATTCTTTAAAGGGGAACTCTGGTTTCTAAACCAAAATTTGTTAAAGAGCCCTATACAACACAGAAACCCATAATTTACCTATATCAGTTCATTCAAAATGTATGAATAAATACAATTTTTATAGGATATAATCCAGCTGCAAAACAGTTCTTATCTTTCTGCATAATTTGAAATCCTGGCAGGGGAGGAGGGTATAAAACAGTGATGTTGCAACTTCTCTACAGCTTACAGACAGCATGCAGGAACTACATAACCCACAATATTTTACACTGTAATATTTGTTTCCTCATTGACATCACGTGTGCAGGGAATTGTGGGATTGGGAGGATGCAGGCTGATGACAGTCGACTACTATTACAGTTTTTGAGTGTCAAAGTAATCAGCCAGATCAGCAGGAGAACAGGGGGCGGGGCTTAGGTAACGGTTCCAAACCATATTACATTACAAATCATAAAAAGATATGCATATTTTTTAATTTTAATTGATGTAAATTGCAAAGTTGCTTGAAATGATGTTACTATTCAAAAAGCTTAAATTGTGTTTAGGTTGGGTGGGGAGTTTCCTTTTAAAATAATGCCTTCTTTGTTGTCTGTCCCTTTATAGCACATGGAGGCAAATATATTAGATGGGTATTGAGCAGGCATACAATTGCAATAAACATAGTTTCAAACACAATATAAATGTATTTTATATTCTACAAAACCCTAGCAAAAGTTAAAAGGTGGTCAAAAAAAGAGCTGTAATGTTTCCAAGAAAAAAGAGGACCAAAACTTTCATTACAGTTACAAGTTATAGTGGATATTATAAGTCTACACACCCCTGGTAAAATGTCAGGTTCCTGTGCTGTACAAAAACGAGACAAAGATAAATCATTTCAGAACTTTTTCCACCTTTATAGGAACAGTATCGCCAAAAAATGAAAGTGTAAAAAAGTAACTAAAATATAATGTGCTGCTTCCCTGCACTGGTAAAAGTTGTGTGTTTACTTCAGAAAGTCTACTATAATTTATATAAATAAGCTGCTATGTAGCCATGGAGGCAGACATTCAAAGGAGAAAAGGCACAGGCATATAGCAGATAACAGATAAAACACTATTGTATTCTACAGAGCATATCTGTTATCTGCTATGTAACCTGTGCCTTTTCTCCTTTTTTCCAGCTTGAATGGCTGCCCCCGTGGTTACACAGCAGCTTATTATATAAATTATAGTAGTGTTACTGTAGCAAACACACCAGTTTTACCAGTGCAGGGCCACAGTGCATTGATTAACCCCAAATAAAGTTCCGCTGCTCTAGTTGGTCTTTCCTGACATTTTTTTAGTTGCATCCCACAGCAAAAGCCATGGTCCCCAGAGAGCTTCCAAAGCATCAGAGGAATCTCATTGTTAAAAGATATCAGTCAGGAGAAGGGTACAAAAGAATTTCCAAGGCATTAGATATACCATGGAACACAGTGAAGACAGTCATCATCAAGTGGAGAAAATATGGCACAACAGTGACATTACCAAGAACTGGACGTCCCTCCAAAATTGATGAAAAGACGAGAAGAAAACTGGTCAGGGAAGCTACCAAGAGGCCTACAGCAACATTAAAGGAGCTGCAGGAATATCTGGCAAGTACTGGCTGTGTGGTACACGTGACAACAATCTCCCATATTCTTCATATGTCTGGGCTATGGGGTAAAATGGCAAGACGAAAGCCTTTTCTTACAACATCCAAGCCAGGCTACATTTTGCAAAAACACATCTGAAGTCTCCCAAAAGCATGTGGGAAAAAGTGTTATGGTCTGATGAAACCAAGGTTGAACTTTTTGGCCATAATTTCAAAAAATATGTTTGGCGCAAAAACAATACTGCACATCACCAAAAGAACACCATAGCCACAGTGAAGCATGGTGGTGGCAGCATCAGGCTTTGGGGCTGTTTTTCTTCAGCTGGAACTGGGGCCTTAGTTAAGATAGTGGAATTATGAACAGTAGTTCCAAATACCAGTCAATATTGGCACAAAACCTTCATGCTTCTGCTAGAAAGCTGAACATGAGGAGGAACTTCATCTTTCAGCATGACAACGACCCAAAGCATACATCCAAATCAACAAAGGAATGGCTTCACCGGAAGAAGATTAATGTTTTGGAATGGCCCAGCCAGAGCCCAGACCTGAATCTAATTGAAAATCTGTGGGGTGATCTGAAGAGGGCTGTGCCCAGGAGATGCCCTCGCAATCTGACAGATTTGGAGTGTTTCTGCAAAGAAGAGTGGGCAAATCTTGCAAAGTCAAAATGTGCCAAGCTGATAGACTCATACCCAAAAAGACTGAGTGCTGTAATAAAATCAAAAGGTGCTTCAACAAAGTATTAGTTTAAGGGTGTGCACACTTATGCAACCACGTTATTTTAGTTTTTTTGGTTTTCTTCCCTCCACCTAAAAGATTTCAGTTTGTTTTTCAATTCAGTGGTACAGTTTATAGGTCACATTAAAGGTGGAAAAAGTTCTGGAATTATTTATCTTTGTCTCATTTTTGTACAGCACAGGAACCTGACATTTTACCAGGGGTGTGTAGACTTTTTATATCCAGTGTACTTTTCAACTTTTTTTTTTGCTATAGCCAATTTTTTCATTGTTTTCATACAATTCCCTGTACAAAACAGTTCTTAACGATTAATGCCATGGCCCAGTGACCAGTTAATAAGCTAGTTAGTATTACTTGGTACACTCTTGGTTCACTGTGCTAGGGTACCTCCTTGGAAAGGAGCAGAACCAGTTGGAAAGGTTAAGGATATCCAGCCCTTGAAATAGGAAAGGCAAAGGTACTTGGAGGGTACGTTTGTGTCTGAATTACAGAAAAGAGGACAAGGAAGACTCCATGAGGAACAAGTGGATCTGAGCAGGGCAGGACCATTAGGAGCTACTCCAGGTTTGACCAAGGCTTTTACAGACTGGAATGGATCAAGGAACATGATAATTGGACTATAAGTAAAACATGGGTTGACTGGAACAGGCAGGGTGAGCTAGAACTAAAAAAGCAGGATAGACCAGGCTGCATGGCTCAAGGCAATTTAAGATCAGTAGGGCAGATTAGAAAAAGGCAGAGCCTGCCCATAGAAACGGGAAGATGAATACTGTGCAAGATAAAAGGTAATATCAACACATATTTGGCATTTCTCCAGAGATGTTTCCCTGCAGACAGAAGCTGCTTAATTTAACTTGCCACAGGGCACAATACACTGGGTATGCAATATCTGGCATTGTTTAAGATTTCCTCTTCAAGTATGGTTCTGTCTGCACTGCAGATCATAGTCCGTGGGGCTTTTCTTTGCTAGCTTATGGAATATTTGCCTTCAGGAGAAGGACTCAAGGAGTGTTCCTACAAATACTGTATGTGCAAGTGGCAATTACATACGTGTCTCCCAAATAGAGCTTCTGTTCAGGGCAACATGTCAACAATTCCCCCATAATATCATGTTTTTATTTTGATTCTTTATTTCTGATTTTAGTGATGTCTTTGTTTAGCCACACATATCTAGGATGCCTTACACCTTATAGCAGTGATCCCCAACCAGAGGCTCGGGGGTAACATGTTGCTCACCAACCCCTTGGATGTTGCTCCCAGGGGCCTCAATGCAGGTGCTTATTTTTGAATTCCTGGCTTGGAGGCAAGTTTTGGCTGCATAAAATACAGGTGTACTGCCAAACAGAACCTCCTGTTGGCTGCCAGTCCACATAGGGGCTACTAAATAACCAATCACAGCCGTTATTTGGCACCCCAGAAATAATTTTCATGCTTGTGTTGCTCCCTATCTCTTTTTACATTTGAGTGTGGCTCATAGGTAATAAGGTTGGGGACCCCTGGGTCCACTGTAATGGCAAGCAATGTATCAATAAAAACACTAATTTAGTAATGACTTGTAAATCCTACACAAACCTGGGTCATGTCAATAGTTGTGTCACACAGACACATGGGCATTCCTTTATGTGCATGCAATTCAGATGGTGCAAAAGAAATTGCATCTAGGTGCAAAACACAGTGTGGACCCTGCACTTAACACTGGGTCAATTGCAGGCGCCATACGCCTATACTGTTGTACACTTCAACTTACACATCATTCACAAATTACAGTGGCAATAAAAAGTGGATAAAGGGAGGACACAAGGCATGGGGAAGAAAGATGGGGAAAGCAGAAGGGATTGGGCAGAGAGGAGTGCAAAAGAAATGGGACAGGTATAAGAAAACATTTCCCCAACACAATAGTTTAAAAAGCCCACTGTGCCGGATTAATCATGTATGAAAACCAAACAAGACCTTTATTCTCTAGAGCAGTGATCCCCAACCAGTAGCTCGTGAGCAACATGTTGCTCCCCAACCCCTTGGATGTTGCTCCCAGTGGCCTCAAAGTAGGTGCTCATTTTTTGAATACTTGGCTTGGAGGCAAGTTTTGGATGCATAAAACCCAGTGTAAAGCCAAACAGAGTCTTCTGTATGCTGCCAGTCCACAAAGGGGCTACCAAATAGCCAATCATAGCCCTTATATGGCACCTCCAGGTATCTTTTTCATGCTTGTGTTGCTCCCCAACTCTTTTTACATTTGAATGTTGCTCACGGGTGAAAAAGGTTGGGGATCCCTGCTCTAGAGCACCACAGTATTTGTTTTATACCTCAGTCATGACTTAAACACATGCAACATCAGAACAGTTTTGTGTTTTCCCTCTGAACTATATCTCTCGCACAGTCAGAGGAACTGACCAAAATGTATTATATTTGCAGTTAATAAACAGCTTAATAGCCTTATAATGGGGAAAAAAGTAATTAATGTACATTACAAAAGGTCTTAAAAAAGCACCCAGAGCTATTTGAAATTCATTTTAAGGTTTACATATCCTTCAAAGGCTTTTATTTGACCTTTACTTAAGTTTCACAGAACTCAACAATTCCTGTAAAACATTAAATCCCCTAATGTTTGTCCTAGGGACAGCTTAGCAGAGCCACGGAGGATTTCGCTCCGCATTAGAGCTTTATTTTATATCACTGATTAAACCAACATTAGCAGCATTGGAATGTGATTTGCAGAAATCTGCCTGGAGATTAAAAAAAAAAAAATTTTTTAGCTGATAGTAAAATCCTCCTAGCTCTGAGTTCTTCCATTGTAACTTTGCAGTGAGCTCTCCTTGCCCTCTAAGGCTAAAGGATTGGAGACAGCAGACATTGCATCTCTTTGTCTTCATTAGCTTGTGTCCCACTGCAGCCTGTATTTCATCCTGCTGCACATCCCCCCCCCCCCCCCCAGTGATTGTACCTTTCTTTCTCATTTAATCTGCCCATACATGTTGGGATCCACTGGTTCGGTAAGGTCACAGAGTGAGCACCTCTCTGCTCAATTTGGCCACCAGAGGGGTTGATTTGTTTGTTTCCCTTTTGCCCCCCTTTGGTAAGGACTGCCCAGTGTGCTGATGCAGTCTTTGCACAATGGAATTTTCAAACCTTTATTTTTAAAGCAGATATAGGTCTCACAGGCCATCCATGGGCCTATTACCTGCCAATGCAGTCTGGAGGAGTTGGGTTGGCAGCTTCTATCAGCCAGTGTAAGGCCTCTTTAGATGCACAGCTGTTGTCTCAATTTTCACAGCTATCAGTGATATCAGTCTGGGAAACAGACCCCCCCACAGGCCCTCCTGCACTCGTGGGGTCTGCCCCCTTAGGGGTTGCCACGTTCCAAAAGCCGGACGGGGGGGAGACGGAGAAATTACAGCGAGCGGGGCTAGGATGCAGAGCTAATATAGTTAGCTCTGAACTTTTCTTTAGAGTGGGTTGTTCCTTCGGCATATAATTATGGAATATAAAAAAAGTAATACTTTAGCATGTCCACAATCATCTTATGCTAGAATGTATTTATACTGAATAGATACACTTTCCAGTACCCAATAAATCTTTAAGGGTTATAGTGACATCTAGTGGTGTTTCCTCATCTTTACAAGTATTAAGAATAAATCCAACATTCCAGGATAACTGTTGATGCTATTTCAAACACTGTCACTTTTCCTACATTCAGACTGGGAAAGTGGGAATGCAATCTTTAGGGCTTTTAGATCATTGCCTACACTAAAGGGGATGAAGATCTGGATAAAAATCATTCAGGGTAAAAAAGACTCAGCTTTTAAAGTT
Organism: Xenopus tropicalis; assembly: GCF_000004195.4. NCBI lineage: Eukaryota > Metazoa > Chordata > Amphibia > Anura > Pipidae > Xenopus > Xenopus tropicalis. The sequence goes on from NC_030679.2 coordinate 121,856,385, forward strand.
ACCAAGGTTAGTGCTGCCTCAGGAAAGGTTGTCACCTTGCCTCATTACAGATGCGGCCCAGGTACTGAAATAAGTGAAATGTTCTCATCTTGCCTCATTGTAGAAGTGGTCCAGGTACGTTAGAGTTAGTGCCGCCTCAGAAGAAATGTTCTTATCTTCTTTCATAAGAGAAGTGGCCCTGTCGTTGCATTACACTAACAGCTGCTAACAATTATGTGTCTATATAGTGATTGGATAAGAGGCATCTGAATCTGCACCACTATAAGTGATTTGTGCATGGTTATAGGAGGCCCAAACTAACTGAAATTCACTTTTTACAGAAGGACTTTGGGCACCATTATGCGTGTGTTAATCATTTAATTTCACTAAAATAATACTCACAGACAAGCATTTTTAGGACAGGACAAAATTTTGGTGGGAAAAAGCAGGAAAACATGGTGTTATATACAGAAAAAGCACATAAAAATGGTCTAAAATGCAGGAATGGAAAATTGAGGTTTGACTGTATTCTGCATATATATATATATATATATATATACACAGTAGTAAATAAACTTTGAAATATTCTAATTCCCCTTTCAATATGAAAATCAGACTGAATATTGTAAAAGCCTTAGAAATAGTTACCACCTCAGTTCAGTCAATAATATTACAGGTATAGGATCTGTTATCCGAAAAGTCTGGAAAGTCGTCTCTCAAACTCTATTTTATTGGAAAAAAAAATCGACATTTTAAAAAATATTTCCTTTTTCTCTGTAATAATAAAACAGTACCTTGTACTTGATCCTAATTAAATATAATTAACCCTTATTGGAGGCAAAACAATCCTATTGGGTTTATTTAATGGTTACATTTTTTTTGTAGATTTGATGTATGACAATCCAAATTATGGAAAGACCTGTTTTCCAGAAAACCTCAGGTTCCAAGCATTCTTGATAACAGGTCCCAACCCTGTAAATCTTTGACAATACTATTTAAAAATGGGTTACTGTGTCATAACAATTCTCAGAATCCCCCAGAACAGCGGTTCTCAACCTGTGGGTTGGGACCCCTTTGGGGGTCGAGCGACCCTTTCACAGGGGTCACCTAACAACATCGGAAAACACATATTTCCAATGGTCTTAGGAATAATTTTATGGTTGGGGGTCACCACAACATGAGGAACTGTATTAAAGGGTCGCGGCATTTGGAAGGTTGAGAACCACTGCCCCAGAAGCTAACTTCTCCTCAGTAGTGTTTCAGACACCACATTATTTTTGGATGGGGTGGATACACTCCTGCGGTTGCCATCTTTTCTGGAAAAGAATATCAGCTTTACTATATTTTAAGAATTCTTCCCTATTAATAACATTGGCATCAAGCATCATTTTTACCAGCCAGGCCGGTAAAATATCAGCCAGATTTAAACCCTATAAGCATTCCTATAAGCACTTATATTGTAATGTCACCCACTGTGACCCACAGCACTTTTACTGCATTTGCCTTTTTGTGTCTGTAAGTTACCCTCCCATATAGATTGTAAGCTCTACGGGGCAGGGACCTCCATCCTCTTGTGTCTTTGACTCTTAACTTATTGCAACTGTATTTATCTTGTATCTATCTGTATTTATTGTTGTACTTTGTATTTATCTATTATTATCTTAATAATCCCGTTTGTATTAATGTATTCTACTGTACAGCGCTGCGTACATAAGTAGCGCTTTATAAATAAAGATATACATACATACATTCCTGACATCACTTCGGTCAAGTTTCAGGTCGCCATTGTAACAGCGTGGCCAGTAGTAATGATGCTTGCTATTAAAAAAGATAAAAACATAGATAAAAACATAGGAAAGCTAGAATTTTTTTGGTCCAGAAAAGGCAGCAACTCTAATATTTCCTGTAAATGGTTAAACTGCACAGTGTGTAGAAAGGGCCTCCAGTTTTAGGGGTCATTAGCTATCAGGTTAAAAAATAATTTTAACTACTAGGTAACAGTTGCACTCAGTCGCACTAAGTAATATGTCACATTCAGGGGTTGCTAAAGCACCAACCTTTCCCTTTTTTAAACTAACTAAAACATACTAGGACATTACGACTGCATTATATTCTATTAAAGCGGCGACCATTTTGTTGGTGGTCAAAAGAGCCGTCTGTCAAACATCCTCGGCGGCTTTGCACAGGAGGCTGCATTTTCATTGAAGATCAATTTATGCTTCAACAATCTCAGCACTAACGGAGATCCCCCTCGAAACGCAACACAAGCGATTGAACAAGCCACTGAATTTTGTTAGCGGGGGTTTCCTAACGCAGCAGCCGAGCAGCCATCTTGGATCCAGGAGCAGCTGCTTGTGGGATGAGGCGCAATGCATTGTGGGGAATGGAGCTGAGTGGGTTCAGGAGAGGGAGCTGACTGTGGAACAATATCAGGCTGCATTACATGTTTGAGGCAGGCAGCACTGCAACAGGGAGACACCAAGGTAAACTTTTAATGGGAAAGATACTTTTTGTGAATTTATTTTTACATGATACTGATATTAAAAATTCCCCAAAATTGTCATTTTCAGAGTAATCAGTGTATTTTCATGCGCTCCCTCTAGTTTTTTTTTTTAGAACTTTTTATTAAAACCCTCAAGTTTTTGCCCTCAACAATGTGGCCCAATACAAGCCTAGCCATGCATGAATCACACAGAGTAATTTAGGATACGTGTTAATTGATCTAAATAAAACCTGCCTAAGTGCTAGCTGATCAGAGGAAAGTAAAAGACCTAAAGAGCCCAGTCCCTGGATAGAGTTTGCGCTAAAAACCATTCCCCAGAAGCTTACACATCTATGCTCTTGGGTGTTAGGTCACTGCCAAAATGTGGCATAGATTTAATGCTGTGTGGCTATTAAAGGGTTAAAGCTAGAAGTAAAAAAATGTTATTGCGGAGTAAATTGTTGTTGATGACTTTCCTCAAGTATGGCTGCTGCCCAGGATCGTCCACTGCTAATATGGGCATCACTCTCATTATTGTACAGGTCTCGGACCCCTTATCTGGAAACCCAGTATCCAGAAAGTTCCAAATTTCGGAAAGGCCATCTCCCCTAGACTCAATTTTAATGAAATAATTCACATTTTGAAAATTGGTTTCCTTTTTCTCAGTAATAATAAAACAGTACCTTGTACTTGATTCCAACTAAGATATAATTAATCCTTATTGGAGCCAAAACAATACTAATGGGTTTAATTACTGTTTAAATAATTTTATTAGCAGACTTAAGGTAGGAGATCTGAATTACGCAAAGACCCCTTATCTGGAAAACCCCAGGTCCCGAGCATAATGGATAACGGGTTCCATGTAATGCTTTCTTCTTTTTCAACATATTCTGCAGCCTTGAGGCAATGCCTTTTTTAGAAGCAGAGTAGCCCCACACCTGACCAAATCTCAGCGTAATTAGCAAGACTAATATTAAACACCTGATCCTGGTGTGTGGGGCTGGGAGATTGCACCTGTTTCTTCATTTTGTGTGACAATCAGTGTGTATATATATACAGTCCTCACGCCAGCATCTCACTCCAAAATGCTAATAGATAGCCGCCCATGTGCACGGAATACAAAATAAAACACAACCAGCACCAAGGGACCCTTTTCAAGGTACTATATATATATATATATATAGGTAGGGCACCTGTTATCCTGAATGCTTGACACTTGGGGTTTTTTGGATAAGTGGTTTTTCTGTAATTTAGATCTCCATACTTTATGCATACTAGAAAAATCATTTAAACATTAATTAAGCCCAATAGTATTGTCCTAACTCCAATAAGAATTATTATTATCTTAGTTAAAACAATGAACTGTTTTATTATTACAGAGAAAAAAGGAAATAATATTTAAAAATTAGAATTACTTGATCAAAATGATGTCTATATGAAACGACCTTCCCGTAATTCAGAGCTTTCTGGATAATTGGTTTTCAGATAATGGATCCCATACCTGTATTATTTTTCAACATATATTTATATTAGTGATGTGCAGGGCTCAACCCGCACCTGACCATAACCCACACCTGACCCCCAACTCGCAAAGCATTGCCATGTTTAATTCCAGCAGGAGCTGCTGGGTCAAAATCCGAGTACAAAGAGTTAATGGTGAACGCCAATTTGTATGCATTTATTTTTCAAGCTGCTGCTTTTCGGGCTGGAATTTTACACAAAGCCACAGCACCTCCTAAAATCAGTATTTATTAATACTGGAATTTAGAAATACTGGAAATCAGTGTAAATGAATTTATGCTTCTTTTTATTCCCTGGTGTTACTGGTTCATTATGCGGCAGTCCTGGTACACACCATTCTAATTTGTTCCACAGGAGCAGCAAAGTCCATAGAGTAAATGGCTCAGAAAATCGAGTACCCCTCACTGTGTGTGACACCGCCTCCCGAGCTCTTGGGGGAGGTTCTTCGGGAACATTATACCCCGCTACCTTATATGGCATCCATTAATAAGATGAAGCGCCTTCCCTCTGGCCATTACTTCTGCATGGAAAACTTTGAAGAGGTGTTGGAGAGAAGACAGGCTGCTAATGCCAAAGAGAGAGAGAGGGTGAGTGTATGCATTGTGATGTACAAGATTTAGTTGAAGGAAGGACTGAGCTCTTTAACTTGATCTGTTGTGTAGCTGCTGTGTTTCTAATTGGCAGGTTTTAAATACCACTGAATTATTCCAAGAGCAAGGGCCAAATCTATCAGTAATGTCTAATGGATGTCCATTAAGGAAAAGCAGACTTGGAACCCGAGCTTTGACATTTACAGTATCTGCATCTGTTTTGTAGTCCAGTATGGAAATTTTAGCTTTACATTTATTGATTACTTGTAGGGATGTGTAGTTTGTTTTGAAAAAACATTAATATTGCCAATAGGGTGGGGACTTTTTATTTTTCTATAACACTAAACTAGGGGGTTGCTAAGGAGATACAAATACATACAAAGACATACCATCATTTATTTATACAGTGCCAGCAAGTTATGCTACAATTTACATTAATTTATATTAAACAGGGATCTTACAATGTAACAAACATTGGTTGCAGAATGAAAATAGGATCTGACTGCCTTACAAGAGCTTGCAATCAATAGATGTTCAGTTACAAGCATGTTGTTAGGAGACGGTGGAGAAAGGGCACTGCTCTTGAAAGCTTAAAGTCTATTATATACAGTGAGGGTAACCTATGTGGTTGGTTGTAGAGTTCCTGTTGGTTAGGGTAGTAATGGTAAGTGTACAGTGAATAAAGAAGTTCCATTTCTGATTAAATTATTTTTTAAACAGTAGGTGGCGCTGTTTAAGACTGCTGATAGCTTAAAAACTAGAAAATGTTTTCATGCTAGTAAAATAAAAGCTCAGTATGTATAATTTATGCCTAGTGAAATAACTTTTTCTTACATGCTAACACAAACATTACTTACTATGCTTCTGTAGATAAGGAATATCAACAGCGGGTTTTCAAAGTTGAAGACAATTGTGCCTCTAATCCCCAAGGATCGAAAGCCAAGCAAGGTAGACACTCTCAAAGCTGCTACTGAATACATTCGGCTGCTACATGACATTTTGGAAGAAACTGGTGGATTTGAGGTAATGTGATTATCTTTACAGAATATACATTTAATATATAAGGCAGACTGAATCCTATGGTTATCATAAGCTAAGCAATAGGGCTGGATTTGGCAGTGTGTTTAATATTGCATCTCTTATAATAAGTCTCTGCTTCATTATGGTGTTACTGTGGGAGGAAAGGTGTAAGATTGTTTTTGCTATAGCCTTAGTTTATTCCTTATGTACCTGTAACTCTTAATGCTGGTCAGTGCAGGCTGCATGATGGCAAGGTATCGGTGCTTATTTTATGCAGTGTCAGACTGGCCTACTAAAGTACCAGACCCAGACCTCTGCTTTATGGGTCTAAACCATTCTATTTGGCATCGTTTATATGTAATTGTTGTGAGAGTGGACCTAGTGTTGTCTATGACCCTAGGAGACCAAGTCTGACAATGATTTTATAGTGCTTAATAATAATTTCTTCATTATTTCTCGTTCTTCTCCAAATGCCACTTGGGTTTTCCCAATGTGGCCAGTGCAGAAAGGGGGTCCATTCTGATTAGAACTGAATGCTTACTTACTGTTTTGCTTATCCCTTGAATATAACAGGGTGACCAATATGGTAGTGTTCATATATAAATGTTATGAGTTATGTGGTTTTGACTGAATATTGGCCTATTAAGGAGGGCACAACACCGCTTGTTGTCTCCTCGGCTTCTTGAGCCGAGGAGACAATCTGCCTTCCATCAACTTATAACCTTTGTGTCTATATCTGGGTTTCCTAACCCTTTTCCCAGGGGGCAAATGTTAAGGATTGGAATCAGCTGTGCGACCCAGATCAGTTATGCAGCTCATCTTGATTACTATTTTTATACTGCAAATGGAATAATTTCCGATGTACGTCACTACATTACTAATGCTGAATATTTGCCAGATGCAAATCAGTTGGAGCATCCCACACATGGTACCCTGAGACTACTGGCAGCTCAGGGAGTGCTAATTACAGGGTTCATTGTGCCCATTGCATTTCACATTGTCCATCAGAGCAGGCTAAATGTGTGCATTGACATTTAGGGGCCCATGTTTTCATGTAAGTTAATTTTTTTTGCAATAAAACTTAATCTGTGTGAGAATTTTTTTTCTCTATTTATTATGTGTCAAAACTACAGAAAACACATACAAAACTTCACCATCTAAAAGCTGTCAAGGTCATGTTAAAGTCACTGGGAGCTGTCCTAGGCAAATTGTAACAACTTTTATTTAATTTGCGGTTTAAGAAGTTTTTGGGGTTTTCCTTCGTCCACAAACATTAATAGGAAACTGTAAGAAACACTAAAAATGTGTGGTTTTAATTTTTTTTTAGTTTTTGTTCTGTATTTTAATTGGTTAGGGTTTTTTCAGTTCAGATCTTTTAATAAATGATTAGACATTTAATTGTTTTAGTGAACAGAGATCTATCGCGGGCGACTAACTCGCTCCACGGGACATTAGCCTAAAGGTGGCCATATACGCTAAGAGGTCGTTAAGCGAGCGGATCTTCTCCCGATATCCCCACCTACGGGGCCAAACGATAGAATTATAAGGACGGCAATGGGCGCAGTCGATTCAGGGACCGCATCAGCGAGCCGATGCAGCCCCCGATCCGACTAACCCGCCCGATCGATATCTGCCCAATTTCAGGCCAGAAATCGGTCGGGCATGCCCATTGTTGCTGCCCTTACACGGGCTGATAAGCTGCCAAATCGGTTCGCTACAATCGGCCCGTGTATGGCCACCTTAAGGGTGAAGACACACGGAGCTACTAGTAGCAGCTACTTGTCACGGCTACTAAAATAGACAATACTGATCATTTACTGATAACTGTCTCTATGTGTGTTTTAGCAGAGGCAATTCTCAGTATTGTCTATGGTAGGGAATTTTCTGGAGTCTAGTAGCCATGAAAAAGTAGCAGCTACTAGTAGCTCAGTGTGTCTTCACCCTTAAAAACCTCTAAAACCACAAAAATCAGAGTGTTGATAAAGGGGCCTCTTAGTGTAAGTATTAAGAAATGTGTATGGAGGAAAAATACATTAAATCAGACCATGGCACAGATTTGCATCTGTTTCTGCTCTTTTCACTTGCATTCACAAATAAGCCTTTTACTGTCTTTATGCACAATGTTTTGGGGGTTTTTTTTAACTCAATGACGTGTCATTCCATCTATTAATGCATATGTCTTTTTTTAATTTTTATGCACAGTGGAAGTTTTTGCTAGCCTATGTAGATATACTTTCATCTGTTAAGTGTTCCCTGCTTTTTTACAGGTAGATATACACTACTTCTCTATTTCTTCACATTTGTCCTTGGGAGCAGCAGTGAAAGCACACAGACAGTATTAAAGTGATAGTCTACATCAGCTGTTATAGTGCAACATTAATCCTGCATTTTTAAGAGCTAACAGAGCATACATCCTGGGACAGTCATCTAAATAATTGAAACTGTGCATATCGAGGGATTTGGCAGTGTTTTGGTAGATTTTTAGCTGCAAGAGCTCCCAACCAGGAGAGGTGGCAGACATGCAGTAGTACTTAGACCCCAGCAGTGTTACTGTCCCATGCTTTCCCTGTTCTATAAGGGACCAATGAACCTTTGTATCTTGTGTGATTGCTAAAGCTTAAATTGCACCCATTCTCTATAAGGCTTTGGGCCTTTTTAATGCAAAAGCACACCCCTCATAGGAGAAGGGAAAAAATTAAACTCCATTAGAAAGGTCTATGTAAATACAGCCATTAACACTCACAGAAAAGCTGCTATGAGTCCTCTATCAAAAGAAACACAGGATTTATTTTCTTCTTTTGTGTACACATGTTCATTGGTATCAGACTTCCTTCTCTCAGAAAATCCTTCAGGGCATGGCACGAGTCTGCGCAGCTCTCTCCTCCTTTCTGCTCTTTCTCCCCTCCTTTCTCTGTCCTTCCCCTTCCCTCCCTGCTCTCTCCTCCTCCCCTCTCTGCTGTAATGTGTGCTACCAGCAGCACGGAAGTTACTGAGACCAAGCTAAAATGGCAGCTGCTATCTTAAACAAACACAGGGAGCTTCTAGGGCTGTTAACTCAGGTATGGTAAAGCTATTTAGAGAATAAATATAGCTTTCTAGCTTGCACTATTGTGGCTAATCTGTTTGCAATAAAATGCCTTTCCTTCTCCTTTTATTAAGCTCTTACATCTTGAGCATACCTGCAATTGGCACTGGATTAATAATTCCGCTGTTAGGTGCAGAGCACAGGGCAGATGGTGAGGACTTGGCCCCTTTGCACCCTGTTTCTGTTGGTGCTCCCTTATGTGGACTTTGGAATGACAAACAAGTTTGGGAGCTAAAGAGGGGGTATCTATGTGCCTCCCCTTGCCCATACCTCCACTGCCGAGCACAGCCAGTAAAGTATTCATGGAGAAAGCACAGTCTGTGCGCTCCACTCTAGAGCTTGGAGGTGCTATTTTGTGCATGGGATCAACCAATGTTAATCATATTCTTTTAGCATGTGTCTGTCCTCTATTAAAAACGGCTGTAAGACAAAAACACTATTTTGACAGCAACTTTTCAAGCTGGGTGAGTATATCCTACACTGACACCTATTCCAAGGAAATGTTGCTTCAGTATTTGGATGCTTGCCATTTAGTTAACAAGGGAATACAGCTTTGCATGGGTTTTGCCATTTCTGGGTGACTTTGTAGAACTATAACAGACTTTACTGAATGAGTGCCGAAATCTTTTTTAATAATTGCAGTAACCTATATTTATTCATTATCTCATTATTACCAGAAAGTTGAAGACCTTCCTGACATAGAGCTGACTGACAGATATGCAGGAACTCTTATACCAGAGTTCAGGGGTACAATCCCTACTGACTTCCGAATAAATCCCCTTGGAGATGTTAAAGGGGGGATTCCTTTTGTGATTAAACCAAAGGAACCTGTGTGCTTGTGGAGGGCAGCAGGCATGTTTCCTGGGTACCTGGGAATTTTGCAGATTCACAAAGCAAGCCGACTGGTAATTTTCACATCTTGCATGTACATGAGCACCATGCTATTATATTATGTTTATATGTAGAGAGGAAAACTGAAAGGAGGCACAAACTTGCACTGTAGCAGAAACAGTAGCTGCAGCAAAAGTTGCTTCTATTCTAAATCTATTACAGAGCATGTTTCACTGGAGTTGTGGCTTTCACTTGGTGACTGTGCTTCCCAAAGAAAATGCAATTTACACTAAAATAAGTCTTGCAGCACTTATTCTAAAACTGACTGTGGTTATTTTACAGGTTAATAGTGGGCTTTAATTGCTTCTAGTCTGATACTGTACATTACAGCTCTAGAGTGTTTATCTTATACCCACTGATGCAATCCCTTCTCTCTGCTAGATGTATCACAACAGTCGATAAATTATACCCAGTGGTTACTTCCATGGTGAGTAATGTCTTTTTTTTTTTTTATATTTCACTATTTGTCCTTCATTGCAATTGCATTTGCATTTGCATTTGCAATTGCAACAGTCCAGCATCGGTTGGGGGTATGTTTCTATTTACTTTAATGAATATTCTATACTATAATAGATGATATGTTCTTCATATCATCTTTTCTTATCTCTGTTCAATTTCTGGCAAAGTCAAGAATCTCTTTTCCACTGTTCTGTCCGAGATTTGTAGCCATTATTCCAGTTCTGATGCTGAATCATTACTGGTATGGGACTACTGAACCTCGGGTCTGAACCATCTTAGTAGTTCTGATAAATATCTGGCTGCCTTGGTGTGAATTAGTTTGTTCATCAACACTTTATACTACCCCAGTGAACTCTATTTATTCTCCAAAATACAGGAGATCCCCCTATTCTAAATTTTTCAAAAATACAAGGATACAAACTGAAAGATGCTATCGGTTACCTCTCAGTTACCCTACACCAGGGACAGATTTCACATTTCTCATTTGGTAGGGTATAATGGCATCTGTAAGTTTTTAATTTGTATTCTCATTCTTCGAAATGTTACTGCTTGGTATATTTTGGATAACTATATGACAAATGTTACATTGTTACCAGCACATTCCTTCATTCAAGGATTACACAAATAACATTGAATGGACTATGGACCATTCAACATTATTTGTGTAAAGTTATGTGCAAAGTTATGAATGACTATGTAGATTAATAGGATGATGTTACCACTGCCTCACTGGTTAGTATGCCTGACGAAGGGACACTCCCCAAAACAGTATATTGTTTTTGCAAGCAGGCGCCTTGCCCCGCTTGCGGTCGTTATGTGTGCCTGCATTTTTTTTCCTTTGTTTGATAAGAATTTGGAGGGTGCCGATGCTTCACTACATACTGAGCACCAGACAGATACAGGAAGAAAGACCAGGGTGTGCTGGTGAGTTTCATGACAGAAATAGTAGTTCATCTAAATAATTTAATTTGTTATTGTGCAAATAAGTTGATTAGTAGGATTTGCTTTAAGTTTAAACCATAAACACCTGCTTTCCCCTGTCAAGCCACTCAGTGTTGACATGGCTTGATATGTAAGCTACATAAGTTCCTAGTACGTTACACTAGTTCCTACACAATACACATACATTCTTACATAAACTACATAAATAGGTGTTATTGGAAAACTTTTCACATTCATGGTTAAAAATAATTGGCTAAGCTCCATTTTGCTATTCTTGGGGTGGGAATTCCTATTATCTCCCGTGGATTACGGAAAAGGAATATACTAGAAGCTTTCAAGATAACACAGTGCCAATGCCTGCTTTCACACTTTTATTACACTGCGCCCATCCTGCCTGAAAATTACTAATTCTGTCTGAGAATAGTTTGTATTGGGACTGCCTGAGTATTTCGTTTTTATGAGTCTGCCTATGTCCTGCAGAAAAATGTCTGAACCCTTTTATGAAAGATCATATATCTGGCAGATCAATCTTTCAAGAGCATGCATTATTGGTTGGGGCATGAACAGTTACAGAGAGGAGAGGTCTTTGATGTATGACAAGTTATGCATTTTTTATGACTAATGGACAACATGGATGTTTCTGAAATGTGTAGAGTGGAAAGCAGAGGGGTTGAAGGCTTTCAGCTTGTGATCTGGACAACAAAATCATAGAGGCAGTTGGAAAATGGACATAGATGTTGTAAGATGGAGACTGAAAGAGACTTTAAGTCACTATAGGCTTTAAAAAGTCAGGAAAGAGCCAAAATGACCCCTGGTGATAAAAGAAAAGATTGGGATTAGAAGTAGAACCTGGAGCTTGTGGGGGCGCTACCAGATCCTTTCCTTTAAATAGCTGCACATTTATGATTTTAGATAGGAATTACAGTACATTTTGTGTTTTTCCATAGTTAGGGGACTTGAGTTTTGATTGGGAAATGTATCCTATATTTAGGGTTTACTTTCTTTACATGTGATGTGTGTGTAAACAGCTGGAACCTGCTGTAGGTGTCTTCCATAGATTTCAGTACAAAGGGTTTCTCTGCTTTCTTCTGTAATGTATATTTTTTTATGTAAACTGAAACTTGCTGTAGGTAAAATGGAACCTATTATCCCAAAGAGGATGCTAATCTGGTGAGGCCTCTGGAGAATTCCTCCGTTAATGCAAACAATATGTGGTCAGAGTAGAAATGCTCTTTGCTTTAAAAGGTCTGTAATTGAAATATGTGCCATAGCCATAGACCTACATATTGTTATTGATGTGAGCTAAGTGCAGTCACACAAAGTTTCTTTTCCTCTGAAATGTGTCTCATTTCTGTTGCTTAGATTCATACTGGCTATTTGAAAACATGGACCTCCATCAGCAGGTTAGTATTACAGCACAGATGATGAGGCTTGCTATATCCTTGGCTACCTCTAACTTGGCCTCCGAACCCCACCACCAATAGTAGCACAACTTTTGAAGGTAGATCAGTAGGTGGCTAGGAAATTGCAAGAGCGATTGTTGTGCTAATAATTCATCCAGCAGTGCTGCTGTGAGGACATTGGCAAAACCCACAGAGGCTGTTAATGGGAATGCTTGTTCTATGCACTGGCATTTGGATATGCAGTTATGAAACCTTGATTGTGCAGAACTAAGTGCTCTTCTATTTTAACCCAAACCCAAGGTGAAACCACCAAGTGCATTTTCAGGCATAATTTATCTTAACTGTCAAGTGACAGGATAGCTGAACTGAAGCAATCTGATATTCACATGGGCCAACTACTGATTTCAGTGCAAGACAGTAAATGTGGCAGTGCTCACAAGCATCAAAGTGGCAACTTTGCTCTAGCGTTCAGTCTTGTGACAGCTTATAGCTCTGGTGGGGACCACTGGCCATTGCGAATACCTGTCAAAATACCAAAATCAAACTAAAAGTTAATTAAAAGGTGAACTTACCCTTTTTAGATTCAATCAAAAAATCCTAGTGGAGGATTTTGGGCTCCATGTTTTCTATCCCCACTAGTTGTAAAAACACTCAAATGGGACATAGAGAATTTATAAAAATAATGCTGGTCATAGAGAATATCAACAATACATGGTGGCTGCTTAACCCATGATAATTTGTTCAGTTCTTTTACTTTGGTACTTCACAAATTAGAATTTTGGTGGAAAAACTTTTGTTTTATTATTCTCTGAGACAAAATGCCTTAGGCCTTCTTTACACATGATTTTTCAATATCTTGTTCTTGTTTTGTAGGACCTGATGAAGACTTTATTTGGAGAAACAGAAGCCTCCTAAACATTTGGTGCACTTACAAATGAAATTGTGTGTCTGGAGATCTTTATTTGATTTACTGATAGAAAATATAATTATAAATAAATGTCACTTTGTGGGAAGCAGCTTTGTGTTGTGCAGGCTGGATCTTAATTTCTAGAGGAATAACAAAAGGGATGAAGGGATGAGCCCCATAGTTGCTGTTCATGTTTTTCAATCTCCTCCCTATTTAACTGCCACACAAACCCTCAAAGCAAATTAATGTAAAATTGCTTGGATCTCTTTTTTTTCCCTAGTTTCCAGGATATTCACAGTTTTAGCACTGCTAATATAATAACTTTGAAATAACAGCGCCACTTACTGTTCAGTTCTGCCAATTGGTCACAGTCGGCAGAAAATTAAGTTCATTTAAGTAAAAATTAAGTAATTAGCAAAGTCTTGTGATGTTGACTGCTTAGGAATGTAGTAGCAGAGTGTTCTAATTAGTTATATTATAAAATGCAAGCTTTCGGGACTACTTAGGTCCCTGTTTCAGGGACCAAGCATGAAGCAGGGACCAGGCCTGGACTGGTGGCTCTGGGAAATGCCAGAGGGGCTGCTATAAGAAATACTATTTAGTGGACTAGTCCCAAAAGATGATGTTTTATAATCTACTTAGCCAATTAAAGGTATCACCTACTTCTCACCTGACTTCTCTGCTCACAAACTGTACTTTTTAAGCAAAGCAACATCACAGGACTTATCTCTGCTCAATAAATTAATTTTCTGCAGACTGACTGGTCAGACAGCAGGTGGCACTGTTATATCAAATACACTATATTTACAGTTTAAAAACTTCTGATATCTTGAAAACTAGAAGTAAAAGCATTAAGAGCAATTTTATATAAAAAAAAATTTTCACCAGGATAATGCATCACTTGGTGGTAGAAAGGGGAAAGGGATAGAGATGTAGAACATAAGGTGTTCGGTAAATAAAGGGACCCAGACAGCTGTAAACGGGGTGGAGCTTCCCATGAAATTGCCAGAATTGGGAGGGCTAAAGGCATAATCAGGTTGGGGGGGGGCATGGATTATTAGCTATGAGCCTGACATTTGTGTACGTGTAGGCTAAAACTAGCGAACATTCTCCTTGGGACAAAACCAATTCCATGAGGACATAATGGTAAAGCCATTTAGCTGATGATATATATGTGGTACAGTAGCAAAGCAGGTTATGTGAGTCTTCCCATTGACCCTCTAGTTTGCTGGCCAGCATGGATAATGCTATGTATGGAGAAGCTGGCTAAAGATCTGTTTGGTTGAGTCTGTGGGCTGTATTGGTGAAAAATAACAACATTTTACAAATACCATACAATGAATGCAGACACTGCTGTTGCATTCCATGCTTTCAGTGCATGTGGGAAAACCCACAATACCTTTGCCTTATAAAGGAATAATATGTAACAATTTGGACAAACATCTGCTTTCAGAAACCCCACCTCCCAACCTGAGCAATTATAAATAAATATATTCTGTTTTTATTTTTATTCCGCAAATGACTTGTTTGCCTTTAAATCCTAAGTACTATAGGGTTGCCATACTGAGTGCTGTTGGCTCCAAGGTGTATTTTTTCTTACTCTCCCCAGGCATTTTACCCAGTGTTGCACATATTAGCACTAACACACAGGGGAACATGGGAAACCCAATGAATAGGGGGGAAAAGCATTTGGCCATACCCATGGATGGATATTGATTGCTCAGCAGGCCAGTTATTTAGAAACATACAGGTATCTGACCCCTTATCCAGAAACCCATTATCCAGAAAGTTCCAAATTATGAAAAGCCCATCTCCCATAGACTCCATTTTAATCAAATAATTCACATTTTTAAAAATGGTTTCCTTTTTCTCTGTAATAATAAAACAGTACCTGTACTTGATCCCAAATAAGATATAATTAATCCTTATTAGAGCCAAAACAATACTATTGGGTTTAAATACTGTTAAATAATTTTCTTAGTAGACTTAAGGTAGGAGATCCGAATTAAAGAAATAAAATAAAAGACCCCTTATCCAGAAAACCCCAGGTCCCGAGCATTCTAGATAATGGGTCCCATACATGGACCCCCATATGTAATAAAAGGCACTACGTTTGCCCAGGAGCAGAAACCCATAGCAACCAGATCAGATCAACCAATTGGATGTTACAGGTAACAAGTAAATACTACCTGCTGATTGGTTACTGCTCCTGGGCAAATATATTTTTATTACATAACCCCTATAGAAAGATCAAATACAGGAAACCCTGCATCTGTTGCCTGCAAATCTAGCAACAGGGAGCACCAGCTTTGCACACTTCTATATATATTTTTTGTTTTTTACAGTGGCGTAACTACCATCATATTGAAAGCAGTATCTTTTTATTCTTTTTTGTTCTCTATTTTTGACTTTTGAAACAATTTAGCAAAAATCAATTTTCCAGGTCTCCTGCTAGCTTCTGCTATGTAGTTTCACGAGTCAGAACAAGTAGTACACATAAAAGAAAGGGACAGACCGTAGTAATTACATTTACAAATAACCTCCCAGCTATGGAACATTTTTAATTAAATCAGGTTGCTTGAAATGACATTTTCTTTCATTATGCAAAAACAGTTTTGCAACTAAAAATCACCCAGTTATAAAGAGAAACTCTTATCAAAACAGCATTCAGCCACGGCAGCAAGCATCATCAGGATGCACGGATACTAGATATTTATAGGGACAGGGATTCCTGCTGCTGTCATATAAAGAAAAAAAGATTTTGTGGGTCAGGCTATATCCATCTTTAACCTTTCTGAGCCCAAGCTTGTGGAATGAAGGTGGCATATCACAAAGCAATGTGAGCATCAAGCTGTGCCATTACAATATAAGGTAGTAGTTCTTGCTAACTGTATCTAGCAGGAGCAGCCTGCATGCAGCATCCTTCCCTCTTTTATTCAGGTTCCATTGTGATTGCATTGCTCAGAGAATCCCAGGGATGCTGCCAGCTAGGTGGGTGTGGTAATGGGTGGGCCCAGGCATTTCACTGTCACTGGCTTTTGTTTGCCAGCAGCACTGAGAGCTAGAGGCTGGGCTACTGCTCCATGACTATAATCCTGGGGATAACATGGGCTTTCCAACCTGGACCAGATAACATTTCCATGGCTGGAGAATAAAGGTAATTTCCTTTGCCCTGCTGCACCGCTCCTGACACAGGGAAGGTACTGAGCATGAATCTATTGCTGTGCTCTGTGATGGACAGACATTTTGGTTGCATGTTCTGCCTTTTATCCATTTCTGATTTCATCTGAATGCTGTGTTGCAGGGTTAATTTCTATTTAATTGCAAAAAGGCATTTTTTTTTAAACCTGTGCTGTTCCATTCTCATGTGTGTGTGTGTTTATAATATATAAAATATATCCTGGGAGGTATGAATATGAACATAATTGATGGATATATAATCATGACCTTATTTGCAGTTCTCCAAATGACCACAGGAGGGCAAAACAAAATGCCTAACATCAAAATGTGCCCCTTTTTATAGCAAGGCAAAAATCAGGGTGGATATGGGTGTCTTTGTGCAACAGTCCCCGCTCGCTGCATTATATATATAAATCTTGCCAGCTGTCACCCTGTTTGCCTTTCTCTTGGCTCTAGGGTGTAGCTCTGCAGCAACGTTAATTCATTCAGAGCGACTGTGGGCGTGGGGGGGGAGCAGATCTCACTTTCGTAATCAAAAAGAATGATTCGGATGGTCCCAATAGGAGGTAAGGAAACTCCTGCTATTTTGTGCATAAACTACAGATTTATAAGAGTAAAGTCTGTGAAGGGGTGGTGGAAGCAAACTGCTCTTGTTACCAACAAATTAATATCATGTAAAAATTGCAGTTTTTCTGTATGAGCAGCTAAATGACCCTGCCCAGTGATATTTTGGCAGGTTTGGGTTAGTCAAATCCAACCAAAAGGCTATTTAGGGAGTGATCTGTTTACTTCACTGATCCATATACTATACATGGCCCTGCTTCCATCACAGCCATGGGTGGTAGGACAGCAATTGGAAGGTGCTGTATCACAATTACTGGCGTGAGAGGTCGCATAAGACATCCGTGCCATTTGCTTTCTGTGTTTTTTTCCCGGCTACCCGACTGTGCATAAAGTGAGCTCCCAAGATAAGCTCAGACTAAGCTGCCTATGGCAAGGGGTGTTGTTTCCCTATAAAATGCGATACTATACACCATGTCACTGGGAGGCTGTATACATTATTCCTACAGTTGTTTCTGTGTCGGAAGAACAGCAGACTGCACTGATGGGCACCTTTTTACCAACCACTTGTTTTCTAGAGATAGAGCACTTGATGGTTTTGTGCAGGGGCTGCTTACTTGCATCTCACATTGACAACTAATTCCCTGGGCACATTTCCAGTGTCTGCCTAAAAGAGATACTTACAGTCCATACATCCAGCCATATCAGGTTTGATGAAAGCTCTTCTGATGGATATAAATACAGTGATAGAATATAAACAGCCAGTAAATTGTGAATGGAGTTGCCACTCCCTTGACCACCTCTCAAAGCTCTACACACCCCATGCTATGGGGACAGGGCCTTTCTTTTGTTATCATATGGTCTCTATTAATTGCCAAGGTTAATCCTTAGGTACTTGTCTTGTTTTTTTTTTATGAGATGCTGGTAGGCAAGTACTGGTTGGTAGAACATTACTCATGCTTAACCATGCCTCTGTATTCAATGTACAATGTTAAGAAATAGCTGATATAGGAGATTATTATGCATAAATCAGTGTGATTGCCCAAAAAGAGCCCTGTGCTGAATTCAACACTAGCATTGATAAAGGGTCACTGTGATCATTCAACCCCACTAGGAAGTATTTAAAAGGAAGTTTTATTTCCATGAAGGCAGGTAACATGTTTCAGGCTTCCAGTGGCAATATAACTAAGTTCACAATGGATGGTGTATTTAGTTTTGGTCTAAGCTATGTACTGGGGAGTTTAGGTGCCTGCTAATGTTTGGTTTTCTCTATTATCTATTCATTACTGAAAGGAATTATCAGAGCATCAGTACCTTCATGGCACTTTCTCTTTAGTTCTTTATCTTTTATCCTGTTACAACATCACTGCATTACATATAGTTAAGCAAAAAGGTGCACTCAACCCTTCTTCAAATGGGGATTGGCAATCTAGCAGTGCCAGTGGATTGAACCAGGTGCATGTGTCAATGTAAACATTCAGAGAGACCCGTTGGGAAACTTGGCTCTTAGGGAGGCCAACTGCTGTGCCTGTGACAAATCATAAGGTTAGAAGGCCTGTAAATAGGAAAAAATGGGTGTAGGTATACAGTGTGGCCAGAGTTATACAGAACTAGTGGATATGTTATGCTAGGAATACATCAGAAAATGTGTAGGCTGGGTCACATGCATTGTGATATCACTGCTGATGTACCAGCAAGGAACAGCAATGTCTTAAAAAAAAGTGTTTTGAAGCAATTTAAATGTAATGTACTGTTGCCCTGCACTGGAAAAACAAATGTGTGTTTGTTCCAAAACACTACTATAGTTAATATAAATACGCTGCTGTGTAGCCATAAGGGAAGGACGTTCAAGTTAAAATAGGGCTAAATGGCACAGATTACATGGTAGATAACAGATAAGCTTTGTAGAATACAATGGGATTCTACATATCTTACCTGTTATATGCTATGTAAATTGAGACTTTACTCCTGTGAATGGCTGCCCCATGGCTACACAGCCACTTTGTTTATATAAACCAGTGATCCCCAGTGACTCGCAAGCAACATGTTGCTCCCAGAGGCTTCAGTAGGAGCCCATTTTTACATTTCTGGCTTGGAGACAAGTTTTGGAAGCCCAGAGACACAGTTTTACTCCAAGCAGAGCCTCCTGCAGGCTAGCAGGCCGCATGGGGCTACCAAATAGCCAATCACAGTCTTTATTTGGCATCCCCAAATAACTTTTTAATGTTTGTGTGGCTCCCCAACACTTTTTATGTCTCACAAGTAAAAAAGGTTGGGGATCCCTGATATAAACTATAGCAGTCTTTCTGAAGCAAACACATCCGTTTTATATTTTAATTGCTTTCATTTTGTTGGTGGTACTGTTCCTTTAAATAAGCTATTCAGTCTTTTGATCACCTCTCAGATACATATTTTACCAGCTGCCAGATTTGGCATTTGCAGCAACGAAAACCAGTTTAATGGCCACATCTTCCAAGTGTGCAGCAACCGGACACTTAGCAATGATACTGCAGAAAGGCTTACTGTAGTTGTCCACTCTACAGAATACAATGTAAATCTGCACTAGAGTGCTACACGGTCAAGGCTCATAAGTGTAAGTTTCAGCTTTTCCAGAAACTTACTGACCACTTTGGCTACTCACACTGGTAGGCATGTTGGCTATAATATGAATGACATTATCTGCCTTTATGCCTGCAGCTAATCACAAAAGGAAAGATGTCCCAGTCAATGGGTTATAGTAGTCAGTTTTGAGGCATCGCCATCTAAAGCAACCCTAGGTAACATATGCCTGGATCAGCTCTAGAAAACGGCTGCTCTTGTTGCATAGCCACAGGCCCAGGTAAGTAGCAAGAAAAAATAAACTAGGCTAATAGGTGTATAAATTTCAGAGGGAATTAGGGCATTGTTGAAGTTATAGTCTGGCTCTTTGAAATACCTGGCCAGTGAATATGGGAGGTTTGTTATTTGCTCTTGATAAAGTCACGGCATGTATTTGATGTACTGCACTAAATAAATGTGGGCCCCCTCCCCGCTGAAGTGCATCCAGCTGTGATTTGCTCTATTAACAGCTGACAGAGTGGCTGTATGGAGGCGTAGTGGTTCCTGTTGATTCAATACATAGACGAGGGTTTAATAGGAGGTGTAGTATTTCCTGTTGATTCAAGGCATAGACAAGGGTTTAACTGCAGATCTTTATGCTATTGAGCAAACTGCTGTGTGTGTGCCCTGTTTAATAGGTAGTTACTGCTCATGTCGTGGATGACTACTAAGTTGACCCTAGTCATAAAGTAGAGCCATATGCTTTGTCTGATAAGGATGCTTGCCCTTTGATTGCAGGTACTCCTGGCAGAATAAGGAAAAGGGCCACCTCTAACAGCTAAGATATCAGCAGTCAGTCTGACTCACTTGGCTATTTTAGGTTCACTCCTCTGTTATCCTCCTACGCAGCCACATGAACACAAACTGCTGTATCCCCCCACCATTCTGCTCCCTGTTGTAAAGATGGTCTCATTGATTGGTAACCTTTGCAGCCAGGGATACACTATTGCTTGCTAAATGTGTTTTTTCTTTTGGGCTTCCCCAGTCTAATCGGCAATGTGTCTCCTGCCCCAGAGTATTGCTTCTGGAATAGTGAGCCTGTCCAACATTCACCCTACATTAACGAATGTAACTTTCAACACATTTCTAGCTGAATGCAAAAAGACAGAGTCTAATAAACACATTGTCATATGAATCACTACATTTCAGAACGAACCCCGCAATATTATTCTAAGTAGAGTTTGTAAGTGAGATGATATTATGCAAACTCCAATGCATATATCTGGAATTCATAGCTCTCTGCAAGTTTAAAGGAATGTTTGCAGCTGCCAGAACCTTTCTGTTTAGCATCAATACAAGATCACTATTTGCATCCAGCACCCAAGCTTTTTATTGCTGCTGGGGCTGTGTTGGGTTTTGCTTTGAGTGGAAAGTGCAAAAATAGCATTGTCTGCTATAACTATCATTACTTATCCATATCATTACAGCAATCAGGGCACTTACCTCTGGCCATGTTTTGCAGTCTTATTATACAGTAAAAGCCCCAAAATTAACCAGAGGCTGTGACATCCTTGTCATAGCTTGTCTACTGCAGCCCACAGGGAAAATAGCATAACTAATTCTGCTCCGCACTGGTAATATCGCTAACCTTAACAAAGACTATGCAGGCCATTATTAAAAGTATGGGCCATCTTATTTCTAACATCTAATGCTCTAAACCAGTACTGCCCACTTTATTTCCATGATATATTTCCATAATCTGACAGAAGATGTTTAAGGGCCAAATTATGATACAGTATTGATGTCTATGAAGCCAAAGGCAGATTGAGGACCATAAATTGTCTTGGCCTGCAACCCGTGGGCCTCCACTTGGACAACCTGCTCTAAATGATCATTAATATCAAAACTCATGGAATTTGTTTCTTCTCATTCCCAATGATGATAATTGAAATCGCCTCACTTTGGGTAGAACTGTGGAATAATCATGCTGTCAATGCCATGGCAATGGTCATTGACCACAATGCGAATTAACGTGAGATAAATCCTCTTGTTTTATCACAGCTAAGAGCCACAGGAAGTGGGACCCCCTCATATTTACTAATACGTTAAATGAAACTGTTTTTAAGTTTCTTGTGCAGTTAAGGAACACTATCTGCATAGCAGAAAAGAAGCTTTGTGGCCTTGTTACTGTTCCGTTTTTCTCAGCAAAGCAGCACAGATATATGTGTCCAGCTAAAATGGTTCCAAGCACATCATCAACAGCACAATATTATGTTATAATCCAAATCTCTAATTCATACATACACACACCATAGTGCTACAGCAATGCTATTTGTTACTGGTGTGTACTGGTAACAGTGACTGAATGTGTTCCGGCAGCAAGACAGCTAACACTGGTACAGCTCTGACAGTAAGTGGTGAGTAGCTGAAAGCAAGACCTGCCTTTTTTTTACTCTCTTAAACTATGTTTCAGCACTCTGGATAGCTCTTTAAACCCATTCTTGATGTACCCAGCATTTGTCGGACTATTTTGCGTTGTGACACACACACACACTGCAGTATCAGCCATTCAGCCAGAGCTCCAACCATATATAGAACAGCAAATAGGTGCTCATCCCCAATCCCACTCTCTTTGACTCTAATGCTAAATTCCCGGAGTATATAAGAGAGCAAATAGGCTTTCTCTCCAAATCTCACCCTAATTGGACTTCAATCCCTATAAGATTTTACATGTGAAATTAAACAACTTTGATTTTATCACAACAAAAAGGTCCATGGAATACATGTCGGAAATGGACTTTCCATTTGCAAATGGTTTAGGACACAGGACCACCAACAGAACATTTCTTCTTCTAGATACCACTGATACTCTAGTTTACCTTCAAGCTGGGCTAAGGTTTGGGGTGAAAATGTATTTTCTGACCTAGATTTGCTTGGGACATTAGTATTTATGTCAGACAATAACTGCACAATATCAAAGGCAGGCTGTTCCTTACATTATAGACTGAACAATTATACATGGAATAAAAATATATGGAGGTACATTCATACATGCTGCAAGAGGAGACTGAAACATGATATTTTCTCTACAGGGCTTAGAATTCAATGTATATTTGATGGTTTTTTTATTGTAAGGCTGCTTTTGCTGAGAACCCATATGGGCTACACAGAGCTGTGTGGTGAAATGATATGATTCTAAATAAATGCTGTTTAAGTTGTAGAAGTAAAAGGCCAAGGGAATAAGCTTGTGTACTGGGGACTTCTGAGGCATTTTGTAAATATAAAAATGAGCAGCACAATTAAATGGAGGATTAATGAGTAAACAGTGCAAATGGAGTTAATGGTCTTGAAGGAAAGGGCCTCTGAAATGCCAATGCAGTGACAAGGCGAATAGACATCTATGTACTGTGGGCAGCAAATATTTATTAGTATTTCCTTGTGCCATCACCCATAGGCTAATTCAGGCTAATTGCTTAGGATCATGATCAACAGGAGGCTGCAAACCAGTTGGACAAGTGATGATAGCAAGACAGGCTTTATCCCATAATAGCTGAATCATGCACATTAATACTACTACTATGTACAATCAGTGTAAAATCCTTTAGGTTAATCCTAAAGGTATCCATACCATGTATTTTACAGATACGCAAACTACTCAGGACAAATGCATTGCTGTCAGACTGGCAAACTGAAGATTCTGGTGGCAAATGGCAGAGGGGCTGCTGTAAGATGCCACAGATAGTTGCTGTTCTTGAAATGCCAAGGCCTATTTGGAATCCAAGTCCAGACCTGATTTCTATGTCACTGTAAAACCCCTCCCTGGTTACAGCATACGTGTGCCAGTGAGGGCCAAATCAGCCAACCCTATTTTCCATTTTAACATTTTAACAAATATGTAGCGTGATCTCAGGAGAGGTCTATGTGCTCTGTTTTGGAACACAGAGACCTCTGGCAATTAGTTTAGTGCATAGGGCAGGGTGCAAAGTACAAAACAACTCATATTGGATTATGGCCATGTGTTACACTTTGAACCCTGCCTTGCACATAGTGATGGGATAAGTGGTATGGACATGGTATAAGAAGGATTGGTTGGATGTGGCCAAAATCACATGGATTCTCCTGTGCATAGAATCACCTGAATTCTATTCACTGGAGGGCTCTGTAGACAGATATAAGATTTGTGAGTATAAAGGTATGGTTGCCATTCTACTCCCTATAGCTATGAAATATGCTGTACAGATTATAACTTTAACTGGGAATAACTATATAAATGGATATGGCAAGGATACATTTAAGCCATTACAACCCCTTCCCACACACACACACCTTTACACCAAGCGTTTATGGGCTTCCAGATAAAGGGTGATGAGCAGCCAGCTATAAAGTGCACTGAATGGCTGATGTTGAGTCCATTTTAGTTTTGCAACAGACTGCATTTTCTTCTGTGCAACCACATAAAATACAGCTCAGCTCATTACTAACCAGCCATTGGCGCCTGTGTATTTATTAGCAAGCACTTGCCAAATGCACATGCTTCAGGCCTCATTAGAAATGGGTTCAGATATTCAGCAAGTGGAAACATAAAAATCCTTTTTTTTCCATATTTAAGGAAAATGGGGGGTGGGGCTCTCCTATTCATATTCTATCTCTCATTCAAACCACTGCCTTGATGCTAGGGTAAATTAAACCCTAGCAACTAGATAGTGTGTGATATTCCAAACTGGAGAGCTAAAAATCTAAATAATTGAAAAAACACAAGTTAAAAAATGAAGATCATTTGCAAACAGGCTACCTTATGCTAACAGTTAATTTAAAGGTAAACTGCTCCATTATCTTGTCTAGTTTTAAAAAGGGTGAATTACTGTTAATGCTTGTTGCTACTCTGTACTGTTGGTGGAGGCAGCCAGCTGATGCTTTGCACCATTAGTGCGCATCATTACTGATTGACCACACTAAGGGCTATGGCCCATAGGAATCTTTCGATATTTAGAAATAAAAACCGAACACAAAGATAACAAATATCTTGTCAGATAACTAACCATAACCAAAACCCACCCATTTCCAATCAGAGGAGAGCCATATTTCAAAGTCCTTTCCTCAGTGCATAATGCCTTCAATCCCCACCCCTCCCACAGCAAAACCACACAAATACACACATGATTCAAGCCCATAAATATCCGCTTGGTTTAGCACAAAACAAAACTCAGAATACAAACACAACATAAAGCTAGAATATGAAGCCCCTCCATATTGATGGGTTAAATTAAGAGCGCTGTGGCACATACTTATGGCACATAGGTAGATTGCAAGTGTTTTGGTGCCCTGGGAAATTTCCAGCTTGCTACACCCTTGGGCAGATAAAACACTTACAGTTATCCCTCTGTTGGTAACACGCTTTTGCTTCATGCCCGCCAAGCTGGAAATAATGCATGCAGCAAAACACATACAACACTGCCCTGGGTCTTTACGCAGTTTTGGTTCTCCGTTATATCTTTTAGTCAAGTGAAATGCCTACTTATAATATACAGCAACAGTAGTTAATGTGAGGTTCATAGTTGTTTCTAAACCAATTCTTATGTCCCAAAGATGACTTTTTCTGAGTCACCTGATTAAGAGACCCCCACCTTAGACAGTCAACATAGGATCCTTGGAAAGGAATGCACTCTCAAGTCTTGGCCATTGTAGGGAATGAAGCTCTCAACACTTGGCCCACATCGCTGTTACTAAGTGACTGATTGGCATGTGTCTGACTCTGCTACATTACAGGAAGTCATTTTTTAGATTTAATAAAAGCTAACCTTGTATGAACCTAGGTCTGCTCATTAAGAGAAGCTTGGCAAGTGGCATCCTTGCATAGATCGGCCTTTAATGTTCTGCTTGTCGGTGCTTTCCAGCTTTCCCACTGATACGTCACTATCTAGATGAGCTAAATACATTACCTGCTTTGGGGATGTTCCCTTTCATATTAACTTTTTATGTGATGCAGTTTGCAACGGATGTTTTTTTTATTCTTTGTGATTTTTGAATCGCGTAACTTTTTCTCCAGATTTCCAACTAGGAAAAGGGGAAAGTGGAACTATAACTCTCACAATATCTATAATACACTCCCAAGACCCTATAATTACAGAGAGGATCTCTCAACATCAATTGCTCAAACCCATATGTAATTGCACTGTTTCCCCAATATAACCCCAAATGCATAGGCGGAGGGTGACTTTTGTGTTTGGGGAGGCTAAAGATGGCCCATACACAGACTGACCTACAGCTAATGTGAGACTTAGTGGATTCGCTGCTGGTGTAAAAAATTAACCTCCCAACTACCTCTTGCCGTTCCCACTGACTCCCAGGGATACTGTAGAAAAGTGCGGGGGGTGCTTTTTTTTACCCTAAAATGTTTAGGATGTAAAAGCATTCATACATGCACTTCTGTGAGGGGATCTGCAAACATTTGTGTTTGGGATCAGTTAGCTTAAAGGGCTAGTTCGCATTCAAATTCACTTTTATTTTTAATGGTTTTTCAGTTAATTAGCTTTTTGTTCAGCAGCTCTCCATTTGGTATTTCAGCAGGTAGTGGTTTAAACAAGAGATGGGAATATGAATAGTTAAGGGGCCTACTTGGAAAAATAAGTAATACAAAATTATAATAATAATAAAATTGTAGCCTCACAGAGCAATATTTTTTGGCCCCCATTTGAAATCTGGAAAGAGGCAGAACAGAGGCAAATTATTCAAAAAAATTAATTAGGAAGACCAATTGCAAAGTTGCTAGGAATAGGCAATTTCATAACATACTAAAGGTTAACTTAAAAGTGAACAACCCCTTTAGATGTGTTTATGTTAGTTTTATAGCAAGAAAGGCAGTGGGTACTGACTCCCCATTATATACAGTGAGACGCAGTCCGTATTTACAAAACCAGCACATTATATACAGTGAGAAGCAGTGGGTACTGAGGGCAGATATTCAGGCCCTGGCACTATAACACTGGCACTGATACACAACATTGGCCCCACTGTAACTTACTATAAATGAACAAAACAATGACAAAAAAAAAAAAATAGTAAGTGCAAAAAATAACAACAAATATACAAACACACAATGAGCTTTTTCAGAGGGAAAGAGTTAACTTACCCTCCATCTGTTAGGGTAGGGGATAGATTATAAATTATTATAGATGTCAGGTCAGGCAAAAAACAATTTAATGTCAGCTAGTGATTCTTTAGAACTGTATAGTACCTGTGTATAGTGCCTGTGTATAGTGCCTGTGTATAGTACCTGTGTATAGTACCTGTGTATAGTACCTGTGTATAGTACCTGTGTATAGTGCCTGTGTATAGTACCTGTGTATAGTGCCTGTGTATAGTGCCTGTGTATAGCGCCTGTGTATAGCGCCTGTGTATAGCGCCTGTGTATAGCGCCTGTGTATAGCGCCTGTGTATAGCGCCTGTGTATAGCGCCTGTGTATAGCGCCTGGGTATAGCGCCTGGGTATAGCGCCTGTGTATAGCGCCTGTGTATAGCGCCTGTGTATAGCGCCTGTGTATAGCGCCTGTGTATAGCGCCTGTGTATAGCGCCTGTGTATAGTACCTGTGTATAGTACCTGTGGGATGAAATTTGCAGCAAAAGTTGAGAGTTGGTTCTTAGGTAAAGTTACAGCTGCAGATTCTTTTTGCAAAATCTCCCGATCCCTGTGTGCATGTGTGCTCTGATTGGTCAATTTTACTGTCTGTCAAGAAAGCTGTGCTCTGATTGGAGAATCCACAAGAAGAAAGATCCAATCGGAGCACAGCAAAACGGGCTTGCAAGAACAGCTTTCCAGGACAGTGCAGAAACGGAGTAAGGTTTTTTTTTTTGTTTTGTTTTTTTTAATGTGCCAAGCAGGTTTGGGGAGGCTTAGCCTTCCATAGCCTTATTGAAAATCCGCCTATGCCCAAATGCCCTGCTTCAATGATTGTGCTTCCCCCTTGCAGTTAAGCTTTGGTCAAAAGGGTTCAAATAAATAAAATAATCTCAATTCCTATAACAAAAATCACAGGTAAGTACTTGATCAAATCACTATCAATGAAGTAACAGTGCTAAAAATAATTTCACTGAATGAATTTGACTGAGTTTTATAATTCAGGCGTGTATAACCTGCATCCCTTTAGTTCTTGTTGAACTATAACTGCCAGCTTTCTGATATTAATGGGATACTGAAATAGAAGCTGAATATTCCTGACCAGGCTTTATTTACTGGACTAGCCTTTGGGTGTGCAGCCACTCGAAGCACCATATAGAGGGAGGAGCCAAACTAACCATCATTTATATATATATAGATGTGTTTATATAATGTATATGTATAGGTATTAAGGAAAGGGCAGGGACTGTAGACACAGACATAGGACAGCAGGGACTGTGAGGTGACTTCTAATATTCTGTTATGTTATAACAGGGGGTGCATCACAAAGCACTGTTTATAAGCCTATATGCTACTCCTGGCTTTTCTGTATTATAATATAATCTTCTAGTATTTATAAAACATTTCTAATTTACCCTGAGGCAGCCCTGTTTGCGCAGTGTAATAATAAGTCATTGGTACTTATACTAAGGACATTTTATTTCTAAAGTATATTCTCTGGCGCTGGGGCCCCGTGAGAACATCATTCTGCCTTTTCCTAGAACTTTCATGGCTTAAAAAGAGTTAACATGTGTCACTTTACCCTCCCTCCCTGAGTTTTCTGTTGGTCGCTATTACATTTTATTTTTTAGGTAGAGCAGTGGGTGGAGTAGGCAGTGAGTTTATCTCCTGGAAGCAGCCATCTGTCCCCCCTCTCACTAGATCATGAGACGGATCTGCAGCAGCAGCAGCAGCAGGACACGTGGGAGATGCTGTCAGCATTTCCAGGCGGTAGGGACAGTACTCAGCTTGGCCCCACATGGGACAGTCACCTAAGCCCAGAGCCGGTTGCCAGGAGCAGAAGGTCCCTGATGTCTGACACATTTGCCTCTTGCCTGGGGTTGCTAGGAGATGCTATGTGAGTAACTGTGTGCTGCAGAGCACATAGGGTTTAGTTTGGGGCCACAGAATCTCTGTGGCCCCTTGGAGGGCAACATATATAAAAGTATAAAGGATACGTTATCTTGTGTAACATCATTACAACATCATTAGATATTTTCAGTATATATGTCAGGGATGGCTCCAACTGTATGGGAATTAGGGATGTACCAACTCCATGATTTAGTTTGGGATTCCGCCAAGATTCAGCCTATTTCAGTAGGATTCAGCTGAATCCAAGTGCCTGGCCGATCCAAATCTGAATCCTTAAAATCACATGACTTTTCGTCACATGAACACAGAATTTGTGTTTCACCGACTCCCAAAAAAGTGGATTTGGTGCATCCTTAATGGGAATTATGGGAGATATCGAACAATAGCTGAACGACCATGTCCCTCATATGTGTACAGTGTTATTCAGCCCTTAGGCCACTTGGGAATGCTGGGAATTTTAATTCAACAACAGCTAGGGGGCTGCCGAATGGTCATTGCTAATATATATTATTCATCTTTAGCCTCCCATTGGTTTCTGCATTTCCTATATGGGGGGGCAAGTGTACATCCAGAGTATGTTCTTTTTTCCCAGCAAATAGGTTTACTAGTAGTTTTAGTTCACAACAACATGAGTGAAAAGAAAACCCCAGAATCTGGTATTAAATATAAAGGGCAGCCATATTTTGTGGTCCCTCCTCTGCAATATCAGATTTAATCCTGGGGAGGGCACATTTGGATGTTAAGCTACAACTCCCAGCATCCTGAGAGTGTTGGGAATAAAATGGCTGCTGACTGTCCCTTCCTTATACACAGGAATTTTATCAGAATATCTATTTAAAACACTCCTCTGGGGCAGTTTAGAAAGTTTTTTGTGTTTTTTCAAATATCAATATGAGGTAGGTCTGTTTCACATTTGAGGTGAAAAGGTGGTTCCTGCCACAGAGCCGTGCTTACTTACCAACAGAGACTAGGGGATAGTTACACAATAAGGTTCTGACTAATGAACAATTTCAGTACATTTGTGCAAAATAGACCATCTTCTCACAGGTTCTGAGGAGCCCAGAGATATTGCTTAAGGGGCACTGTATGTTTATTACACACAGTTTGCACAGCAGTAGACTAAAAAGCTACAAGCCATCATAAATATGGTGCAAAGTGCAAAACCTGGTGCAATTTTCCATGCTTCTTTCCCTGAATCGCAACTGGTATTGTGTTTTGCACAAAGGCACATTAGCCCCCATCCTAGCACGGCATCAGCTCTTTGTGCATAAGGCCCATAAAAGAATGACACTATATATTAATTATACTATACATTAATTCATAATACTATATATATATATATATTTTTTATTTTTTTTTTATTTTTTTCGTATGGCATGACCACACTTATCATCGTTTATTTGTCAACAAAAACCACCATTTCAAGCATCATTATTTAGCTGAAGCTAGGAAAACCTGTGGTAGCTGCCTGCTTGGTCCGGCAAATGGACAAATTTCATTGTTCGTCATGAAAATTTTCAAACCTGCCCAATCGATTTTCTGTCTGATATTGGATGAAATGTCGCTAGATGTACAATCATTCAGTGCACACTAACCTTACGATAATTGTCAGATCACAATGAAATTGGCCGATAAGTTAAAAAAAAATGACAGTGAGTTGTATTCCAAGCTGAAAGGGGGTGTAACTGGGTGGCATTAAGGCAGAATGGGGCATGGAGTAATATTGGGAGCTATGTATAGAGACACAAAGCCCTAGAACTGGGGCCCTTAATTATCATGTTCTGCCTCAGATGGCTGGCGACTGCTCTTAACTGCTAAACAGCAACATACAGGGAGGGCTGTGGTGATGCTATGACATGTGTCTTTATTACAGCTGAGCCACTAGATTTTGCTGGGTTGCCAGTAATTGAAGGAGGAGTGTTCGGCTGGCAGCAGCTGCCTGGGCCCTTGCAACGCGTACATGTGTATGATTATATAGAAAGAGAGGGTGGCAGTTAGCTTGCTGCATGACTATCCCCACTCCTGTCATTGTATCCTAGCAACCCCGGGGATGCTGCAGTTCTGTAGAAGAGGAGGAGGGCTGGGATTTGATGCGTTTAACTGCTTCAGTGCCATGCAGGGTCAATATACTCTACTGTACAAATGTACATAATGTAAAAATGCCAAGATAAATACAGATTTGCGTAAATACATAATATGGGATGCACAGTGAGAATTATTATGCTGGCAGAACATGTCATGGTTGGGCCTAGCAGGTCTGTACAGTCCATTCCTTCAGCTGCATATTTTGGCTTACCCACGAATGTCCTGCTTCTGTGCAGGTACCTGTAGGGGATATGTATTATTTATTGTTAGAAGCATCTGAGGCTTTATAATGAGCAATAAGAGATGGGAGCAGGAGGATCTAGGCTGGAACGAGTCACAGTGCAGACCGATGTTCAATACTGAGGTCGTATTTATCAAGGCAAATCTAGGACACTGCTGCTGTCAAGCAAATGATCCATATTTATCAAGAGAGAACTTTCTGCTGGTTTCTCTGATGTGTTTTCATGCAACAGTAAGCTAATATTATTTAGAGCTGCTGTCATTTTGGGCTTTTATATGTACAGCACACAGATACACTGGTACCGGAGCCGCTATCTCATCTACTGCTTTGCACACCCCCACACAAACTGAGATGCGCACAATAGACTGAGATAAGTAATGAGGCACAGAACAGACTGACTCAGTTACAGGCAAAGCAAAGGGATGTAGATAAACACTAACACAAAGTCCACTGAGCAATATATACATATTATTATTATTATTATTTATATAGCAACATCAGTTCACGTATCAATATATATACTGTATATATATATATATATATATATATATATATATACTTTATTTTATTATTTTTTTTATATATTATATATGAAACACAAAAGACCCATTTACTTACATAGGTAATGAGTTACACCAGAAGAGAACTTCACATAAAAATGCAAGATTTGGTATGCAACTTAGCACCTATGTTATAATACAGGGATCTCCAACCTTTTATGCTCGTGAGCCACATTCAAATGGAAAAAGTGTTGGGGAGCAACACAGGCATGGAAAAAGTTCCTGGGGTGCATATAAGAGCTATAGTTGGCTATTTGGTAGCCCCTATGTGGACTGGAAGCCTATAGAAGGCTCTGTTTGGCATTATACTGGATTTTATGCAACCAAAACTTACCCCCAAGCCAGGAATTCAAAAATGGCAATCTAGTTTGAGGACCCTGGGAGCAACATCCAAGGGGTTAGAGAGCAACATGTTGCTCACAAACCATTGGTTGGGGATCACTGTTATAATATGAGCCTCACTGATTTTTACAGTGAAGTAGGTGAAATAGGATATTAATTAAGTTAGAGAAATGGAGGACTGAGAGGATCATATGGGGAGGTTGAGGCAATTTGGTACAAAGTACCAGAGTATAGTTTTGTTGTCACAACAGAGCTCTGTACGATACTATATAATATACTCTATGCCTGGGGGGCCCCATTCTCCTCAATTTTGAACCTTGCCTAGGCTTGAATTGATAAAGCCCTATAAGCAACAGCTGGAGGGCCACACTGAAGTCTCCTTTCACCAGTGCAGGGCAACAGTACATTATATTTTAATTACACTGAGCACTTTTATTTTTTGGCATTACTGTTCCTTTAAACTGGCTTTGGTTGACTCAGGTACTGTATAGAGTCAAGGCAAATGCACAGAGAGCACATTCATTCAGATGCACCATTATAGGTATGTGCAACACAGGCCATTTCACAGGAACTAAATAATTCACCAGGCTACTTTAGGGGAGTGATGATACACAGAGCATATTTACTCAGATACACAGGGAAAGGGTCCCAGATGCACAGAGGTTGAAACGCCAAGTCTTTGCTAATTCACAAACATATGCATGCTGTGCCCAGTCAGAGGGAAGCAAATGTCCGCAACATAGTTGTACTTTACCACCAGCTTTATAGTATGTATCCATCTCTGGGGTCATGTATCAAGCAGACACAGTGCTAATTTGTACATTTCATTGGCAGCCACTTGTAATGTTGCACCTATGTGGAAGGGTCAAAATGTGGCTGTTAGATATATTAGCGGAAAGGGAGTTTCATGGGTGGATGTTTTCATTCATGGGCAGCATGGGCATGCAGTGACGGTATAGCAACCCTATACAGGGAATATATGTGCATGGCCAGCTTCAAATCGGGCACGACTGCTCTCCCCTTGTGTTATTTGCCCTTCCTACTCCTGCTCATTGTGTCCTGGGTCTACCTTAAGTTATCACACGGCATGCACACGTACCATTGGTGTGTCACTGGACTCCCATAAACTCTGATGACCTGTAGCATCAGCTTATATTGCAGACCAACCTCATTTTCTGCTTATTAATTTGCGACGACCCCTAAGCTTAGCTTCACAACAACTGCTGAGAGCCCACTGAGCATGTGAGTGTCGCAGGCACTTTCCAAGATAGGGAGCTCCTGTTATAACTGTACAGACCTGGATCATTACTGCTATTTAGATGCAGAAAAGTTAGGCTGATGCAGTAAGTTCAGAATATAAAATATGGCATTTTTAGCCATATTCATATTTACGGTTTAGTTCTCCTTTAAGCACTCATAGGCCACTTGGGAGCTGACATGTCGAAAGAGGGAGATGTACTCAGTGCTCCCACGCCTGCTGCTCTTATGGTCCCAAGGGGCCCTAGGCAAGCAGAGCTCACTGCCTGCAGCTGATAAGCACATGTTCCCACCATGCACACAGTATACAGCAGAATCTATATACTAATATTTGTTTGATTTTCTATATCCTATATTTATCTATATCTCTAGTGTCCTAAAATACAACACAATTCCTCAGATGTTAGATGTAGGGGCTTCTTTGGGCATTGTCATGTGCTGAGGCATGCAGTTTCATGACATGGAGCTGCAGTGTTCTGAGACAACTCGTCCTTGCATAGTGTTCTAATGAGTGGGGCAGGGTGAACATGGCAGCCCATCATCACTGAAAGTGCTTGTACCAAAAAGTATCAGTGAAATACAAGAAAATGTCCATTCAGCACACTATGGCTAAACTGCATATTGCCCATATTTGAATTAGTTTTTTGTAAATTATAAATAACAATTTATATACAAACATATTACTATTATTATTAACATTTATTTATAAAGCGCCAACATATTCCGCAGCACTGTACAAATAAAAATAAAAATGAACTATAGCAATAAAATTGTAGCCTAACAGAGCAATAGTTTTTTGGCTGCAGGGGTCAGTGCCCCCTATCTGAA
The DNA here is from genome assembly GCF_000004195.4 of Xenopus tropicalis. Lineage (NCBI taxonomy): Eukaryota > Metazoa > Chordata > Amphibia > Anura > Pipidae > Xenopus > Xenopus tropicalis. The sequence continues at coordinate 121,890,282 of NC_030679.2, forward strand.
AGCTGCAAATAGTTAAGGTGAACCACCCCTTTAAATGGAAGAACAAATAACTTACTTTGTATTCCCTACTCTCTAATCCATCTGGCCACATGTGCTGTATGAGCTATAATAAAATTTATCTCACCCCTGGAGGAAAGGGTGGGGACACCATGCAGGCTTAGCTGTGGGATGCATTCTGTGATATACAGTCGGGCCTGGACTGGCAATCTGTGCGTTCTGGCAAATGCCAGAGAGGCTGCTGTAAGATGCCATAGACAGTCACTATTTATTGGGCTGGTGGGGGGCTGTTTGGGTCCCTGTGTACTTGAAATGCTTATTTTGAATCCCAGTCCAGGCCAACGTACAGCACTGGGGTCTAGGTGCCTATTTTTTTAATATATATTATTTTTTATTTTATTTATGTAGCCCACTTTATAAATAGATGTGGCACTACCTGCTGATATGTCACTATACTTGGCGCTTTCAGGAGTCCTGAGCCCCGCTTACTTTGGGGAACAGCTATTTCTTTATACTTTGGCGTGCCTCCACCCAGGATAGGGATAGAATGAACTATAACTCCCCTCCTGAGACCTTGATACTGTACTGCAGTGTGGGGACTCCCAGCACTCCTGGCACCTTGCCCCCTCCCTGGGGTAGTTGCTTACCAGGCAGGTGGATCCTCCAGATATGCAGAGACAGGACACTGGATGGATGTTTAACCAGTGGAACTTATTTATTGTACAGATGTATCAGACAGGCAGGTTACACACAGGAGCAATGTTACAGTCAGGGTATACTCCCTCTTCCTTAAGAGACCCTCTCTCCACGAGGTATTAGCAGTACTACACGCCAGATGATTCCCTTTAGGGGTTCCCTCCGGTACTTCTCGCCAGAAGCCCCTCTCTAGGGCACTTCCCGGTACTACACGCCAAGCGGACACCCCCTCAGCAGACCTCACCCCGGTACTTCCACTTAGATACCCCTGGATTAGGCAAATCTCCTACACTTAGCACTTTATACCCTGACTCCAGCTATGAGTGCTGGTGGATCTTAATCCAGTAAATTCTCCTGTAGGGGCCACGCTGCCCAACTAGATAACCTGCCTACCACTCCTAGAGCGGTCTATAACAATCACTCACTGTCTAAAGCTGGCCATACACGTGGCGATCTCACGATGTTTCGTACGACCGTCGGTCGCACGAAACATCGTCAGATCCGCCACACACCATTCAGGGCTGAATCGGCAGGTAAGGAGGTAGAAACAATAGGATTTCTACCTCCTTCTGCCGATTCAGCTCTGAAGGGAGAATTTTGGTCAGGCGCCTTCTATGGCGCCCGATCAAAATTTTCTAACTTGGCCGATCGGCGAGCCGACCGATTTCAGCAGCTTCCTGCGATATCGGTCGGCTCGCTGACATGCCATACACGCACCGATTATCGTACGAAACGAGGTTTCGTACGATAATATCGGTGCGTGTATGGCCACCTTAACTCTGACCTGTTGTTATCCTCTTCTCCAAGAGGGGTCCCAGGCTGAAAGACCTGCAGGCACATGGCTGCACAGCCTTTTATATTACTGTACCACCCTGTGGCCTAACTATTGAACTGCAGGGAAGCTAATCCCCTATTAACTATTTAGGTGCCAACCCACCCAAAAGTGTTGCACTATTAAGTTTCACCCACCCTTGGGGTCTATCCTGGGGGTAACCAACCTAGGGGCCCAATTTTGGAGATCCCTACATTTATATAGTGCTAATATGTTCTGCAGCACTCTACAGAAATGATTCAAATGAATGCTCAATGGAGCTTACAGTCTAAGTTTCCTATCACACTCACTAGGGTTTTATCAGAAATCAGTTAACCTGCCTGTATGTTTTTGAAATGTGGGAAGAAACCAGAAGATAAACACACAAGCACACAAGCACAAGGAGAGCATACAAATTCATTTCGCACAGGGTTGGACCGGGCTGGCGGGACACTGGGAAAAAACCCCAAGGCACTCCGGGGCCCAGGAGGGGGGGGAAGTGTGGGCACTACGGTGGGGTCCCTTGGGGGGGTGGGGGCCTGATTTCGCAGATAGTGCCCTGGTTGGAACTGGTTGGAACTGAACCCAGAAACCTAGCAATGGCAGCAGAACATGTAGCCCTTGTACAAAATGCTATACACATATATATATATGTTTTTTTTTTTTTTCTGCCATTGATTGTTATGGATGCATTTCATGATGCTGACTGGAGTATTTACAATAAATGCTGATGAATACCTGTCAAGACCCATTGGATTTATTGTTTGATACTGTGTAGGATTCCTGTATAAAAGCAAACTACAGTAAATCTGAGCATATTATGCAATTTCTGTAAAACATTATTCAAATGTATGAATGCACATTACTTTGCCAATACCAAACATTTTTGGTTTCTAGATGCTGTTCTAAATATTTTTGGAACAATAACTGAATGACTGATACATCAATGTTGCGCTGTATCTGTAAACTTGTAATGAGTTAAGGAGGGGGATGATCAAATATCGGTTAACAAAGGGGAAGACTGACCTAAAAAAGTTAGACAGCCACTAGCTTAGAGACAGAGAGAGAGGTACCTTGATGTCCTGCTGTGAAGCATGGTACTTTGATGGTTAAAGGGGTGGTTCACCTTCAGGGTAACTTTTAGTATGTTATAGAAGTTTTTTTAATTTTTTTAATTATTTGCCTTCCTCTTCTGACTCTTTGCAGCTTTCAAATGGGGCAGTCAAAAACTATTGCTCTGTGAAGCTACTATTCTATTGTTATTGTTACTTTTTATTACTTTGCCTTAGGCCCTCCTCTATTCATATTCCTGTATGTCTTTTAAATCACTGCCTGGTTGCTAGGTTAAATTGTATCCTAGCAACCAGATGGCCGCTGAAATTCCAAACTGGAGAGCTGCTGAACAAAAAGCTAAATAATTCAATAAACAATGAAGACCAATTGCAAATTGTATCAGAATAGTAGTCTCTACATCATACTAAAAGTTATTGTAAAGGTGAACAACCCCTTCAATAAATGCAACACCCTTACAAAATTTCTGTATGTCTACCTTTCTGTATGAATACCTTATGTCTACCTCTGTGGAAGAGCTAGTGCATAATCCTGCTAGGCCAGAGAGTAGCTATTGCAGAATATCAGTGGGTCAACACAAGCTAGCCATGCTCCCACTAGGTCAGTACATACTTCTGCTGGACTATGGACAAGCTAGTGCACACTCCTTCTAGGTTATACCTGCTGAACCTGTTCTTGAAAAAGGGTAAACCTTTTACCCTAAACCTTTAAGTCCGATGTCTCATGGTTTAGTTGCCCCTGAAACACCAAAGCGATATGAAGAGCTTTCCACTGGTGACTCCTATTCTTGCCAGTGGAAAGACATTTTGGAGCAGTTAGTCACCTGTGCCAGAGATCTATCACAGTTGACTAAACCACTCCATGGGACATCAGCCTTATTAAGGTCCCCATACACGGCGAGATCGCCAAACGACCGGATTTTGTAGGTGGCAATGGGGCAGTCGGTTCGTGGACTGCATCAACGAGCTGATGCGGCCCCCGATCTGACTGGATTTTCTAACCTGGCCGATTGATATCTGGCCAATTTCAGGCCAGATATCGGTCGGCCAGCCCGCTCGTTTCTGCCCCTACACGGGCAGATAAGATGCCGAGTTGGTCCAAGGGACCGATATCGGCAGCTTCTATCAGCCCGTGTATGGGGGCCTTTACTCCTGTCCACTTAAGTGATCATGAATGAATTCAGGAATGCTGTACATACCCCAAACAGTGTTTAATTAGCATTTGAATATTATTAGCACACACATATATATGCTGTATATATAACAAAGCAGATAGGGGAATTCAGTTTTACATAAGATCACCTCGATAATTGACCATAGACATATGAAATACACCATTTTCTTTTGTCAGTCTCCTTCCATTGTTTCCATTGTGCTATTATTTATTATCTATGTGAGAGAAATGACCATACATCTATGATTGTCTCTGAATCCCCTGATACATGTTATATTTCTTATGTAAAAATAGGCAGCTGATGTTTTTTCGTAATATTGTTGAAGTCCATAAACCAGCTAAAAACACTGCCCCATATAGAAATATTTGTCATATTTAGGCTAATCTTAAATAAGTATTAGTCACTGAGTGGTGCTGAGATGATATTCCCCTAACACACTGAATATGATTCTTGACTTTCAGGAGTCAACAAAAGGTGGAGATCATAGTGACCCGCAAAGATGAGCAGTGAGGCCACCCCTGAGGCTGTGTCCTCTCCACCGCCCCAGGAGCAAAAATATTTTGACCGATACACTGAAGACGACCCAGAATATCTGCGAGTCCGAAACATGGCGGCTGATCTCAGGCAAGACTTTAATGTAATGGAGCAGAAGAAGAGAGTGAGCATGATACTGCAGAGTCCAGTAAGTGCTAAACTGGGGACTGGTGATTGGAAAAAATGTTTACACTGTACACAAACACATTATTAAACCCTTACACTACACTACCGCACCATCTACTTGTTCCTTGCCAAAGTGCTTTTCACCATGCACTAGGTCAGTAATGCCTTCAATTTTGATCTTGAGCTTGTAAACAGTAGACAAATACAGCTGAGCTGAGTGCTCGCCAAAAAATCCCTCAATTCCATCAACCATTGTGCAGATTTTGAATAAAATATTAGGGGAGGGGTGGATTATATAATTAGAACAATATGTAGTGGATTTTTGCTCACTGTGTAACATCAATCAATTGTATTTTCCATTCAACTATAGTACCCTTCTGATTATGCTGTCGAAGTGAGAAATCGTGACGGGATTCTCTCACTAATCAAAATACTTTTTTGCCCCCCTGGGGGGGGTGCTTTAAGCAGTGGCAGGGGTCTCAGCCTGAACTCCACTTAGGGTGAAGACGCACACAGAGAGCTACTAGTAGCAGCTATGTTTTTCACAGCTACTAAACTCCAAAAAAATCTCCTGCCATAGACAGTACTGAGAATTGCCTCTGCTAAAACACACGTAGAGACAATTATCAGTAAATGATCAGCATTGTCTATTTTAGTAGCCACAACAAGTAGCTGCTACTAGTAGCTACATGTGTTTTAGCAGAAGCTATTCTCAGTATTCTCACTCTATGGCAGTAATTTTCTGGCATTTAGTAGCTGTAACAAGTAGCTGCTAATAAGTAGCTCTGAGTGTTTTCACCCTTAGGGTGAGAGGTAAGGGGTAAGCCCATTTGCTCTCCTCAGGCCCGGATTTGTGGAGAGGCCACAAAGGCCCGGGCCTAGGGCGGCAGGAATTTAGGGGCGGCATGCTGCCCCGCCGCAACTACATTTTTAAATTTTGCCCCCATACGGAGCAATGGGGACCTCTCCCCACTGCTCCGTATGTCATTTCTGGTTGCGCATGCGCACTCGCTGCCGCGCGGGGGGGGTGGGGGGGTGTTGAGCGTTCGCGCATGCGTGCTCGGGGAAGAGGGGAGGGGCGGCCTAGGGGTGCACGGAGTACAAATCCGGCGCTGGCTCTCCTAGATTCACCAGAAAGCTCAGTTTAAAGGTTATTTGGGATGAGTTTTGCAGGCAAAAACATATTTGCTCCCATAAATACACCTAGGGGCTGATTTACTAATCCACGAACGCCCGAAAAGCGTCCAAATGAGTTTTTTTCGTAATGATCGGTATTTTGCGATTTTTTTCCTCACCGTTGCGACTTTTCCGTAAATTGTTGCAACTTTTTCGTAGCCGTCACAAAAAAATCGCAAAGGTTTGCCCGCCGTTTACTAGCGCTCAATACGAAAAAAGACGCGACAATTCACGCAAGTCGTAACTACTACGAAAAAGTCACGACAATTCACGAAAAAGTCGCGACAATTCACGAAAAAGTTGCGACGGCAACGAAAAACGCAAAAATACGAAAAATTCGCAAAAAAATGTTTGTTTCCAATCCGATTTTTTCCCATTCGGAATTCAGATTCGTGGATTAGTAAATCAGCCCCCTAGGGTCAGATTTAAAACTTGTGTGTCTCTAGGCCGGTCTGTCTCTTCCCTCGCTGCTTCAACCCAACTCGTACCTTCCTCCCCCTTCTGTAGCCTGCACAAACCCCACACCAACCTCCAGCTGTTTAGGACACCGCTACCAGCCACAGAGCCTCTCAAACATAATCTTCTCCACTGGGGAGGGATATTTAAGCGGCTGTCAAAATCTCCCACCCTGTTCCCACTGAATCTACAGGCAGTAGGCAGGGTACCACCCCCAGATCTTCACTGCCCCTAGGCCTTTGTGGCCTGCCCATAAATCATACACCCAAATAAACCAATGATTTCTCATTTCTGTAACCTTGTTAGAAGCTGAACAAAGGCTGTAACTCCAAGCTGTAACTGCATACAATTTCAAGCAGTTTCCAAAATACCCAAGTACCCAAAGAAAGAGTCAAATATTGTCTTATAACTTCACCTTTACAAGAAAGGTTAAGTTAATTTGGAGGACTTATTACAGATGTAGAGAGAAAGGTAAAATAGAAACAAAATGGGACCAGGTTCTAGTATCCCATAGCATTTAGTGATTTTAAAGAAATCTGGTCATTTTGGGTTTGGTTTGCAGACCTGGGCATGCGTTGCACATTTCTAGATGACTCTGTGGACTTAATATCTACTGTGAAAAGTAAATGTATGTCATTTTGTGATGGAATGTTTCCTTTTGTGAATATTTAAGTTCTCAATAGAAGAATGTGATACCTGAGCAGCTTAGACAGTTTTGGTATTTCCAACCTGACATCTTTGTGTTCCCTCTAGGCTGTTATTAACTGTTCTGCTGCCCATAAAGCAGGGAAAATTTGATTCTGTATTTAATATGTGAATTAGTCATTTTACTGGCAGTTCAATAAAGGGTTTGATTTTATGCCATCCCAGTCTTTTGTGCCCCAGGCAAGTGCTAAATATATATATATATGCAATATGAATGTAGTATTTTATTATGTGCGACCTTGGGCTCATTGCTTCTGCCAGGGAACAAATGTATTTTCAGTTTGCAGAAGTTTCAAAGCATTCATTCTCTCCAACGCCTCTCTTCCCTGTCCATGAATTATAGTTTGCTCCTATGCTTTCATAAAATGATTGCTGAATTTTAATGCATAATTTATTGCATAGATGCAATGAAATGTGATCTGCACAAATCCATGGTTTCCACTCATCCATAATTGGCCTTGACTTCTTGATGCTGAAGGCATAAAATGGTCTCTGGAGGATCTCCTCTTAAATAAAGCAACCACTCCTTTAGATAGTAAAGGCACATTCTGTCCAGCTCTGCTAAAGTATATATTAGTTCTGCCTTGCTGAGACCAGTTATCTTGGGGTTTTAGCAGTTCTTTCCATCCATTCAGCTATGTCCTGCATGTTTGGCCTCTTGGTCAAGTCAATCATGCCCATTACATTGAGTACTGTTCTATGTGTACAACTATAAAACAAAAATATCTGGTTTTATTAAAGATTTCCAGAACAATCTGGGTCTATAAATCACCTTCAACCTACTACAGATACAGCATGGATTAAGCTCTTCTTGGAGGCCAGACCCAGACTGGCAATCTGTGGATTCTGGCTAATGCCATTGGGGCTGCTGTAAGTTGCCATAGACAGTCACTATTGGCTGGGCTGTTTGGGCCTCTACATTTGCACTCTAGCTCTATAATGTAATAAAATTTACTATATGGTCTAGTAACATAACAACCAATCAGCCATACTGGCCACGTGTTTATGAGAAAATATCTTGGGATTCTTGGGATTTATTGGGATTCTATGGGTTACTAGACCTGGTTCAAATGTCTCTATTATATTACGCCATAGGATACAATAAAGAAAAAATACTATAAGGTCTTTCTTTATGTCTCAGTCTTTCAGGGAAGAGCTGGAGAGTCTCATCCAGGAACAGATGAAGAAGGGAAACAACTCCTCTAATATCTGGGCTCTCAGGCAAATTGCAGACTTCATGGCCAGCACTGCTCCATCCGTCTTCCCAACCTGTCCCGTCAGTAGGTGCCTTTTGCTAATAGTTGGCCAAGAAAACTTGTAATTGAGATTCTCCATTTTAAAAGATAAGCATAATGTTCAGTCTTAGGGGTAGATATTGATACACTGTGCTTTGTATCTAATTCTCTATAGTTTTAGTCTAATAACATTCTGTCACTCTTGTGTGTATATTGGTGGGGAGAATAAGTGAGATGGCCTCAACGGGAATGAAACAAAAAACAGTAAGTAACCAAACTTCTTTTTAGGCTCCTCCATGGTGTTGCCGATCAACGATATTCACTGCAATGACCCCATCCCTCTGGCAAAAGGCGAGCGGCTTATGAGATGCAAACTCGCCAGTGTCTACAGACTTATGGACCTTTATGGCTGGGCTCAGCTTAGTGGTACCTTTGCCTCGGTGCGTACTGTTTACATTGATCTTTCTTAACAGCAATATGATGCCAGTCTGATGGACTATAAAGATATGTGACATGAGTGTCTTCAATGATCCATTTGTTATCTCTCTAAGAGCAAAAGTCCCATCTAACACTATAGATAAGTTTGCTTAGGCTTTTATGTTAGAAAGTAGTATAAACATGCAGACCCTTTGCTTAGTACGGCAGTAATGGGAAAGTCTGTCTGATCATAGCAATCTGCTGATTATTGGCATATAGCTAGCAATGCAGACATTTCATCCTGGGATATGATATTCGTTACTGGCACATCTCCAGTAGGGAGCAGCAGTAATTTAGTGCAGTTTTATACACTGGGAGTACTGGAGGAACCCTAATAGGGTGGTTTCATTGGATATTGTGAATAATTGTTATTTTATACTTTATTTAAAAAGCTCTGTGATGGAAGGGTTAAACTTGATAGACTTTGGTTTTTTTTCCAACCCAAATTAACTATGTAACTATATCACAGAGTGGTGTGTCTCTTCAATGGGCATAACTGTAGACCAGTGCTGTCCAAGTTTTGTGGTACTGAGGGCTGGAATTGTTATGGCAAAACCTATGTTTATCACAAACAAACCTTAATAAGTCATAACAGGATTCTGGGAAGAAATTCCTTAAGGCTCCTAGAAAAGTCCCATTTACATGGGTTTATCCTATAGGCTACAGCTCACCCACTGAGTTTAAAGCAGAAGCCAGGACAATAGCTGATCAGATTCCCAACTACAGACCGGTTTCGCCCTTTCTGGGGCTCATCAGTGTAGCGCAGGGTTTTCTGATCAGCTTAGGTAGAGCCTGGAGTGGGTATTCCCGAACAAACTAAAAGGTTTGAGGAGACCACCTCATACGTATGCAAATAAGTCATAACAGGATTCTGGGAAGAAATTCCTTAAGGCTCCTAGAAAAGTCCCATTTACATGGGTTTATCCTACAGGCTAAAGCTCACCCACTGGGTTTAAAGCAGAAGCCAGGATAATAGCTGATCAGATTCCAACTACAGACCTTAACAAACCTATGTTATCACAAGAGCGTTTAAGACCATACCCACATCAATGGTGGTAGTGCAGCAAAAACCCTTAATTCCATATGGCTCATCCCCCCTGTGGGTAGCACAGCAACCCCCAGCACATAATAACACACCTAAGGGACCTCCTAACAACTATTTCCAACAGAGGCAGCATAGGGCAGGCAGAGTATGGCACACACAGGCAGCATAGGGCAGGCAGAGTATGGCACACACAGGCAGCATAGGGCAGGGAGAGTATGGCACACACAGGCAGCATAGGGCAGGCAGAGTATGGCACACACAGGCAGCATAGGGCAGGCAGAGTATGGCACACATAGGCAGCATAGGGCAGGTAGAGTATGGCACACACAGGCAGCATAGGTCAGGCAGAGTATGGCACACACAGGCAGCATAGGGCAGGCAGAGTATGGCACACACAGGCAGCATAGGGCAGGCAGAGTATGGCACACACAGGCAGCATAGGGCAGGCAGAGTATGGCACACACAGGCAACATACGGTAGACAGAGTATGGCACATACAGGCAGCTTAGGGCAGGCAGAGTATGGCACACACAGACAGGGTAGAGCAGGGTAGACAGAGCAGGGAAGGAGACAGGGAAACCTATCCTGAATACACAAGTAACTGATCATGACCACTCCAAAATGAACAGTTTGAACTGCAGTACATACAGTGACACAATGCCAGTGCTGCTCCTATAGTCAGTCTGAGGTGTGACCAGTTGAATAGTGCAGATGTCTACAGTCTGAAGTGTGAACAATGCAGGGTCTTAAAGCCCGCCAGTTGGACAGTTCTGCTACACAGGATGTAGACCATGTGACCACTGCAGGGCCCAGTGGTAACTAACTGATAAACAGTTTCAATGCCTTAGTCCCAAAGTTTAGAAGGCCCCCAAAAATGTTTGCTTTCGGGCCCATTAATTTCTAGTTACCCCATTGCTGTTATATAGGCACAAGATATTACTCAATAAACACCACAATGCTTCTGGTCTTTTAGGGCATATGCCACTTTCAGGCATAGGACACAGCCCATTGGTCAAATATAACACATTCTAGACTGTTGTTGTAAAATATTTAGGGGGTAATGTAATAAACGGCACTAAGTTTGCCCAGAAGCAGAAACCCATAACAACCAATCAGCAGGTAGAATTTACTGGTCACCTGTTTAAAGGCAAACTTCTTATTGGTTGATATGGGTTACTGGTACTGGGCAAACATAGCACCTTTTATTACATATGGTGGATACTTTCATATTGTTTTAAAGTATTGGTTGCCCATCATTCTCTTCGTGGTTCATAGTATAACTGAATCAGTAAAGGCAAAACCCTGGACAGGAGGAACAGCTCATATAAACAACTGTTTCTTTTGCTTTTGCTTCCAGATAAGAGTGAATAAAGAACAAGACCACTTCTTAATCAGCCCACGTGGAATATCCTGTAATGAGGTGACGGCATCAAGTCTGGTAAGTTCCCACAATCTCCTCTCGCTACTTAAAGGGGCAGTGTACACCTTTGCTAAAAATTAGTTCACTAAATAGACTTGTGTTGAAATTACAGTCTGCCTATTGTTTTAATCTTTAAAAAATCCATATTTTCCTGTTTTTTTGCCATTATAAAAACCAGTTAAAAAGTTAGTAAAGTTAGTCTGTGTTCACTGAACTAACTTTCCCCTTCCTACCTTTAATCAAGCAAACCTCTCCTTTCTCTAAGCAGTGGCCTTTGAGCAATTCATTATCGGGGCTTTCTCAGTGGACTGGTAATTAGTTTTATCAGCTCCTTTGAAAACCAGAAGTGACAGGAAGTGCTAAAATGCAATTCCATTTACGTTCTTATTTAGTGACAGAAATAACAGAAACCATAGATATTTATATATTAAAACTACAGGCAAAAAGTATGTTCCGCTCAAGCAATTTTCATTGAGACTTAAAACACATGCACACCAAACATGATGTATAATATATCCTCATATTTGTCTGATGTTAGAAATGTAAAGAGAGAGATACACAGAGAGAGAAGCATACTGCAAGCTGGTGTATTAGTATTAACAGAAGTGCCACATAGCAGCAATGCTTCTGGTTAGCAGCCGTGAGGTGTCGTAAGAATGCCCGTAACTCAGGTGGCACTTGTGCCGGGCAATCACTTGGCAAATAGTCACGTCATGTATAAAGATAAATGAATATGTCTGTCCTCTGAAAACGTATTTTTATTTTTTATTTCTAAATGACACTGTTTACATATCAAATAATTCACTCTACCATTTAAAATTCTATTCTTGAACCAACAAATGTATTTTTTTAGCTGTAATATTGGTGTGTAGGCGCCATCTCAGTGCATTGTGCCTGAGTCTGAGCTTTCAGAAGGAGCTTTCAGGTAACCTATTGTTTCTCCTACTCCCATGTAACTGGAGGAGTCCCAAGCCAGACTTAGATTTCTTACTATTGAGTGCTATTCTGATATATACTGGGAGCTGCTTCCCATTGTTCTGCTGATTGGCTGCTGGGAGGGGGGAGATATCACTCCAACTTGCAGCTCAGCAGTAAAGTGCGACTGAAGTTTATCAGAGCACAAGTCACATGTCTGGGCACCCTGGGAAATGAAGAATATGGCTAGTCCTATGTGAAATGTCAAAATTAAATATAAAAAATCTGTTTGCACTTTTAAAAAAAAAAATGCAGGATTCTGCTACAGAAGCTCTATTAACTGATGTGTTTTAAAAGAAACATGTTTTCCAATTACAGTATTCCTTTAATTGTACCCCCTGCATCAGTGACCAACCAGTTCCTCCCCATTAAACAACATGGGAGGTAATATGCTCTTGTAGCAGAGCCCTAGTGCCTTCTGAAACAGAAAACATCATTCTGCTCACAGATAGGGTTGCCACCTGGCCGGTAAAAATGATGCTTGATGCCAATGTTATTAATAGGAAAAAAAGGCAGAAATATAGGAAGGCTTGTATTTTTTTTCCAGAAAGGTGGCAACCCTACTTACAGATCTATCATAACCAGGCTTGTTCAATGTCACCCACAGGTGAAGGTTAACATTCTGGGGGAGACGGTGGAACTGGGAAGTACCAGCTTTGAGGTTGCCTCTTGTGACTTTAGCCTGCACTCAGCCATCTATTCTGCACGACCTGACGTGAGGTGCATCATCCAGTTACACACAGCAGCCGCTACAGCTGTAAGTATGGTGTCCCCAGAGGCCATACTCTGACCATGATGGCGCTCCATAGAACTAATAGTAAGGGAGACCCAGTGTGCATGGATGGAAGTGTTGGATATTATTAGTAAGATATAAAAAAATGTGGTGAGAGAAGCACAGTGTGTGGGTGGAATGACAGGGAATGACAAAACAAATCTTCAGAGTATGGATGAACCATCTGCAGTCTTCCAGGTGCTTATTGGTCTACAACTCCCCGCATCTCCCCCAAAAGCCTTCAGTGACATTCTGTGAGCTGAGAAAAAGCAAAGTCTGGGGGACTGCAGGTGGCCCCTTCTTCAAAACAAACCATAGGCTTTTCCTAAAAGCACTGAAGTGAATTATCACTGATATGGATTATAGCACCATGGCATTCTGGGAGAGTTGTCTAGAAATACACCCCAAAATGTGCCCGTGTTTTTAAAATATATTTGTGAAAATGGGCGATGCCACATTTATACGCTAACTAGTTACACCACAAGAAAGTATTCTGTCTGTTTTATAGGTATCAGCAATGAAATGTGGCCTCTTACCTATTTCCCATGATGCCTTGCTAGCGGGGGAGGTGATGTACTATGAATACAGTGGAGACATGGAGGCAGAAGATGACAGAATTGAACTTCAGAAGTGTTTGGGACCCACATGCAAGGTAGATATACAACAGGTGTTGGTTTCTCACAAAATGTCCCTTATTTACTATGACTGGAAATTCTTGTCTCCAAATCTTTGTCTGATTTGGTGGAACAAATTGGGATTATTCATTCAGTCACCAGCTACGGACCACATGCATTGCTCAGCGCGGCCCTTGGACAATGAGATACGTTTAGGGCCCCATCAATGAACAGCAGGCGGATATGAATTTGGCTGATCTTATTGTTCAGTTCTCAGGCCAGTAAGGGCAATAGCCAATTCATTTCAGAGAGGCCAAGTTGGCAATAAGGTTCCCACCTGCTACAGTAGCCAGTGAGACACATATGCCAACAATGTAAATATAGCCAGGTCTGGACTGGAAGTCAAAATAGACCCTCGCAATTCAAGTGCACAAAGGTCCAAACAGCCCAATAAATAGTGACTGTGGCATCTCACAGCAGCCCCTCTGGCATTTGCCAAAATCCACAGATTGTCAGTCCGGGCTTGAATATAGTCTTTCCTATTGTTCCACCTACAGCCAGCCCAGTCATGCCCTGATCTGCCCAGCCATGCCCCTGGTCCACTCAATTACTCCCCCAATCCAATCCACTTAACTCCCATACCAGACTGCTACCCATGATCCACTCAATACCCACTCCATGATGACACTACCACGCTCACTAAAATTGGTTGCTTTAAGACAGGGATCCTTAACCTTTTTTACTCATGAGCCACACTCAGATGTAAAAAGTGTTGGTGGAGCCACACAAGCATGAAAAATGTTCTTTGGGGATGCCAAATAAGGGCTGTGATTGGCTATTTGGTAGCCCCATGTGGACTGCTAGGCTACAGGAGGCTCTGCTTGGAGTAAAACTGTATTTCTGCATTTCCAAAACTTGCCTCCAAGCCAGAGATTTAAAAATGGGCACCTACTTTGAAGCCACTGGGAGCAACACCCAAGGGGGTGGGGAGCAACATGTTACCCCCGAGCCACTGGTTGGGGATCACTGCTTTAGGCAAATGCATTGGTGTAATCAGTGTAAATCAGCCTCTCTGTACCACAGGGTGACTAGGAGAGACAATGTGGGGTAACCAAATATAGCGAGCTAGACACATGCTACGTAGATTTTTCCCATTAGCAAATATCGAGGACAATAGTAGAATTTGTACTAGAGAAAGGGGGGTGGCTTCCCCCGAAACATCATGCATTCATTGGCTACACTCTGATCATCATTTTAAACACAAGCACAGTGTCCCTCTAACTGCTTGCTACAGGGAATGCGCCCATTGCTGTAATCTGTGTGGATCAGTGGGATTCAGCCTGTCAGGCAGTATTATGCTGAGGGATGGATTTCCATGGGCAGAGGGTAGCTCTTTGTTCCACACTTTCAACTTTCCTCCCCTCCCATGTAAACCAGGATACCAATCCATCCACTGTACTGTGTCTGATGCCCCGCTCTGCATAGTTATAGCATTTTCCTTTTAGTAAGAATAAATCTTTTATCAAAATCTAATAAAGTAATAGGTGCCCGTATCCAGAACATACCAAGTGCCAAGCATGCCAAATGACAGATTCCATCTCTGTACACTGAAATTACAAATCAAAGCATGCCTTCTATAAGAACATAGTGCTGCAATCCCCAGGAATATTGCTTAATACGGTAACTCCAAGGCTGGAAATGGAGCAATTAGATTAAGTTGATTCCCTGATGTTTCTACGCTGAGCATCTGTTGGCTCATCTGTATGCAAAATACCAGAGCTGGATGTTGTACTTATCTATTCATCTTTAACCCCACAGATCCTCATTCTGCAGAACCACGGGGTCGTTGCACTGGGGGAAACCGTGGAAGAGGCTTTCTATAAAATCTTCCACCTGCAGGCAGCCTGTGAAATCCAGGTAATGGGAGTCACTGTTCTTGGATCAAAACCATAACTTCTAACTTGTTTTGTTTGTTTTTTTAGCTAATGACAATTATTTGATTGCTCCTTACATTTTTTATATCGTACATGTTCCCAATTAGATTATCAATACAGATGCAACTCTCCAAATGATTTTATGGCCCCCAATCTGCTCAAGGGCTCCATATGCTTTATTGTATGATATCATGAAAGGTATGGGGGGGGGTTCTGGCACCCCCAGTGACTGTTACACTTACCTGATACCCCGGGCTGATGCCCCTGTCAGCAGAAAACTGCACAGGCCTGGGGTACATGCATGCAAGCAATCCTCTTCCTCCTGTCTTCTTTCTTCACAATTCCAGAGCCAATGCATGTGCAGTAGAGTGAAAGACAGCTTTTTTGTTAAAGTTCAGCTTTTCTTCACTCTACTGCACATGTGCAAGCAGCGCAAAGACAGAAGAAGGAGAAGGATTACTGGCTCCCAGGTACCCCAGCCCCAGGGCATCAGGTAAGTCATTACAATCACTGGGGGGTACCTAACTTTTGCCCCCCCCCCCAGTGCTCATACCTTTCTTCCCCTTTAATATAATCTGGCCCTTGAAGGTGCTATATGAGAATTAATTGTCCCACTACATTTAATGAGTTTTTTAGCACTGGTCAACAGGAGTGCAACCAACTGATAAAGTACTGGCAATTATATGCTAACCAAAAGTAGCTACAGATTACATCTGATGCAGTATTAGGTTACCAAGGAACCCCTATTGCTGTATACAAATAGGTTTTATGGTTTACTTTCTGGAGGGTGAAAAGCACCTTTTTTCACTTTTCATCTTGCCCAATTCCTACCCACCTCCCCACTGAAGTTGCACCTATGTTCACAGCTGTTTGTTCTCGCAGAATGGAGTGCATAACATTGCACCTTTCTCAGTATGCAGTTGTGCTTGTGCCTGGCAGTGCAGGACTGGCAATCTGTGGATTCAGGCAAATACCAGAGGGGCTGCTGTAAAGTGCCATAGACAGTCACTATTTATTGGGCTGGTGGGGGGCTTTTGGGGACTCTGTGTTCATGAAATGCCAGGGCCTATTTGGAATCCCAGTGCACCAGAATGGTGTCACTTTTACCAGATATAGGTTTCTCCTGGAACTCCCCTAACCTAAGGACATGCAAAGCAGAAGTGCTGAGAAATCCCTAAAAGAGTAGGCAAGCAGAATAGGTACATGTCTAGCACCCACCACTGCACCCTAGGCATTTGCCCCTTCTGCCTACCCCTATTCCAGCCCTGGCTTAGGGCATTAGGTACAGGGTTCCCCTGCATAGATTTATATAGTATATTCAAATCCCAATTCCCAACGCAATTCCCATTCATATGTATAAAAGCAAAAGAGTATAAATGTCTTTCCAAACAATAAAACAATTAATGTTTACTTAAAGAGAAATATATACCCTGTCTATAATATGATTGTGGAAGAGAATAGCAGGAGCACCCCTATGTGAACACTGGCTGTTCCAGTTCTGGTGCCTGTATGTTTGTAGGGCCGGAATAATGTTTTTGTCTCCCATTAGCAATTTTGGGAGATTATAGGCTTCTCTGTAGATTGCAAATATGTAATATAATATGTAAAATATGCAGAAACTGAATCTTCTGTGCCAGATATACAATAAAGGAAAAACAAATAAAAACTAATCTCTACATGGCACATTTACACTTTACAGGAATTGCCATAATCACCATTAGTAAAACATGCCTTCTACCTACATAAACAGAGAAGTGGTTTATGGTTCAGGCCATTCCAAGAAAAAAGACACAGGATAAAAAAAAGTATGCATTATTATGTATGTAATTTATACTACATTCGGTGCTATAGCTCCCAAGTAGGCCGGAATTTGTTGCCCACAATAAGGGGTACATAAACAATCTGCAGGATGACAGAAAATATCATTCTGTAACCATGGCAACTGCCAGTGAGGGGCTTGTGTTCATCACCCCACCATGTGTTGCCAAATCACAAGTGGTAAAGAAAACGCTCCCTCAGTAAATGACTAAGGACAGGAAAGGTGTGGCACCACAGCATGACCTACTGGCCAGAAACTGGTAATGCGGGGGGGAAGATTAAACAGGCTGAGGAACGATTAGAGCTACTAGAATAACAAGACTAAAATTAATTTAATTATGAAATCAAAGGGAGAAACTTGTTAGAACCAGAACACAAGTGGCATCAGATAAAACACTGTAATTTTGAAAATCCATTGCCTAGCATTTAACTCTTTCTATACATGACCCTACACCACTGGCTGATTTATCAACTAAAGCCTAAATTACACCACAGCAATCACTCATAGGAACCAACCAGATATTTCCTTTCATTTCCTCATTCCTATCCCCCTTTTATGTTTTGCTGAACTCCACATGCTTCTTACATAGACTCAAATAAAGAGGCGCAGTACCAAAGGGGAATTCCATGGGCAAATTACCCCCGCCAGCCTACACTTCAAATATGAAATGCCTGGTTAGAGAGCACTGCTCTGAGTGTAGGCAAGACTTTTCAAAGGCTAATGCTATAATCCATCCCCTGTTATTACAGGACATATGTTTGAACTGATGCAGTCCTATAATATTACTTGGGCTAATGGCAGAGGCATTATCGGCAGGTACTGAATCCATCATGTGAACCCAACCCTCTTTCATTGGTACTGGCATATTATTGCAGACAATATGTACAATGCCACTTTGACTGATCCTTGTTTTATTTGTGTTTTTGTCTGATTCATGTTTCAGGTGTCCGCTGTGCCCAGTGCTGGGGGCCCGGATAATCTTATCCTGCTGGACAGGGAGAAATATCGTCCCCATGAAGTGGGAACAGTGGGCTGGGCTGGGAGCAAGTTTGGGCCAATGCAGAAGAGCAGGCTGGGGGAACATGAGTTTGAGGCACTAATGAGAATGATGGATAATTTGGTAAGTGTGTAGAACATTTAGGACAGGTAAGGGGGATAGTTCTGCTGTAAATGTTGCCTGAGGCACCCCAGAATTGGACATGTAACATCACATTATAAATTGTGAAACATTATAACATAATTTTCTGTGCAGTGAAGGTGGCATTACTCCTTTATAACTTTGAGTAATGTATGTTTTTTCTTTTAGTTTTTGTTCATTCTCTATTAATCAAACCTATGTGTTTTTATCCTTGAATATTCACTTCAGATTGTGTTGCTTTGCTTTTCTGTAGGGTTACAGAACAGGTTACTCCTACCGCCACCCGTTTGTTCAGGAAAAGACAAGGCACAAGAGCGAAGTGGAGATCCCAGCCACAGTAACTGCTTTCCTTTTTGAGGAGGAAGGCGTCCCCATCTCCACCCTGCGGCAGCATGCCCAGAAGCAGCAGAAGGAAAAGACCCGTTGGCTGAACACGCCAAACACTTACCTTCGGGTCAATGTGGCTGAGGACAATGTGGGCAGCCCTAGAAGCAAGACCACGGTAAGGAAATATGTCAATTGGGTCAGAGCCTTCCCATTCTGGTACATCATTTTGAAATATTTAAATATTTTACGTTGCTTATCTTGCTTTATGCCCTTTCTACAGTGGCTCAAAGCAGATGAGGTGGTTAAACCCAGCAGTGGAATAGCCATCCGCATTGAGAACTCAAATCAGTTTGTGCCACTTTTCACTGACCCAAGAGAAGTCTTGGAGACAAGGAATAAGGTAGGAAATAAAGTTTTCTGTGTTACATTCAAGATTCAAGATTCAAAAAACTTTATTAATCCCAAAGGGAAATTGTTTATGCTTGGTTACAGGTGCTCCCAATTACCAAAGATATATAAATTTAAACAAACCCTTCCAAAAACATATTACACAGTCAATAAATACCTAAAAACCTTCATAAAACAATAAATACCAACCTACAAACAACCACTTATGGGTATTATATATGTGTATGAAATACAGAGAGAGAGGAATTATAAATTTGTATAGCCGTAGGGAGAAAAGATCTCCTATGTCGCTCTGTAGAGCACCTAAAAGTAATTAGTCTCTGGCTAAAACTACTCTTCTGCTCAGCAAAAACACTATATAGCGGGTGAGAGGGATTATTCACAATGGATTGTACTTTACATAAAATCCTTCTCTTAGCTATTGCATCCACCGAGTCAAGCTCCATGCCTAGCACAGATCCGGCCTTTTTAATAAGCTTATCCAGTTTGTTCTTGTCCGATACCTTAATATTACCACCCCAACAGACCACCGCGTAAAAAATGACACTCGCCACAACGGTTTCATAAAACATCCGTAGCATAATGCTACAGACGTTAAAGGACCTGAGCCTCCGCAAAAAATACAACCGACTCTGTCCTTTTTTATAAAGTGCCATTGTATTAAGTGACCAATCAAGTTTACTGTCCAAGTGGACTCCCAGATATTTATAATCAGAAACCATATCCACTATTTCCCCCTTAACAGATATAGGAGTCACATGAATCTTGCTTCTCCCAAAATCTACAACCATCTCCCTGGTTTTACTGATGTTCAGTTGTAAGTAATTACACTCACACCAAGAAACAAAGTCATCCACAACAGACTGGTACTCAGAGGTATCACCCTCCTTTATACACCCAACAACCACAGAGTCATCAGAAAACTTCTGCAGATGGCATGACTCCGAGTTATATCTAAAGTCGGATGTATAAAGTGTAAAAAGAAACGGAGACAGTACGGTCCCCTGGGGAACTCCCGTACTACAGATCAGGGTCTCAGACACACAGTTCTGTAGTCGGACATATTGAGGACGACAGGTCAAATAATCCATAATCCATGAGACCAAGCGGATATCAATGTTTATGTTCCTTAATTTCTCCCCCAATACTGCCGGTTGAATGGTATTAAAGGCACTGGAGAAGTCAAAGAACATCATCCTTACGGTGGTCCTAGGCTTATCAAGATGAGAGTAAGTACGATGTAACAAGTGTATTATGGCATCCTCAACTCCCATGAACGGCTGATAGGCAAACTGAAGAGGGTCCAGAGAGAACTTCACCAAAGGACATAATGCATCCAGGATCAGTCTCTCAAACACCTTCATAATATGCGATGTTAAAGCAACAGGCCTAAAATCATGTGTTACCCCTGCCAGGGTATCAGTATCTTCCGGCCAGATCCTCTCTGAGCTTTCGCTCAGTGTCTTTTTCAGCCTTATATGATACAAAGCTATTATTTTGTTTCAGAAATTCCCATCTAAAGGTACCTAACGTTGCAGAGCTATTAAAATAACACTACTATGGCAATCTATGTTTTTCTCTATAGATAAGAGAACAAAATCGTCAGGATTTTAAGTCTGCTGGGCCCCAGTCTCAGTTATTAGCCAACGTGATAACTGACAAAAGCAGAAGTCCGGTAAGAACTTTTTTTTCTTTTGGTCTGTATTACCTATAAGGAGAATGGCTGGGATATATACATACAGTATATTTAACTGTAGAGCCTGGAAATTTAAGGCCCACTCTCATTGGTCCCTATCACATGACCACAATAGGCTATCCATTAAACTGTGTGTTTTTTGTGTATTTAATTGTTTGGTAAATATATTCTTGTAATAAATTCATCTGCGTGTGACACACCAGAAAATTGAATAAACTGCTTTTATAGTTATGTCTAATTATATGGCTCAGAATGAGTTAACTACCACCTTACTTATTTTGCGTATCCTAGTGCCTATTACAACATAAACTTTTGCAAAATTCCAAAGACAGAAACAGACAACCTTCAGGATTCAACAATGTTTGGGATTCAATCAGTCAATTGCGTAGATACACCTTCTAAATAACAACATTGGTTAGGAGCTAAGGAACAAAGCTATAGGTTTTCTATTCTAATAACTACTGCTAGCAACTCTAACACCAATAGATTCTGTGAAGCAGTCATTCATAAAATATTTTGTATAGTTATACCTATAAGAAGATTGTGGAGGAGTTCCCTCCACAAATGTATATAAAAGACAGATTAGGACCCCCAAGGAGGCCAAAGTACCCCCCTCATTTATCAGATAAGGAACTATAGTCCCTAGTGGTGACTTACTTAGTCTCTGGCATTCATCAGCTCACTAATTCTTCATCTCACCCTTCCATAGGGGCATCTACAGTAAATACCACCAATAAATACTCCAAGCCAGGGTTTCTTTTTTTTTTTACTTGTGAGTCTCACTCAGATGTAAATTGTTGCATGGGCCACACAAGCATAAAAAAAGTTCCTTGAGGATGCAAAATAAGGAATGTGATTGGCTATTTGGTACCCCCATGTGGCCTGCTGGCCTGTAGGAGGTTCTGCTTGGAGTAAAACTGTATCTCTGGGCTTCCAAAACTTAACTCCAAGCCAGAAATGTAAAAATAGGCACCTACCTGAGGACACTGGGAGCAACATCAAAGGGGGTGGGGAGCAATGTTGCTTATGAGCCATTGTTTGGGTATCACTGCTCCAAGCCGTGAGCACCCATTGGCCACTGTAGTATATAAAAGCGAAAACCAAGACTGTACATTTCAAGTCATTGTGACACCAGAAAATACTCCCAATAAATGCCACCCTGGTTGAATTTCTGATACTCACCTAAGTCAAGTATTATGAATTTTGGTTCCAGCGCTCTGGTCACTTGAATTGTAAATAGTAGATAATTTGAGACTATGGTAAAATTCTCTAATTTGGGGGTATTCTACCAAATTAATTTTAAAGGTTATTTCTCCATACATTATTGTGAAAAAGTAATAAAACTTTCATTTCAGTGCAATGTATATGCTTATGATAGATGATTTTAGGCTAAACCATATTCTCTTTGTAGTCTGCAGACAGCCAATTGGCTTCAAGAACTGAAGCAGAAATGAAACAGGAGCCATTAGAAGACGTTTCACCAGAACCTGAGCCCCCAAACCCTTTCAGCCAACTGACTGACCAAGAACTAGAAGAGTATAAAAAAGAAGTAGAGAGAAAAAAACATGTCCTTGATGGTAGGTATGGTGAGGTCCTGTAACTACCTGCACAGTGTGGACATTCCATGCTATGTTTTTAGAGATGTGCTTTCTTTGTATATCGAAAGGAATTTATGGCCCCTTAAAACTATGGAATTGTGGAGAAGTGCAGTAGCCTTTGGCCAGGTTGATCATCATTTTCTTATGTCTTTTATAGATCCAAACGAGAGGGAACAGCCTGAAGAGGATTCACAGCCATCACTGGTGACCCCACCTACTTCTCCTGTCAGAAGTCCTACCAAGACCACAGTTCCTATTGTTTCTCCTTCAAAGTCCTCAGAAGGTAGGTGGAACCTAAGAATAGGATAAGAATTGAATTCTCCAAGCTTGTAAGGAGCAACAATGCAACACATCTTTCAGAAATTCTAAAATGTAGGGATTTTACCAAACCTAGTAGAAAAGATATTTGGGTCATACAATAATGCACTTATGCTAAGGGGAATTTGCCCATGATTTTAATCAAGGCCTCCTCAATTCATATGAGAATTGAAGATGTATGAACACACTAAGAAGTGCGCTGCTATAATCCCTGGTATATTCATGGTAGCCAAATGTATTCTTCTAAAATTAGGTTTCACCCTTCTATTTTATTTATTCTGGCCCTTATTAGGGGCTAACCCCAATTCTTGGGAATAACTGGTTTAAGCAATGTACTTGGTGAGTGAATATTATTCTTACCCAATTAGATCACTCAATAGGATGCTATAGCCAGCCATTAGTCCATTGTTCCGCTGAACTGCCTGCATTATTTAGCAGATGACAAGACCACACCTCCCTGCTCCTCTTGAATGGAGAAAACCTAGATCACATATGGAGCAGTAACCGATTTTCAGCCCATTTATAGAGAAATGCACCCTTACAGGGAATTGGTATATCTTTACCTTTTAAGGAAATAACTGTGATTTGGGTGGAGGGAGAAGGAAGACTTCACAGTAGGATATGGTTATAGCCAAATCATTCTGCAGACTATAGAACAGGACAAGCTGGTAGATTATCTTTCAGTTTCCATAGTATTTTAGAAATGTTTATGTTAAATAAAGTACTCACCAGTTTTCTGGGGAGAGATATCATCATTAAAGGGCAGTGCGAAGCACTGTAAGATTGTCTCACATACAAACACACACAAAGGCAGGAAGAAACACATGTGGGAATTGTTACTGTCATTTCTTCTTGAAATGCAGCTGCTTTCTGTGGAAAGTAGCAATGTCACCCTCAGCCATTGTCCTCCTTCTCCCTCTGTGGCACATCCAGTTGTTCCTGTACTCATTGTGGTCATTGTGCCTTTGTGTGTGTCCCCACAACCTCTCCCTTCTCTTTCCATGTGCTCTCTCATGGCAGGAGTCACCTCAGACTCTGAATACCTCTCTTTTTAGTAAGTATGGCTGAACCCACCTTGCTTCTCTTCTCGCTCCCTTTTGCTTCTCCGAAAATATTCTCACCTTCCCTTCTTAACACATTGCAAGCATCTGGTTACCCTGAATCTTAAATACCATTTAACTAAATGTATTTTTGAAAACCTTTTGGAAGAACTTTTTCATTCCATACATTTGTTGCACTTTTTCACGAAGGGTTCTAAATTATCAGCTCTCCGTTCCTGTCAACAATATTTATTATAAATGAATACATATATAAATATATTCCACGTGTAAGTTGTAGAGTTCTAGGCCATAGACATTATCTAACATCTACAGTCACATTGGACCATTGGACCTTGGATAGCCCCCTTTAAGGTTAACCTCTGAAGCTCATGTGATGGTTAGAGGGTAACCAGATTCAGCAATGATTTTGCAATGTTAACAAAGACAATGATACTGTTCAATAAATCATACACCCTTGTTATGTTCTAAACCAGGGGTGCCACTTATGGTCCTGCAGTTTATGTGACCTACAACTTCTACAATGGATTTACTAGTTGTGTAAGTTCCCAAACAGCTGCAGGACAATAGAGCTCATGTAAAAACGCACAACAATTTTGCCCCCAGGCAGACAGTAACCCATAGCAACCAGCATTTAGCAGTAATAAGTCTACATCAGAAAGAATAATAAAAGCATTGGTCGCTATGGGTTACTTTACTAATGCATATTTGTCCACTGTAATAAAAATAACACTGGGCAAATTTGCCAACATGGCAACCAATCAAATGTTTGCTTTCTTTGTTCTGCCTGCAGCTGGCTGAACATACCTCATCACTTATTGGTTGTTAAGGGTTTCTGCCTATGTGTACATTTTCCCAGTGTTTGTTAATGAGCCCAAGTATCACCTCTGCTTTAAACATATTCCACTGCAAGTCTGACTTGGAAAGAATTGATTGAATAATGAGTTGTGTTTTTATCTGTAACAGTGTGGGGAGACATCTAAGTGTTAAGTTTTCCTTTCCAGGCTCCTGGGTAGACGTGCATGTTGTATGCTGGTGTCACAAGGGATGGTCTGCTTTTTGCTCAAAAACTAACACATAATTACTAATGCACACCTTGATCACTAATGGCTGAAATAGCTTGGTTACCCTAATAACCTCCTAACTTGGGGAAACCTGTGCCTTCACTAATTGCACTCTTAGTATAGTTTAGTATAATTAGTTCTATTGTGGCGTTAGAAGAAAATAACTCACCTACAGTATCCATTCCTACCCCCATTAAAAGTTCTTCCATCCTGTTTTGCGCTGCCTGCACTCTCAGGCTACTAAATAATGAATAATTGTAGAATAGAAAAATGAATCTTAACAATATCCAAGGCAAGAAAGAGTGCATTAATATGAACAGCATTTATCACAAAAAAATGAATAAATACATTTTAAAATGAAGTTTATTGTGTTACCATCTACTGTAGTTATATATTACCCCTATAAATCACTTGAATGATTTTAATTCCTGGCTCTGGGGGCCCTCACCAGCTTAGTTTTCTATAATAATAATTGCAAATGCATTATGCAAGGCATATAACAGAGAAAGAAATCATGCAGCTCTAGTAACATTCATGTTGTGTTTTTGTAAAGGAGCAGGGAGAAAGGAAGAAGTCACAGCACCTGCAGACTTAGGCACCACGGAGGAGAAAATCCCACCGGCTGTGGTGTTGAATGGAAAAGAAGAGGATCAGTCTCCTCCTGAGGAAACACCACCCAAAGTCACAGATACAGAAACTCCTAAAGGAAAAAGCGAGACAGTACCAAATGCATCCCCCGAAGGATCTCCCACTAAGTCGCCTTCCAAAAAGAAAAAGAAATTCCGCACCCCATCCTTCCTAAAGAAAGGAAAGAAGAAAGAAAAAGAGAAAGAGAAAGAAAAGGCAGAGTCCTGATCTTCTGACAACAGAGGTCCTATCAAACTTTCTATTTATATAGAAGTCCCCTTGCTTCCATGACTGTGGCAGCCAAGGGGAATGAACAGACCCCCTTCCAAATAAGGGAACAAAGGTGAGATGGGCTGCTTATTCCTTCAGGAATGGATGTCATTGGTGTTCTCTGGGATTTGTCTAGATTTTGCTGGTGCAGAGGAGAAGGGCACTGCCTCCTAGGACAAACCGGCATTGATCTTACAAAGAAAATAATAATAACTTTATCCAGAAATCGCTTCCTCACAATATCACTGGGCTTGTTTTAGTAAACTGTTTGCTTTTGTGGTTTCTTTCAATTATTTATTTCTATTTTTTTTTATCCCTGGTATGTTAGAGTGAAATAACCCTACACATGTAGTGCCGCTTGTGTCAGTGACAGAAAAATTAACCCTTGCACCTTGGGCCAAGCTTAATGGTACAGTTAGGAGGAGCTGGGCTGCTGCAGAACTGTGTGCCATCTCCGCATCAGAGCAAAGCAGCAGATGTCACTATAGCAAGGATATCCAGTCTGTGCTTCTTCAGATAATGTTGGAATCCAGCTCACAGGAGTTTAACAAAATCTAGAGAACCACAGGTTACCCTTCTCTACACTATAGGCTCCTAGCTAAAGCATGCTTCCATTTGTAACATTCATAAATATATATGGGAAATACATAGAAAGCAATGATGGATTAAAAGGGTACGGCCAAGTCTGAAAGGTAATTTGTTCCAAGAAATCTACCACTTTTCATAATCACCAGGCTGCTCAGTGTGTCTGGGTAGAATAGCATGCCGATGTTGAATACATATTTCCCCAAGGGGTCACTAGCTAAAACACTGGTTTCAAACATCTTAATGAGAAATTATTATCAGAAGAACAAACATTTAGTAAATGATAGTAGATTTATTTTTTAAAAAGTTACTACCACTTAGCGCCAGAAATTAATGTATTTGTTATACTTGTGTACTTACCTACTTACTTCAAGCAGAAACTAAATAAATGAGTTAGAGACACACACACAGGGCAAACTTTGGCCTAAAAATGCATTCTTTAGCATTTCCATGGCAAAATTCACTCATTTCATGGCAATAGCCATACGTGTTGTTTTCTCCCTGTTGGCCTCTGAGTGAATTTTGCCATGGAAATGCTAAAGAATGCGTTTTTAGGCCAAAGTCTGCCCTGTGTGTGTGTCTCTAACTCAGGGTAGAAAATGCCATTAGCCTAGGGTTACCACCTTTTCTGGAAAAAAATACCGGCCTTCCTATATATTTATGCATTTTCCCTATTAATAACATTGGCATCAAGAATAATTTTTACTAGCCAGGCTGGTAAAAGACTGGATAGGTGGCAACCCTACATTAGCCTTAGGCTACCCAACCTTTTTTTACCTAGGAGCCAAAGTGAAATAAAAAAACAGCAACACAAGCATAAAAAAAGTTACAGGGGGTGCCAAATATGGGCTGTAAATTGGCTATTGGCAGCCCCTATATGGACTGACAGTCTAGGCTCTGTTTGGCAGTACACATAGTTTGCAACCAAAACTTGCCCTAAGCCAGGATTTCAAAAATAAGCACCTGCTTTGAGGCCACTGGGAGCCACATCCAAGGGGTTGATGAGAAATATTTTGCCCCCGAGCCACTGGTTGGGGATGACTGGCCAAAGCATGATTATTGTCCATAATCTAAATGTAGGCATAATTACTTTACAACCCTGCAGTCTTAGGAGATAAGAGAAAGGAAAATGGATATCATATTTTAATTCATTCTGTTTAATATTGCATATACTATTAAACTGTGTTATGTAGCTTTCTTTTAGCCATGTGATAAAACTATGTATTTGGCCACATTTCAGTGTTTAATGTCTTATCTCTTCCCTATAAAGGGTTTGTTCACCTTAAAGTTAACTTTTAGTATGATGTAGAGAGTAATATTCTGAGACAATTTGTAATTGGTCTTCATTTTTTATTATTTGTGGATTCTAATTATTTCACTTTTTGTTCAGTGACTGGTATTTCAGCAGTTATCTTGTTGCTGCGGTTGAAATTACCTTAGCAACCAGAAACTAGTTTGAATGAGAGACAATATGAATAGGAGAGGGCCTGAATATAAAGATAAGTAATAAAACGTAACAATAAAATTGTAGCCTCACAGATCAATAGTTTTTGGCTGCCGGGGTCAGTGACCTCCATTTGAAAGCTGCAAAGAGAAGAAGGCAAATAGTTCAAAAACTATAAAAAAATAAATAATGCAAACCAGTTGAAAAGTTGGCCATTCTACAACATGCTAAATGTTAACTTAAAGGTGAAACACCCCTGTAAACAGATCGTTGGGCTACCGGGTTGTTACATAACAAGTTTGACCACTAACTCTTTTTGGTGTTTGATTGAGAATAGCAGAATAGCGCCAGTAGTTATTTAATAATTACAGTAAAATCCATAGTCTACTGCCCCAAACTCTAGTTCACCAGTCATATACATTGTTTTCATGCAACATTCTTTATATTCTTTAGTTACTCTTTTAAATATCTATGAATGTTACACAATTCTCTTATAGGTACAAGTATATTTTACCCATAACCAGGAGACACTGTGCAGCTCAGATTTTGTATAGCTCGCCTTTCTGGACTCATAACTCACGCTGCCTGTTATGCTTTATTTCTTTTCTGTAAATCTATGTAGCGAGGTTGCCATCACCCCAAGAGAAATAAGGCCATGGTTACTTTCATTTGCGCATGTATCTATTTGTTTGCAATGGGAAATCTGAGTTACTACTATAAATAGGGTTACAGGCATACAGCCATTGTGAATGGTTTAATTATGAAGCAATTGTAAGTTGCACCCTAGTTGAATATGAAAGAAAGCCTACATCTTACTGTGATATAAAATGGAATTAAAATGGCAAAGCTGCCTTTCTAATCAGGTTTTGCTCTCAAATAAGATGATGACAAAATTGGGCATTTTATATATACCTGTATATATATTTACCCATGCACAGACAGTCCTGCCCTGACAGATCTGCCTGCACTGTAGCCCCACTTGTAGCCCTGAAAATAATACTGACAAAAAGTGTCTACTCAATAATGTTTTCATTGCAGTGCTGAGTGAGAATCTTTTCATTGACATGTATAATATTAAATGCCTTGATACAGAAGGAGCTCCCAGAATTTGGGGATGCAATAAGTAAGACACTACTTTTTCCCAATATGGCAGCTGTCACTCATAAATAAAGAAAAGATAAACTCTGCTTATATGTATGCTATCTTCTCACATCTGCTGATGGCTCTGAGGCATCTCATTGTGTCATTGCCAGTGATTCTGAGAGCTGCTTGGTTACACTGTGTTATAACATGTAATCAGCAAATGAAGCTATTTAAAAGTTATTAAAATAAGGGATGAAATTACTATGTTGTCATGGAAACACAACCTTATATAGTAAAAGAATATTAATGATTAGACATCATCCTATGACTCACCACTGAACCACAACTCACAGGTTTCCAGATATGTAGTAGTGTAACAACTGAATAGCTGTGGGTATATAGAGCATCTAATTATACATTTAAATTAAAATAAACAATATCCTTTATGTAATTCAGTAAATCCAAATTCTATATTCAAGATATATTTTAAACTAGGTACCCCCTATAACTAGCAAGCAATAGGTGCATATACAGAATGGAGACACATCTACTGCCACAGGGAATTTGGTATATGGTGCTCTCTTTATAAACTTTGTATCTCTTCAGTATGTAGCTTATGGGACCAAATTAGCTTTGCTGCACGCATTCTTCTCGATAGGCAGACCTACTAATGTCTCACACTACTGCATCTTGCTGCGCCTGTCAGATATTAACAAGCATGGCACAAACTCAACAAACTACAGCAGCAACTAACGGCAGTCAGGAGCTCCATAAGCTTTCTCTGCTCTTTAGAATGACAGTGTCGTATAGAGCTAAGCACGTTCCCATTTGGTAGCTCATTTCGCTCCTGGCTCCTTGGTCACCTTATGAAGCAGCAAAATCAGAACCAACCAGCAGCTGTGCATAATTCTGAGAATGAATAGTTTAGGTGCCCGTGTAGCTGCTTCTGAGTGTGCCAAGGAACTTGCTCTCCTAAACGTTCTCAGAGTGAATGCGCTGCCATCATGTCTTGTATTCCACTATAGGAAGAGTGTGTGTGACAATCTGTCTATAGTGTATCCCAATGTATATACATTCTTTACAGATATGCCTTGGTATTGTGATGTATGAGAAAATGTAAATATCTCCTTTACTGCACTGGCTTTTCTCTCTGTGCTCATCCACTTCAGTCTATCTGATTTCTGTACCTGCAAAATAAACTGACTCCACGGTGAGAAAGAAATGTTGCTGAGTTCTTTTCATTCGAATGTTTCATTCTTATAGCATTTAATTGGGCAGGGCTAACTCCAACCAGACTAGATCCAATAAAAACTTTTACTGGAACAGATCTGTGAATGTGAAAAACATCAGACACAACATCAGTTTTTACTTGAATCCAGACATACTGTATATGTTATAGTGATATTTCAAATTACTAAGAGATAACAGAATAGCTCATCTCAGGCACTGACTTCTCATTAGCAGTAAAGTATTAAAAGGCACAAAGCTTGCTGTAGATCTAGTAACCCACAACAACCAATCTGCAGGTAGCATTTACTGGTTAGATATGTGGAACAGACACTAGATTAGTTGCTTTAAGTTATTAGACCTGAAAACTTTGTACCTTTATTGCATGAACCTATTATGTTCTACACTGACTTTGCAGGCATAAATAAATAAGTTCCCACACAAATTCCATACCCTACTTCCAAGTTCTATGCAAGAAATAGAGATAGAGGGCTTGTCAGTCATTCCTAGAGCCTTAAGCTGGCCATACACGCACCAATAATATTGTACGAAACCTCGTTTTGTATGATATTCGGTGCGTGTATGGCAAGTCGGCAAGTCGGCAAGGAAGCTGCTGATATCGATCGACTCGCCGATCGGCCAGTTAAGGCGCCATAGAAGGCGCCTGACCAAAATCTGCCTTCAGCGCTGAATCGGCAGAAGGAGGTAGAAATCCTATTGTTTCTACCTCCTTATCTGCCGTTTCAGCCCTGAACGGTTTGTGGCCGATTGTACGATCAAAAGATCGCAAATCGTCACGTGTGTGGCCACCTTTAGGGTGAAGACACACAGAGCTACTTAATAGCAGCTACTTGTCAGGACTACTAAACAACAGAAAATACCCTCCAATAGACAATACTGAGAATTGCCTCTGCTAAAACACACTTAGAGACAATTATCAGTAAAAGATCAGCATTGTCTATTTTAGTAGCCATAAGGGCTCTGGCACACGGGGGAGATTAGTCGCAAATCGCCGAAAAATCGCCCCGCCGCGTCTGCCATCCCGCCGGCGACTTACATGTTCGCCGGTGGGATGGCAGGGGTAGGCAACTCGGGGAGATTAGTCGCCCGCGAACAGGGAGTTTTATCGCGGGCGACTAATCTCCCCCGTGTGCCAGAGCCCTAACAAGTAGCTGCTAGTAGGGTGCCCCTAAGGGCAATGGCACACAGGAGCCATGAAATGCTAATTTCAGTGTGCAGATCTGCAATGTCAAAAAAGTGGCAGTGAAATGTCTCTGCTATTATAAAAGTAACTACAAACCGGATTCCAAAAAAGGGACACTAAACAAATTGTGAATAAAAACTGAACGCAATGATGTGGAGGTGCCAACTTCTAATATTTTATTCAGAATAGAACATAAATCACGGAACAAAAGTTTAAACTGAGAAAATGTACAATTTTAAGGGAAAAATTTGTTGATTCAGAATTTCATGGTGTCAACAAATCCCAAAAAAGTTGGGACAAGGCCATTTTCACCACTGTGTGGCATCTCCCCTTCTTCTTACAACACTCAACAGACGTCTGGGGACCGAGGAGACCAGTTTCTCAAGTTTAGGAATAGGAATGCTCTCCCATTCTTGTCTAATACAGGCCTCTAACTGTTCAATCGTCTTGGGCCTTCTTTGTCGCACCTTCCTCTTTATGATGGGCCAAATGTTCTCTATAGGTGAAAGATCTGGACTGCAGACTGGCCATTTCAGTACCCGGATCCTTCTCCTACGCAGCCATGATGTTGTGATTGATGCAGAATGTGGTCTGGCATTATCTTGTTGAAAAATGCAGGGTCTTCGCTGAAAGAGATGACGTCTGGATGGGAGCATATGTTGTTCTAGAACCTGAATATATTTTTCTGCATTGATGCTGCCTTTCCAGACATGCAAGCTGCCCATGCCACACGCACTCCATACCATCAGAGATGCAGGCTTCTGAACTGAGCGTTGATAACAACTTGGGTTGTCCTTGTCCTCTTTGGTCCGGATGACATGGCGTCCCAGATTTCCAAAAAGAACTTTGAATCGTGACTCGTCTGACCACAGAACAGTCTTCCATTTTGCCACACTCCATTTTAAATGATCCCTGGCCCAGTGAAAACGCCTGAGCTTGTGGATCTTGCTTAGAAATGGCTTCTTCTTTGCACTGTAGAGTTTCAGCTGGCAACAGCGGATGGCACGGTGGATTGTGTTCACTGACAATGGTTTCTGGAAGTATTCCTGAGCCCATTCTGTTACATAGTTACATAGTTACATAGTTACATAGGGTTGAAAAAAGACCATTGTCCATCAAGTTCAACCCATCCGAGTAAACCCAGCACACAACCTATACTAACCAATCTATACACTCACATACATAAACTATATATATACAACCAGTAATACTAACTGTAGATATTAGTATCACAATAGCCTTGGATATTCTGCTTGTTCAAAAACTCATCCAGGCCCCTCTTAAAGGCATTAACAGAGTCTGCCATTACCACATCACTAGGAAGGGCATTCCACAGCCTCACTGCCCTCACCGTGAAAAACCACCTACGCTGCTTCAAATGGAAGCTCTGTTCCTCTAATCTATAGGGGTGACCTCTGGTGCGCTGATTGTTTTTATGGGAAAAAAGAACATCCCCCAACTGCCTATAATCCCCTCTAATGTACTTGTACAGAGTAATCATGTCCCCTCGCAAGCGCCTCTTTTCCAGAGAAAACAACCCCAACCTCGACAGTCTAACCTCATAGCTTAAATCTTCCATCCCCTTTACCAGTTTAGTTGCACGTCTCTGCACTCTCTCCAGCTCATTAATATCCTTCTTAAGGACTGGAGCCCAAAACTGCACTGCATACTCAAGGTGAGGCCTTACCAGGGACCTATAAAGCGGCAAAAATATGTTCTCATCCCTTGAGTCAATGCCCTTTTTTATACAAGACAGCACTTTATTTGCTGTAGTAGCCACAGAATGACACTGCCTGAAATTAGACAACTTGTGATCTACAAAAACCCCTAGATCCTTCTCCATTAAGGAAACCCCCAACACACTACCATTCAGTAGATAGTTTGCGTTTATATTATTCCTACCAAAGTGCATAACTTTGCACTTGTCAACATTGAACCTCATTTTCCAGTTTGCTGCCCAGTTTTCCAATTTTGTCAAATCGCTCTGCAAAGCGGCAGCATCCTGCATGGAACTTATAGTTTTGCACAATTTAGTGTCATCAGCAAAAATAGAAACAGTACTCTCTATGCCCACCTCCAGGTCATTAATAAACAAGTTAAAAAGCAAAGGACCAAGGACTGACCCCTGCGGTACTCCACTAACCACACTGGCCCAATTAGAAAATGTTCCATTTACCACCACTCTTTGTACTCTATCCTTCAGCCAGTTTTCTATCCAATTACAAATATTATGTTCTAGGCCAATATTCCTCAATTTGATCATTAACCTTCTGTGCGGTACTGTATCAAACGCTTTAGCAAAATCTAAGTAGATGACATCAACTGCCATTCCAGCATCAAGGTTCCTGCTCACCTCCTCATAAAAGGCAACTAAATTAGTCTGGCAAGATCTGTTACGCATAAAACCATGCTGGCACAAACTAATAGTATTGTGAACTGCAATGTATTCAACTATCCTATCCCTTATTACCCCTTCCAGAAGCTTTCCTACTACTGATGTCAGACTAACAGGCCTATAGTTTTCAGGCTGAGAACGAGATCCCTTTTTAAATAACGGCACCACATTAGCAATCCGCCAGTCTCTCGGCACCATGCCAAACCTCAACGAATCCTGAAAAATTATGTGAAGAGGCTTGGCAATCACAGCGCTCAGCTCATTTAATACCCTGGGATGAATCCCATCCGGTCCTGGACCTTTGTTTACCTTTACATGTTCAAGTCTCTTTTGAATTTCCTCCTGAGTGACCCATGCGCCAGTAGCTAAATTACTAGCACTGGGTATATTAAAAGGGAAGCCTTCATTATCTGGCTCCTCAGATGTATAGACAGATGAAAAATAAGAGTTCAAAATTTCAGCTTTTTCCCCGTTCTCATCAACCAACGTACCTCCCCGTGATAATAAAGTTCCTACCCCTTCTTGCTTCATTTTTTTACTATTCACATAATTAAAAAATAATTTTGGATTCTGTGATTTCCTTTACAGTAGCATTCCTGTTTGTGGTGCAGTGTCGTTTAAGGGCCCGGAGATCACGGGCATCCAGTATGGTTTTACGGCCTTGACCCTTACGCACAGAGATTGTTCCAGATTCTCTGAATCTTCGGATGGTGTTATGCACAGTAGATGATGATAGATGCAAAATCTTTGCAATTTTTCACTGGGTAACACCTTTCTGATATTGCTCCACTATCTTTCTGCGCAACATTGTGGGAATTGGTGATCCTCTACCCATCTTGGCTTCTGAGAGACACTGCCACTCTGAGAAGCTCTTTTTATACCCAATCATGTTGCCAATTGACCTAATTAGTGTTATTTGGTCTTCCAGCTCTTTGTTATGCTCAAATTTACTTTTTCCAGCCTCTTATTGCTACTTGTCCCAACTTTTTTGGGATTTGTTGACACCATGAAATTCTGAATCAACATATTTTTCCCTTAAAATGGTACATTTTCTCAGTTTAAACTTTTGTTCCGTGATTTATGTTCTATTCTGAATAAAATATTAGAAGTTGGCACCTCCACATCATTGCATTCAGTTTTTATTCACAATTTGTTTAGTGTCCCAACTTTTTTGGAATCCGGTTTGTAAAATATAATGTGCTGCTGCCCTGCACTGGTAAAAGTTGTGTGTTTACTTCAGAAAGACTACTATAATTTATATAAATAAGCTGCTATGTAGCCATGGAGGCAGCCATTCAAAGGAGAAAAGGCACAGGCACATAGCAGATAACAGATAAAACACTATTGTATTCTACAGAACTTATCTGTTATCTGCTATGTGCCTGTGCCTTTTCTCCTTTTTTTCCAGCTTGAATGGCTGCCCCCGTGGCTACACAGCAGCTTATTATATAAATTATAGTAGTGTTACTGTAGCAAACACACCAGTTTTCCCAGTGCAGGGCAACAGTGCATTATATTTTTATTACTTTAAAGCTCTTTCAATTTTGGTGTTACTGTTCCTTTAAAACAAACGTTTAAACAGTTATAAACATTGTCTATTTTAGTAGCCACAACAAGTAGCTGCTACTAGTAGCTCTGTGTGTCTTCACCCTAAGGGGCCAATTCATGAAAGCACAATTTTGTTTTCAGAAAAAAACATAGTTTTTATCATTTATAGAACTTTTCATACTGACTATGATAATATTGTTAAAATTACGTGACTTTTTGCGGTTTACGTTAGCTTCCACTAAAAAGTTGTATTTTTCCCAAAGACTACGACCATTTCAGAATCCATTCAAGCTTTGGTATTGGACTACCTTTTGGCCAGGTTGGATCTGTAGCGTGCCATTGTGTCCTATGGAAGACTTCCAAAATCATACATTGAAGTTTCAAAGCCAGAAAGGTTTTCGCGCAGTTTGCGATCGTTCGGATTCAAAAATTTTGTCACTTCCGGAATGCAACCACGATATTTTCTTACAACCATGAAAATAATTTTCTGAAATTATTGAGGTTACTTGCTTTTAACCCCTGAAGATTCATGCTGTAATGAATGGGCCCCTAAGGGGCTGATTTACTAATCCATGAATCCGAATGGGAAAAATTCGGATTGGAAACGAACATTTTGCAACTTTTTCGTATTATTTGCGTTTTTTTCGTCACCGTTACGACTTTTTCGTAGCCATTACGACTTGCGCGAATAGTCGCAACTTTTTCGTAGCCGTTACGATTTGCTCGTATATTGTCGCGATTTTTTCGTATTGAGCGCTCTTAAACGGCGGGCAAAACTTTCAGACTTTGCATGATTTTGGAAGCCTCCCATAGGACTCAATGGCACTCTGCAGCTCCAACCTGGCCCAAGGAAAGTCTCCCATAGGGCTCAATGGCACTCTGCAGCTCCAACCCGGCCCAAGGAAAGTCTCCCATAGGGCTCAATGGCACTCTGCAGCTCCAACCCGGCCCAAGGAAAGTCTCCCATAGGGCTCAATGGCACTCTGCAGCTCCAACCCGGCCCAAGGAAAGTCTCCCATAGGGCTCAATGGCACTCTGCAGCTCCAACCTGGCCCAAGGAAAGTCTCCCATAGGGCTCAATGGCACTCTGCAGCTCCAACCTGGCCCAAGGAAAGTCTCCCAT
The DNA here is from genome assembly GCF_000004195.4 of Xenopus tropicalis. Taxonomy (NCBI): domain Eukaryota; kingdom Metazoa; phylum Chordata; class Amphibia; order Anura; family Pipidae; genus Xenopus; species Xenopus tropicalis. The sequence continues at coordinate 121,926,432 of NC_030679.2, forward strand.
AGGGCTCAATGGCACTCTGCAGCTCCAACCTGGCCCAAGGAAAGTCTCCCATAGGGCTCAATGGCACTCTGCAGCTCCAACCTGGCCCAAGGAAAGCCTCCCATAGGGCTCAATGGCACTCTGCAGCTCCAACCTGGCCCAAGAAAAGTCATGATACTGAAGCTTGAATGAATCTGAAACTTTCGTACTCGGCGCAAAGGCTACGAAAAAGTTGCGACAATTTGAGCAAGTCGTAACGAAAAAATCGCAAAATATCGATCATTACGAAAAAATCGCAAAATATCGATCATTACGAAAAAACACATTGGACGCTTTTCGGACGTTCGTGGATTAGTAAATGTGCCCCTTAGTGTTCTGCCTTACCCACACCCCACAGCAAAGGGAAGGTTGGTCTACAGATACTTTGGATTTATCAGCACTTTTATAAGCTTGTATACGTTTACGGGAATGTATTAGAAACAGCGAGAATACTAGAAAGGTCAACAATATATTAAATATAGCAATGGTGGCCTATATCCTACTTATTCCCCTTTGGTGTGTATGGTTGGAAAGGTTAGAGAGGTGGAGTACAAAATGCATGGTGTGAACCTGCACTTTGTAACTCCATAACCTTCCACTTTAAATTACTCTGATCAAAATAAATACCATTAAAATATATTAGTGCAAAAAGTAGCAAATTTCCTATGATGGATGCCTCTCAATCGTACTGTGAAACAACTATGATAAGGTTCTTATATTTAACCAAATAAGGCTATGTTTGAATCTATATTGATACATTAGAACATAACATCTTTTAAGCATTAAAGATTACATAGGGACAGCTCAACTTGGTACAGTATAGGGCTATCAGGAAGATGGGAACATATACTCCTATTTCTGTCTGCCAGTCTTTGGTATTATGGGTTAACAAGCCTCTATTAAATCATCTGATCCACCAGACATAAAATATGTTAAACTATAATAATATTCATCCTGAACCTGATCAGTATTACTGCATATTCTTCACAGACACAATAGGTTATCCTCAAGCCAAAATACCATCTTAGATTAGGTCACCCTGCATGGCCAAATATTTTGTAGTTAGCTATGTTTTGAAGCTGTCTACATCAGTACTGGATATTTTGCACAGGGGTCTAGCAGGAGGCATAAGACCCCATGACATTACTGTTACATTGTGATTAGCTATATAACCAGGTAACGAGGTCCACTTGCTATTTACTGACGTAATTCTGTGTGCAATGGTACCTAGCAGGCAATACTTGGATGCAGAGCAGTTTAGGAGACTTTCATTTGGAGCTTTAACATTTAATGAAAGTCTCCCATCTTGCCTAATGGAACAGTAATCATGGGGCCCCATAGTACTAAGTAGTCCCCCCCAAGAGGCCGAATCATTAGCCCACTGTACCCCTTGAGCCCCCTGGGTAGTAGGTCTACAAAAAGGGTTGCCTACCTTTGGCTGGTAACATACCACCAGGGGTGGGTCAGTGACTTAAATGGTGAAGTCATGATGAAAATGGGGGTCAGAGTAATTCCATTATCTGCTAAATTGAAGGAAACTGTGTGGATAGTGTGGGTGCGTGTGAAAAACTGGGCTGTCCAGGTATAAATCAGACAGGTGGCAGCCCCTTTGGAGAGGGGATTAGATTAGTGCTGGGGCGGCTAAGGGGTGTACCAGGAACAGAAGACTACTTATTACAAAAAACATTGCTGGTATATTTGTAATACCAGCCCCAGCCTTGGCTGTGACATACCAGCTGAGTAGCAACCCAACCTGCCAAGTTAAAGGGGACAGTAATCAAAAAAACCTGCATGCACACTCACACCCCTGATCCAGCCGGCCACTCCAGAATCCATCCAAACTCTGCCTGCTCTCACTGCAAATGAGATACTTTTGTGACCCACCCGCAAATCCTTCTTTTTCCATGTCGTGCCCGCTCTGCAAAAGGTACCATGATCGCTGCACCCCTGTGATGGTGGCCCCACCATGGCACATTGCAAACTAACCCTGCTAGTCTGCAACTAAAGGTTAATTAATTACAATTCACTATATGCATAAGGCTTCCTAAAAGTTGCACCAATATGTCCTGGCACAGAGAATGCTGCATGTGGGGGCAATGTAATTGCTGGAGAATGCCCTAATATGTAGCATGTCTGTACATACCCATGTGTACCCATGCACTGATCCCCAGCTTTGTTATATTATGTCCAAGGTTTGGAATAAGGGCAGGGGCTTAGGCACAGGTAAAAAAACATTGTGACTGCTGGGGGCCCTGGGAGGTAAATGTTCACAACAATATGTCTCCTTCCTACAGATTAGGAATCTGCCTAAAATGTTCTTGCTCTGTTGCCCAATAACTCAAGAAGCCTAAAAGGAATTTTGCAGACCAATTTACCCAAATTAGTTTGCTGTCTGTATGCTGAGTTTTTTGAGTCTGCACCATTTATAAACCATTATTCCGTATATATACAGTTAGCTGTGGCTGTCAGCTACACATAAAGCTCAGAGCTTATTCTTTTGCTTTCAGTCACACGTTTTTTTTAAGAACTGGCGAATTCTGCTCGTATTTCATAAGAAATTTCATTTATTTCTTATTATCACTTGTTATCATAGTAATTGCCATGCGAAACAGGTTTGCTATTAAGAGACAACACCGGATACCCAGGCCATGTGATAAAGATCCTTGAGTCAGAAATCTAAAGCGTCAGGTTCCAGGGCGGAACCTTTCGCAAGCGGAAGTTGTTTCGGTCGGAAGGCTCTTGTTGCTCGCGTGTAGAAGTTTCTGGCAGGGGTAGTTCCGGTGTGTACGGAAGGGATACAAAATGGGTCGCAGCCGGAGTAGATCCCCTGAAAGGCGGCGAGGTGAGTTTATGCAGGACCTGGGTGGGATAATATAGCCGCACAAGCGCACCCAGCAAGGTATATGTGAATAGGGCACCGGAAGCTGCCCGTTCCCAGCTTTGTGGCAATGGAATTAGGTCCCCTGCGATTGCGCTCATTCCACTACCGAAGGGTCGAACATAGAGCCTCCAGCTATGGCTACCAATTTTAGGGGAGGGTGTGCTATATATATATATATATATATATATATATATTCCCATGTCTCTCCAGCCGTGTGTGTTATTACTATACTTTATATACTGCATTGTAGAGACTATACATCAGTCCCAGCCCCAGTGGAGCTTACAGTCTAAGGGCTCTATCACATTTGGGCACAGAAGGATCAGTTTTATCAGGAGGCAATTTCTGGCGTACCTAAAGGGACCTAGTCAGAACATGAACTATAACAAACTGATGATGAACACTTATCATTTGAGAATTTTTTGGGGATTTTAGACTTTATTTGCTGGACTAATTGTGATCCATTCCTCCATATGAGGTTGAATGCATGTAACTTGCAATCCTGCACATGTCCCTACCCAATGCTTTCACATTCAAGGGGGGGGGGGGGGGGGCATACAATACCCTTGCAGTTGGTGCTAGAGTGCTGATAATCCTACTTATGACCCCAACTCTGCCCCTTACTCCCTCGAGCCACTGTAGCGTTATTGGTTCCCCCTGTTATTAAACTATCCCGATGTACTATACATCTTGGACTAATGATGATTTCTGATATTTAAAGCCAAGTCGTGTCTTTTTTTTTTTGCTTGCCCCAAAGCAGCCCTGGTAGCTCTCTAGTTGTTGAACCCCAACTCAGCTGGGCTTTAACAGCAGGCAAAGTGTCACTGATTTAACAACAAATAGTTATCAACTCTCTTAGCTATGTATTGCCTACAGAACTGGAGCAATCCCGCACAACCACCTCGCCAAGTCTCTTTCCTAACCTGTCCAACCCCACCTGATCAGCTCACACATTTCACCATAAGTTCCCCTTTACTTGTCAGCATTTTAAGCCCATAGTCTGCCACTGACTTGTCTCTGTGCAGAAAGAACCGTAGAATACACTTTTTACCTCTCCTCCTTAGACAATATTTTAGAGGTCATATTAAAGGCCCATATAAAACTGGGTAATTGCCGTGACTAATTTATTTAGGGGCTTGGATGTTCAAGCCTCTAATTTTCATTAAAGTGATACTGACACCAGAAATGAAACCTTTTTTACATCTTTCATAACATTGTCTTTGCATAAGCTTTAAAATGTTGCCATAAACTTATTTCCTGAGGCTTTTACATTACCTATCTGGTTCCCCATGTACCTCTATGAGGGGGCGGCCATATCTGTGCAGCAGGAGGCCATAAGCATTAGGAGCTGTAACTGACAGGCTGAGAAGGGACAGTCAGGCTGGCAAAACAGTCAGGTTTAATTTAACAATTACTTACAAAAGCAGCCCCATCAGTGAAAAATGATCAACACAACCTATAGGCAACTTTTTATGTAGATTCATATTTTAAAAAGTAGTTTTTTCGTGTCAGTATCACTTTAAGGGTGACCAACATGTTTGGCCAGCATTAGCCAACTTTCTACAGACTTTCCAAGCTTTTATTAATGATGTACCAAATCATCTCCAAAATAAAAACAGACAGCTTTACATTTTACTGTGGGTTTTGGTTCCAAAAATTGCCCTTGAGCAAGCTGGGCAGTATTTTCTGTATAGCAGTCCAAATGTTTTGGAAATGTAGGGTTGTGATAAAAACGGTTGTGTTCACACTTTTCAGACTATGAAATGTGTGGTGCTTGGTCAGTGATATAGTTACATAGGGTTGAAAAAAGACCGGTGTCCATCAAGTTCAACCCATCCAAGTAAACCCAGCACACCTAACCCACACCTACCAATCTATACACTCACATACATAAACTATAAATACAACCACTAATACTAACTGTAGATATTATTATCACAATAGCCTTGGATATTCTGATTGTTCAAGAACTCATCCAGGCCCCCCTTAAAGGCATTAACCTGATGCCAGGTTAGCACCACAAAACCCTTTCATAGAAAAAACAGAGTCTTACCTGCACACATTTAAGCTAAACAAATGGGGTGATCACATTTACAGGTGCAGTAGGGCAGCCCAACTACAAATCTAAAATGTAATAGCAGAACATGGCTGAAAAAGAAATCTGTTCTGCTTCTTTCAATTTAGGCTGTAACTTTTTTTTTTTTTTTTTTTAAGGACCTAAACATTGTATCTGCTCAATGGCAAAAACGTAAAGCAATTAATTGTTCATTTTTGTATTTTTTGCAGAACGCAGGCGTTCTCGATCCGCTTCACGGGAGCGAGAAAGGAGGAGGAGAGAGCGCTCTCGATCCCGAGAAAGACGTAGGAGCCGCTCACGATCCCCACACAGACGCCGCTCTAGGTAATGGAGTAACTTGTTGTTAAAGTAATACTGGAATAAGTGATGCATATATGTATGTAGGAATGATTGGGAAAAGTTGTCGTTTGTCTTTACTGTGACTGATATATGGTGCGAAGTCTGGTATTTACAGATTGCATTCTAAGGTCCTTGTTACATTCACTCAACACAGTAGGGTCTAGCTGGTTTTCATTTGCTTTAGTGCAGCAATCTAAGTCAACTAAACATATGAATTCATTATTTTAAGTGAAATAGACTTCACAGGGGGACAAGCAGGTGTCATTATCCGTGTCAAATTAGGGGGCCTGGACCGACATAAAAAGGGGAACTTATAGCGAAATGTGTGGGTTTTGAGCTGATCAGTTGGGGTTGGACAGGTTAGGAAAGAGACTTGGCGAGGTGGTTGTGTGGGTTTCCGCCAGTTCTCTAGGAAACCCCGTACATAGCTAAAAGAGTTGCTAACTATTTGTTTTGAGATACTATACTTGTGCATATTTTCTTTCTGTTTAAAAATGAGAAGCAGAGTGCCTCAAAGGGAAGCTTAAGTCTCCCAGCAATGTTTTAACAGTCTAGCACTGGCTTATAAGATACCAAAGCACTCAGCCTTAAGTTTCTTTGCACTCTGTATTGATTAATAATGATTTACTTATTTCCTTCCAGTAGGACTAGGGCTATAGGTTTTTGTTCTCAGGCTATCAAACACACCAAACGATTGGCTTATAGACAGAACAGATAGATACTGTATGAGCGGCTATAAATGTGCATGGACACTTTTTTTTTCTTGTTACAATCATTTGGGCTGACAACCTGAACAATTAGAACGTCAGGGAGCAAAGAAAAGATATGGCTCAGAAGTCTCAGAAGTATCTGTCTAAATGGCTCCCGAGTTGCCTTGTATACGCAGATGGTTGGACAGTTCAACCTTAAATTATATGAAGCAGTAGTGACAGGTATATATTGGAGGACAGTATCCCTATTTACTCTCAGTAGAGAAAAACCTTGTAAAAGGTTTCACACTTTTTGGGGGCTGGATTTCATGGGCACTAAAATGCCCACTGTTATTTGCAATGATCACAGTGTCAAATGTGTCATCATCTGGCCAGTCTTCATAGGCTCTCCAGTGATCTAGTTATTTATCAAACTTCTGGTCTCTGAATTAAGTCAATTTGACCATCAGCCTGTGCCAAAATCATCTACAATTCCTCCTAATATTTTGATTGCCGTAAGTCAAGATAGAATTTTCCATGTCTAGGGAAGCCGTTTGCTTTGTGCTAAAGTAAAGTCCCTGTGGAAATATAAATCCTGAGGTTTTTTGGGTTTTTTTTGTTCTTATAAAAATATATTACTAGTTAGTATAAGAGGTACCATTGCATGCATTGTGTTTTTTGGTTTTAAAATAAGACTAATAGGTTTATGTCATAAAGGCACTAGGTTTGTCCGGGAGCATTAACCCATTGCAACCAGGTAGAATTTACAGGTCACCTGTTTAAAAGCAAACATTTCATTGGTTGCTATGGGTTACTGCTACTGGGCAAACTTGTAATAAAAGTGCCTTTTATTACATATGAGGGTAAGTATCTTGTGTTATTTATCAAGTTTCTATCAGTCCCAACAAGCAGGCCTTTGGGTCGGGGACTTGTGAGCGCACCAGTTCCCCAGCTGTAAATTTCCAACACAGGGACATCCCCATAGCAGATAAACCCATAGTCATATAGTTACAATGGCTTGAGACATCTGGTGAAGTATTAAGGGAAGCAGTAATAATAAGGGATTGTTGCACTGTGCTAGCCATCTCTTCCCAGTCATCAACCTTCATCCCCTATCTATAGTAGGACATAGGTCTGTGTGGATAATTTTATTTTTGAGGGGTTAACAAGATACTTTATAGATGGTCAGTATTTTATGTTTCCCAATCTATCGTAAAAATAATTATTAAATGTGTGAGATATAAGGATAAATATGCAGTTTTTGACTGGTGTGTTAGTTGTTTTGCGTCTTTACCCATTTGTTTGTATATTTTTCCAAATTTGCACGTGTCTGCCTGTAGATGAAAATTTAATCTGTTCTACAGATGTCTTCTGGCTTGAATTTCAATACTTGGCATGAATGAAATCAAGTCTGGATTCACTTTCTTCCCTGCCCAAATACTGTTAATTGTCCAGCATGTTCCTAAGCAGTTTTTTATGAATTGCAGGTCTCCCCGCCGTCACAGGTCTTCCTCCATTTCTCCTGGTAGGCTGAAGGACAGACGTGATGATGACAAGAAAGATTCTAAGGAATCTAAAGGTGCAAAGGAACGTCAGATAGCAGGTAAGCGTGCACAGAAAGGGTGGAGATGTCCCTTCCAATTCACTAATGACATAACCACATAGGTATATTAATAGACTACCAAAAGAAAATATATATTTTTTTGTCTTATAGCCAAGATAGAGGAAATAATAGGGATTTTTTTTTCAGTAAATAGATAAGAGGGAGGTGTGTAAAATCACAAAACAACCACCCCTCTACTTTATGATATTTGTATTTTAGAAAGGCAAGTGGGTGTCAAATAATGCACATTCTCATCCTTAATAAACCTTATACCTGCAAGGCTACTAACTACCTGTGGCCCTGGAAGGAAAACATTATACTGTTCTTTGTGTTTTTTTGTACTGTTAGAAGATACAATAGTTTCCTTGCTGGTGGGTCCTGCTTATATAATTGAGAGGGGTTTATGTTTAACACATGCATTGTCCTAATTTTTCAATTGCCCATGGTGGCACCTTAGAAAACATTTATGTTTCTATATGTTAAATTCAACACCATTATCATCCTCAGCGGAAGATCTTGAAGGGAAGACAGAAGAGGAAATTGAAATGATGAAGATGATGGGCTTTGCTACATTTGATACCTCCAAGGTAAGGAACATACTTTAGTTTATTTTTGTACAATTATATTTGCTAAATTTAATCTGGATTGAGCCTCTCGTTATTATATATCCACCATGACTCATAAAAAAAAAAAAAAAAACAGCAGTCAAATGCAAGGCTACCAGCTTTAGTTCTGTGCATATATTGGTTGTGTAGGGCCCAAGCCTCTGCTTGCCCACCATGCACACACAGGTTTGTGTGTGTGTGTGTGTACATAAAAATAGTCTGTATTTCTGTGGATATCTGTTGGATCAAGTCCCAATCTGTGCCAGGAAAAGCCATTGGCTTTACGCTCCAACATTGCCCTCTTAATATTGGTGTCCTGTGCTCAGGAAGTTCAAGTTGTAGAAATTCATTGTAGGCACCTAGTGTGATAGCTAGGCTAGGGATCCCCTGTACACCATATAATTTGCCTCTGCTCTTTGCTTGCCCCTAGCAACCAAGCAGATATTTGTTTTGTACAAGTACATGGGGTCAAATGTTTCTGCTTGCTATTCATTACTGTACAGAAACAAATCTGTACTATTATACTATGTAGGCCACTGTATCCAGGCTGTCATTGTAGTTGGCTTGTATGGCCCGCATTTATAACTGTGACTTTGATTTGTGTAGGTGTTGAGACTCATGTTAAAAATGTCTATATGCACTGCTAATTTTAGAGCGTGACTCTTATTTTTGTTTTTCTTTCAGGGAAAGAAAGTAGATGGATCCGTTAATGCATATGCCATAAATGTTTCTCAAAAGCGAAAATACAGGTATTTTATTTTAATGTATTTTCTTTTATAAAATGAAACTATGGAACAAGATGTCTCACCCATGACAATCTAGCTGTTTAACTAAAGTTCTCAGTTCTTGGCTGTTAGGTAATGCTGAAGGTTGGTAGCTGGCATAGCACTGTTTGGCCATACCCTGTGTTGTATAGCCTAAATTTGTGAATTCTTTTCATAAGTAATGTGTCATTTGTGTGTTATGTATTAAAGCGGACCTGTCACCCTAAGAAATAAGTCCAAATTATTTTCTATATTGTTAGTTGAGCAAAATAAACTTTACTTACGCTATATAAATAATATAAATCTTTTTTCCTTCCGTCTTGGAATTACTCAATCAAAGCAAGCAGGCAGGCACCATTTTGTGGACACTGTTATTAAGACAAGCTTTGTATCATGCCAAAATCTTGTTTCTGTGCCAGAATGGAGGACCTGATACCCATGCACTGGCTACACAATCAGATGAGGAGGAGGGAGGGGAAGCGTTAGATGTGCAGTGACATCTAGGAAGTGCTGAATGTAAAGCTAAAGTTATTGTCAGCCCCGCCTCTATGCCTTAGGCAAGCAATATATGATTGACAGCTGAGATTTTTAAATCCCTTTATAATGGGTTTGGATGTGTTAATATAAAAATGAATTTGGGTTTCATGTTTAATGTGAACAGGATTTTTATTATACAGATTTTCATGTCTGGGTGACAGGTCCACTTTAATATATAATACAAGATTTGTGAATATCTTGTAAATAAATATATAAAACTTGTGCATAGTAACAAAGTAATGTACCGCCTGTTGTAAAATGGGAGGATATTAGAAGTCACTTTGGAGTTCCATGACCTTTATAAAAGTGCTCTGCTTTTGACCTTGTACCTTTTTATATGGTCATGGGACTCCTTGGTGCCTTTTACCCCTTATTGTAAAATATAAGTATTATACTTTTCCATAAATAATAGAGACCGCTTAAGAGTAAGAAACATAGTAACACAGTGATATTGTAGCAGAGGTTGGAAAAATACATTAAAGTCAACCTTATACTGCCATTAATATTCTGGTCCAGATTCCAATTTTTTGAGATGGCAGGGCAGGCACTAATAATAATCATTATTATTATTATGCGTCTATTAGCCTTAAACTAATTTAGGAGCATTTGTAGGCAGATGTTCTCATTTTTGTAGTAAATTTAAATTTCTCCATAAATGGGCAGGCTAGTTTCCTGTGTATTGGGCCTAAAGTATAGTTTCTTTTTAGATTATCTGCTTGGCCTATATCAGATATATTGCAGTTCCCTTTGGGAACCCTGAGTCCATATATGTGGGTTCTAGATTACACTTGCCTAACTGATGCACTCCTTGGCCTGAGGGCCAAACAATTGTATCTGGGCACTTTCACCCTCTCAAAGAGATTACAGCTTAAATGTGATTACTTTATTGGGTTTCCCCAATAAAGCACTATATAAAATCATGGGGCAACCAATTCTTGTTAGCTATTAGGGTTATTGCCTGGATATATATGTAATATATTCAATATATTTTAGCTCGGCGGAATGCTCTGTATCCTACAATCAATGCGTAATTGTCTAACTTGTTGCATCGCCTGAATTAGTGTCAAAACAATCCAGAGTGATACGAAATCAATATGGCAAGAATGTAATCTTAGCCTTTTCTTGTCTCTTAAGGCTAATGCCACATTTGGCAGCCCCTCCAGTCACGTTTCTGTCGTCTTCTGTCTGCACCTGTGGTGACGCAGTGGCTCCAGGACAGGAGATATTAGTGCAGGGGCTGTTTCTGGGCTTTCACTCATAGTTACATAGGGTTGAAAAAAGACCAGAGTCCATCAAGTTCAACCCATCCAAGTAAACCCAGCACACACAACCCACACCTACCTATACACTCACATACATAAACTATATATACAACCACTAATACTAACTGTAGATATTAGTATCACAATAGCCTTGGATATTCTGATTGTTCAAGAACTCATCCAGGCCCCTCTTAAAGGCATTAACTCGTATGCCCAGCCCAGTGTGGCGTCAGCTTAAAAATGTCTGTTGGAGGTCAGAATACTCATAGACATAGAAAAAATGTCTCAGTTGTCCCATGGGAAATGAATCAGAATTTAAATGTTAATTATCTCCTACAGAGGACTGTCAGTATGCAGTTCAAGGGGCCAGATGTGATTTTCATGGCTCCTAGCCTATCCAAGTGCAACTCATAGTTCTTTCTATAACTTTAGGATTACAATGCTGCATGTATAGGTAGCTCTTATATTAATAAAAAATGGCTTATATCCATAATCAGCCCATGGATCTGAGGTATACCTGCTACATGGCAGGATTGGGGCTTAATTGATAAAAAAGACATGACATCCAGACCAAACAAAATATGTAATATCTTTATCTGTCACCCCTTTATTCCTTAAAGTTTAGAGAAATTAATTTTTAGGGAACCCCTTCCTGTCCTGGCAACTTGCCCTTAGCAACCTTGTATGTATAACATTATTTATAAAGCGCCACAAGGGTACGCAGTGCTGTACAATCTTACAAAATTACACACAGGGAGGACAAGTGTTATATATAAATAAATACAATATATGCACAAGGGAATAAGTGCCATGTGGTATGAGACACAGTAGGAAGGAGGTCCCTGCCCCGTAGAGCTTACTATCTAAGTAGTTACAATCATGCCTTGTGTAGCAGCTTCCCTGCTGTGGATGATTACGGGAAGGGGCACTTCTACAGAACGGCTTTGGAGTTAAATTGTTCAAAGTTCAACACAAAAATTGTTCAGTTGTTCTGTATTACTCTGTTTATATTGGGCTGTAAGTTTTGAATAGTAGACATGTCAGGAAAACGCATAATTGTTTCATCAATGCCTCATTGCCTGTATGTGAAATGCTGTGCATCAGCCCTGAGACAGAATTGTTCTTGGGGGCTTTAGAGATTACACTAGGAGGAAAAGTGGTATTGAATGAACTACCATTCAGTTATAAGTGTGAAGCACAAGTAATTATATATATTTTTGTATATTTCTATATAGGGTAAGTTCATCTTTACATTAAATTACTAAATAATCAGCCTATTGTATGCAACTTTTCAATTATTATTATTGAAGCATAAGTAAACCCTTTTTTTTTTTTTTTTTTTTTTTTTTAAATCTCTAAAATTACTTTACATTAACATTTATTACATTAAAATTTATTTATAAAGCGCCAACATATTAAATAAGTGGGTTACATACATTGGACATACAGAGTAACATATAAAGCAATCAATACAAGAGGTGAAGAGGGCCCTGCCCAAAAGAGCTTACAATCTACAAGGAGAAAGGGTTGAGACACAAGGTGTGTCTTTGTACAACCCTCAGAATAGCATATCTTTCTTTTTTGCATGCCAATTTAATTTATTTCACTACAGATATTTTAATTACTTCCTTGTCTAGCATGAAGCCCCCTTTTGCCTTCTGAGTACTCCTCACTCTACTCTACTTGACTATGATGATCTCAAAGAGGTGCCTACCGGGCATGCTCACTGCCTCTTTTCGAATTAAAATCAATCAGGCATGTACAGTAAGCTCCTCTTTGAGGTTATCATATTCGGAGATAGGAGTGCTCAAAATACAAAAGGGCAGAGCTTCACGCTAGACAAGGAAGCAATTAAAGAGCTGCAATTTAGCTGCTTGTAATAGAGAAACATAAAGGGGCAGATTTATCAAAATGTGGGTTTAGAGCTTAACACATAAAAACTCACCCACGTTCTATTCATTCCTATGGGATTTTTAGAAGGGTATTTATCAAATGGTGAGTTCTAAATTTCACCCATTAATAAATACACTTCTAAAAATCCCATAGGAATGAATAGGACATGGTGAGTTTTTATGTATTAATCTCTAAACTCACATTTTGATAAATCTGCCCCTAAATCTGTGCAAGGAGAAAGGTATGTTATTCTGGGGGCTGTTTAGAGAAATTTTAGGGGATTTTAAAATAAAAGGTTTACTTAAACTTTATCCTTTCCAACCTAAAACGAAAATTGCTGTATTGTTGTGGGGTACTGTGCGACTTTAGTGTTATTGTAAATATTTTTTGTCCTGCAGATTCAATACATTTTACTTTTTTGAGGTTATTTTGTTGTTTCTGCCCCACATTTAATGATCATTCTTGTTTTTTTTCCCTGATAGGCAGTACATGAACAGAAAAGGAGGATTTAACAGACCCCTGGATTTCATTGCTTAAGGTGTAAGACCGTCATGGTTCCAGTTACACAAGATGTACAGTATGTAAACTCAGAGATTGAAAGGTGTCATGGCCCACAAACTGAGCTGCATTTCACAGCCAGCAAAGCATTCTTATTGGAAGTTTATTAGCATGTGTTTGTGTGTGGCCCAGCGCATCCCATCCTAGAAAGCATTTCCTGGCTTTCACACTGCTGAAGAAAGCACAGCTTGGAAAATAGAGCCCTTTGTGTTTTTTTGCTCCTAAGGCTTGGACTAGTTGCCCCCCATACACAGTTAGGCATGGTAATAGTTTGGTGATACATATGAGACTAGTTGGAGTGTCCCCACCCTAATCACTCATGTTTTGTGTTTTATTACTGTCAGAAATAATGTGGTGTAAATAAACTGTGACTGATCTGAATCTTTTTATAAAATGTGTGAGACAAATAAGTGCTTGATTGCTTGCTAGATCTGTTGCTAAATGGCAGGAGGCGTGGGATTTTACTTCCGCGGAGGGTCTGAAGGGAACTTTGAATGTCATGCTGTATCACCTTGCATTGCCTCAATGTGTTTTCTGCCTTCATTTTGTCTGATCTTGTCAAAGGCCTGACTTGAGAATTTCATTTTGAAATGAGATGTGCCATTTTTGCACGTTAACTGGTTTGTCACATTTACCCCAATCAGCACCCAGGTTCAAATAATTTGGTTTTGTTTATGTTCTTCTACTGCCACATAAACTTGGTCCATGTTTCTATCTGTGTTGTTATAACCCCTTAATTGGACCCATTATGTAGACCAGGGGTCCCCAACCTTTACTTGCGAGCTACACTCAGATGTAAAAAGTGTTGATGAGCCAAACAAGCATGAGATATGTTCCTTCAAGTTGCAAAATAAGGACTGTGATTGGCTATTTGGTAGCCCCATATGGATTGTTGGCTCTGCTCAGAGTAAAACTGTGTCTCTAGGCTTCCAAAACTTGCTTCCAAGCCAGAAATGTAAAAATAGGCACCTACTCTGAGGCCCCTGGGAGCAACATCAAAGAGGGTGGTGAGTAACATGTTGCTTAGGAGCCACTGGTACATCACTAATGTAGAAGATTGAGGTTATTTCCATTCTTTATAGGGGATTGGCATTTAAACAAATAGGTAATGTGCAAATAACCCATTATAAATGCAAACTGTAGATAGCACAGACAAAATGGAAACTATACTGGCTTTGTTCAATCAAATCACATGGTCAAACAGAGACTAAAAATAAAAGGATCATGCCAGTCAGAGCTGGGAAGGCTTTAGTTAAATGGGACACTGCAGAGGCAGGTACAGCCTGAACATGACAGTCCTACAGTCAAGCTACAGGCTCGTGGTAAATGATACACCATTTGGTCAAGCCAAGTTCAGATCTTACAGGCTCATGGTAAATGGCACCTCCCCAGGTCAGAGAGCTGGAGCCGTACAGGTTTCAGCTAAATGGCACATTATAGAGTAGAACTGAAACCTTGCAGAGCCAGGGCAAATGAAATGCCAGGCAGAGCTGAAACCATACAGGCTCAGGGTAAATGTTGTATTGCAGTAACAGGGCAGATGCCTGATCTGATGGAAAAATCAAACCCAATCGAGATCTGGCTGATTTCAGGGAGGCCCGTCTGGGGTGCCCATACACTGGCAGATAAGCTGCCAAATCGATCTAAAGGACAGATATCTGCAGCTGAAATCGGCCCGTATATGGCCACGTTGACCCCTTGGTGACAGCTGATATTTCTGTGACCATGATTCTTAAAAGCAAGATATATTATAGCAATTCAATTCAATTATTCAGAAACATTTTTAGCAGTGTAATGTTGCTACAAACAGAAGCTCCCCTCCTGTCTGTGCCCAAGGCAGGACAGCTAATTGTTTTGACTGACATTGGAGGATGTTGCCTGCTGCATGGCTAAACTGAATCCTCTGATGTGAGTCCTAACACAATAGCCACCTGCTTGTGTGCTAAAGACAGGAGTGGGAGCTTCTATCAGCAGCATTATTACTCTGCCAGCTAAAAATATCCATAAGGCAGGACTGCCCATGAGGTAGGTTTTGAGCTACCAGGAGCACTAGCTAAAACATCTATAATTTGACAAATGTACACTTTTAATTTTTGCCCTCCAGCTCTTGAATGTATAGCTCTTTAGCTGCACATAGCAAATCTCTACATCACATCCAGAGTTATATAAAGCCATTTGGTCTGTGACTTTTAATATCCTAAAATGTAACAGGAGAGCTTTATGCCAAATAAACAATTTTACAGTGAATGTACATTATAGGAGTCATTTATCAAAAATGGTCCAGGTGCAACAGGCAAAAGACTGGCACAAAGTAAAGCCCCTAGCTTATGCTATTGGGTATGCCGAAGTAGGCGGGCACTTGTAATAATAATTGAATTAGAATGGTGAGTATAGGTGCCGTCAGTTTGGGGACCGCATCAACGAGTTGATGTGGTCCCCAGTCCAATGGAAAAATCAAACCTGCCCAATTTCAGGCCAGATGTCGGTCAGGCCCGTCGTTCGTGCCCATACACGGGCAGATAAGCTGCCGAATCAGTCTAAAGGACCAATATTGGCAGCTAGAATCGGCCTGTGTATGGGCCACCTTTAGAGATGCTTATATCTGGTTTAACAGGGAGAGTGAACGAGGTAAGAAAGCTTAGCTGATGCACGCTAAACAAACCCACTGGCCTCTTATTGCTGAAATAACCCAGTATAGTATAAAACCCAAGAATAGTGCCATCAGCCTGAAACTAAGTAAGTAGCTTAATGTAAACCTCTAATATGACAGAAAATAGCATCAGTAAGGCTTGTGTAAATATAAAAGCGTTTAACTATGCGACAGTATCTATATAAGATGTCTACAGAGAAGGTCCTCTAGCAGTGGCTGGGGGCACTTTAGCCTTGAAAAGCTGGCCCATACACTGAAAAATCTGCTTGTTAGGCCAGGTCCCCACTAGGCAAGGATTTTTAACATTGAAACCAACTTCCAGGCAGATATTTGTTGGGTAGGTCCATATGAGGGGCACCATACAAGGGCCAATAAACTGATCACTGATGTTGGCAACTATTATCGGCCTGTGTATGGCCACCTAAAGCTAGTGAGAGAAAGAGACTATTGGCTAATGCCTGTTTGCTCCCCAAGATAACTCTGGAAGCCAATCATGGCAAGTGAGGTTTGGTAGGAACACTGCCCCTGGAGAGACTGTCATAGAAATATGGCTGCATGGACACAGCAGTGTTTCTAACCTTGTTATGAAATAAGGGGGCACTTATCAAAGGTTTGACCTCCAAAGGAATTAAATGAAATGCTGATTTCAGTGTCAAAAATGTGGCAGTGAAATGTCTCTGCTATTAGTTGGTCCACCCTTTGCTGCCTCTAGTATTATGAGAAAGTTCTCCACTAGATGTTGGGACATTGTTGGTGAGGTTTGCTTCCATTCAGCCACAGGAGCATTAATGAGCTTGGTCATTGATGTGGGGGGTTCAGGCCTGGCTCACAGTCAGTGTTCCAGTTTATCCCACTGGAGTTCACTTGGGCTGAGACCAGGACTCTGTAGGCCACTCAGGTTCTTCCACTCCACTCTCAGAAAACCCATTCTGTACAGACCTTGCTTTGTGAATGTGGGTGTTATTCTGCAAAAACAAGAAATAGCCTTTTACAAAATGTAAGCACAAAGCAGATAAAAAGGAAAAGTCATTGTACACTGTAGCCTTAAAGGAGAAGGAAAGGTAAAATCTAAGTTCAGCTTTATCAGAAAGGTCTATGTAAATACAGTCATAAGCACTCACAGAAACGCGGAGTCCTCTAGCAAACGAAACACATGATTTCTTGTCTCCTTTTCTGTGAACATGTTCTACGCTATCAGACTTTAGGGCTCCTTCATGTTTGGGGCACAAGGCTGCTCAGTTCTCTCCTTTCTCCCCCCCCCCTTCTCCTGTCCCCCTCCCATAAGAATGCATAAGAACTCACTCCCCCCTCCCTTAGGAATGTGTAATCAGAGCTTCCAACTGCTATACCTGCAGCAGGAAGCTACCAAGACAAAGCTAAAATGGCAGCTGCTATCAGAAGGAGCTTCTAGGACTCTTTACTCGGGTATAGTAAAGCTTTCTGCTGAATAAATATAGCGTTCTAGGTAGGAAAAAATGTGGCAAAACTATTGGCAGTAAAATGCCAACATGACTTTCCTTCTCCTTTTAAAGTTTGCTGTTATTGGCACGAGGAACCCTAGCCCAAGCCACAGAATACAGACTCTTCCAACAACCATTACTGTTGGTATTATGAATTCAGGCGGTGTTTTGCTGGCATCTGCTACCAGATGGTGAAATGGTGTTTATTACTCCATAGGGTGCATCTCCACTGCTCCAGAGTCCAGTGCTGGTGATCTTTCCACCACTGCAGCCAGTGCTCGGCATTGCATATGGTAGCAGTTTGTTGGCCTCTGATCACCCATAAAAAACCACTGTCCCTGTGAGTAATCCTTGTGCTGACGTTGCTTCTGGACACAGGAAATCTGCAATGAGTGTCCTGGGAAACATTTTTAGATGGCGAGTGCAAATACTTTTGGTCTTATAGTGGGTATATTTATTTATGGGTTGGGTTTAAATGGAAAGAGTAACTATTGTGAAGACCGTAATGAAATAGAATCAGTTATAATGTCTCTTTGGTGCATAATCATTCCCCCTGCATTAAAAGCTTAAAAATAGCTGCTGGGACTTTCCTTATAAATGTAATCTTGTCCCTGGTGTTTTAATGCTGGTTCTTTGCTTGGTACTGCCAGCTGTACCTGTCTCTATAATGAGGGGCAGTCATGTCATACTAGGGAACGCAATTCACTGTTTCCTTGCCATTGTATAATAGTAACCTGAGCAAAATTTGCCCCACTTCAATACCTTATACAACCAAAACAACATGCCCTTAAGCACATAAACTGTGCAGGGCATCTGAAAAGTGCAAGTTTGCCAACCATGTGTATGTGCCCAAATTAGGATCACTTGAAAATTCATGAACACATCTAATAAATATATGTTGCAGGGCAGCACTGATTGTATTTGAATTAAACTGTAATCAGTTCAGCTCTGCTGGCAGGAGTTTCTAGTTCTTGAATTTTCAAGTAATTTGGTCACCCTAGCACAAATAGCATAAATCAGATGCAATACATGGCAGAAACCTGCTTAGTGTAGGCTGCTATACAGATTGCTACCACTAGGTGGCAGAAAATACTCCATTATTGCTCACATTTTTTCATTTGCACATCTGTCTGTGTGAGAATTGTTGTCACTTGGTTTTAGCTATAGTGAGCTTTTAATTACAGGTATCCATTCAGATTTTAACCCTTTAAAACTGGCAGTGTAGTATAATGTAATTGGTGTGATTTTAATCATCACGATCCTCATCATCATGGTGCCCAAATAATTCTCTGCTTCCATGCTTTTGCTAGGGCTGATTAAGGCACCTCCTGTGCACAAATCTTAATGTGCATGGAAAAAATGATGAGGTGAGAAATGTTTGATTCCTTCGGCTGCAGCTTTGCTGGGTGCGCCTGAACGGAGATACTTTCCGGCGATGCCATTGTACAAATGATATGACCTCATCTAGTTCTGCAGATGGAGAAGAAGCAAGTTTAGATCCCTGCTCCTTGCACAAAAGGCTCTGAGTATGGAAATATTACTGATGGGGGAATAATCATACATTTTATTAGGTGTAGATTGTCATTTTTATGTGTTATCACCTGCATTTTGATCTTTGCTGTATTCCTGCCTGACTCCTTTCTGCCACAGTCATTCACTCTCATGCAGATCAGGCAGTGATTCTCATCGGCCAGCATGGAGAATCATGGGCATTCTTCAGGATGAGGTACTGGTAAGTTAGCAATGGGTAAACAACAAAACACTGCTTGCCTTTATATGTTTATTTCAGTCCACATCAGGCATATTATAATGCTGCACTCAAGCTGACTGTCTGCACTCCAGATTGTGCTTGCCATTTTAATGTAAGCATTCCTTTTTATTCTGCTGGGTAGTCATAATGCCAAATTCTTCCAATGTATCCACATTGTTTCCCAGTTTTGCCTATATTTAGAACCTATGCCATGGAACAAAAGGTAAGACCTGTAAGAATAATCATTTGATCCTAATATTCATTTATAATTTGTTTCTTTAAAGTAGTACTGTAGTATTCCAAGGATTCAATAAATGTGCATTGAGGGTTGCAGTAAAAAAATATTCCTTCCTAGTTCCAGAGAAGTTAAGGGCTAAGGTTGCCAACTGGCCTGTAAATTCAATGCTTTGTGCCAGTGTTATTAAATGGGTTGTTCATGTTCAAATTAGCTTTTAGTATAATGTAGAGAGTGCTTTTCTAAAACAATATGCAATTGGTCTTTATTGTTTATTATTGTTAATATTTAGCTTTCTGTTCAACAGCTCTGCAGTATGGAATTTCAGCAGCTATCTGGTTGCTTGGGTTGAATTTAACCTAGCAACCATGCAGTGATCTGAAATAGACAGGAATATGAATAGACAAGGACCCACAAAGTAACAATGACAATAAAACTGTAGCCTTACAAAACAATTTTTTTTGGCTGCTGGGGTCAGTGACCCCCGTTTGAAAGCTGGGAAGAAAAAAAGGCAAAAAATCAAAAACTATAAAATAAAAAAGACGACCAACTGAAAAGTTGCTAAGAATAGGCCATTCCATAACATACTAAAGGTTAACCTGAATGTGAACCACTCCTTTAATAAGTGAGAAGGATAAAAATATTGGAAGGCCAGAAAAGGTGGCAGCGCTAGCAGGGGTTATGTAGTCACAAGTTGCATAATTAAAAATACTTAATTATATGCATATCTGCATGCTGTAATTAATTAATATTGGTCTAAATTGTCATTGCGGGTTCTCAGGCTGGTGTCTCTACAATAGGGATGAAAAGCGCTTCTTTATTATACAACTGGGAATTTCTATTATTCAGAAGCTACAAAGTCATGAGGCAATCCTGCCTTATTCGATGGCTAATCTTTACCTATAGATAAGTAAAGCTCTCCTTGCACCCTTATTAATCTTCTAACCCACCCCTCCCACTTACATTAATACTTTTGCCCAGTGAGATCCACCTACTTTGAGATGATCTTGTAAGTAGACGGTTGGCTAACTGCCACTAGGGTAGCAGAGTATAGTATAGCTATGGTACAGCCAACTAGACCCTGTTGGATATATAAGCAGCTACTTCTAAAATGCATGTTTAATAGTGCCCATACCAGTGTTTGCATTATACCCACATATAGAGGCAGATTTATCCGTGGTCAAATGCTGGATCTGGGAAAGAAAAGCCATGCACTTCATGTAGTTATGAGTAGCAGAGAAGCCTGAATAGTTGTCAACATTGTTAGTCAATAGAAAACTCAAACAAACCACAAAACATTTTGCAGAACATTTTCATGATGACTAAAGTGACAACTGATAAATGCACCAGTCGGGGAACACTTGGCAACATTCGGAGAGAAAAACCCAATTAGCTTTTTTTGAATTTTGATAAATCTGCCCCTACAAGTGTACAATGACAAACACACAACTGATACAAAGTTGTAATTCTGTTACTATAGAGTGGGCAGGTTAACTACAATAAAAAAAACACGGGAATCTATTTTTGTGTGTGTGATATATATAAAATAACATTAGTGAGTGTATTATTGTAATGTAGCCTGTGGTTTCACTTTGCTGTGGATGTGATCAGGGGCATGTTGCTAATGCCTCACTCCAAAGAGGTGTCACATACCTTGGGTGTGCCATACTTTGGTACACTCCCAAGGCTGAGACCATAACAGGTTATTTTAAGCACATCCTACACAAAGGGTGTATCCAAAGTCCATATTGTACATCACACCTTCTGATCCCGATTAACCCATCTGAGGTGGTTAGGCTTTATTTATTTATTTTTGACATTTAGAAAAATGTGAACTCTAGCTCTCTGCCCAAGAAAAGGAAAGAGATGGAAGTTACACTGGACCTTCTTGCCCCATAAAGTTGCAGTACAAAGTAGAAATAATCTTTATACTGTATATGTGTATTATTTTCTTTAGTTTGCATCAGAGATCTGCCTTCCTCTCAGCTGTGACCTACACCTGAAATATGCCAGACGTACCAGTATCCAAGCAAGTAGCCAATGTTTGGAGGCTGCTAAACTGGGAATTGTAGTGGGTTGGTAAAGAATAAAGAACTTATTTGGACACGCTCGTCGTGCCATTAATAGGACTTGCAATCAACAGGTTCCAGTATGCTGGACAGGGGTTCAGGCCCTGGTATTTCAAGTACACAAAGGCCCAAACAGCTCCCCAGCAACCAAATATAGTGACTGTCTATGGTATCTTACAGCAACCCACAGATTGCCAGATTGCCTGACCTGGTTGCAGGGGATTGTGATCGATACACATGAAAGTAGTACTATTACTGTTACTGGCTGGAAGGGTTCATTTACAACAAGGAGGAGGGGTTCATAATTCCCTATTTAATACATAAACATACTAAACATAAAAAGGGTAACATATGGGGCCCCTTCATACAGAGTGCTGGGTATTAATAATTGGTTTTAAGGGCTATATAAATGATGGGGGGCCCTACACCTGTACCACTTGTAGCCATGTGATTGCCTGGAGTATCGTTATCCCGTAGTGCGGCTGGGATTGGCTGCCCGCAGACACCTGGAGAGCCCCAAGCTGAACATCGCTGACGTCATGCTGGCTATTTAAAGAGACAATGCGGCCCGTACCTTACATAGAGGGGCTCTGGTTTGAGTGACAGCTGCCCGCCTGCGGGAACGTCATGCGTCCCTCCCTCCAGCTTCCTGTCAGAGCCTGGCAACGGCTGGCATATGTGGGCATATCAAAGCACCTTATTCCTTTAGCTATTTGCCACACTCTCTCCGCTCGTACATAATG
This sequence comes from Xenopus tropicalis, assembly GCF_000004195.4. NCBI lineage: Eukaryota > Metazoa > Chordata > Amphibia > Anura > Pipidae > Xenopus > Xenopus tropicalis. The sequence goes on from NC_030679.2 coordinate 121,948,565, forward strand.
GTTGAGGGGTAATGCACTACGATCCCCTCAGCCTGGCATCTCCCTTAGCTAAGTGCAGTGGGGGGGGGGGGGGGGGGGGGGGGGGTAGTAAGATATGTAGTTCCGCAGCAGCTTCTAATCGTTAAGAAGAGTTGTTGCAGATATAAATCATGCCTGTATAGACCTAGCCTACAAAGTGAATGTGGCTATAGAGCCGAGCAGCAATAAAAGCCTTCCAGACGATACTCGGATTATAGAGAAGAACATATGTGTCCCTGTTTGTACATATTCCTCCTCACACTCCACGCAAACACCCCTAATCGGATGACGTCACCATACGCCGTCTGCTCCACAGATACGATCAATTCGTACAGTCTGACCAATCGAGAGAAAGAAGCGTGCGGATATACCGCTGTCAACCCAGCCGCCCAATCAAAGGCTCAGCAAGATGACAGTAGCACTCGCCTTCATCTTCCGCCACGCCCCCAGTTTGTCCGTCCAGTGGAGATTCCCGGCCAATCCGCGAACAGCAGGGTGGGTTTAACTCCGCCTACCATGAAACAGTGCGGCCAATAGTTCGTCGCCACTCTGCGAATGGGCGGGGCTGCGGCGCCGAGTAGAGGGGGAGGGTTAGGTTGAGGCGGGTCTGTCAGGAGACGATAAACAAAAATCCCGAGAGCTTCCAGCAGTATATACATTCGGGTACAGAGGCACCGGGAGAACATTTGGGCGCAAAGAGGGGATAAAGGCAGCGAGCCTAGCAGATACTCACCCCCTGTCACACAGTACAATCATTAGGCCGTGCTTTTAGTGACTTCCTCTCGGACACTATTATTCCGTGCACTGTCCTACCCTGTATCCTCTCGGTGTCCGTCACGTCTGTCCCTGGCTCTCTCTCTCTCACCCCCTGCTTACTCCCTGGTGCTGGGAAAATGGCGGCCCCGGTCTGTGTCAACATCCAGATGCTTCTGGAGGCGGCGGAGTATCTAGAGCGGAGGGAGAGAGGTGAGAGGGGCTGTGTGTGTGCTGCTTGTCCTGCCTTTACAAGTCACAAGCTTCATCTTGTTTATATGCTGTAGGGGAGAAGGGCATGGGCCCTCAGTATATGTGTCTGTGCAAGGGAGCATATTATATTGTATTTATGTTATGTATAGATAGAAATAAACATGCACCTACTATCTCAGGGAAAATATATGCTATTTCTGCACTCACCATGTATTCTGCAATCGTTTAGCTGTTGCTGGACTACAACTCCCAGCATCCCACAGCTGTAAGTAGGATGCTCAGGTTTGCAGATCAAGCACAGCTGGAGTGTTTCATGCAAGACCTCTCTGAGCTGCATTACTATTCAGCCTGCAGTGCCCAGGGCCTTGGTTTCTCAATACAATGTTTGGTTCTGATATTTGCCATGATCTGTTCAACAATTAAGATATATATTTATATACATATATCAGAAAGGGATTTCCATTATGTAGCCTCCATCTGTTGGAGCAACTACAACTCTCTGCACCCAGTAAATGCCAGTTGGGGATGCTGGGAATTCAACAGCCGAAGGGCCACAGTTTTGCGTTTCTTACGATAGAGATCTAGAAACATGTTTGCATCGCATATAAATCCATGCACCATCACCTGAAGCATCTGCAACCTTGAGCTGCTGCTAAACTACAGATCCCAGCATCCTTTTTACAAGTCAGTGTGATCCATGGCTGCTGGGAGATGCCATTTAGCAGGGGAACCCCAGGATGTAGATTCTTTATAGAAATCTATATGTTTGTGGTCACATCTCAATGGCTCACTAGCCCTCTCCTGTCTGTAATCATACTCGTTTGGTGTTTGCAGTGTGTGCAAATATTATGACATCATGCTCGTGTTTTCCCTCTGTGCAGGCCCGTTCTCTGGCTCCGTGGCAATCTCATCTGCCATACCATATAATTCTTAGCTAAGGCTAGCGGGCTCACACTATAACAAGCTGCAGGGCCTCCATTTACAAAAATGGGTTTTGGCTTTTCTAATAAACATTTTTTTGCAGTAGAGCATTATTCCATTCAGCCATTCAGCTGCAATAACACAGCAAGAAAAAATCTAAACATCATTGGCACCCAATGCTACCAAATGATAGGATTTCTAAGAATTGCTAATGAATGCTTATTTTTGCACGTCTATCTTTATTATAAAATAATGAGAGAAGGCATGTGATGGTGCAGTGTGGTGCATGAAAAATTGAGGCTGTCCTTCATCATGTTCTGTAGCATGGGGATTCATCTGCATATACATAAATATACATTTATGAATGTGTATATTGTGTGTGTTTGTGTGTGTGTGTATATATATATATACACACACACACAATATGGGATATAGGAGATCCTATTTGCTGAAATCTGCAGACTTGTGACCTGGGTGCTATATATATAATATATATATATATATATATATATATATATATATAATGTTACTTGGATTGACTATCCTAGATCCCATGGGTCTAACACTGGGGATACCCTCTGCTGTTCTATGCCATACAAAATAGGCAACAGAATAGAGATGAGTTCCTTTACATGTCATTCATTTATCCCTAGTGTATGCTGAATGTAATTGGGCATGAGTAACCCATCACTGTATGTGTTATGAATTATTCCTTTAGATCAAGTGTGACAGTGAATATAGAGAGTGCAGCATAGCCAGCACTAGTATTGGTGAATTAGTGCAATGTAATGCAGGGTAAAATAGATATTTAATAACCCATGTGTGCAGCTATTTAATTGACCCTCATTTTTTTTTTAATCTGTTTACTTGGGTATTTTTTAAAAAAAAATAGTCTAACAAGGCATTGTTATTGGCCGCAGCAGACTATGCACACGATGGTGTGCTGCTTGTTGTGGTTTTCCTAAAGGATAGGTTTATTTATATTCTGCAGGAAATGGATTGTATTTTTGTTGAATACTCCTGCAGCGCTGGGCATTTGTTTTTTCCCCAGCAACTCTTCTCTCCCATCTTTGTGCTTTGAGAAAGAGGAAGGGATGCAGTATCCTGTTAATTCTCACATTACATGTTTGTTCTGATCCGTATAGAAGCCGAGCATGGTTATGCTTCCATGTTGCCTTACAATAGCAAGGAGAGGGACGGCTTGAAGAGGAAAAGCAAATCAAAGAAAAGCAGCAATAGCAGGTAAGACAGAATTCTCTGTCTCGTGGGGTTTATTTTTTGCCTGTTATAATGCTGCAATATGCTAATCACTAAAAATTGTGTCACGGATTCATCAGTGCTCACATGTGTCTCACATGTGTCATCTGGCGGACTGCAAAGTGCACCTTCAGCACTCCATACAACCACTTATAAGTTCAGCTTGTGTTTTCTAAAGCAGCTCATGGGGAAAGTGGCATCTTACCGGTCTTCACAATGAGAGAGGGCTAACATTGTAAATTACTATTGGTGATTTGACCAGTTTATAAAGCAGTAAGGAATCATGAACCTAATGCACATGAAATGCACTACTAAATGGTAAAGTCTAATTTGTACAGGCAATAGCATGGCAAAACTGTACTTGGGACTGGGATTTTCCAGAGTGTTTTGATCCCAATACTGTACAGCTATTCAGCATAATTTACACATTAAATAAACCCAATAGGGTTGTTTTGCCCCCCAGTATGGATTCATGCAGCTTTGCCATCAAGTACAAGCTACTGTTTTATTATTATATAGAAAAAAGGGAATCATTGGGTCTCTATAGAAAATGGCAGTCCTATACTGTGCAGCTTTCTTGATAATAGGTTTCCAGATAATAGATCCCTTACCCCTACTTTGAATTCTAAAGTATGCATTAAAATGGTGGTTCACCTTTAAGTTAACTTTTAGTATGTTCTAGAAGGGCTTGTACTTAGCCACTTCTTAATTGCTCTTCATTTTTTATTCTTTATCACTTTTGATAATGACACTGGTATAGGATCCGGAAAGCTCTGAATTATGGGAAGGCCATCTCCCATAGACTCCATTTTAATTAATTTTCATTTTTACAAATATTTTCCCTTTTGTAATAATAAAACAGTACCTTGTACTTGATCCCAACTAAGAAATAATTATTCCATACCTGAAGCAACACAATCCTATTGCGCTTATTAAATATTTAGATTATTTTTTAGTAGACTTCATGGAAAGACCCCTTACCTGAAAACCCCAGGTCCCAAGCATTCTGTATAACAGGCCCCATACCTGTTAATATTTCCCACATTAAATTTCGTTTCTGGACTTAACACTTTCCTGACATTTTATTTTTATTTTTTTCTAGTTTCCATTAGTCAAATATTAAATCAGTTTTTTTTTTTTGTTTTTTTTTTTTCAAATACTTCACTTTAGGCCCTGGCTTTTTAAGTACACAGAGGCCCAAGCATCTCCCCACCAGCCCAATAAATATTGACTGACTATGGCATCTTACAGCAGCCCCTGTGGCATTTGCCAGAACCCACAGGTTGCCAGTCCGGGCCTGTGCAGCATCTACTACTTTGTTTCATGCATAGGGCATGAGGAGCTAAAATACGGGCTCCCAGTTGATTCCTTCTGTCAACCTTTTACAAGGATTAAAGTGGGCCGTATTTTGCTTCTACAGTATAACAGAGAAAGACAATATTGTATCAGCTGTGCTGTGCACGCACTGAGTCACACAGTCTTGGGAACATTCCCTTGCACTAATTCTATTACCATGCCGCTGTGCCAACGACTTCTTTTGATTGAGCCTTAAAAAGTGACGTGGGTGTGAAAAAAAGCTGTAACTTATTGATTAGCTCACCCACATCTGCTGCCCACAGTGCCTGAAGGACTGGATTCGTTATTATGTCCATGCATGGGGAGTATAAGAAATGCACTAAATCAGTCTTTCAAAAGATAGCCACATGGCTAGTTATCGCTTTGGTCCCTTTCATAGCAGATAATAATATGTTTTAAATACCTACTATCCTGGGAAAATTTGATCCATGTAGAATATTTGCCTTTAATTTCACATCCGGTCACCCAGAATCAGAATAACCCTCATTCTCTGCTCCTAAAATGCAATTGTGCACCTCCTTTGTAAATACAGCTGTAATCTGGACACTTCTACAGATTAAAGTAGTAAGACGTGTGTACAAAAGCAGACACATGGGGTAATCAGCATTTCAAATTTCCTTGTCCCCTAACAGCCAGTCACACTGCTTTCCTCCAGTTGTTTTTCTGCTCTGTCTCCTCACTTGCACTTTGGGCCAGGTCCCTGTTCAGGGCTGGGACAGGCACCAAGATAAGCTGAAATAGCTTCAGCCAAATCTTCTGTGGAGGAATTGGTATTTGACCAAATCCAGTAATTAGCCCTAAAAATTATTTAACTCTTTCTAACAGCCTGCCGGTGAATGCTACCTACCGATTGGCTGCTGTAGATTACTAGAAGTGTAAAAAAACGGCTTATACTTATATCATCCCAGTAATGTTTAATGTGAATACACTTTTATTATCATACATTTGGCTGCTGGTACTTACTGAAACTGATGAAACTGCCTCCTTATATTAATTTCATTAGGAAAATCACCGGTACCTGTGCCATCATGCATTTGACATTCACTTAAATGGTAGGTGACCTTGGTGGATTGTCATGCTTCTCCATTGGCTAATGCCCATGCAGAGAATACGCCCCTTTGTGCTATAGTCCGGGTACAAGCTGAGCAGTAGGTAGAATGTGTGAATCATCATCAAAACCGAAAGCCCTTATTTGTAGCTTCCTTAATTAGGTCGCCCGTGTTTTTCTAGTTTGTCGACTAAACAGTATAATAATGTGCAGTGATTTAATTGCCAGTGAAGTGTTTGATTAGTACGTTTCTTTCCCACCCAAGCCAGGAATGTATTTCATTCTTACGCCTTATCCATGGCGCCCACACTTATTTTGTGAATGAGGCTGTATTGACTGGAGTAGGCAAAGAGCTCCTTAACCAAATAAAATATTTATGTTCTTACTCTAAGGTTTGTTTACAAATCCTAGTCCTGTGAATGAATCTTATTCATTAATTAACTTAGTTGATTAAAAGGAATCGGGTTTATGGCAAGAACTAAAGGAGGATTTGCATAATTTTGTTCAATTAAAGAGACAGTAACCTGCAAGAAAGTGTTAAGTGAATTCCAGTGATTGATACAGGGTTCACTTTTAGAACCCATTGGCTGGGGGGATTCAGATACCTGGTAAAATCCTGCCTGCATAAATCATTAAAAAACCTCAGTTCATATAAAAGAATGGCAAATGCCAGTGAGATACCTTGTCATAGAAAGTGTATGCCATGGCAGTAAATAAAGGAAAAATATTCCAAAGTTAGGGAATGGGGGTGGGTTTACACACCTGCTTTCTTTTTGGTAAAACTCCATGTTTAGTATTCTATTTGAAAAGCAGCCTCCATAGGTTTTCACTTGCCCAACAGAAATAAAAGGGAATGTACATAGGAAACACTGGAGAATTATCCTGTGCCTCAGTTTGCATTCCCTGGCCCTGACCCATAAGCACAGTTGTGTGTGACGGATGTCGACCCTTGGCAGCAGATGGTGTGACTTTAGGTGAATATTTATCAAGCTGTGGATGTCAAACACACCACACCTCATCACTGCAACACTGTGCTACTATGTGCAACGCTACATGTAATGTAACACTTGAGTGTAAAATTCTGCTGGAAAAAAAGCTGAGTAAAAACCACCATTTGCACCATATTTTCTTCTCTGCCTCAGCTTGTCCCATTAACTTTAATCAGAGGTGCAGTAAAATGATGGCGTCAATTTCTAGAGCAAAGAAAGGTACATGGCTTCATAAATATCACCCCTTTTACTTCTGCAATGGATTCTGCCTGGTGTGTGTGCTGAGAATGTTAAGTCGTGAGCAGGAATACCATCACAGCTTGATAAACAGCAACCATTTTTGGGGTAAACCAAGGCTGTTCAACTGAGCGCCCGCAGGTTTCACGTGGCCCCTTAAAGAAATTTTATGACCCCCAGTTTGGGAAAAGGCTCTATAGACTTCAACAAATTTTAAACCATTAGGCAAGAGTGCAGTGAGGTTGTGCCCACAAAGTCCTCTGCACTCACCCATTACTAATATATATAGGGCATTAAGCATTAAGCTACCAAGCAATTCCCTCCTGCAAAACAGTGATTGTTTGTCCATATATTGCGATGTACTCCGATGCAGACTGGGGATGCGATGCATCCCCAGTCTGGCCAGTCCTACACTCACTTTTATCTGATTCATTAAGAATTTTACTTCAATATGCATTTTAAAACAAGCACTCGGTTTTACCTGCTATTTGCTTGCTTGCAAAGTTAAAACTCCATAAACTTCACTGTCTCATAATTTTACTTTAATCTGGCCCTCAAACATACTAGATAAAAATAATCATCCCACTACATGTAAGGGCTCTGGCACACGAGGAGATTTGTCGCCTGCGTTTTTCCTCCTGGCGCTTTGGCGACAAGTCGCCACGACAATACCCACGAAGAGATTTCATGCGAGTTGAGCTCCAGGCGATCTGCTACCCATGGTACACTCAACAGTTAACCCCCCCCTCATGTTTACTCAAGTCGCTCAGAAAAGGGTCTGTGTGCGATTTGAAACAGCAGGCGATTTGAAGTAGCCTCGTATGTTTTGACGCAGGCGATTTCCATTGATTTAGCATTGGCGTCTTGTCACTTGTCTTGTCGCCAAATCGCTATTTTAAAAATCGCCAGCGACAAATCTCCTCGTGTGCCAGAGCCCTAATAAGTTGGGTAGCAGTGGTGTAAACACTATACACAGCTGGATAAATGGGCCCCTACGTGTCAGATTTCACTAGGGGAAGCTGCACTGAGGCAGTAGTTAGGCACGTGCTTACACGCCCCTTTAGTGACTCACGTGCAAGAGCACGCTGGCACTTTTTCACTGTTTGCTCTGCAAAGTAAATGCACTCGGCTGCACAGGGATATTGTTAGCCATTAGCACTTCTGTTTCTTCTGGGACATTGGGCTTTCTATAGCTGTTCAATACAGGGCACAATGAAGGCTTTATGTGCCATTGGATAATGTATTCTTTCTCCTTTTTTTCACACTGAGGTGTTTCACAATTTTGTGAGCGTTTTGTGTCACCAACACTATTGTTTTTTATACTGCCGTTGGGCACAGAAACTTTGACATGTCCCTGACATAACTGACTCGTGCTTCATTCTTTTGTCTGTCACAGCTGCTAGCAATAACCTGTACCACTGCTGTGCAACTTATTGCATGTAGTGGGCCAATTATTTTTCATATAACATGTTTGAGGGCCGTATTAAATTGAAATGATGATATCATATATATATATCAGTGAAGTCTATGGAGCCATTAAGCAGGTTGGGCCATTAATGTGCACTGAAGGGCCACATCCAGTTAGTAGTCCTGCAGTTGGACAGCCCTGGCCTATACAATGGGAGAGGCAACTATGTGCTTTTGCCTTTAAGGGCAACGACACATGGAGCTAACAGACAATACCAATACGTGTGTTTAAGCAGAGACAATTCTCGGTATTGTCTATGGCAGGATATTTTTGGGCATTTTCTAGCCACGACAAGAAAGCTGCCCACAAGTAGTACTGTGTGTCCTAGTTCTTTCCTTACATGGAACTATTGTTATAGTTATGCACAAAACCAACTGTAGCCTATGGATTGTATGCCTGGATAATTATGCAAGCTGGAGTTTATAACAAAACCAAGATATAGACCAGTTGCAGAGGTGCTCAGAATACTTCAGCCTGTGCTGTGCATAGGGCCACCGTTTAAGGTATTTCAGTTATGGGCATTATGGCCCCAATAGATGCAAAAGTCACATTTTTAGAGTGCAAAGAGGCAGAATGTCCCCATAACATGTCTGCCCCACCAGCCATATGGAGTGGATTGGGGGCCTGGTCAGATGTATGATTTACATGGGTGTATTTGTATCTTAATTGGGGTCCCGTTATACATAGGGGCTGATTTACTTACCCACGAACGGGTCGAATGGAGTCCGATTGCGTTTTTTTCGTAATGATCGGTATTTTGCGATTTTTTCGTATGTTTTGCGATTTTTTCGGATTCTTTACGAATTTTTCGTTACCAATACGATTTTTGCGTAAAAACGCGAGTTTTCCTATCCATTACGAAAGTTGCGTAAAAAGTTGCGCATTTTTCGTAGCGTTAAAACTTACGCGAAAAATGCGCAACTTTTCGCGTAAGTTTTAACGCTACGAAAAATGCGCAACTTTTTACGCAACTTTCGTAATGGATACGAAAAACTCGCGTTTTTACGCAAAAATCGTATTGGTAACGAAAAATTCGTACAGAATCCGAAAAAATCGCAAAACATACGAAAAAGTCGCAAAATGTTCGTTTTCGAGTCGGAACTTTTCCAATTCGGGTCGGATTCGTGGGTTAGTAAATCAGCCCCATAGTGTTGCTACCACCTAGGGGGCTCAGGTGGGTGGTGGGCTAAAAATTCAACCCTGAGAACTAAGTAGAATGGGGCCTGATGATTTCTAATGATGGCTTTGATTCTATTTTAAAGGTAGTAGGGGTGTTTATTTCACCTGTTTGGAGAAATAGGTTTGTTTGGCTGGGAATGTTACTTTTGTATTTACTATGGGGAAAATAGTTAATGTCTAGTGACATATCTTTGGGTCCATTTCATTCCCTCTATATTAGCGTTGACCTTCATTAAGGATAATTCTGTACTGCGCACTTCCGCAATTAGCCTGTTAAACAAACATATAATCCTTAGTAACTGAAACAGGAGCTTTTAACATAATTCTGTTCATTAGGACCTGAATGTTTATCTGCTGAATGTGACATGTGATTGAGCCAGAAATGTTACTAATACTGTCTAATGCTATTTCATGGGCACCTATTATTTTTATAGCTATACGTATGCCACTCTGATGTTAAAGAAGAGGATATGACAAATAACTTGGTTATTTTCTGTATTTCAGGTCAACCCACAATGAAATGGAGAAGAACAGGTATGTCTTGTCATTACACAGTTATTAAATATTCATACCCAGCAATTAATTTTCCCCACATACCTGCTACAACATTCTTTAGCATTTCTGTCCATTTTGCACCTGACAAGTATAAAACCCAGCCATAGTATTATATCGTGAGATAAGAATGAGTCATGTGTTTTTCATGATTTATATAAATGGTTTGTATAAGACTAGAAAGGGTGAAGACGTATCATTTGAGTGGGGGGGGGGAGGTATGTGTTATTATAAGCAAAGGAAATTCTTTATCTTCACTGCCATACTACTTCCGTACCTCACCATAGACTTTAGTTTGTCATAATTAATAACTATAACCCTCATGGAGAAGCCTCCATTGTTGTGTGCACACAAACACACAAAATACTGTAATGTATGGCTGTGGTACAAGCCAGAGTTCTGTGTGTACTGTCAAAGCCTTGCTCTGTATATTTGCAATCATTAATTCAAAATGTCCTTAAAAACAGGTTCTTCCAAATTTCACAGCTTTCAGTTTCTGTGCATTGCATTATATAAATGTTTCATTAATTGGGATTCATACTTTATAAATTAAAAGGCTTTACATAAACCTTCCCCCTTACTTTACTCTCCAGTTCATATTTTTTGTTATGTGTAACTGAAAAGCATATTGTGCCATGATTGTTTTTCTAATGTGGATGTAATTATTCTTTTTTTCCTGTTTAGACGAGCCCATTTAAGATTATGTCTGGAAAAGCTAAAGATATTGGTTCCTCTTGGACCTGAATCCAATAGGCATACCACATTAAGTCTATTAACAAGAGCAAAGTCGCACATTAAGGTAAGCTAAAGTTATATTATTTTTTTAACGTGTGTGTGTCTATATATATATATATATATATATATATATATATATATATATATATATATATATATATATATATATACATATATATATATATATATATATATATATATATACATATATACATATACATACACCAAATACTTATTATTTCTTTTGTTCTTTCTCTTTTAAAGAAACTTGAAGATTGTGACAAAAGGTCTCTGCACCAAATTGAACAATTGCAACGAGAACAGCGACATCTAAAAAGGCAGCTAGAAAAATTTGGGGTGGAAAGGACGCGCATGGACAGTATAGGGTCAGCTATGTCTTCAGAACGATCAGACTCGGACAGAGGTAACTTATACCCCATCCCCCTTTCAGTTTATTGTTTTATATCAACAGCAACAACAAAAAAATAGATTTTCTTAATAAACTGTTCATAATCTCTTTGCATTATTTTCAAAAATCTTGATTCATTCAGTTAACTCGTGCTTGGCCTAACTGTACAGTTTAACACAGTGGTTTCCAGTAGATGGTCCCTTTGTGCTGCGCTGCGGCTCAAATAATTGGAGACACACCATTAACCCTTTATCTGCTACCTGCAAATATATTATTGTGTGCATGCATTGCATGTTTGCATGCATTTCCCATGTGTTTCATTAAAGGGGTGGTTCAACTTTGTTACCTTTTAACTATTCATAATAACCTTTGTAATGGCTCTTCATTAATTATTTTTTTTCTTTTTTTTTTTAATTATTTGCATTTCTCCTCTGCATCTTTCCATTTTTTAAATGGGGGGTGTGGGGGGGGGGTCTACACACTCCTATTCATATTCTAGTCTCTCATTCAAACCATTGCCTAGCTTCTAGGGTTAAAACCTCAGTAACCATATAGCTACTGAAATACCAAACTGGAGAGCTGCTGAAAAAAAACACTGAATAACTAAAAAATCATAAAAAATCAATTGCAAATTGTCTCAGAATATTACTGGATACATCATACTTAAAGTTAATTTTTGTATTTGTCAGTACAACTGAAAGCTGTATTTCTTTGCTTTGGGTTTATTGCTGACTCCTGGTACTTTATTTCCACAGAGGAAATTGATGTGGACGTAGAAAGCACGGACTATTTAACTGCAGATCTGGATTGGAGCAGCAGTAGCAGTAGTGTGAGTGACTTGGATGAGAGGGGGAGTATGCAAAGCATCTGCAGTGATGAAGGATATTCCAGCTCTGGTCTTAAGAGGATAGAACTACAGGACAATCCCAAAATTACAGCTCTTTAAACAGCCAATCAGAGAAGATAAAAAGGGGAGGGGGGAAGGATGGTTGCGAGAGATTTCTAGCAGTTCGTCACACTACTCCCAATTGCTCTCACATCAGACACTGTTATCTATTGGCTTTCACACCATTATCTTGCACGTGAACTTGTAAACTCAGACCTTCCAGCAGTCTGTTTCCCTCCCCCCTTTTCCGAAGGAGCTGTATGGGTTTCAGTTTACACTCAATATCACTTGCTAACCCATCAGCCAAATCTACTCGAGAAGACCACATTCCAGAATCACCAGGAAGCACTCAAGAGGAAAAAACTATCTATATTATTTACTGGAAATGGTTGTTGGCTGATAAACAAGATAACAATATTCATCCAGCTGGTACCTGGTCTATTGCCGGTACAATTGGCCCAGTTAAAAGGTCATAATATCTCCCAGCAACACCAAAACTTTTTTTTTTTTTTGCTTCACTTCACATCTGGAAAATGGTATGAAGGAATATGTCAAAAGAATCTTGCTATACGGCAAGACCTTTAGTTTACAGCTACTATAATATCCAATAAGAAGCCACCAAGGAAATCTGGATGGGACTTTGAGTCTTGATTCAGTGATTTTGGCTTAGAACAGTGAGAATGCTGCTATTATATTTTTTCACAGAATCGTGCATCTAATGCACCAAACCCAGCACAGTCTAAATTGCAACGCTGGCGCCTTCTAGCCTTTATTCGGAGATCTATAAAGCCACTTGCTATGTCTATTATATTGTGTTTTTTGTTATTGGTGTCAGTCTTGCTTACTTTTCATAATCGTTATCTGTTGCCACAGCCTCTCCTCTACAAGCTGATGTTTTTTTTTTTTTTTTTTAATGATTCCATGTTTTTATGTAAACCTGTTATCATTTTGTAACTGGAATCTTACCCTTTTCTGTTCACAAGAAGACTTCCAGGCATTTTTCATTTGCCTTTCTATAGCAAGGGAAGAGTAAATTAATGGAGCCTGAAAGGTTTTTCTATATGATATCAGTGCTCCTTCTTTTTTTTCAGTGTATTTGCAGTACCAGAATCTCTTGCTGTTTTTCCCCAAATGGCAGTCAAGTTTTAGTTTTTGTTTTTATCCCTAATCTAAAGAAATTCACCTTGAAAAGAGCATGCACTACAAAAAAACTGCAAGCAGGCCTTCATCGTCCTTAACTGAACATAACCCACCCAGAATGCTAACGGTTGGATTTTTACCAGGCAGTGTTTGGGACACGCACTTTAACATTTTCGTAGCTAGATCCAAACAGTACCATTCGATTCCCCCGTTTCACGGTATAACCTTTGCAGCTGCATGTAACTGTCCCTAGCAGATGCTTCTCGAAGGAATTTGTACGTTGCTTCTAGTTTATGGGACAATCATTTTTCTTTTCTACCTCAGAGACAGAGTGAACAAGAAAAAAAAAAGCGCAACGCTTGAAGTGCGTAAAATGGGGAATCGCTTGCTTGCCTTTCAAAAGTTGTCGTTCCATTTTTGTGCAAACGAGATTTAGATGATTAGTGTAATAACAGAGCTAATAACCTGTTGTATGTGCCGTGCCTACAGTCTCTTGCTTTTCCCCCGTGGCCGCTGTTGGCATTATGACTTTCAGTGTTATCAGGGGCAAATCTCTGCAGATGCATAACGCCTTAAGGAGGAGGGTGGGTGGGTGGGGGGGCTTAAAGACACCGAAGCAATAACTGGAGCAGTGAGTAGGCTAAGCAGTTAGTGCCCCAACTGTACGCTCCTGAACTTCATTAAATAACTTTAGTTAGCTCTTCCTTTATGGCCACAGTATGTGGCTTTACAATGATACCTGTGATTGTTTCCTAATGTTGAAGTCCTTCGTACCCGAGCAGTTATTATATATGTGCTTATATTATCCGCCACTAACACAATTACAAGAAGCCAGTGTATTTTTTGAAATGCTAAACCAGCAAACGGAGTTCTATTTTAAGCGACGTCACCCCTTTCTCTCACTATTTTTTTTTTCTTATATATCTATATATAGAAATATATATACCACTACAGTAACTAGATACTGAGAGGGGTTTATTAAGTAAAATATATTCATTTCCTAGGTGCTGTTGGAGAAATTAATAGAGATGGGGGCCATGCCCTTAATTTTTAAACCAAGCATCGCTGCCTAATCAGCAATCACAGTGTCACTTGGCTTGAAAGGGCTTTAAGGAATACTTCTTATTCACCCAGAGGTATTTTATTAAGTAGTCAAACGTCTTCGACAAATTCAGGGACAGACCGTTCCTGTAAGGTCTGAACTGTTTATCATCCGCTCCCGCCGCCGCACACCGGTCGAATTTTTTTTTTTCCTTTCTCATCATATAGGTATATCCCTTCTGCTTTGGATTTTCTACCTTTATAAATAAATTTAAGTTATGCTCTGAGAAAAAAAAGCACACCTAGATGTAAATAAATCACATGAAATCTATGACTATTTATTCATGTTTTGTATAGCTAATGTAATGGAGAGATTCTTATGACTTTGTGCTTTTATAAATGTTCTGAAAAAAAAACAACTTTTTTGTATGTGTATAAATATCTGCAAATGATTAAAGTGTGTATAAATATTATGCACAGTACTTTAGCACACTTCCAACCCTCTGTGGCATTTGTATTTCATATTCCAGGAAACAAAATGCCCATCAGTGAAAGGAATAAAACCCTGGGACACATTACTTTTCAATATTGGTATTATACAAACCATGGCCTACTCATCAGGAGATATCTCACTGAGCCTTGAATGCTGCTTTTTATGTACCTATAGTCTTCTCAGCCAGCCAGTCAACTTGTGCTCTTATTATTGTGTTTCTGGGGCATATGTGTATGATTAAGGTGCTAATATAATATACTTTAGTGCCAAATATTCTACCACTTTTATTTGCATTTTTAATTTCATGTCCGATTTGCACAATGTGATGTGATGAAGGAAAATGGTTTTAGTGTTATGGCTTGTATTAGGGAGCTTCCTGATACATTCTTTTACACAATGATGAGAAAAATTAATATGGGAAAGTATATATTTCAGCTGTATGGTGCTACTGATACAGTTCCCAGATTAGCTGTGTTCTTCATTGACCTACAGGATTTGAAAGGCTTGTCCACTGCAGAAGCAGATAGACATTGGGCACTTTCCAGTTGCCATATCTGGCATAAGGCCGCTGGCAGCTAAAAGGATATGGTTATACCATTAGCTACTCTCATGCCTGCAACAAGGCATTTTCAGTGAATACATTCTCTAGACCAGTGATCCCCAACCAGTGGCTCGGGGGTAACATGTTGCTCCCAGTGGCCTCAAAGTAGGTGGCCATTTTTACATTTTTGGTTTGAGGCAAGTTACTCCAAGCAGAGCCTTCTGCAGGCCAGCAGTCCTCATGGGGCTATCAAATAGCCAATCACAGCCCTTATTTGACATCCCCAAAGGATTGTTTTCATGCTTGTGCTCACCAACACTTGTTGCATCTAAGTGGGGCTCATGAGTAAAAAAGGTTGGGGATCTCTTCTCTAGGCACTGCAAGCCACAAGCAGTTTGTACTTGGTGATAGAAAGTAGTTGACAGAAAGCCCTGAGCTGTACCTCCTCAACCCAAGAATTGTGCTAGAGTACACACTCGTTTACCCTCCTTCTTACTTATGACTTCTAACAGGCGTTTCTTTGAAATTTCCAACATGGACAGTGGTCGTTGACATATTTTCAAGCCTCCAGCAATAAACAGATATTTAGACAAATGAATGCATTGCCTCCTTTTTAAATTATATATGTGTATGTTTAGATTATGATAGAAGGGGCCAATGTTACTCTACAGTGTGGCCCTTGCTTGTGACTTTTTCAGCATGCCTACTATTGGGGCCCCAAACTGCCACTGTATATATATATATATATATATATGTGTGTGTATATATATATATATATATATATATATATATATATACTGTGCTTTATTTATTCCTTCTAAAATGAAATGAGCAACACCAAGTAGCACAGCCCTCTCCAAACTCTTTAATCGTGTGTATAGGGGCACTAGCTTGCCCTAATTACATCTGTACATTACTTTATCACAACTAGCAGCACCACTTCTGACACTGCCCTTGTTATTCTCATAAATAATTGTTTATGAGATGAGGCCTGCTCCACATTCCCTGCATTAAAGATCATGGAACACAGGCATTTGACCACCTACGCGATTTCTAGCTCAATTCAGGGTTTTGAAGGGGCAAAAAAAAAGTGTTTTGCTAGTGGCGCGCTGAGCTGGAAAGCTTAACTGAAGCAGTTGCTCCATGTGCTGTTACCCTAAGGGTGAAGACACACGGAGCTACTAGAAGCAGCTACTTGTCACAGCTACTAAAATAGACAATGCTGATCATTTACTTATAATTGTCTCTACGTGTGTTTTAGCAGAGGCAATTCTCAGTATTGTCTATGGCAGGGTATTTTCTGGTGTTTAGTAGCCGTGACAAGTAGCTTCTACTAGTCGCTCCATGTGTCTTCACCCTTATGCTTAATGTGCATAAGAAACTGAAAGTCAGCAGACTAAAAGTCCTTTCAAGGCAACTTCTGACAACTGCGGGACATCGCAGCGACGCGTATGTCATCACGCCGGTGATTTACATTCTAGCTGGTGGGATGCCATTGCAGGGAAATTAGTCGCCCGCGACAACGAAGATTTGTGGAGCGGCGACTAATCTCCCCATGTACCCTGCCCTTAAGGGAGATGCCATTTGTGATTCCTCTTTTGGCATTCCTCCTACTTGATCCATTCCTAATAAGTAACTAATTCATTGTTACAGAGGTTTCTTTAAGAGATGCAAATATGGGAGCAAGGGCCTCTGCATCCCCTACCAGATACTTGTATGTCCAGAAGGAAAGCAGTAATTCAATGGCCATTGATACTGGACATGTAATAATAAATCTGAATCATTTGTAGAAGGTTTGATATTTTTTTCTTAAAACTCCAATGAGTTTTCATTTTGCAGGGCTTTCTGACCCAAGTCATCACTGTGACTAGACTGTGAATAGACTGGGTGGAGCTTTATTTATTTATACAACACCCAAAAGATGTCCAAAGCACCAGGCTTGATAGCAAATACATAAAGGTATGTCATTTAAAATGAATGATTTTTATTCTTGTTGGTGCCAGCTATTTAGGCAGGTTACTCTGCTTTTGGTTCTGATGGCTTATGTTAATTGATTGCCCCATATCATGCATATTGGTAACAAAGACCTTTATGCTGGTATTAAAGGGCAATGTCCCATCCACAACATACAACAAAACAATAAGTGGCATTATCAGTCAGTCACCTGATGAGTTAAGGGATCATATCCCTGTATACTGTAAAGTTTATATAGAATAGATGTTATTTCTTATTCAAAATAATACCCATACAGGCAACAGGGCTTCAGTGAAAAGGGGACAAAAGGGAAGTGACATTCTTCTATTTAGCCACAAGTTTTCCAATCACATTTGACTAGACATTTAACTGTCAAAATGGCTGTTTTCAGCAGTGTTCCAATAGCTGGTTACCCAGGGTAATGCTTTTGGTGTACCTGACCCTCAGGCTAGCTAGGTAAAAATAAAGGAGAACAATTGTTATGTGTACCCCGGTCTTTATATTTAATATTAGTGTAGTACAGGGAAAATCCGTTGGGGGCATAGTTGTATGTGTGGGTATACAGTATACAGTAACAGGAGGATGTTTCTGCTAAATCTATACCTGCAGTATTTGACTCTCTGCCACTTCTGTTAGGATGCTGTCCATCCCTTGTGCCACTAGGCTATGTGCCCTTCTGGGCTTGATAAGGAGGTTATGGCCAGCCACTCTGGTATCCATTATCAGCTAACTCCAAACAATAAAGTAATGAACATGTCCTTTAAAAACTGAACACAAAGGCAAACAAACCCAGTGCTACTTTGATTTCTCCTTTCATGATCACAAAAAAGCGATTAACCTCAGTTTCTATCCATGTGGAAACAAGTTCTTTATGTTCCTGGAACATGCAATTGCCTTCAGCTTTTCCAGCCCGTGCCTCCTTGAGCACTTAAAAGACATATAAATGGATCAGCACAGAAAGCCTAAGGGGTCTTTGTTAAATGCCCCCGTAAACATGTCATTCCTTTATCAGACTTGGGCACAGCGACTGATTGGTTTCATCTGAGCAAACAAATTATGGCTCATAGTCTAGTTTGCTGGAAACAAGCAGAAATAGCCTTCTAGGCCTGCTGCTTTTACCTTGAAAGTAGTGTAGTCTCTTATCTTTACTTCCATTTGGGCGCACGGAACACTCTGTGCACTCTCCAAGTGATCATTAATAACTTTGCATTGACATCAGTGATCAGCCTGTGTGATTGATAAGCTTCCTGGGACAATATTAATATTAAACAAGGAATTTATTTCTGCATTTTTTAAATTTTTGTGCCTTAAAGAGAAAGTAAATGTTTATAGGAGGGCTGCATCCGGCCTAAGCACCTCATGTAAAACATGGTTATGTATGTATGTATATCTTTATTTATAAAGCGCTACTTATGTACGCAGCGCTGTACAGTAGAATACATTAATACAAACAGGGGGTTAAAGATAATGGATAAATACAAAGTACAACAATAAATACAAATAAATACAAGGTACAGTTGCAATAAGAGTCAGAAACACAAGATGAAGGAGGTCCCTGCCCCGTAGAGCTTACAATCTATATGGTTATAGGATATTAACCTGAAACTGTCTGAATGTAGGGTACAGCTAATCTAGGATTGGATAGAATTTGACTAATTTGCTTGTCTCCAGTACATCTGAATCCAACCTCTTTACCTTACTGGGTTGGACAACTAGACATATCTTGGCAGCAATTAATCGATTTTGATCAACTGCTTTGATATTTAAATAACCACATACAGAAGCAGTTTGGCCTTTGTGATGGATTCAGTATTTGAACCAATCCACTGACAACACAGAGCTGACTTCTGTACAATGGAATGAATACATATACCAATCTGTTTACTATTCTTAAAGTGAATGATTTACATAACACAGACCCTGATACTGTACAGTATTTGTGGGAAGGGGAAGCAGATAAGATGACATTCATATTCTTAATAAAGGATTTGTGTCTGAAAAGGTTGTCACCAGACACCCTTTTGGGGAGACAAAATAATAAATTTTAGCTCAAAAATGCAGTTCTGTATGTTTCTCTCATTCAGAAAATTCTCCAAATATTTTCCCATTATTCAATCTTAAAGAGAGCACAGCTGCACTCCCCTACCCTAGGAGAGCCAAACTACTATTAAAGTACAGGGGGGTCAGCTCTTTCAGGGGGTGTGCAGGTAAGCCAAGCCAGATTGAGGTTTATCCCCATGCCTTATGGTCAAAATTCCCCTCACTGTTCCTGGTCTGATGTTGAAAATTCTGTTGAAAATTGAAAAGACAAATAACATTTATTAAAGGGTATTAATACAGTGCATCATAGTTTACTGTAGTGGAACTCAGCTGCTCACTATTCAGATGTGTAGGATTTAAATGGGACATATTTCCCTTTGATAAATATACCTCTTAAAATCCTATAAAATAGAATAAAGAGCCATGGAGTTCCCCACTGGCAATCTGTGATGAATTCTATTTTCACTTTGTAGACTCCCTACGGCAAACTGTGATGGGGTCTATTTTCACTTTGCAGACTCTCTGACCCCAAAGTCACAATAATGTCCTTGCACAGTGAGTTTGAAAACAGGGCTACTTATAGTGTTCTGCAAAACGTCCATTGGCGTCATGGGGGGAGGGGATGGTTAAATTAAAAGTACAATGTATATATTGTATATTGTATATATTGCCATAAATTACAAGATAGTTGCAGTATATCCACCAGGGATATACAACCTGCAGCTCCTGTTAAACTGTAGATACCAGAATCCATTCAAAAGCCCCCCTGCATTGCCAAGAGCCCCTCTTCTATAAAATATGGCAGCAATAAAATGCACTTTTGCCATATGGGCACATATCAGAGGCTCAGCATCACATAGCCCTCCTTCCCATGTGGCTGTGTAAATGGAGATAAACACTGTAAATATCCAAATGCAGATACATTATTAGCCATGACTGAGGGCCAATGTCTGACCAAGCACAATACAATATGCACAATACATTTTGTTGTAGGGCCCCAGTCTGCATTGTCTATTAGAGCCTGATGGCATCAGAGAAGCTGTATTACCAGTTAAGTCCTTCAGACCATTTATAAGTGCTGAATCTATAGAAAAATAACAGTATCTGTTATCCAAGCCCAGACATTCGAATTCCAGATCTGAAAACGCCATGCAGAGCAAAAATAGCAAAAAATAATCATGTATTCACACTTACCGCCCACAGCCATGCATGCCATTGTTTGTCATGGAAGTGCACTCCCCTCTCCATTTGTCTGCAGCCGGCACAAATCACGATTACTCATTAGTGGAGCAGAATGCACGGCAGAGTGAGAACTTTAACCAACATAATATGAGGATTTTTGTTAAAATAATCAGCCTTACACTGGATTGTAGATCAAATGGGTAACCTATAGGCCTGTGTCATTTGTTGTTTAGGAACATCTACTGGGGTCTAGGGGAAATGAAGTTCAACAGTGTCTGTAGGGATGATCATTTGCCATGCCTTGATGTATTCACCTTTGAAATGTGCAGCATGTTATTGTTTCAGTCTAATTTGTGGTCCCTCAGCTGTTGCTGAACTAAAGATCCCAGCGCCTCCTCATGTAAACATAGTCTGACATCCATTGCTCATAAGGCAAAGCAGAACCCATTTCCACAATAGGGTCAAATATTTTTATATTTCTGGACCCCATGAGTAATGGAATGGAGACTCTGACCTCCTGACTCAATTACTCATTAATGGTGTGGAAAGCCTGTTTCACCTAAGGCCAGTGCCGGATTGTGCCTCCTAGGGCTTTGAACATGTAGTTGTGTCATATAGACTTACTGTATGGTGGAACCAAAGAGGTGCTGGTGGTAACTATCCTTGGCTGGTGTCCACCATGTGATCCTCTAGTACTCTGGAACACCAGTCAGACCCTGGCTAGGGATGCCAAACCTGCAGGAAAAACAGTTACAATTAAGAAATATTGACTTACTGTGGGAACATTTTCTTATTAGGCCAGTATTGTTACTGTACCACAGGGGTCAGTCCTTGGACCGTTGCTTTTTTTAACTTGTTGGCATTTTAAGTACTATTTCTATCTTTGCTGATGATACTTAATTGTGTAAAACTGGGCAGCAAACTGCCCAATGAGGTTCAATGTTGATAAAGTGCAAAGTTATGCACTTTGGTAGAAATTATATAAATGCGAGTTACACACTAAGGGCTGTGGCACTCAGGGAGATTAGTCGCTGCGCTAATTCCACCAGCTAAAATGTAATTCGCCGGTTGGATGGCATACGTGGTGCCACAATCAGCAAAGTTGCCTCTCGGGGCAACTTAAGCGATTTTGGCAAATTGCCGGCATGTATGCCATCCCACTGGTCATTTCAGGAGATTAGACGCCCGCGACAAGGGAGATTTGACGCGTGGTGACTAATGTTCCTGTGTGCCACAGCCCTAAATGGTAGTGAGTTGGGGGTATCCTTAACTGAGAAGGATCTAGGGGTTTTTGTAGATAACAAGTTGTCTAATTCCAGGCAGTGTCATTCTGTGGCTACTAAAGCAAATAAAGTGCTGTCTTGTATAAAAAGGGAATTGACTCAAGGGATGAGAACATAATTTTGCCTCTTTATAGGTCCCTGGTAAGGCCTCACCTTGAGTATGCAGTACAGTTTTGGGCTCCAGTCCTTAAGAAGGATATTAATGAGCTGGAGAAAGTGCAGAGACTGCAACTAAACTGGTAAAGGGGATGGAAGGGTTAAACTATGGAGTTAGACTGTCAAGGTTGGGGTTGTTTTCTCTGGAAAAAAGGCTCTTGGGGACATGATTACTCTATACAGGTACATTAGAGGAGATTATAGGCAGATAGGGGATGTTCTTTTTTCCCATAAAAACGATCAGTGCACCAGAGTCTCACCCCCCCCCCCCCCCCCATTTAGATTATGGAATGGAACTTCCATTTGAAGCAGGGTAGGGGGGGTTTTCACGGTGAGGGCAGTGAGGTTGGGGAATGCCCTTCCTAGTGATAATAATAATTCCTAGTTTTAATGGCAGATTCTGCCTATAACAGGGGCTTGGATGAGTTCTCGAACAAGCATAATATCCAAAGCTATTGTGATCTTCAGTTGGTATAGGTACAAGTATATATAGTTGAAAGTGTGAGTGTATAGATAGATCTGTATAAGTATGTGTATATATACAGTATATATGTGCACTGGGGTTCTTTTGTAGGGGTTTTACTTGATGGAGAGCTTAAAATATATAACTATATTGAGACTAAAGTAGAGACTGAAATGCTAAAATATACTGTGTACAGACAGGCAATGGGGCCAGCATTGGATTTGCAAAGTTACCAGCATTTGCAAATGGTTTTCTGCAATACCATACTATACATGACTTGTGGGTTATAGTGTGAGACCAGACAGCAAGACTTAATTTCAAGTCATGAATTCACTGAAATTCCTTTTTGTATTTTTATTTTGTTGTCACTTCTAAAACACTTCCAGATTGAGAACCTGAGTGACAGAAGGCAGCTAGGCATGTGCTGCATTCCATTAACCCCCAGCGCCCGTCACACAGTGTATGGAATTATCTGCACAGTCACCTGATCAGCTGCTTGTACGCAGCCAGACACCCAGAGGCACTTTATATCAGCTCATCATGTCATATCAGCACAATGCAGGCTACACCAGACTGTAAATATATGATTGTATGTTAAGTCATAGACAGAAACCTCTTTAAGTCAAGGGCAGGGAAAGGTGGGGAATCTAGCTGACTTCCAACTGCTTCCTCCAATCAACAAAGGCTGCCTATCAATTGCCAGTATATCTTCCTATGTTATCTTGTATTCACAGTCATTTGTAGCCTTTGTAATGTCCACATGCCATGGCTGATCATGGATACTTAACTAACAGATAGTTTATTTCATGTTAAGTGGCCTATTAAAGATTCTCGTCAAACTAGAATATATATATCAGTAAATATTGCCCTTTTACATCCTTTCCCTTGAGCCACCATTTTGTGATAGGCTGTGTGCTCCCTCAGAGATCACCTGACAGGAAATAATGCAAGTAGTGTAGAAGTAGTGTGGGAGCAAAGGGCAGAACTCTGCCCATTCATTGGCTGATGGGGCCTAACATGTATGGGTGCCTTGGCTTGTTTGTGTGCACAGTGAATCCTATGATCCCAGGAGGTGGCCCTTAATTCTTTAAATGGAAATTTTCTATTTAGGATTACCCAATAGCACATACTACAGGTATGGGATCCCTTATCCAGAAACCCGTTATCCAGAAAGTTCAGAGTTACGGAAAGGCGATCTCCCATAGACTCCATTATAAGCAAATAATTCTAATTTTTAAAAATGATTTCCTTTTCTCTGTAATAATAAAACCGTAACTTGTACTTGATCCCAACTAAGATATAATTACCCCTTATTGGTGGCAAAACAAGCCTGTTGGGTTTAGGTAATGTTTAAATGATTTATTAGTAGACTTAAGTTATGGAGATCCAATTTACTGAAAGATCCCTTATCCGGAAAACTCCTGGTCCCGAGCATTCTGGATAACAGGTCCCATACCTGTACTAAAAAAGTATATTTTCATGAAAACAGTTTATTTAGAAGATGCAGGGTTTTACATATGAGCTTGTTTATGCAATATATTTTTATAGAGACCTACATTACTTGAGGGTATAGTTTTTCCATAAACCATAATCAGATCCACCTTAGCTAGACACAGCTACACTCCACCCAGTGCAAATAATAGGGCAGATCTGTGGCAACTAGAACCCTGTAACTGTCATTCAGATCCCACAATCCTCCAGCTTTCCTACTGGGGAGTTCAGCAAAGCGGCAGTGCCACAGCCATGAGATCCCTGTGCTTTTATGCTGCACTTAACCTCTTCATTTTCTCAAGGAGTATGATCAATGCACTGTTTAAATATACAGAAACTTGTCACTGATACTTGAGGTAGGGACTGCAGTATTTAGTAACGTTGGCTTTCGAGCTGCTCGTATTACGGCTGAGTATGCACAAGGCATGAGTGTGTACCCACTGGCCTTTGCAGCATAACATAACTCCATACTGGGGCACAGGTCTGAGGGGGTTAAGGCAAATACACAGGCTTAGGCACCACGAGAAACACAAATGTATACACTATGGTGGATTAAAGGGGTTGTTCACCTTTAAAATAACTTTTAGTATGATGTAAAGAGTGCTATTCCAAGACATTTTGCAATTGGTCTTCATTTTTAGTTATTTGTGTTTTTTAAAGGATTTTGTTTCAGCAGCTTTACAGTTTGGACCTTCAAAAGCTATCTGGTTACTATGGTCCGAATTTAACCTAGCAACAGGCAATGGTTTGAAAAAGAGACAGGAATGTGAAAGAGAAGGGCCCAAATAGAAGGATAAGTAATACAAAATAACAATAACAATAAAATTGTTGGTTGCTGGGGTCAGTGACCCCTATTTAAAAGCTGGAAAGAAGAAGAAGGCATATCATGAAATGTTATGTTATGAAAAACAATAGATTAAGACCATAAAATGGCTAAGAATAGGCCATTGGATAACATACTAAAAGTTAACCTGAAGGTGAACCGTCCCTTTAATGTCCATAACAGTTGCCGAACATTGCATCCACATATATGTGTCTATGGAACTGTTACATTACAGTGACCTTGAATACAGTATTGTGGCACTGCAGTTGTTGGCCGCAGATAAAGTCCTGTCACCTGGCCATAACAAAGACACAATTTGAGGTCCCATTTATACCAATTTTATATTTTCAGCTAGTTTGGTATTTTGATTTTTTTCACTCATTTTGCACATATAGGAAATGTATCAATGCTGTATCTATTTTCCCTTTGAATTTCACTTGACAGAACAGTGGCCAAACAGTTCTTTTTTTGTTCTTGAAGGTATTGTCACTTGAATTTCTTGATCCAAGAAATTTTTATAAAAAATCCAAAATTCAGTAGTAGTCTCAGTAGTGTATGTGTTAAGGTGGCCATACACGGGCGGATTGTAGCTGCCGATATCGGTCCCTTAGACCAATTCGGCAGCTTATCGGCCCATTTAGGGGCAGCAATGATGGGCATGCCTGACTGATATCTGGCCTAAAAATTGGCCAGATATTAATCGGGCAGGTTAAAAGATTTACTCAGATCGGGGACATCATCGGCTCGTTATAATTCCAATTAGCCTACATTTGCCCGATATCGCCCACCTATAGGTGGGGATATCGGGAGAAGATCTGCTCGCATGGCGACCTCGCCAAATGAGCAGATCTTAACGTATATGGCCACCTTTACCTGCTGGGGAAAGAGCCAACTCTCATCTCTTTCATTTCTAACAGCAATTAGAAATACAATGAGCCCCTTGCAGGAGATAAAAATACCCAAGTGATTAAAGAGCAGCAATAAACACAGTAACAAAACACAAACCCATTTATCAATGCTGGGCAAATGTGCATGGCGACCAGTCAGATTTTTGCTTTCATTGTTCTACATGCAGTGGGCTGAACAAGCTAATCGCAGATAGGTTGCTACAAGTAATTGCAAATTAAATGAGCCCCAGTGAATAACATTAGAATATATCCCAGTAGGTGGATTGTACAAAGGGCAAAAGCTACACTTTGTCTTTAATACAGGACACATATAAAATACTGTATATACAGTATCCATGCCACAGTGTGTGGCCACCGTAAGGCCAGTCAGTCTGTTAGGGCGTTTCCTAGCAATGAATGGGCCAAAACTGGCTCCAGCTTGAAGGAACATTAACACCAAAAAGGTATAATGTTTTAAAGTAATTAAAATATAATGTACTGTTGCCCTACACTGGTAAAAGTTGTGTGTTTGCTTCAGAAACACTACTGTAGTTTATATAAACAAAGCTGCTGTGTAGCCACAGGGGCAGCCATTCAATTTGGGAAAAGCAGAGGTTATACAGCAGATATTAGATAAGCTCTATAGAATACAATAGGAATCTTATCTGTTACCTGCCATGTAACTTGCGCCTTTTCTCCTTTATTCATATTGAATAGATACCCCCCTGGCTACACAGCAGCAATGTTTATATAAAATATATTAGGGTTTCAAAACAAACAAACAGCTTTGTAATAGTACATAATATATTTCTTACTTTGATATACTTTCAGTTTGTTGGTGTTACTGTTCCTTTAAGTAATCCAGTTTAACTAAGTTTCGTACGATATTCAGTGCATGTATGGCAAGTCGGCGAGTCGACCTATATCGCAGGAGGCTGCTGATATCGGACGACTCGCCGGGTTAAAAGATTTTGATCAGGCGCCATAGAAGGCGCCTGATCAAAATCTGCCTTCAGGGCTGAATCGGCAGAAGGAGGTAGAAATCCTATTGTTTCTACCTCCTTATCTGTCGTTTCAGCCCTGAACATTAGTGGCAGATTGGAACGATCTTTCATACGACCGATGGTCGCATGAAAGATCGCAAATCGCCATGTGCGTGCCCACCTTTAATCTAGGGCACTGACTCTCATTCACCAATTTGCCACATTGGCAATTTTTTCAGATTTGTCTGGTGAAATAAAGTGATGTTATAAAGATTCCAATGATCCAAAGAGTTTTGTGTCAGCAGCAGTCAATATTTTCAACTATGCATAGACAAAATATATAAATGCTGTGCCAGTACAGAAACCTGTGTTGAACTTTAGTCTGATTCCAGCACAAACCACTCATGACTAGTCGTCTCAGTGCAGTCTCTTGGCCGGTCTCTGCCCCTGCACATATACTTCCCCAGACCTCCAAACCACAGTAATTGCTTATTTGGTGCTTTATATAAACCGTTAGCATAATGTAAGCAGAATACATCTGTTGCAATACCCACTGGCTAATTTCCTGCTCACTTCATCATAAAAACAATGTAAATTTGTCTGATAAGAGTTGTCTCTCATAAACTATGCTGACTCCTCACTATAAATGATATTATTCTCTAAAACACTATCATGAACATGTACTTTAGCCCTAACCTCTGCACATCTCTGCCTTTATGTCTATTATTACATAGTGGATTTATCCTCTAGTTGCCTAATGTAAAGCTGCACTGGTCGGCATCAGCCCTGGGTTGGGGGTATAGTGGTGCTTGTGTCAGGACCACTCGCCAGGGGTATAGAATAGCGTTAATGTGGGA
The DNA here is from genome assembly GCF_000004195.4 of Xenopus tropicalis. Classification (NCBI taxonomy): domain Eukaryota; kingdom Metazoa; phylum Chordata; class Amphibia; order Anura; family Pipidae; genus Xenopus; species Xenopus tropicalis. The sequence goes on from NC_030679.2 coordinate 121,975,940, forward strand.
CCCCATGGTGCAAAATTCAGTCATATGAGCACTGATGCCAATGATTAGTTCCTGATTGTGTGGTAGTTTGTGTTTGTTAAAGGGGCTGCTGCTTCTTCTCTGTCATAGATCTTGATATGGACTTCTGGACTGTTCCTGCATTGGCTTGTACACTGCCTGTCCTGGCTTGCAAATGCCTTCACTTGAACTTTGAACACTGTTGTGGATTGCTGAGGACTGTCTGTCATTGCTTGCCTGCTTGCTGTGTTTGTTCCAGTACCTACCTTCAGGTTCAGACTGGGATTCAAAATAGGCCCTGGAATGTCAAGTACAAAAGTACACACAAATAGCCCCCACCAGCCCAATAAATTGTTTTGCCTAATAAAAGTAAACATAATTTTAAACAACTTTGCAATATACATTCATTACAACTTTGCAATGGTTTTTGACTTATTTGTATATATAATGCTACTAGTGTAGTAGCTACTAAGTAGTACTTGCCTGTCCTTTTCTATTCTCTGCCCTGGTGGCTCAGACTATTGAAACAATGTAACACAAGGCAGCAGACTGACAGACCTCTGTTGCAGGAGGAGACTGACCTTTGCAACATTGATCAAAAAGTAACAACCAGGAGTTCAGCAAATGCTGCTTTCAATAGCAATAACATTTACAAATAACTTTTAAAGCACTAAACATTTTCAATAAATTCACATTGGAAAGTTTCTTAGAATTATGTATTGTTTTATTTGGCAAAACATTTTTTTGGGGGTTGACATGTCCTTTAAAGGAGGACAACAGGCTCAACTTTACTGTGCATGAGCATAGTCCAAATCGGCTGCAAGGGACAGAAGTACGGTGCTTTTTTAGTGTAGTAAAGCACAGCTAAAGGTGGCCATACACTGTAAGATCCGCTCACACCTATGGGTGGGCAATATCAGGCTAATTCAGTGGTTTGGCCCTAGGGGCAAATGATCAAATTAAAACAGTGTACGTAGGTGCCGTCTGTTCAGGGACCGCATCAACGAGCCAATGCAGTCCCCGATCCGACAGAAAAATCAAATCTATCCGATCGAGATCTGCCCAATTTCATGGGTGGCCTGTCATTCATGCCCATACAGGGGCAGATAAGCACCTTTAAGCTGGCCATACATGTACCGATGATATTGTACAAAACCTTGTAATTGCTACGTGTATGGCCACCTTTAGTCTCAGCTAAGTGATTATAATTACTAAAGGGGGTGGTATGACTAACAAATTGGTAATTAATCCTTTTATCATTCTGGGGACAAGGACTGCATTGGCTTGATTACATGGCCCCTGCCCCAATGCCTTGCTAGCCATTATTGTGATCCAACATCACCCACCTCAAAGCTCATCCAGGCCCAGACTGGCAATCTGTGGGATATGACAAATGCCAGTGGGTTTGCTGTAAAATGCCCTAGACACTGTTTTGTTGGCTGGCGGGGGGCTGGTTGGGCCTCTGTGTACTTGGAATGCCAGGGCCTATTTTGTATCCCAGTACAGACCTGGGCTCACCAAACAACCAGAACTTTACATTTTTACCTGCTTAAAAGGTCTCTTAGGTCTTAAGGTCCACATACACGGGCCAATTGTAGCTGCCGATATTGGTCCCTTAGACTGATTCGGCCGCTTATTGGCCTGTGTAGGGGCACCAACAATGGGCCTGCCCGACCGTTATCTGGCCTGAAATCGGGCAGATATCGATTGGGCAGGTTAAAAAATTCAGTCGCGGTCCCCGAACTGACTGCGCCCATTACCATCGGTATAATTCGAACGTTTGGCCCCAGTGCCATGCGATCAAATTAGCCTAAATTCGCCCGATATCGCCCACCTGTAGGTGCCCACCTGTAGGTGGGGATATCAGGAGAAGATTGGCTTGCTTGGCAACCTCACCAGGTGAGCAGATCTTTACGTGTATGGGCACCTTTAGGCAAGCGTTAGAGGACTGCATCTTGCTAGCTATCCTTTAGTTGGACAGCAATTCACTGGTTGGTCACAAGTGGTTGGAGTATTCAATTTGGAGTATTCAATTTGTTTGTGTCTTTATTTGCTTTTGATTACTTAAAGAATATACTCTAATAATAATGGGATATAATTTCAGAAGAGGACCATGTCTGTTTTGCATTGTTATCTGAAAAAATACCAGTCCGAGTGTAATAGTGGACTTGTTTATTCCTCATATTGCTAATAAGGAAGAAACACTAGGTGTTACTCCACTTAACTTCGTTCCCAGTACTAAACTCCAGCCCCCCCCCACGTGTTTACATCTTTACCTTGAATAATCTGTCTGTCTGAACCGAGTTACATCTGGGTGGGAGGGTTGGCGAAACCATGGCTGTTATTCTCCTGATCTTATTGTACACCTGCTGGGCTGACTCATTTTATACTCCAGTAGCAATGATAAAAATGCTATGCTGATAGATTTATGAGCCTTGTTATAACAGATGTACGTGGTGCGTTAAATGTGTCCTTCTCAGACTGCTTTGGATTAGTTTTACTGCCTATATTTAGATTGTCTGCCCCGATCAGCACACTGCACATCAACAAATTGTCCCTTTCACAAGGAGGTGACGCTGGGTCAGGTTAGGTGCATACCCCCTGCTGAGATGTATAGACTTGGAGGGAAGGTTGTTGCCATATTGTGCAAATATGTAGTCTCTGGCAATGCAGAAAAGTAAATACGCTCACATTGTTTGGATTAAATGACTTGGTACTGGAATCTTTGGGGGGTTTTCTACCATCGAGGAAAGTTTGCTTTACAAGTATTGTATGTAAAATATTCAAGGAATTGCCTCAATTAGTGCCCAGCAGACCTGCTAACAGGAGTAAAGGCATCTGATGTTTTGGGGCAATTAGGGTGATGGTACAATTACATGACTTGTGAGCAAAACAGCACCACCAACATAAACATGGATTGTGGTAACTGGAAAGTTTGTGCCTTAAGATGGCCATACAGCGGTACACACAGTACCCATGTTTTGCAAATTTTTCATAGTTTCACAATTTTTTAGTGAAGCAAAACGAGAAAGATTTGCTCATCACGAGTGCCTGCTGGAAGGACCTACTGGTAAATAAAGAATTAGAGAGATTATTGTATTGTCCCCTTATATATTTATACATAGTTATCATATCACCCATAACTGCATCTTTTCCAGTGTAAACAAACCCAACTTGGCTGGTCCCCTTATATATTTATACATAGTTATCATATCACCCATAACTGCATCTTTTCCAGTGTAAACAGACCCAACTTGGCTGGTCTTTCTTCATAACTGAGACTTTCCATACATTTTACCAGCTGTGTTGCCCTGCCAGATTTCTGTATATCGGCTGGAGTATGCTTTATCCCCTGGGACAGAAAGCTTTGGAACATGCGTTCATAAGAAACAGGTTGCAGCATTCTGTGTGTGGCGCTGCTTGCACCTGGAATTGTGACTGATGCAATGGCTTGGGGATGTAGCTCATGTAATCACACAAATGATTTCCCTCTCTCTACTCTGTACAGTAAATGTGGGAGTAAGTAGAAAACTTTGATTTTAATTCCTATTTGTATAATGAACTGTTGTTGTTAAGCCTGAGAACACAGGCAGCACAGAGTTAGATAGGGCTCTTTATATTTTTGGTCTACTAAAAAAAAGATTTGGACAGCATATAAGGGCACATTTATTATTGCCCCAGAAGTAAGACGCAGGGGAGAAATATTGCGCCTCTTAGTGGCCATGCACAAGCACTTGCACCCAGGCCAATGGCTTGCTCCAGATAAGAGATGCAGCTGTTGGGCACTTACCTTAGTGCTGTCCAACTTCTGTGGTACTGAGGGCCAGAATTTTTCTGGCCTACATGGTGGAGGGCCAATGGAAGCCAGTTTTGACCACTCCCCTTTTAGACCACACCCACGTTAAACCACACCCATGTTATCACAGGAGCTTTTAAGGCCATACCCACATTAATGGTGGTAATGAAGCAAAAACCCAAATGGTTGGTGCTCACTATGGGGATATCACCCTTCATTCATATGTGAAAGAATTATGACACACACAGGCAGCATAGGGCAGGCAGGGTATAGCACAAACAAGCAGCATAGGGCAGGCAGTACATACAGTAACACAATGCTGTCACTGCTCCCCCTGAACCATGCAGGGGTGAGCAATACAGGGGTTTAAATGTTTGAGCACTGCAGGGGATTAAAGGAGTGAACAACAGAGGGAATTACAGGGGTGAATAATACAGGGGTTTACAGCCTGAATCTGGTGTGAACGTTGTTAATCTTAGTACTGATACTATTTAAAGCTTACAGAAAGGTAAATGGTTACAGCAGCCAGACAGGTGGGTGGCCACACAGAAAGGGTCCATGGACCACCAGTTGGACAGCACTGCCTTACCTGAACTACGGCCCCTTTTTAGTTCTTGTCCATCACTGACAATACTGAAATAAAATTGCCAAGGGCAGGAGCCTTATAACAGATGGGTTTGTTAGTATAATTTGTCTGAAAAGTTCCTACAATGCAAAGCTGAAATTAAAAAGCTACGTTTCTTATCAAGGAAAAAGCTTTTCCACACCCCATCAAATAAACATGTCAAAAACCACAAGGAACCCTGGGTAAAACAATATTATTACTGTAGAGAATCATAGCATGTAAGAGAATGATAGGGGAAAGAGTTATGGATACAAGTATGACTGTGTAAGAGCGCAGTAAGTGAATCCATTACACACAGTGCTTGGGAGCCTATAAATGACCTGCTGTGGGCTGGTGTTCAATAAATAACAATAAGAGGAACGACCCTTGTGTGAAATTAACCCTAAATAATGCCTACAAGCCTTCATCTAATTGCAAAGGCCTCCACCTTTTTGCATGACCCTGATGAAGGCCCCTGTTTTGTAAGAGCTGAAACACATTGGGTTTTTTATGTGTGCCACTAATACATTTTGATATGTTTTTCTAGGGAGTGCCCTGTTCAAGTGCAATTGGTTGTAGTTATTATGGCGGCTTTCTAGTAGCTTCCTTTTATTTTAATATTTTGGTGTGCCATCCTAACATCTGTATATTGTACAACCCATCATCTGTCTGAAGGTTTCAGTGGAAGGAAGTAGATATAAGTCACATTGTTAGTGGGAAAGTGCTTTTATGGCTTTCTATATATCTATACACTAGTAAGATAAAAGCAATAGTAATACACAGGGGCCTATTATGGAGGAGATGCCCCTGCTCACAAGAATACACATCTAGGTGGGGTAGGGTAGGGCCATATCGATACAAACATACAGAAGGAGGGATTCACACCTGGGCTGTGTGGTTAAGACACACACACACAAAAAACACTACTTGTTTTCTTTCACTAAGCCTCCTGGAATGACACCCACACTTGTTTGTCTCCTTTTGCTAAGCAAGCATGTGGCCTCTGGCAGCTCTGGGCTATTCATCCCCACATCACACATACACACTCGCACACACTCGCACACACACACACAGTGCTGACAAAGGTGAAGTAAGGTGAGCCTTGGCTACAGGGAAATATGATCTATGACTTAGCACCCGTTCTTAGGTTGTCAGCAGATAAAAGACAAACTATAGCTAATGTACATATTGCTCATGTGGGAAAATATTTAGCATTTACTTATGCACTGAGCAAAGTGCCATTTGAATGCAATCACCCTGATTTTTTCCATAATTCACTGTTTTTGCACATTTTGCGGGTGCAATGCAAGCATCTAATGAAATGCAATTGTGCTGCTTCTGACAAATCAGTTACAGTTACATATTTTCACAGTCTGCCTGGCATTATTTCCGGTGGTTGCCCACATAAATGGCAGTGTATGGTCTGCAAATGACGTTTGCACCTGATTCTTTAGGCACAAGTGTGCTGCGCCTATTGATGCTGAGTGCTGAGGGAACCCTGGAGATACCGCCTGGTCAGAAGGCGACAATAGCTCCAGGGTTTGCACAGCACCGTGCATCAATAGCCTCAGCAGTGCTCAATTCTGAATGGAAAGCACAAAGGACTGATCAGCGCTGAGTGCAACTATATGGAAGTGCAAGGAGATTTGGTGTAACATTAATTAAAGTGGTTTTAGGTGCAGCTCACTGCAGGGAAACACACCTTGCCCACTGCGCCTGAAGGCATAAATGAGCCCTGTAGTCTTCCCCAAACTTGGTAAAAGATTTTGTGACATCTGTGTGAATTTTATCTCTCTTTGTAATGATTTTGACATATTGCTGTGGTTCTGTTTACGTTAGCAAAAAACAATTCTCCTGGACTGAAATATTTCCACCAGTATTTTCACATCAAGGACTCTTCAAATTCTACTACAGGTATCGGACCCTTTATCCAGAAACCCATTATCCAGAAAGTTCTGAATTATAGAAAGGCCATCTGCCATAGGCTCCATTTTAATTAAATAATTCACATTTTTAAAAATGGTTTCCTTTTTCTCTGTAATAATAAAACAGAACCTTGTACTTGATCCCAACTAAGATATAATTAATCCTTATTGGCATGGGCGTCCGCAGAAAATTTTCCAAGGGGGGGCAAGTAAGCTAGCATCATCCTGCAACAGATAAATATAAATATATATTTTTTTTTTTTGCAGGATGATACTAGGGGAGGCTAAATATGGCCCATACACAGACTGACCTACAGCTAATGTGACACTTAGTGGATTTGCTGCTGACGTAAAAAGTTAACCTCCCAACTACCTCTTGCCGTTCCCACTGACTTCCAGGGATACTGTACAAAAGTGCGGGTGGGGGTGCTTTTTTTTTTTACCCTAAAATGTTTAGTATTAGTAGTAAAAGTATTCATACGCGCACTTCTGTTAGGGGATCTGCAAACATTTGTGTTTGTGATCAGTTAGCTTAAAGGGGTAGTTCGCATTCGAATTCACTTTTATTTTTAATGGTTTTTCAGTTATTTAGCTTTTTGTTCAGCAGCTCTCCATTTGGTATTTCAGCAGCTATCTGGTTGCTAGGGTCTTATTTACCCTAGCAACCAGGTAGTGATTTAAACAAGAGATGGGAATATGAATAGTTAAGGGGCCTACTTGGAAAAATAAGTAATACAAAATTATAATAATAATAATAAAATTGTAGCCTCACAGAGCAATATTTTTTGGCCCCCATTTGAAATCTGTATAGAGGCAGAAGAGAAAGGCAAATTATTCAAAAAAATTAATTAGGAAGACCAATTGCAAAGTTGCTAGGAATAGGCCATTTTATAACATACTAAAGGTTAACTTAAAAGTGAACCACCCCTTTAGATGTGTTTATGTTAGTTTTATAGCAAGAAAGGCAGTGGGTACTGACTCCCCATTATATACAGTGAGACGCAGTCTGTATTTACAAACCCAGCACATTATATACAGTGAGAAGCAGTGGGTACAGATGGCAGATATTCAGGCCCTGGCACTATAACACTGGCACTGATACACAACATTGGCCCCACTGTAACTTACTATAAATGAACAAAACAATGACAAAAAAAAAAAAAAATAGTAAGTGCAAAAAACAACAACACATATATAAACACACAATGAGCTTTTTCAGAGGGAAAGAGTTAACTTACCCTCCATGTGTTAGGGTAGGGGATAGATTATATATTATTATAGATGTCAGGTCAGGCAAAAAACAATTTAATGTCAGCTAGTGATTCTTTAGAACTGTATAGTACCTGGGTATAGTGCCTGGGTATAGTACCTGGGTATAGTGCCTGGGTATAGTGCCTGGGTATAGTGCCTGTGTATAGTGCCTGTGTATAGTGCCTGGGTATAGTGCCTGGGTATAGTGCCTGGGTATAGTGCCTGTGTATAGTGCCTGGGTATAGTGCCTGTGTATAGTGCCTGGGTATAGTGCCTGGGTATAGTACCTGTGTATAGTGCCTGGGTATAGTGCCTGGGTATAGTGCCTGTGTATAGTACCTGGGTATAGTGCCTGTGTATAGTGCCTGGGTATAGTACCTGGGTATAGTGCCTGGGTATAGTGCCTGGGTATAGTGCCTGTGTATAGTACCTGGGTATAGTGCCTGGGTATAGTGCCTGGGTATAGTGCCTGGGTATAGTACCTGGGTATAGTGCCTGGGTATAGTACCTGTGGGATGAAAACTGCAGCAAAAGTTGAGAGTTGGTTCTTAGGTAAAGTTACAGGGGCAGATTCTTCTTTTCAGTCTTTATTTCTGTTTCCAGTTTGCAAAATCTCCCGATCCCTGTGTGCATGTGTGCTCTGATTGGTCAATTTTACTGTCTGTCAAGGAAGCTGTGCTCTGATTGGAGAATCCACAAGAAGAAAGATCCAATCGGAGCACAGCAAAAACGGGCTTGAGGGGACTGCAGAAACGGAGTAAGGTTTTTGGTTTTTTTGCTACTTTTCCGGGGGGGGCAAGTGCCCCCTCTTGCCCCCTTCTGTGGACGCCCATGCTTATTGGAGCCAAAACAATCCTATTGGGTTTAATTACTATTTAAATAATTTTATTAGCAGACTTAAGGTAGGAGATCCGAATTACAGAAAGAACCCTTATCCAGAAAACCCCAGGTCCCAAGCATTCTGGATAATGGGTCATATACCTGTACCAGTCTAGACCTGGCCATGCATTGCCAGATCTGCTCATTGGGTTACCAAAAATCTTGGTTATACACAGACAAGGCTAAATCACATCTGATCCAATCATTGCTGCTGGGGCCTATGGAGGTCCTTTGGATAAGTACATAATCAAAGTGCCAATTGGTCCTTGTCAAACAGGATTATAAAAAGCCTGCCTGACTGATATCTGGCTGATTTTTGGTCAGATATCAATAAGACAGGCCCATCAGGCAGCCCCATGCCATCTTAGTCTAGATGGACAATGTCAGCTACCTTTATCATCCCATGGCCACCTATGTCACACATCACAAACACTCACCTGGGGCTCTCATTCACTTAAATGGGGAAGCCTAAAACTTATTGTACAGGTACTTTTGAACCCAAAAATACTATTATGAGTTACACTGTTGAAGAAAGAGGGAAGAAAATGGACTCCTAAGTGCACTGTGGCTAAAACTACATGCAATAAGATGTGTGGCTGGTAACGTCTTCCCATGCCTTTATCAATAACCAATGTTTTAAAAATGACAAAGTATTCTTACATATAGAGCAAAGTAAACTGGGGATGTGTTCCATCTGCATCATATGTCTTTTCCAAAGAGCTCTACAGCCATACCTGTCCCAGTTCAACCTCTCGTAATGGGTCTTTTGCATATCGGGTTCCATATTTTCCTGAAAGTTTTAATACTGTTAGGATTTAGTACCGTAAGCTTATCCTTCACTAATATATCGGCAGACTTATTTTGTACTATTTAACATTCTAGTAGATGAGACAGTATTTTTATGATCAATGTATAATGTGTTCATTCATATTTTTTATCTGTCTGTCTTGGGCCATGGGGAAGTATTAATTCACATAGGTTCTCCAGAGTTAATGAACCTCGGGGCAGTTCCACCATATACATGAAAGCTCTTTGGTCACTACAGCCCCTGAAACATGTGGGGGTATATTACCCAATATTTTATGCCTTTTAGCCCCTCCTATCAGCATTGTATTCATGGAAATATTTGTTATATTTTTATATATATTTATCCATCAGTGGGTGTTGACAAACTATTTGGGCCATTCAGATAAAATTTCCACTGGGCTTGGAACTTGCTGTGGTTCAGGTATCCGGAAACTATATATTCAGAAATAACAACATTTTTTGTCTGGTCCCCTGTGGAAATGTATTATAATTACACATCTTACCTTTACCAACAACAGCTTTGCTTTCCTTCATCTCAAGGTAAATAAACAAAAATGCAGCTGTGTGTACAGGGTGAAAAATGACACAAATCATTTTTGACCACACAATCTTGCATCTTAATTTCCAAGAACTTTTTTACTCCACTCAGATCAACCTCTTAGATCTCATCCAATGTGTTTATACCAGCCGGAGGTGCAATCTTTGGTCAGAGATCCCTTTATTCATAATATGGTTCTGTGATATGTGATATATGAAAATATTGGTGTGTGAGTATTTCAGCCATTGTTTCAGCTAAACTTTCAGATGGACATAAAGGAGAATGCAGGAGAATTTAGTAAAAACGCCACACTTTTGGCTCACCTAATCAAATATTTACTCAGTCACACTTACTTCACATTTTCTTGAACAGGCAGCCATCTCTAAAATGGTATTTTCCCTTCCTTTCCCTCCTTGCTTCATACTGCACATGTGTTTCATTCCCTCCCCCCTCCCCTCTGGCAGATCCGCTTCTGATTGGCTGGTGGGCATGTGTAGCTCAGAACAGGAGACAGGATCAAGTTACACACATGCTCAGAGAATAGGAAGGCTGCCACTGGCACCTACAGGAAGGGGAGAGAGATTTCAGTGATGTCACTGTAGGCTTCACACTGCTGTAGGCTGCCAGCACCATATCTCAGAGAAGCAAGCAGGGATCTGGGAATTTAGATATGCAGTAAGTACTTAAAAAGAATGCCTTTAGACTTACTTTTGATTTATATTAACCTTTCATTTTCCTTTAAGAAAACAGGGTATGATGGTGGCATTTGTGTTGGGAGACTATACATACAGAAGGCTTTTCACTGCAGAAGCTATAATAATATAATAATTTATATCAGTTCATCATATTTTGGGAAGTCTAAGCCTTTATAAATCTTTACCGCCACCGCTGTTCCAGGCCCTCCTAGGGGACCAGCCACACAGTTTAGGAACCAATAGTTTATAGGAAGCAATGCTCTGCAACACCATACATACATCCCATTATTCCCATGTGAATTATAAAGTAGATCAGTTCACCACATTATATTCACATTAGTAGTCCCTTCAGTTGTTCCTTAGGGTCTTCTACAATTTTTATCACCTCCTTGCTCTCTACATTAAACAGCCAAAAGAACTTAGTTCTCCCTACAAACCCACCCTGTTCTGGCATTATATTTATTACCGTTGCCTCATTTTAATGGCATCACAATCCTGCACTTACTGTAATTAGGCAATAAAGTGCAGGCACGCAGATACTGTTTGTTTCTGTAAGAATACAGCAAAATTATTTCCCATTACCTATAGTTTTCTCTTTGTATGTCTGGCTGCTCTTGACCTTTGTTCCAAACAAATAACATCAATAAGGAAATAGAATGTTTAATATTCTCTTCCTTATAGTAAGGTTATGTAAGGATTCATAAGAAATTAAACACAATAGGTAAAAAGCAACAATGTGAGACTGCAGGATAGAATTTCTCTTTGTTCAATAAGGATATTAAGAGTACAAACTTGTATATAAGATCCTGTTTGGGCCTCTTTAAACCTCAAAAACCAGGGTCAATTTTGAATCTCAGTCTGGAACTGGACAGGTCACTGTAGGCTTCCAGTATGATCCAGTTGTTGGTCCGGGACAAAGCATTCAGAATAGGCAAATTTAGCCCAGCCTATAGGTGGCCAAACAGGGTTAAGACTGATTAGTTTGGGGCCCTCATCAAGTGAGCAGATCTGTTTAGTTTTAGCTTAAAGCTGGATACCTAATGCTTTTTTTCTGTTGCACTGGTTTATAGCTACTCATAGGGGCAGATTTACTAATCCACGAATCCGAATCCCGAAAGGGAAAAAATTGTATTGGAAATGAAAATTTTGCGACTTTTTCGTTGCCGTCACGATTTTTCATATCTGACACGACTTTTTCGTTGCTGGCGCGGCTTTATAGTATTTTGCGCGACTATTTCATCGCCGCCGCAATTTTTTCGTATTGAGCAATAGTAAACGGCGGAAAAACCAATCCGATTTTTTCGCGACAGCGGAAAATATATGAAAAAGTTGCGCCGGCGACGAAAAAATTGCGGGACATACGAAAAAGCTGCGATGGCGACGAAAAAGTCGCAAAAATACAGATCATTAAGAAAAAACGCATTCGGACGCCTTCGGACCGTTCGTGGATTAGTAAATCTATTGTATAATGCAGCAGTTGAAGGACTTTTCCAATTTAAGCCCCTCCTGGAGGTCCAGGACTACATACAACAAAGATACCCATGGATATAGCAACTCTGCTCAACACTCTCCAGAACTTCTCTCAAAGTCAACTAAATTCCCTATGGTATGGCTAAAATATATTGTTGGATTGTTCCACAGGGTACTTGTGACAAGGGCACCTGGAATTCAGAGACTCACTTTAAAGGAAAAAGAAAGGTAAAGTCACTTGGGGGTGCCAAAATGTTAGGCACCCCCAAGTGACTTTAACCGCCTACCTTTTACCCCGGGCTGGTGCCGCTGTCAGGAGAAAACAGCACCAGCCCGGGGTAGCTGCCGGCGCTTCCTCCTTCCGGCTTCGCTGCGCGCGCATGCGCAGTAGAGTGAAAAGCCGAACTTAAACATTTAAGTCGGCTTTTTCGCTCTACTGTGCATGCCCGGCCACCGGCAGTTTAGGAAGTGGAAGGCGGAAGGAGGAAGTGCTGCGCTCCAGGTGCCCCGGGCTGGTGCTATTTTCTCCTAACAGGGGCACCAGCCCGGGGTACAAGGTAAGCGGTTAAAGTCACTTGGGGGTGCTTAACATTTTGGCACCCCCAAGTGACTTTGCCTTTCCTTCCCCTTTAAATTACACTGAAAATACAAAAGTGCAAAGTTAAATGTATATAGTACAGCTATATATAGACTGTTTAACCATTCACATCTGTAATTGCCCCAGCAGAGCTTACATTCTAATTTCCCTTTTACAGTCACACCACAAACACACATGGGTCATTTACATCAGCAGCCAGTTAAGCTAGGTGTAAGTACTATTGTTCATTTAGTGCTCCCCCTTACTCGTTTCACTCATCACAGGGTCTGCTTCCCCTATTTTATGATAAACTAACCAACAATTTGATAGTGTCACATATAAAAATAAAAATGCACGTGATTCCACATGGCCAAGGTGACTTCCCTTTTATGAAGTGCCCAATGGCATGAAACGCGTAGGGAGGGCAGAGCATGGCAGCCATCTAGCACTGGAATTCACTTTGGTCATTTGGTGTGGTATGCATTTTTGTTGATTCAATTGTAATTGTTTATAACCAATTAATGTTTTTGTTTGTGACACTGTCCAATTATTGATTCTTTTTTCTTATTGTATTTTTAGGACCTAAGTAATGAAGCTAATGAATTGGTTTCCCCTATTGTTACCCTACCAGCCACACAGCACAGGGAGAACATACACAGCCCATGCAGATACCTATACATCCAGTCACTCTCATTGTTTATCACTAGTTATGTTTTTGGGGTCAGAAATAAAAAGTTTTACCGGAGAGCAAAAACAGCACTTTCCCTGAGCCCCCATCACCAGAGGGGCCCCTAGGGGCGGAAGCAGAGAAAGGGATTAAATGATATACATTTTGTGGATATTTTCTGTATATACATCAGGGACGTCCCACACAGCAAAGCAAATGAAGCCCAAAATACCATAATTACTACTGCCTACACATGCTAAATGTGTATTATTATTATTCATGCGAACATCACACGTTATATCGTCACAAGACCGAGCAAATGAGTTACTTGCCTACAGGCAATTTTTAACCCTGAGCTTTTAAGAACCTGACAGACTACACGAAAAAAAAAAGACAAACAGAATTCTTCCACCAGTCAAAACAACACCTTATTTTGCAAGGCTGTAAGCCACCACACCTTCCTAGTAACGTAGCCATTGTGACGTCTCCTTGAGTCAGTTGTGAATACACACCACTTCCCCATTCTTACACAGAGCTCATGGATTTCTGTGTAAATGCTGAAGTTTCCTGCCCTGCAGTGGATGGGAAATGCCAGGGAATTTCCTACAATCAATGAGTAGGATCTCACTGGTAGAATGTACCAGTCTGGCAAAACCAGTCTTGTATCGGCCACCAAACCTCAGCTGTTATGAAACGCAGAGCTTATTCATGTGTAGAACGAATCCTCCTGTTTTATGTGTTATTCATAAATTTATATTGTGTTCTTGTGTCGCACTTCCTGGTATCACCTGACCTTGGGCTGTTGGGGCTAATAAAAGGTGGTGTTTACTAGTAGTATACAGCATTGGGATTTCAGACTTTTTTTTTGAAGCCCACATTTTGTTGGAGCCTCCTTAGGTTATACCAAGGTTACAGATAAATGAAAGCAGTACTGTATTAGCTGTTATTATTATTAAATGTCCTCACCTTAATTCTAATACTAATGGACCTTCAAGCTTGGGTGTCCACATGTGTCTAAGAAAACAAGTAGCCAAACTGGAGTGGACTTTAATCTAAGCCACCCAGTCCCTGCTTTGGGTTCCCTTATAGAGCACCACAGTTTGGGAACCACTGGTGTGGAGCCACAAACATAACCCATTACTGAGGCCCAGTACAAATGTACCATTAGGGGCCCCCTGTTTTATGCTATATATTTTTTAGGGGCCCAACAAAGTCTAAACCCCTAAAGGTGTTCTCTCTGAATTCTCTAATAACTACTCTGCCCTGGCCACAAGTTACAGAACCCTCAAGGGCTGGTAAAGCTATGGACCCCTCCAATCTCTTTTTGACATGTGTATGTTGCCTCCCCAAAATCTGGGTGAAAATCAGACAAATAATATGAGGTCTGTCCAACCATTGGTCCTCAGCTCTTGTTCCAGTATAACTTCTAGAATCCAGCAGAAAATAGCCAAAGGTTGCATGGGGATGATGGGTATTGTATTTCAACTGTTAGAGGGCATAGGTGTAACAGACCTGCTTAATATTATAGAGGCTCTTCAATCGTCATGAAGCAGGCCCCACCAGCACTGCTAAAGCCAAGCTACGAGAGTGCTGAGAGTTCATCTCAGGACTGCTACCCTACCATTGCTCAACCTAATGCCTTCCTAATGATTATCACTAGGGCCAGGGCTGTCTTCATAGCAGCAGATTCTTGCATCAGTGACAGAGGTGTCTTCATAATGACAGGAAGCAATGTATCATAGCAGTTGTGGGGACATGTCGGCCTTCTGACTTATCAGTTCATCCAAAATATGCTTTTAATTATCTAAGTATGTAACGGGCTCTGGCAACTGGATAGGGGCTCTCCTAGTCTAAACAACTAAATAGGGGTCTGTACATAGCGATCAGCATTGAATTCTTTCCTCTTCCTGTCTTCCTTCATGTCTGGGAAGGAGCAAAGTCACCACTGGGTACATTCTGTCACAGCCTCAGGCCGGAAGAAAGGTTCATGATTGCAGAACTGAGTGAAACCGGTGTGTGCCCAAATACTTGTGCTGTTGATCATAATGTATACTTGTGCAGGTAAAGATTGTTTCTTTTTGTGATTAAAAATAGGCCTGTGCTCACCAAGTTGAACCCCTTGCCCATAAAATTCCTGTTTATTTTGGCTGGTGTCATTATTTATATTTATATAGCTCCAGGACTTTTATAGAGACTGCTCATCATAAACACTGATATGCAGCAAATGTTCAGGCAAGTCTGCTGCAATAAAACAAGGCCGAGAATACCACGTGTTCTCATTTAGCTAACAACATTTTTATAAAGAATTCAGGCCCTGATTGGCAATCAAATTGGCAAATGCCAGAGGGGCTGCTGTAAGAGGCCATAGTCAATCACTATTTATTGGGCTGGTGGGGGGCTGTTTGGTTGACACCTTTCCCTCTTCCCTTTCGAAAGCCCTGCAGGGGTGCAGGCGGTGAAGTTACATGGTGGGGCAGTGATGTAAATTTGTGGAATTGTAATGCCACAGGGCAGGGCTATGACACGGCAATTGGCAATTGGTCAATTGCAGCATTGAACAAGAAAAGTCTTTCCCAGCAGAACTGGGCACTAGTGATGGGCGAAATGTTTCACCAGGCATGGATTCTGCGTTTCGCCATTGGCGGATTGTTTCGCAAACCGGATGAAAAAATTTGCAGCAGAAAAATTAGGCGCGCATCCAAACATTAGCGCCCGCGTCAAAAGAATAGTCACGTGTCAAAAAAGAATAGTCGTGGGCATCAAAAGAATAGCCGCGGGACAAAAGAATGGCCGCGGGTGACAAAAGAATAGGCGCGGGCAACAAAAGAATTCGCAAATTTTTCGGCGAAGCAAACAAGACAGATTCACTCATCACTACTGGGCAGCCCTTCCAAACACTGGGCAAAACCGGATGGGTGGCAGCCCTAACTTGAATTGCCAGGGCCTTTTTTGAATCCCAGTCCAGACCTGAAAGAAGAAAGAAGGATTCCAATTGGCTTGTACCCAGGAGCCTAGTATTTACCAACCCCTGAGCAGGGTTTCAGTGCTACACTGGCATTGTGCTACTTTAAAGATGTCCATGCAATGGACAATACAACTGTCAGCTTATTGGTATGTGCATGGGGCCATAAACATGGCCTAACATATCTGATTGGCACTGGGTTATCATTTAATTAGGAGAATAAAAAAGGGCCATGAATACGGTCTCATACAGTGGATGTGCACAGGGTCTTCTTGGCATCCATCCACTGGCCAAACATTTGAAAACAGTAATGGACGTTAGATCAAAGAGTACGTGTTTTCAACAAGTTTTGGTGGTACATACAGTATGGTTTGTTAAAATCATACCGACTCTGCTGATAATCTATAAATCACATGCAATGGTCTCTCTGGCACATTCTGGCACAAACTCATATCAGCTGGATGTTCAGACAGACATAGGTCAGATAATAATAAAATGGCAATGTCACAAACAAGACTGTGTAACTGTTGGCCATGCTGAGCCCCCTATCCAGCTGGACATCCTTGCTCCATACTAGCCTACTCTCACAGTAGCCAACCCAAGTTTTCTAAGCAAAATATATATACATTATAATTTCTATGCATCGTTTTACTTTCCTTTAGCATCCTGTTTTCCTTAAGCTTGTCTGTAACCAGGCACATAAGATTTCCCTGTGATGTGTTTGTGTGTACAATGTGTGCAATCTGACCATGCAAACGGATGGTCTACTTGCGCAAACTTGCACAAACTGTTACGCAGCCCACAGACTGAATGAGGGGATTGGTAAGTGTGCAAGCAAAGCTGACTCCAGATTGCCATTTTCCCTAGGTCTGTGATGGGCAACCCCCACACCCACACAGACACAAGTTGTCTGTTCCTGAAATACATCTATTGCCATTCCCACCAGTGCAGTAACCTATAGCAACCATACCTTTACTTACTAAAAAAGGTAATTATTGTGACATTCATTGCACAGTTGCAGTATATTGCTACATATTTCAAGGAGAAACATATGCAATATCACCATAAGAAACTGCAGGCATTATCAGAATAGAATGGAAGGCTCAGTTGGCTAAGTGACTGGAATTTCTGTCTTATTCTGAAATTAAAATCTACAGTTAGTATTGATATTGGTTTATATAGTTTATGTGAGTGTATAGATGGGTCGGTATGGTTCTATGTGTGTGCACTAGGGTTCCCTTGGAAGGGTTGAATGTGATGGGTTTTGGTGTTTTTCCAACCCAACTTAACTATGTAACTATTGAACTATGTTACAGTACTGGGGTACTGAGTACAGTTCTGACCAGAGCACTAGAGTTCTCCCTGTGTCTCTATGGGTTTGCTTCCACACTCCACTCCACACATAGAGGCAGGTTAATTGGCTCTTGACAAAATTGCCCATAGTGTGTCATTGAAATGTGATGGGGACTTTAGCTCCACAGGGGAGGTGATGTGGATAATGAACAATCTTTTTTAAACTCTGCATAAATGTGTCAGAACTATAATACTAATAAATGTGATATGTGGCTGCTCCTGCGAGCAGTGGCATCTGATGGTTTATGGGAGGAGAAGTTCTCTGGGATGAGCATCCATAATGTACAAATAGCCAAACAACAAGCACTGTTCGCTTGAGACAGAATGGCTGCCTTGTCACTCTCTGTAGCAGGGGGCAGTGAGGTGCTGCAGAACTGAATCTTCTAGGCACAAAAATATATGTACATTTTATCATTGATCACTCACAAAATGGGAAAAAGGCAGACAGAAGTTGACAGATTTGGTCTGTCAGTTTGGCCAGATCTTATTGACTGAACAGCACTTTAACATCTTGTCAGTTTAATGTCTATGTTCCATTTCATTCTACTCAGATTGCCTATCTTGAAAATCAGATGGACCAGTGACGATATTGGTATATGCGTATTCTATCCCTATTCATTGGTATATGCGTAGTCTATCCCTATTCATTGGTATTCTATGCATATTTTATTCCTTTCAGACCTGGTCACCCAATCCATCATTAACTTAAAGGAACAGTAACACCAAAAAATGAAAGTGTTTTAAAGTAATTAAAATATAATGTACAGTTGCCCTGCGCTGGTAAAACTGGTAAGTTTGCAACAGAAACGCTACTATAGTTTATATAAATGAGCTGCTATGTCAACACGGGGGCAGCCATTGAAGCTGGGAAAAAGGAGAAAAGGCACAGGCACATAGCAGATAACAGATAAGCTTTGTAGAATATAATGGGGTTTTATCTGTTATCTGCTAAGTAACCTGTGCCTTTTCTCCTGTAAATGGCTGCCCCCGTGGCTACACAGAAGCTTTATTATATAAACTATAGTAGTCTTTCTAAGGAAAACACACCAGTTGTACCAGTGCAGGGCAGCATTACATTATATAGTAATAACTTTTATACACTTTCATTTTTTGGTGTTACTGTCCCTTTAACCTTCCAATCTGGGGATACTCCTTTCCATGTTTCCCTACCTATATTTATTCTTGCAGTGAGTGAGTGAATACAGTCTTACTGTAAATATCATCTATTATAGTGATACTAATATCTACAGTTAGTATTAGTGTTTGTATATATAGTTTATGTATGTGAGTGTATAGATAGATACTTGGAAGGGTTGAACTTGATGGACTCTGGTCTTTTTTCAACCCTATGTAACCATGTAACTATGTAACTATATACAGTATATAAACCAAGCCTCTGTAGGTTTAAAGGAATTGGCATTATTGGTAAGTCGTTGTGTAACTTTCTCAAATTTACAAACTGCACGTATTTCATGGTGTAACAGCCTGTGCAGGTTTCAACATCACTTTCCTACACAAGAGCGAAAGGTTCCAAAGTGCTGCTGCCTTTCTTGTGCCCTTCTATTTCACATTTGAAATGATTTTGTTTTGTGTATTTATTAAAGTTAATTTAGATATCTTATTATTATTATTATTAAGGGAAAAAAGGAAGAGTGATTGGGTAAAGTGGGAGGGAGGCAGAATGAGTTTTCCATATGCTCTGATCATTAAAGATCTTTTAAGGGCTGCCTTAATAAATAGGTAAAAGGGGCACTGATTCTGGGGGCTCATCTGTGGCAGTATAACTTTCCCCAGTCTCTCACCCTTGTCTGTCCTACCTAACCTGTCCTGACCCATGGCTGCCTAATGTCTGTCTCCCCAGCATGTCTGCACCTGCCCACCCCCTACCCCCGGTGCACCATGGTTTGGCCCACCCTGTGTCATTGTTTACATTGGTTTTCACAGGAGGGAACATGATTGACACAACAGGGAACTGAAGGAGGGTGAAGGAGTTGGGCAGTTCTCTCCATAGTATAAATGAGAGTACTTAGGCTCTTGCATAGAGGTTACTGCAACAAAAAAATTAGTTCTGCCCACTCTCCAAAATTGGCTTAGCGCCACTTCACTATACTGTGTGGAGCTGTGTGTCTGGGGATCTGCCACCTTTTCCCCTGTCTGAATTTCCTGATGCCCACAGGAAGGCCAAGAAATCCTCCTGGGTGCAGAGTGAGGTGCCCATCAACTGAATCTTTGCCCAGGGCCCACCAAGCCCTCTAAACAGGTTGCTATACAAGTGCTTGCCCCTACTTGGGTCAGCTGGCCTGGGTGGGGGGGCAAGGACTGATATGAATGATGATAAGCGCTAAGTAACCATAGTCTTACCATCCTACAATTAGTTGTGAAATGTACTCCATAAGCCCTGCTACGCAATCTTCATTACCTTATCATAAAGAAACCCTTCATTTGCTGCTACTTAAATCTGCTTTCCTTCAGCTGCAAGAAGAGATTGCTTTGTGCCATGTGAATAGCCCTGCGAACAAAGATTTCCCTGGAGAGTTCCCTCTTCTTCTCCTCCATAGATTTCCTCACATCCTAGATCTCCAGGGACACAGTCTATGCGCAACATTCATTTACTGCAGGGATCCACATCCGCATTTTATTTCTTAGCAATTTCCAAAATGTTTATACCAGCTTTTTTAGCCCTGGTCTCACATCTTTACTCTTGAAAGACTGACATGCTTTAGAGCGGATCTTCTCCTGATATCCACCCTATGGGTGGGCAATATCGGGAGAATCCAGGCTAATTCAATCATTTGGCCCTGGGGTCTATGGGACAGATATCGGCAGCTAGAATCGGCCCGTGTATGGGGACCTTTACAGTGCTCTGGCCATGTATAATTATTTAGCAGCTAAGAACTACATAATAATAACAATCCCACTTAATAATTGACATGAGGGGGTGACAAGCCATATAAATTCAGTACACTCCCATAATGGTCGGCAAGTATGTCCAAAATATGTAAGTATGATGGCACGCACCCTAATTATGTGTAAGAGAAGGTGAAATACAGCAATTGATGTCTCTGTGCCAATGGAAAAAAGGGGAACCCACAAAATGCTGGTGGGAGGGGCCACTACCCCCTCAGGGGCAAGTACTGTGGTGAATTCATAAGGGGCTATTAATCACCATCAGTTCAAGCTTTACCACACTATTGCTGCCTGCAGCTCCTGGACAGGGCACCACCCTAGGGCACTCCCAGGGTACCAATACAAACAACCCTAGTGCGTGTGAATGTTATAGGGACATTAGATTGTAAGTTTTGCTATGGCAGGGACTGATATATAGGTTTGTGCTATATAAATAAACAATAATTGCTACTAAACAGGAAAAAGTAGCTGTACTGACAATAAAAATAATAATGGAATGTTTCAAATCACTAAGGGAAGTTAAGAATCTTCCTTTATCTGTCTTTTAAGCCATGTCAGTCATCGTGTTTATGCTCCAGTGAAGTGTGACTAACAATACCCAGTAAATTGCATTCATGGTCACTGTGCTTACCGCACCTTGCAGTAGGTGTGCCACATGCCAGCAGCCATGCAGTCCCCTTGTGGATTTGCTAAATACTGATGCAGGAAAAGTGATGTACCATGTTAGCCAGTCAAAAATGTTTACAGGGTAACCCTTTTGAAATAAAAAATAACAAA
Organism: Xenopus tropicalis; assembly: GCF_000004195.4. NCBI lineage: Eukaryota > Metazoa > Chordata > Amphibia > Anura > Pipidae > Xenopus > Xenopus tropicalis. The sequence goes on from NC_030679.2 coordinate 121,997,145, forward strand.
AGTGGTATAAAGGTGATACCTTTATTGGCTAACTAAGATAACCATAGCAAGCTTTCAGAACATTTTAGTTCCTTTTTCAAGATGGTAATCAGCTGAAAGCTTGCTATGGTTATCTTAGTTAGCCAATAAAGGTATCACCTTTATACCACTTTTGTTATTTTTTATTTCAAAAGGGTTACCCTGTAAACTAAATACTGATGAAACAGATTCTGCTTTTCCTTATCTTATAACTGCCACTTGTCCATTACCCCCCTGCTGGAGTCTGATGCTTATCTGTGCTAATGGTGCTTCCTACAGCAACCTGCCCGGATCTGCAGGTACTTCTGCTCCTAAATTGCATCATCCCTCTCTGCTGAGTCTTTCCTTCATAACAGGTCCATGTGGGAGTCAATCGCGCTTGGTAACCCTCCAAAGAGCAGCACACGATGAGCTGTAATGGGCCCCAAGGCCCGGGCACATCACTGGAACCACAGCTGGTTTGCTGGGAGACTGAAAGCCTTAGGCCAGTGCCAGTTCTATAACTAGATGTTACACACACAAAATCATATCAGGCCCACATCCCATATCTTAAGTAAAGCTGATCTGTATTTCACATTGCAAATTAGTCAGCTTGGTTAATGAGTTTAATGTGGGTCTATTGTGTTTTGTTACATAAGTGCAAACAAACATGGTGTGTCCAGTGTCTGAATGTGAGTCTGAATATAAGTTGTGCAAGATCAACAAAGGGCAAGGAAGAATGCACAGTAATGCAGGGCTGCAGCCTCGTCCCTTTTGGTATCACCGAAGCAGAAAATTCCTAGTCACTATAATACGTGTCTATGAAAAACTCTCCCACTTTAGTCACATTGTTGTAAAAGAAAAGTGAGTTTGCCTCGTGGAGCTTTATTTAGAAAAGTGTTGGCGAGTGTGCAGGTGAACTGCCTTTTGGCTTTGTATAAGTCGCCATATGCACGGGCTGCGTGACTGCCTCCAGCAGGGGCTCACCGGGGCACCTAAGGGCAATGACACAGAGCGCCATTTGCTACCCATGCTTTGTGTTAGTAATATTATTAAGAGTACAGAGTACCAATGGAATATACAGGTATAGATTAAAGCGAGTAAAGGGTTATTCTTTCCCTTTAAAATACATTGGTAAAACCTCATATAGAATTATTGAATTAGAGAGAATCCAGAGAAGGCCAACTAAGCTGGTAAAGGGTATGGAAAGTCTCAGTTATGAGGTTTCACTTGCACAAATGTTGAACTTGATGGACGTGTGTCTTATTTCTACCTCAATTACTATGGTGGTTTTTTAGGCAGAATGAATGGCCTCCCTTTAAGCATGGATATATATAAATATATTAACCACAGTTTTCCTAATAGCTATAAAATGTGGTTGACCAAGTTCTGATTCAGTATAAGGGGTAAGGTTCAAGGTTGGATATGTGAACCAGGCTAATTGTAGGGCGTAGACATTAGGTACTTGTTAGTGGTATTTTGTTACTTCAGCCCCAACAATAAAAAGGCTGGGGTCAGGGCTGAAGTCCTACTCAGTGAGCACTACACTACTGCCCAACTATATACTGTAGATTCCATGGGGTCATCAGAGACCTCCTAGTATTGCACAAATCATTTGACTAGCAAAAGGAATTATCTGCATACCCAAACATTAGGGTGATGGCACACATGAGCGTTTGGGACACTTTCAGTACGACACATCCCAAAAATGTTGTATTAAAGCCCCCAAAACAATTTCTGATTGCAAATCACCTGACAGGTGCCAATATGAACACTAGTCATGTGATTGCTATGTGGGACTATGGTGGCTGCTTTTGGGGCAGATTAAAAACAACACAATAACAACAAAAACCACTGGCCCAAACTGAGCTGATCCTGTGCAGGCAGACACGAGCCAGACATGTATTAGAGATATACATATTCAGTGAGGAAAACATCTGCAAAATTCACCTTTTTCTTGTCCCAGTGCTGACAGAGAGATAAAGTATATGTTTGCTCGGCATGTCTGGACTAGATTATATTCCCGTTTGCATGTGGGTACTAGCCCCGACATGTTCAGCTGCAGGGTCCAGCCCTGTGAACTTCATATATGAGACTTACTGGCCTTATTTCCCCTTTGCCTCTGGCACTGTACATACTTGGTTAATGAGCTGGCCTTGAGAGAAGAGCCACTAACATTAAAGCACAAGAGCATAGTCTTTAAAGGAACAGTAACACCAAAAAATGAAGGTGTAATGTAGCCCTGCACTGGTACAACTGGTGTGTGTGCTTAGAACAGTGATCCCCAACCAGTGGTTCGTGAGCAACATGTTGCTCCCCAACCCCTTGGATGTTGCTCCCAGTGGCCTCAAAGCAGGTGCTTATTTTTGAATTCCTGGATTGAAGGCAAGTTTTAGTTGCATAAAACCCAGTTGTACTTCCAAAAAGAGGCTTATTTAGGATGTCAGTCCACATAGGAGCTACTAAATATCCAATCACAGGCCTTATTTGGTACCCTTGTGAACATTTTTCATGCTTGTGTTGCTCCCCAACTCTTTTTACATTTGAATGTGGCTCGCGGGTAAAAAAGGTTGGGGATCCCTGGCTTAGAAACACTACTATAGTTTATATAAACAAAGCTTCTGTGTAGCCATGGGGGGCAACCATTCAAAGGGAAACACAGGTTACTTAGCAGATAACAAATAAAACACTTCTACAGCATTTATCTGCTATGTAACCTGTGCCTTTTCTCCTTTTTTCCAGCTTGAATGGCTGCCCCCGTGGCTACAGAGCAGCTTATTTATATAAACTATAGTAGTGGTTCTCTAGCAAACACACATTTTACCACTGCAGGGTAACAGTACATTTTATTTTAATGACTTTAAAACACTTTCATTTTTTTTTTTTTTTGGTGTAACTGTTTTTTTAAACAGACAGTATCACAAGTCTCCTTATTAAGCCTGCTCCTATTTATGGCAGGGGCTGCATTATACAGCTCATTTCTCCCCAGGAACTAGGTGAGCTCTATAATGGCTAAAGTTGTCATACTGCACAGTCAGTTGCTGTGCCCTGTGCTTCACTTGCCCCTTGTACAGTTGCCCTCTGCAAGGGGTCTATTTTTATCAGGGCTGCAACTAGGGGTAGGTAGAAGAGGTACATACCTAGGGCACAATGGTGGGGGGACACCAGGCACCCAGGCACGTACCTCCTGTATCTGCCTACCTCCTAGTTAGCTCCCGAGGGATTCCCCCTGCTGTATGGCACCACAGGAGCACACACAGTGTGGAGTGGGGGAATGGCTCAGAGCGCACTCTGCCTTGGGCACAGCCATTACTTGGCCTAGCACTTATTTTTATGTATGGATTAATGCTGGCAACCTACGTTTTCAGCAAATTGGACATACAATGAATACAATTTAATTTGCAATGAAACATCCGTTTCAATTGGCCAACAATCAGGAAGCATTTTAGCAGCCTTGTCTACAAAGTATTAGGGTGCCCACAATGGTTCTTGAGCCATAATGATGACCTTAGTAGTTTCTGTTTACTGGACTATACGTGTCCATCTTTATTTAGTACAGGGAATACTATACTCAGATATGGTGGTGCAGCACTCTAGAAGAAAGTACCCAGGGTTGTCTTTTTTGGAAAGTTATCAGTTTGCCTCAGTAGAGGGGTGCACACAACCCCCCCTCCCTTTAAAATGCTTGCAAATTTGGTATTAGGTGATTTTTTTCTGGCATAAAATAACCATTTGCTCCACTTTAATGCTTAAATGGGTCTTTAAAGAAGCTTTTCTAGGTGAGCCAAACAGGCATTTCCCCTCTGCACTAGTTAGAAAGTCCATGTGGCCTTGGGAACCAAGCCGCAAGCCTAATAACTCTACAGTGTAATTAAATGACATTATGCTGCTCTAATGGAAGGGCTCATTAGCTCCTACAACTTCCTTAAGGCAAGCAGGAAAATAAATACTTCCTAGCTAGAGAAGCTCATCACCTAACAGCAGCTCTGGGTGTCAGAAAACTGACCTAATTTTGTGTGTGTGGTTTGTGACTAATTAATAAAGCTGTTTGAATGACGGGTTTCTACCTGTCCCTTGCCTTGTATAAACCACATAGTGCTCATTTAGTGATTCTGAATAGTCTCTGCTTTTAGTTATAGGGGGTTTCTGCTATTTCTCTGACCAACAACTCTAGGCACCACATCCTCATTATATTTGTGCAGTAAGGCTTCACCTGTTCAACTCAATATTTGTCTCCATAATGTAATATACATATAGCAATCACTGTAAATTTGGCAGACTACAAGCTTGTCATAGTAATTTAACTGGGAGCTGCCATTCTACTTTCTCTCTTGAACTGTTTGATTCTATCAGCAACCATTTAAAATATGTAGTATACCATTTTGTTATATAAACCTTTCCATGGAACTTATAGCCAGGATTCCCTTTTCAGGCTGTCCCAACTGCTGTTCCAAAGGCAGATGTCATGATAAAACCAAAGAGAGGCCATTAGCAAGATGGACTGGTAGATCCTGGCCATTCCATGGGAGAGAGCTGGGATTTAAAGGAGACCAGGGTTGGAGTGGGTGTTGGTGTTTCATTGCAAAATCAATTTTTTGATTGTGTGCTGTATAATAGAATGGGGGGTAGAGGCAGGGTAGCACTGCTGGGCTAGCTGGGACAGACCTCTGATGTGTCTTTTTGTTTACATCAGAATTTGCAGGCTTGACAGCCCTTGTGGTACGTGGTGGAAAACTAGCAGAGAGGCATTAGATACAGTAGCACTTTTACCTTTCCTGGAATGTAGGAGGGGAATTTGTTAGTTTCTGTTCCTGTATTTCCTTTTGAGGCAAGCCCTAACATGTACAGCTACTCGTCCTGATATACCAGTCCCCTATACTGTATGTACAGGGCAGGCACCAGTCTCCTATACTGTATGTACAGGGCAGGCACCAGTCCCCTATACTGTATGTACAGGTCAGGCACCGGTCCCCTATACTGTATGTACAGGTCAGGTCAGGCACCGGTCCCCTATACTGTATGTACAGGTCAGGCACCGGTCCCCTATACTGTATGTACAGGTCAGGCACCGGTCCCCTATACTGTATGTACAGGTCAGGTCAGGCACCAGTCCCCTATACTGTATGTACACGTCAGGCACCGGTCCCCTATACTGTATGTACAGGTCAGGCACCGGTCCCCTATACTGTATGTACAGGTCAGGCACCGGTCCCCTATACTGTATGTACAGGTCAGGCACCGGTCCCCTATACTGTATGTACAGGTCAGGCACCGGTCCCCTATACTGTATGTACAGGTCAGGCACCGGTCCCCTATACTGTATGTACAGGTCAGGCACCAGTCTCCTATACTGTATGTACAGGTCAGGCACCGGTCCCCTATACTGTATGTACAGGTCAGGCACCGGTCCCCTATACTGTATGTACAGGTCAGGCACCGGTCCCCTATACTGTATGTACAGGTCAGGCACCGGTCCCCTATACTGTATGTACAGGTCAGGCACTTTTTGGGCTGATAGCCACCTGTGCCATGCGGTAACAGGTGGTTTCTGTTGTGACCACCTGCCACTCCGTATCATTCATGTGAATGATACGGAGTGGCACTGAGAGGTACCAGGCAGTAGCCATAGGCTATACCCATATCACATGTGCAGATCAAGCACTTGGCCCTTATACTGCAAATCCAATTCTTTCTGCCCCAGGGCCCCCCATGAGTTCCCAAGCATTGGTGTGGCTTCAAGCCCTTCACCTCTTTAGTGATATCCCTGACACCCAGCAGTTTCCTTATACACATGGGAAATGGGACCCTTAATCAATAAATAATTAGAAAGCCCTTTAAAGGGCCAGTAACACTGAAAATTGAAAACATTTCATATATATTTATGGATCACCTCTGTCACCCTAGCAACTGCAAATAAATGATTAATTGTCAGCATCAGGCTTGTTTCCATGCTGGAGCTGTGCAGAGAGCCGTGAATGACATCTGACCCCAGCACTTTGGTACTAACAGTCAATGTATTCTGAGCAGTCTGTTCTATGGCACTTCCCTCTGGAACTGAATGGTTTACGTGGTTGCTAGGGTCCCCAGCAATGAGAATTTCCCACGTACAGTTGTTTTCCTTTTCAGCACAAGTTAGAAATGAGGGTAAATTCCAGCAATAAAAGCAGCGTATGCCTTTGACCTGACACGCCAGTTTCACTTTGCTGGTGTGACAGTCAGTGCATGGTGGATAGGCAGCTCTGCGGGCGCAGGGTGGGGCATGTCAAGGCACGCTGCTCCTCTGCATCTCTCCTATCTCTGGCTCACACTGCAACACAGCTGCCCTTTGTGCTTGGAATGTCCCTAGACTTCTATACACTATCTGTGTATTTAGCAGCTCAGTGGCACAGCCCTTCTATCCTCCCAGTGCCCAATGGCTTATAGTGCAAATAGAGATATAAGTATCAGTGCATTTGCAATTATACAAGCCAACATAAACTCCCTCCAGACCCAGCCAGCAGATTATTGGCCCATATCTGGCCTGTCCAATGACCTGACTAACATATCTGACCAGTTAAAATAACAATGCCCATAATACTGTAATCTCCTTGCCAGTTGGCATAGGGCCATACAGTACTTTAATCCAATTGCTGACCCAGTGGCCAAAGATTGGATCAGCCCAATATGGCCCAGCACGTTGTGACAAACTGGGCAAAGGTCAACTCATTTGCTTAGGTGTCTGTGTATGTTTGGTACTCACTAGCTTGCAGGCCTATAAATATATAAATACATAAATATACGGAATTATAGACCCCCTGGTGTAATATATAAGGATATTACCAGTCACAATGAAGTTTCATGACCCTATAAAGGCACAAGGTCGAAGGTCAGTTGCTTTTGTACAGATTATGGAACTCCGAGGTGACTAATATCCTCAGTAATATCCTCATATTTTACAACAGGGGGTACATAATTATTTATAGCACACACGTTTCAGTGAGTCATGTGACACCAATTACATCATTAAGCACCGATTATAACAGATTACATCACTAAGCTTGGTTTATAAGGAAATTATTTACAGGATGTCTGTGACTCTTGATTAATTATAAAATAAGGGACCTGGAACCCAAGCTTAAACACTATTACCCAACCAAGAAAGTTATAAATCTATACTGTATTAAAACAAAATGACCCCAGAAACCTACAGTCATTTTCAAGCAGTGGCCCAACAATAGGGGGGTCCATAGTGGCTGTGGGGGTAGGGGTCAGTAACAGAGTAAGGTTTCTTCCCCTGTCTGTGCACCTTAGAAAACTGTGCACAGTGCTAGTACTTCTATATAGGCAAAGGGCATAGAGATTGTATTTATATAGTGCAGCGTTCTGTGTTTTATGGTGAATAAATATGAGCAGGAACCATGAGGGAAGAGTGGCACGTTCTCAATGGAGTCAGGTATGAGGAGGAGCACTTGAAAGCAGAAGGACTGAATAAATGAAATTCCAAAATACAGGATTGTGAGGATTGTGTAACGTGAGCACAGTGATAGGATCTGGTGCTGGATTTGATCCTCTAGCCAAGTATAACTGGAGCCAAAAAGCAGGATCTGTTGTATAATAATGTGTAGTCTGCTCCTGTGCTTACACTGGTATTACACCTGCCCTCACTCATTCAGATTTCCTCCATAACCATGCTAGATAACCAAATAATGACAAATATACTGTATATAAGGAGTATATGAGGTCCCGTGCATTGGAATGGTCCTAGGTACCTGTACGGGAGGCACTATATTTATGGGGCAATGGAGCACTAAAGGAGGAAGAGACTGTCTCCTCTTTCTTTAAATATTAAAGCTGTTTGACCTGGGCTGAATGGCGTGCCTAGCAACCAGCAGGGAATGGCCGAGCTGAGGACTTTTAGGTCAGGGGGTGGGGGCAGGGGACAGACTCTTAAAGAGAAATGGGGGTAGCAGTCAAGCTGTGAATGGTGCAGTAAAGATCATTCATGTAAATCCTTGTCTGATCGAGTGCAGCTTACACTCAAAATTCCCATTCACACACCATAAATGAAGTGTGGACTTCAACTCCACTGTAAAGCTAGTCCTTTTGACTGCAAGCTCTTGTGAGCAGGACCCTCTGATTCTAATGTCCTGTCATGTAACCCTTGTGTTATTGTAAATGAATGTAAAGTGATGCGTAACTTGTTGGCGATGATAATGATAAAACCTGAGTATTGTTTGGCCAGGACAGAGCGACACAGAGCGCCACAGAGCGCCACCTCTGAGAGGCCGCAGGATGAGCTGGGATGAGAGAAACACAATGGCAAAATGACAACCCCCTTTTTAAATTGCAGGTATAATTAGAACTAATTACAAAGCTGTGACTGGGGTGTGGCCATTCCTGAAAATCCAGTACCAGGAGTAGGGAAGTGGTGCCGGATTTAGGATTACCAGCCTGTCGCTTTAATCACAGACAATGAAGAGATCTACAGATTTCTACTCAGCCCTGAACGTGGCATTTACCTTGTGTATGTACCATTATATTTAAGGAGAGATTCTATAAATTTCCTGTGCCAAAATAAGTTTATTGAAACATAGTAGCATACAGTTGGTTATACTGTATATTTCTATCATGCAGCCATGATTGCTCTGCCATGGTAACCTTAGACACAGATGCTAAAAGTGCCCTCTAGTGGCATTCATATTATGGAAAATAATGGGAAATGTGTCTCTCCTGAGCAGTATAGTCATTATTGCTGAGTGAAAGGGAGAATGCAACTCTTGGTAATGCTAAGCAGGGATTTTGCTATTTTATGTCACAAATTGGCCTTTAGGGTTAACTGTTTAACTGAACGGCTTGGATGAGAAGAAACACTATGGCAGCTCCCACTCACAATACTAAATTTTAAAGGTTTCAGGGTACTAGCAATAGATCTTTACATGACTGTATCATTGTGCACAGTCATAGTCTATTAAAGGGCTATGCTCTGTAGAATGCAATGTTTCACATTGTTGGAATCACCCGGTCGCACATCGGCCTCATTTAGATAATGTCACAAGTGGCGTTTTCTCCGCCGCTGTATTTATGTCAGAAAAATACCACATGTGACATTACCCTTATGAACAATGGGCAGTAGCCAAGAGCAACCAATCAGCGATTATTTTTAATGTCTTCTGCAGGTAGACTACTGTAAGCAAATTGGTTGCTATAGATTGCTGCACTATGGATGACTGGTTGCTATGGATTGCCCCTGTATGACTAAATAATACCAATACCCAATTACTCTGATAGGATAGGATACAGAGGTCGCTGTGAGCCATGGAAGCTGGCTAAGTAAGACAAGCACGCCTGTTTGCTAGCACCCGTGCCCGGGATGGCACAATTAGTCCCAGCACTTGCCATTCCCCCACAAGCCTTAGTTTCGGGCTGGCACGCCTACTCAGGTGAGGCTAAGCTCCCTAATTATAGCAAAAGGCTGTACCAGCGGTGGGGGTGTGCCAGTAGCGTGAGCACGGGAAGGCAACGGAATATCCACTGAAAACAACACAGGGCGTGGGTCAGCTGTTTACACATGAGCAGTTCTTGGGCCAAAATGAAATGAAACTGTACTACGTGCAATGAAGTGACGCCAGACAAAGCAAATGTCTTAAGGTGGCCATGGGCTGATTCTGGTCCTTCAGATCGATTCGGCAGCTTATCTGTCCATGTATGGGCAACCCTGACAGGTCTACCCAACCTGTAACTTAAAATTGGGCAGATCTTGATCAGGCAGGTTGATGCAGTCCTCTGAAGGTGTCTATGCACGCCGTTGTAATTAGGGCCAAACAATCCAATTATCCTGATACCGCCCACCTTTAGGTGTGCATATCGGGAGAAGATCTGCTCGTTTGGCAACCTCACCAAACAAGCAAATCTTCCTGTTTGTGGGTACCTTTAGCTAAATCAGGACCAGATTCTTATCTCACAATCAGTTTAAGCTGGAAAACTTGAAAATATTAATAGTCCTGAATTTAGCAAAGTGTCTAGTAACCTATAGCAACCAATCAGCAAATATAATTTCATGGTCAGCTGATTGAAACCAAACAAGTGAGTGGCTGGTATTGGTTAATCCTGGTGGAGGCTAGTCCTGTGGCTTTGTTTATAACTGCATAATAAGACTTTTAGAAACTTTTTTTCTCCAGCTCGGTCAGCCTTAAGGTGGCCATACACGCACTGATAATATCGTACGAAAGCTCGTTTCGTACGATATTCGGTGCATGTATGGTATGTCGGCGAGTCGACCGATATCGCAGGAAGCTGCTGATATCGGCCGACTCGCCGATCGGACCAGTTTGAAAATTTTGATCGGGCGCCATAGAAGGCGCCTGACCAAAATCTCCCTTCAGCGCTGAATCGGCAGAAGGAGGTAGAAATCCTATTGTTTCTACCTCCTTACCTGCCGATTCAGCCCTGAATGGTGTGTGGCGGATCCGACGATGTTTCGTGCGACCAATGGTCGCACGAAACATCGTCAGATCGCCACGTGTATGGCCAGCTTTAGGCTAAATAAACCTATTAGGCTAAAACATGCTAGTGTTGGCCTGAACAGCAGTATTATAACTTCCAGGCTTCCCTCCTCCTCCTCGAAAGTGCTTGTCTTGCAAGATCTGACGTTACTCCCCACATTATATAAATCTTACCTGGAGACAAGAGGTCTGAGGATTGCTGTGTCTGTGCCGGGCTTGGAGAGGGGCACTGTTACTTGTGTTATCAAATGCATGGGGGCCAGACTGTGTCATTAAATGCATGGGGGCCAGACTGTGTCATTAAATGCATGGGGGCCAGACTGTGTCATTAAATGCATGGGGGCCAGACTGTGTCATTAAATGCTTGGGGGCCAGACTGTGTCATTAAATGCTTGGGGGCCAGACTGTGTCATTAAATGCTTGGGGGCCAGACTGTGTCATTAAATGCTTGGGGGCCAGACTGTGTCATTAAATGCATGGGGGCCAGACTGTGTCATTAAATGCATGGGGGCCAGACTGTGTCATTAAATGCATGGGGGCCAGACTGTGTCATTAAATGCATGGGGGCCAGACTGTGTCATTAAATGCATGGGGGCCAGACTGTGTCATTAAATGCATGGGGGCCAGACTGTGTCATTAAATGAATGGGGGCCAGACAGTGCTATAAAATTCTTGGGGCCAGTGGTACAAGGGAGAGAGAGGTGCTAGAGTGACAGCCAGTAGCAATGGGAGAGGCAGGCCCCACCTAGCACTACCACCCATCCAGCAAGCTGGCAACCCTAGCCCCACCAAGATGGTCTAAAATACCCCACAATTAATAAGTCCTGCCCTGTGCTCCAGTTTTACTTTACTCCACTTTTATGAATTTCCCAGCATTCTCAGCTAGAGATCTCAGATCTGCCATTCTTCTTCAATAGGACACATATTAAAGCCACAGCCTGAGCGAGGGCCAATGGTACTACAGTGATACAGTAATACATTTATGACTACAATCTGGCCACATGCTATTTCCGTTCTTCCAATTGATCATTACAAAGGTGGGTGCTGAATGGCAGTTGTCTAAAGCAACCAACCAGATTTGTGCTTTCATTTTCTAACTGGCAGTAGACTGATCATACCTAATTGCTGCTTGGTGACTATGGGCTAATGCGCGAACTACATAAACTCATCAATCCATGAGAGACAAACTCAGTCTGGCACAAGCAGGGCACAACACAAATGGATTTGGGAAGGTAAAATTGCTTATTGTGCCATGTTGTGCTGACAGGACACATGGAGCTACTTTGTGTCAATAGTCACAGTGCTCTCCGGTTTTCTAAAGAATGTCTTTCCTTGTACCTAACTCTCCTCTCAGCGCAGGGGATTTTCTCTCCTTTTATTTGCTCTTTTAGTTTTCAGTTTCCTTTCTTTGTTTTGCCCATTGCCATATACACAGTGCGGTTTATTATGCAATGTGTCACGTTACACTGTCACCGGTGCAGCCTAATAACTTACAGTAAAGGAGAAGTGGAAAGCAGCTGATTGCGAGTGACACGATGAGATCAATTCCGAGAAACAGCAATTGCACCTGAGGCAAAACTCCTCCCTTTATTTAGTCACTAATGGGGCCAAATTGAGCATATTTTATGGGGCTCTATGGGAATTAGTATATCACAGTACCAAACAAGCATAGGAGCACCTTTCCCTACAACTGACTCCCCACATCAGTTTCCAAGCACTTCTAGGTGGAAGGAATATGAGAAATTGTAATAGACAATAATAACTACTCCTTCTAGCAGCTCTACTCTAGCACCTCTATCAATAGAGATAATAGCCTCTGGGAAGGGACTGTGGCTGTGGGATAGCAGGTATAGTAGGGAGAGATGGTGCCTATAGTAGCAGTGGGGATAATAGCCTCCGGGAAGGGACTGTGGCTGTGGGATAGCAGGTATAATAGGGAGAGATGGTGCCTATAGTAGCAGTGGGGGGATAATAGCCTCTGGGAAGGGACTGTGGCTGTGGGATAGCAGGTATAGTAGGGAGAGATGGTGCCTATAGTAGCAGTGGGGATAATAGCCTCTGGGAAGGGACTGTGGCTGTGGGATAGCAGGTATAGTAGGGAGAGATGGTGCCTATAGTAGCAGTGGGATAATAGCCTCTGGGAAGGGACTGTGGCTGTGGGATAGCAGGTATAGTAGGGAGAGATGGTGCCTATAGTAGCAGTGGGGATAATAGCCTCTGGGAAGGGACTGTGGCTGTGGGATAGCAGGTATAGTAGGGAGAGATGGTGCCTATAGTAGCAGTGGGGGGATAATAGCCTCTGGGAAGGGACTGTGGCTGTGGGATAGCAGGTATAGTAGGGAGAGATGGTGCCTATAGTAGCAGTGGGGATAATAGCCTCTGGGAAGGGACTGGGGCTGTGGGATAGCAGGTATAGTAGGGAGAGATGGTGCCTATAGTAGCAGTGGGGGGATAATAGCCTCTGGGAAGGGACTGTGGCTGTGGGATAGCAGGTATAGTAGGAATAGATGGTATCCATATTCTTGCATTGTTGGAGAAAAATCCTGGTGCTTTCAGGCCTTTTGGTGCTTTGCACCTTCATTTCCCCTGATAAATGATTCCTTATCTGTAAAAAGCACAACAAGCTGACTTCTCCTGATTTACTGGTGCCATATTGCTCACACAGTGCCATCTTGTGGAGTTAAAATAAAAAAAAACAAAAAAAAAAAGTTTTTGAATTGATCCTGACAATTGTATGTACCAATAGGCATTATACAAAAGGGCACAAAAAACTGCCTATATGTTATTGTAATTGTAATTGCTCCTAGGAACAGTTATCAAGTAAATACAAAATGAATCTGCACAGATCCTAGTCACTTGCCTGTTACCCCAGACACACACTCCTCTCCATTAAAAAGAGAACCAGGTATATTGGGGTTTCTGTGTTGTGTGGGACTCTTTAACGAATTTTGGTTCAGAAGCTGGAGTTCCCATTTAAGTCTAAAACTGTGAGTGCTTATAGAATGTATACATCGCTTTTTGTGTTGGTCTGTATAATTGGTTGCACTTTAGGTACAGATGGCTCATTCACTCACAATGAGGCAGTGTACAAAGTGCAAAAGGCTTCTGTCTTGGAAGGTTCCATCTTTTTTGCACTGTGCAACTGGCCGCACTATCAGCACCTTTGGCTGCAGGTCAGTAACTAAGAAAAGCCAGAGGGCACAAGGTGCATTGCCACTGATGTGTTCTGAACCTTATACTTTTAGTCCAGAGTGTGGTGTGCAGCATGACCCCCAGAGAGTTTGAATGAGCAGTATTGTGCACTCTGGTGCTTTGGCACTAGTACAAAAGGTAGTTCCCATTGTAGTAAAGCAAATGGCGATGTTGTAACATTATAAGCATTTCTATTAACAGTAAACCTTAAACCCCTTAATAGATTATTTATATTGCACTTTCCTCCAATTGGTCTTAAAGCGCTTAGCAGTTTAAAAACTGCTAATATCTTAAAAACTAGAAAAAAACAATGAATAAAATTGCAAAAATGCTTAGAATAGTGCTCTGGGCAATTTCTTTTTCTATTTTGTGTATTAAGGGAGGGAGGGTAGCAAGGACAACAGCAACAATACAAGGCATGGAGAACAGGCAACAGTGATATATTATGAATACTGTTACATCCTCAGACATCAGGTACAAAGTAGAAGGTAATGTCACATCAAGGGGGGCCATGGGGTAGGAAGGTCTAGTGGGTTTACATCGAGCCAGGGGTTCCATATTCTCTCGAATTTATCAGGGCATCCACAGCCAGATATTTAATTTTAATAGAGGGAAGGTACTTATTAATTAAATTGACCCATTGGTTAATTGTTGGGGTGTTATTTTCCATCCAATGCATTATCACCACTTTTGCCATTGTAAGAGAAACCAGGTCACCATAGAGCAAGTCAGTGGCTTCTTCCCATCACTCTTCAGTCAGGGTTGGGAGGGACTATAGCCAACATCTTTGGGCTCTAGGGAATGGAGGGGGGCTGTATCAGTAAGTACCTGGTATAATCTAGATGTCAGCTTCTTATGCTCAGGGTTCTGAGAACTAACTCTAGCTGGGAGCTCTGAGCAATTTTACATGAATTTATTTAGAGGTAGGGTTGCCACCTTTGCCAGGTTAGGGGTGGGCAGGTGCAGGATGGGAGGGTTGGGAAGGTAGTGCTTGCATTTGGAGCTGGACCCCCTCTTTTTTTCCAGGAGGGGCAAAGCGCGATCTAAGAATGCCACCGATTGGAAGCTGGTAATGGTGATGGTCTTTTCAAGACAATGGTTTGGGAAACATGACTTAAGAACTACCCACAAACCTAGGAAGCTGTAGGCTGATGCCACATAGGGGCTGATTCTTATATTACATTGGCTTCCTTATGAAGGAACCATGTGGTTCTACAGACTTGCATGGAGTGTATGTTGCAGCTACTACCCTCTCTGATGTATACAATGATATCACTCTCTAACATGCTGCAACCAAATAAGTCGATTCAAAAGATTTGGCAGAAGGTGCTATATCCAAAAGCAGCCAACAGAGGGCAGCATTACATAGAATGTGATCATATAGACATTATCAAAACAGGAAAATCTGGATTTTTATAAAAGCCAGAACAAAAACTGTAGTACCGTGTTAGCCAGTGTCAAAAATAATAATAATAAAAAAAAAAAACCAACAAAACACAAATACAAGATTATTGTAGAAATGATACCTATATTGGCTAACAATAAAAATACATTGCAAGGCCATTTCAGTTCTCATTTGTATTTTGCCTGATGAAGGGGCCTTAGAGCTCCGAAAGCTTGCAATGCATTTTTATTGTTAGCCAATATAGGTATCATTTCTACAATACTCTTGTATTTGTGTTTTGTTTTTTTTTTTTTTTTTATTATTATATTATAAAAGCCAGGGGACTGCTTAGTTGCTGTTGGCCTAGCTGTGTCCCCAGCCTTCTGTTTGGGCCCCCTGCACTCTGGGTGGGGGACAGGAAGCAGAAGACAGAGCCAGGCCAGCAGCAGAACGCATTTCTTACTTTTAAAAGTGCAAAAGCTGCACACTCCAACCTGACAATTAGTGTTCAAATTATGTAAACTCTCACCTTCACTTCTGGGAAAGATTTTACCTGTCTTTCCTTTAGCCTTCCAGCTACCACCAAGTGTAACAATAATTGGACGGACTGGTGGACTCCTGTTCTTTGACAAATGCTGAGACAATTAACCAGATTGCGTGAAAAAAAGTGCTAAATTGCACCTGCACTCCTGCCAGCAGCAACCAATCAGCAGCTAGCTTTGGTCAGCAATAGGAACAGTGGTATTAACTGCTTACAAAACAATGGTGAGGCCTCAAATGAAAGTCTCATTTTGCCTGTACCATTCACAAAGATATAGACACACATATGAATGGGTCCCCTGGTTCACAACCTGCTTCAAGGCAAGAAAAAACTAATAATGATTGCTAGATATTTGCTTTCCTTATTGCCCAGCAATGCTTTTATCTATCCCCAGATAAATGCAAGGCGGAGGGGGCAGCAGGCACATTATTGCCTAGTATTACAACTGGAGGACATGATACTGCAGCCTTGTCCCCAGGGAGCTGCTAGTGAAGAGATGCTAACAGGCAGATTAAGGGGCATCACTTTCAGCAAAGATCTGAATATGGGTCTGATAAAAGACGTGAGGTTGTGTTGGGGGAAGTCTCAGGCTTGTTTGTAGCTTCATTTTCATCTGCGGAATCCCAGTGGCTCTGCAGCAAATGTGTCTCTATGTAGATGAGCTTCGATCTCTCCCTCTGCAGCATCAGTAGCTTTACTGTGGGATGAGGCTCTGCAGAGGCAGCAGGCCTGAATATTCATGGCTCCATTGCAGAGTCATTAAGGGCTCCAGGGTCAAGGCAAGTGGGAATTTAGCACTAAGTGCCGCCACAGCAGATTTCAAGGGTGCAGCATCGGCAGGATAGGAACATCAACTATGTGCCATGTTATGAACAGTCTCAGCTAGAAGATAGGCAGCAAGGGCCTCATCTACTATGTAACTGCAATATTTCTTTAAATGTATAATATTAATTATGTAAGAAAAAATTAAAAATGTACATTTTATAAATTTTTTTGTGAATTTTTTTTCACCCTGTGTGTTATTCTTTAACCTCAGCTATTAAGCTAAACCACGCAAACCAATCAACTCTTTTTTTATCCAATGTCCTTTTCTGTCCTACATCAGCCCCACAATCTCCCCTCCTACCTTTGAGGCTTTATACGGGATTCCTGTAACTGCTTTGCAATGAACTGCTGATTGGGCAAAAATACATTTACAGCAACTGTTTCCTCCAGTGAGGATCAAGCAGTGAATAATGAATACGTTCTTGGCTCTTTGTTACTATGGGCGGAACAAGGGCTGCATTCTGAACCCCTTACACTCCTGGATGAACCTATTACAAGAGAAGACTGGAGAATGACATTTGAATTAATAAACACCATGGCCTTATTAGGGACAGATCATGTCAGACACATGGATTAGCATTTTAGTAATAAGTTGGACAGTGGAACTGCAGTAGATGTGATCACCTTGGATTTTGCCAATTCAGATGGTGCAAGATCACAAATCGGTAAATGCATCATGCACAATGCGCATGCAACACGAGTGCGCAAACATTTAAACTCCCATACGGACCAGTGGCGAGAGGTCTCCATTGCTCTGTATGGGGGCAAAATTTAAAAATCTAGTTGCGGCGGGGCGGCATGCCGCCCCTAAATTTCTGCCGCCCTAGGCCTTTGTGTTCCACAAATCCGGGCCCAGAGGTAATACTCAATCCCCAGCATTAGGTGAAGCTCACAGTGGTCCCTCGCAACAAGGATCTTTCTATTTCTGAGCCTGACCACTTGATTCTTATACTGGCAGCCTTGTCATGGCAGGGTACTAATGCTTACTGGTCTCCTCGTTGGAGCCTCTGGCTGCTCTGCTAATCACCCTGATCCTGCCTCCCACTCTTAGAGTGAGCTATCACAGATCTTTTCTGGCACTCACTTCCCCTACTGGAACCTATCTCCATCCCAGGCCCTTCAGCAAGTGGGGACCAAAACAGGGCGAGCACATATGGGCTTTCCCTTTATATAAACTAGGGGAATCTTGGCACCCCATGGTCAAACACTGAACTATCAAGGCACCTAATCCCTCTCCCAACTGTAATACAGGCCCAACCTTCAGCTGCCCAAAACCCTCCTTGGGATGTACCTAAATAAGGTTGGCAAACCCTTCTACTCCCCCTATATATAGATACAGTGGAGTCACATCTACCCTTCAAAGAAATGTTGTAACATGTCAGGGGGCCACCATCTGGGATTTTGTTAGGAGTCAGTGACACTACACATGCTCAGTTTGCTCTGTGCAACTGTGGAGAAGGGTAAATTTAGGGGTTGCTGCAAATTATCAAGCAGAACATGAGGCTGAACTGTAATATAATCTGATGCTACAAGGCTGATTATTACATTCTTATGATAATTGAACTAGTTTCAGGGCTGCCATGCACTAATAATCTGTACTATTTGTTGATCAGCCTTATATTAAGACATTTATATTGTATACTGTATATACAGTATATTGTGCGTCGGTCCCTAAGCTCAGGTAATGACAGCAGCACAGAGTATGGGCAGGGAATCAGTAGAAAAGAAGATGGGGGGCTACTGGGGGCATCTTTGGGGGCACAGATCTTCCCTGCTAAAGGGCTGGGGTTGCCTTGGGCTGGTACAGAAGCACAAAACATAATGTAAACATTACATATTTTGAGGGTATTATCCAGGTAACTGGCACTGCACTTATATTACCCTGTGTTTTGCTTCCTTTAATACGGAAATGGACACTAATATTTATAATGACTTGTTCTGGAATGTATGAAATTGCCATCGTATTTATCTGTCTTCAGGAGTTTTATACAATACATGATAATTAAAAACAACAAAACACAAATACAAGAGTATTGTAGAAATGATACCTATATTGGCTAACAATAAAAATACATTGCAAGCTTTCGGAGCTCTAAGGCCCCTTCATCAGGCAAAATACAAATGAGAACAGAAATGGCACAACATTTATACTGATAGATCAGAGAGAAGTGTTTCAGTATAAATGTTGTGCCATTTCTGTTTTCATTTGTATTTTGCCTGATGAAGGGGCCTTAGAGCTCCGAAAGCTTGCAATGTATTTTTATTGTTAGCCAATATAGGTATCATTTCTACAATAATCTTGTATTTGTGTTTTGTTGTTTTTTTATTATTATTTTTGACACTGGCTAACACGGTACTACAGTTTTTGTTTTGTGATACAATACATGAAAATTGCACTACATTTCTGGAGTATTACACATAGACCTGACCCTTCAAAACTATGAAGAAAATGTCTTTAATTAGCCTCCCCAAGCACAAAAATCACCCTCCTTCTAAGATTCCCAGTAGTGTGAATTAATGTCCTGATTGGTGCAGCCTTGTGCATAGGGAGCATCTGGGGTCAGCACTGTGAGCGCCATAAGCGGCTTATAGATTTCTGAGCATACTCTCATTCCACCTTCTACCATCTACAGTGAAGATAAAAATATCTCTTTTAAAAGGGAAAATATGATTTATAATGATATCAACAATGTAAAATTCATAGTGTTACAATGCTGGCAGAATGCAGTGTTCCTAGTGCCGCACAACTGGCAGCGTCCGCTAACAGCAAAGCCGGACAAAATGCTAAGACTACTTATCATAGGTCAGGAGCAAGTTTAATCCCCTAACGAAGCAGTAACACCAAAAAATAAAAGCTGCTGTGTAGCCATAGGGGGAGTCATTCAAAGGAGAAATGGCTCAGGTTACACAGCAGATAGCAGATGAGCTCTGTGAAATATAATGGTGTTATCTGTTATCTGCTATGTAACCTGTGCCATTTAGCCCTATTTTAATTGAATGGCTGCCCCCATGGCTACGCAACTGCTTGTTTATATAGTTACATAGTTACATAGGGTTGAAAAAAGACCAGTGTCCATCAAGTTCAACCCATCCAAGTAAACCCAGCACACCTAACCCACACCTACCAATCTATACACTCACATACATAAACTATATATACAACCACTAGTACTAACTGTAGATATTAGTATCACAATAGCCTTGGATATTCTGATTGATCAAGAACTCATCCAGGCCCCTCTTAAAGGCATTAACAGAGTCTGCCATTACCACATCACTAGGAAGGGCATTCCATAACCTCACTGCCCTCACCGTGAAAAACCACCTACGCTGCTTCAAATGGAAGCTCCTTTCCTCTAATCTAAAGGGGTGACCTCTGGTGCGCTGATTGTTTTTATGGGAAAAAAGAACATCCCCCATCTGCCTATAATCCCCTCTAATGTACTTGTACAGAGTAATCATGTCCCCTCGCAAGCGCCTCTTTTCCAGAGAGAACAACCCCAACCTCGACAGTCTAACCTCATAGCTTAAATCTTCCATCCCCTTAACCAGTTTAGTTGCAGTCTCTGCACTCTCTCCAGCTCATTAATATCCTTCTTAAGGACTGGAGCCCAAAACTGCACTGCATACTCAAGGTGAGGCCTTACCAGGGACCTATAAAGAGGCAAAATTATGTCCTCATCCCTTGAGTCAATGCCCTTTTTTATACAAGACAGCACTTTATTTGCTTTAGTAGCCACAGAATGACACTGCCTGGCATTAGACAACTTGTTATCAACAAAAACCCCTAGATCCTTCTCCATTAAGGATACCCCCAACACACTCCCATTCAGTAGATAGTTTGCGTTTATATTATTTCTACCAAAGTGCATAACTTTGCACTTATCAACATTGAACCTCATTTTCCAGTTTGCTGCCCAGTTATCTAATTTTGTCAAATCGCTCTGCAAAGCGGCAGCATCCTGCATGGAACTTATAGTTTTGCACAATTTAGTGTCATCAGCAAAAATAGAAACCGTACTCTCTATGCCCACCTCCAGGTCATTAATAAACAAGTTAAAAAGCAAAGGCCCAAGGACTGACCCCTGCGGTACTCCACTAACCACACTGGTCCAATTAGAAAATGTTCCATTTACAACCATTCTTTGTACTCTATCCTTCAGCCAGTTCTCAATCCAATTACAAATATTATGTTCTAGGCCAATATTCCTTAATTTGATCATTAACCTTCTGTGAGGTACTGTATCAAACGCTTTAGCAAAGTCCAAGTAGATGACATCAACTGCCATTCCAGCATCAAGGTTCCTGCTCACCTCCTCATAAAAGGCGACTAAATTAGTCTGGCAAGATCTGTTACGCATAAAACCATGCTGGCACAAACTAATAGTATTGTGAACTGCAATGTATTCAAGTACCCTATCCCTTATTACCCCTTCCAAAAGTTTTCCTACTACTGATGTCAGACTAACAGGCCTATAGTTTTCAGGCTGAGAACGGGATCCCTTTTTAAATAACGGCACCACATTAGCAATCCGCCAGTCTCTTGGCACCATGCCAGACCTCAATGAATCCTGAAAAATTAAGTGAAGAGGTTTGGCAATCACAGCGCTCAGCTCATTTAATACCCTGGGATGAATCCCATCCGGCCCTGGACCTTTGTTTACCTTTACATGTTCAAGTCTCTTTTGAATTTCCTCCTGAGTGACCCATGCGTCAGTAGCTAAATTACTAGAACTGGGCATATTACAAGGGAAGCCTTCATTATCTGGCTCCTCAGATGTATAGACAGATGAAAAATAAGAGTTCAAAATTTCAGCTTTTTCCCCGTTCTCATCAACCAACGTACCCCCCCGTGATAATAAAGTTCCCACCCCTTCTTGCTTCATTTTTTTACTATTCACATAATTAAAAAATAATTTAGGATTCTTTTTACTCCTAGCTGCAATATCCCTTTCCATCTCTATTTTAGCTTGCCTGATAGCTTTTTTGCATGCTTTATTTGCTTCCTTGTACCTGATGAAAGTTTCCGCTGTCCCAGCTAACTTGAATGCCCTAAAAGCACGTTTTTTATTACCAACCTCGACCCTAACACTTTTATTCAGCCATAAAGGTTTTGCTTTGCGATGCCTCTCCTTGCTTACAAGGGGGATATACTGTTGTGTATACCTACAAAGCAATGTTTTAAAGATGTTCCATTTTCCTTCTGTGTCTAACCCCATGAAAAGCCTTTCCCAGTTGACACATTGCAGAGATGCCCTTATACTGGCAAAGTCTGCACGTCTAAAATTGAGCGTTTTAGTTACTCCCTTATGTAGCATTATATCAAAGGAGACCATGTTGTGATCACTGTTCCCCAAATGCTCACCCATACAAATGTTAGAGATAAGTTCATTATTATTAGATATTACCAGGTCCAAAATAGCGTCATTCCTAGTAGGTTCTTGAACTGCCTGAAATAAAAAGTTGTCATTTAGCATATTTACAAACCTACTAGCTTTTTCTGACTTAGCCACCCCATTACTCCAGTCAATGTCCGGATAATTAAAGTCCCCCATAACAAAAACTTGACCTAGTTTTGAAGCCTCCTCCATTTGCAACAATAGTTGGGCCTCATCCCCCTCATCTATACGGGGTGGTTTATAGCATACACCAATGATCATTTTCTTTGTGACCTTCAGCCCTACAGAAATTTCTAACCTAAGAGATTCGACGTTTTCATTGGTAATGTCTTTATTACATGGCTTTAAGTCTGACTTTACGTAAAGACAAACCCCTCCACCCTTTTTAATCTCTCTGTCCCTCCTAATAAACTATAGTAGTCTTTCCGACCAGTTTTACAGGTGTAGGGCAACAATACATGATACATTTTATTGTTATTTATTTTCATTACTTTTAATTCTTTCGTGTTTCTGTTCCTTTAAAGGCTTTTTCAGAATGCAAATCAGTCAGATCACCATCAGTGCTATTTTATCTGCAAGTGTTGCGTTGATCTTTCCCACGCTGCTGATATATCTAAATCGCTCCCAGAGACGCAGGGCTGTATTTAGATAGTCCCCATACACCTATTGCACCAAAATACATTCCCAATCTGCCCTTGAACCCTGCCAGTTTTGCCTCAAACCGTGCCCCTTTTGTGAATGTCAAGGCCCCTGACATGACTCCTGTTCCCTTGACAGTGGCCCTGCACAGCTGGAAGGAGTGGAAAACTGTTAGCAAAACATTTAGGCCTTGGAAGAGATAAAGGTTGCTGTGAATGCCTTTGGCGCACTGATTGGAAACTACTAAGGACTTCAGGGCGTTGCCAGGAAGAGCACATCCAGGTCTATAGGTCCACGTGCCACTGAGTTGTCAGGCAATAAGGGTTAGTACATGCCATTTGGCCCTGCACAAGTTTACAGTTCTTTATCATTCTGGTATAGATATGCTGAACCTTTAGGCTGGTGTAGTAAGTTCTGTAAGGGTTAATCCCCTTACAAGTTCAATTTGTAAAACATGCATTTCTAGCCATTCATCTTAAGGGTTTAGTTCTCCTTTACATGCAGGGCCAGTTCCATGTACAATACTAAAGGAATGCACGGCAGTATAAAAGCAGTACCAATGTGTATGTATAAACCTCAGAGAATGTTGTGGGGCAGGAGAGCCATCTGGTAACCTTCTAGAGGTGGCACACTGATTTGGGCACTGGGTCCTACTGCAACTAATTGGAAATATTGGCTTAAAATATAGGAGGGGCAAAACAGCTTTGTCCCCCCCACCCCCAAATGCCATCTTGTATGCTATACCTCCATCCTGTTTGTTGTTGGCCTCCCCAAGCATTTTATAAAATCTGCCCATGTTGCTCATAATCTATATATGTACAACATTATGATACTCTGGTGGTTATTTATGGTTTTGCTGCAGCAGCATCTTCCAGACCTTTGTGGTCACATATATTTCCATGGTTCTTCCTCTGTCACTAGTGAAGCTAAGCAAGTGCTGAAGAATCAATTTGCTGAGCAGCAGCCCATCCTCTCCTGCAGTTATCTACACAAAGACTGCTACCCCCTGGGAATCTGCTCCTTAATAAAGTCATTACCCACCCCCCACTGACAGGCAGGGAGGAGGCAGCAAGTATGTTAAAAGAGACAAGCACACAGGTCCCTAAAGCTGGCCATACACGCACCGATAATATTGTACGAAACCTCGTTTCGTACGATATTCGGTGCGTGTAGGGCATGTCGGCGAGTCGACCGATATCGCAGGAAGCTGCTGATATCGGTCGACTCGCCGATCGGCCAGGTTAAAAGATTTTGATCGGGCGCCATAGAAGGCGCCTAACCAAAATTTGCCTTCAGCGCTGAATCGGCAGAAGGAGGTAGAAATCCTATTGTTTCTACCTCCTTACCTGCCGATTCAGCCCTGAACGGTTAGTGGCTGATTGTACGATCTTTCGTGCGACCGATGGGGCACTGATGTGTGGGGTGATGGTGCATGGGGTATTGATGTATGGGGTGATGGTGCATGGGGTATTCATGCATGGGGTGATGGTGCATGGGGTATTGATGCATGGGGTGATGGTGCATGGGGTATTGATGCATGGGGTGATGGTGCATGGGGTATTGATGCATGGGGTGATGGTGCATGGGGTATTGATGCATGGGGTGATGGTGCATGGGGTATTCATGCATGGGGTGATGGTGCATGGGGTAATGGTGCATGGGATATTGATGCGTGGGGTGATGGTGCATGGGGTATTCATGCATGGGGTGATGGTGCATGGGGTATTGATGCATGGGGTGATGGTGCATGGGGTATTCATGCATGGGGTGATGGTGCATGGGGTATTCATGCATGGGGTGATGGTGCATGGGATATTGATGCGTGGGGTGATGGTGCATGGGGTATTGATGTATGGGGTGATGGTGCATGGGGTATTGATGCATGGGGTGATGGTGCATGGGGTATTCATGCATGGGGTGATGGTGCATGGGGTATTCATGCATGGGGTGATGGTGCATGGGGTATTGATGTATGGGGTAATGGTGCATGGGGTATTGATGCATGGGGTGATGGTGCATGGGGTATTGATGCATGGGGTGATGGTGCATGGGGTATTGATGCATGGGGTATTGATGTATGGGGTGATGGTGCATGGGGTATTGATGCATGGGGTGATGGTGCATGGGGTATTCATGCATGGGGTGATGGTGCATGGGGTATTGATGCATGGGGTGATGGTGCGTGGGGTATTCATGCATGGGGTGATGGTGCATGGAGTATTGATGTATGGGGTGATGGTGCATGGGGTATACATGCATGGGGTGATGGTGCATGGGGTATTGATGTATGGGGTGATGGTGCATGGGGTATTGATGCATGGGGTGATGGTGCATGGGGTATTGATGCATGGGGTATTGATGTATGGGGTGATGGTGCATGGGGTATTGATGCATGGGGTGATGGTGCATGGGGTATTCATGCATGGGGTGATGGTGCATAGGGTATTGATGTATGGGGTGATGGTGCATGGGGTATTGATGCATGGGGTATTCATGCATGGGGTGATGGTGCATGGGGTATTGATGCATGGGGTGATGGTGCATGGGGTATTGATGCATGGGGTATTCATGCATGGGGTGATGGTGCATGAGGTATTGATGTATGGGGTGATGGTGCATGGGGTATTGATGTATGGGGTGATGGTGCATGGGGTATTGATGCATGGGGTGATGGTGCATGGGGTATTGATGCATGGGGTATTCATGCATGGGGTGATGGTGCATGGGGTATTGATGTATGGGGTAATGGTGCATGGGGTATTGATGCATGGGGTGATGGTGCATGGGGTATTGATGCATGGGGTGATGGTGCATGGGGTATTGATGCATGGGGTATTGATGTATGGGGTGATGGTGCATGGGGTATTGATGCATGGGGTGATGGTGCATGGGGTATTCATGCATGGGGTGATGGTGCATGGGGTATTGATGCATGGGGTGATGGTGCGTGGGGTATTCATGCATGGGGTGATGGTGCATGGAGTATTGATGTATGGGGTGATGGTGCATGGGGTATACATGCATGGGGTGATGGTGCATGGGGTATTGATGTATGGGGTGATGGTGCATGGGGTATTGATGCATGGGGTGATGGTGCATGGGGTATTGATGCATGGGGTATTGATGTATGGGGTGATGGTGCATGGGGTATTGATGCATGGGGTGATGGTGCATGGGGTATTCATGCATGGGGTGATGGTGCATAGGGTATTGATGTATGGGGTGATGGTGCATGGGGTATTGATGCATGGGGTATTCATGCATGGGGTGATGGTGCATGGGGTATTGATGCATGGGGTGATGGTGCATGGGGTATTGATGCATGGGGTATTCATGCATGGGGTGATGGTGCATGAGGTATTGATGTATGGGGTGATGGTGCATGGGGTATTGATGTATGGGGTGATGGTGCATGGGGTATTGATGCATGGGGTGATGGTGCATGGGGTATTGATGCATGGGGTGATGGTGCATGGGGTATTGATGCATGGGGTGATGGTGCATGGGGTATTGATGTATGGGGTGATGGTGCATGGGGTATTGATGCATGGGGTGATGGTGCATGGGGTATTGATGTATGGGGTGATGGTGCATGGGGTATTGATGCATGGGGTGATGGTGCATGGGGTTGCGAAATATAAGAAGTAACTCCATAAACTCCAAAGCGGAGTGCCAAAGCCAAAGCAGAGTGCAGCGACCACAGAAAGGCACACGGCCATGTGCCAACTGCATTGATACAGGAACTCTGAGGTGACTTGCTATGTACACATTTAGGGGCTGAAGGGACGGTTGTTATAATAAAGGGACAGTTGTAATAATAATGGGACAGTTATAATAGACAAGTTTCAACGGCTTATGTGAACATGTGAATGGGAACAAATTATAAGTGATGGCATCACAATGCACCATTTATCAGGAGATATTTAACAGGCTGTTAGGAGGAAGGTTGGAGTCGTAGTGCAACAATATCTTGACTACAGGAAAATCCCTTCATTTAGGAGTCTGTGGGTCTCAGGCCCAGTGCACATGACCCCGCTTCCCAATGGCAGTTTGTCCCTTGCAGCTGTAACCTTTCTGTATATTTCCCATTGTTATTTGCCCAGTTATACATTGCACAGCCAGAGAGATGGTGTTGGTACAACGCTAGCTCATAAAACAGAATGAGGAGGCAGGCTTTCACCCCCTCACCCAAAGCCAGTGCTGTCTGTGCATACAATTCACTTTATTTATTATCGGATAATAATGAAGCACTGGGGCGGTGCAATGTGCCAGAGGCTGGGGGACTGGTAGCACTGAGAGCTCTCTGCCCTGTATCTGTGCCACTGTCACTATGCCATTGAGCCCCTGATTTATGTGCCAGGAGCCTGGGCAGGGAGCAGCATGGGGGGAGCAGCATGGGGGAAGCAGCATGGAGGGAGCAGCATGGGGGGAGCAGCATGGGGGAAGCAGCATGGAGGGAGCAGCATGGGGGGAGCAGCATGGGGGAAGCAGCATGGGGGGAGCAGCATGGGGGGAGCTGCAGTTCTTTTGACTGCAAGATTCTGGGGACATCCCTCTGCCCTCCCCATCCAGCAAATCTGCCTGCAGTAGGGAGGGGCCCTTATCCAGGAGGAGAGAGAGCTGGGGTGGGGCAGTAAGGCATGGCTACATGGTATGACAAGGGGATTTGCCTGTTTGATCCTAGTCAGGCTTTCAGTCCCAGTGCTGGGAGGGCTGCACAATAAGCTATTTCTGGTGAGCACAGCAATTTCAGCACCAGTGTACCGGAACCGTAACCAACATGTCCGATAAACAGATCAAACTCAATAGCTTGCACTTTAACCCCATGCCTCCTGCCTATATCAGTGGCACAGGGCAAGCCTGGGTGCTAGATCAGCAGGCTGCAGTGGCAAGTGGGCTACTAACAATTCCAGCCATTCCTCTGTCATACAGACATTTATCTCCCTATTTATTGCCTATTACATTTCAGCCAGTGGCTCCGACCCTTTAATGAGACTGATCTGCATTCTGCACAGCGCAGCTCACAAGCACAATGGAGTTTCATATGAAGTGGCAACCTGAGAGTTAAAAAGAGGGTGTGTCCTGATCAAAGGAAATGCATTCAAGCTTAGTCATGTTTATAAATAAATAAGAAATTTATATTAAAAGAAATGAAATGTGTTAGATGGACTCTGAATGCCATTTATTTTAGATGTGAGTTCATCATGTTGGGAATGGGAAACCTTTTCCAAACTATAATTCTTATTAATTATAGACTACTTAATTATAAAGTGCCACTATGGTACACATATAGCAGGTAGCAGCAGAATTATCCCCCGCCCCCCATACACCCACCCACCAACCCAGGAGCGGAGCAGTGCAGTCCCTGGGTTTCCTTACAAACTGCAGAGAAGAGAAAGTGCACATGGAGGGGGCGTGTCCAGCTGCTGGGATGGATGGGGGGGGGGGGTAGAGCACTATATATAGTGGGATGCTGCAGCTCTGCAGTGTGCTTTGTGTTGGGAAAGTGAAAGCAGAGTGCAGAACTATCACCAGCATCATCAGCATCCCACACCCACCTTGCTGCAATGACTTCCAGAGAGCTCTACTCTTCCTCCTACAAGAAGATCTTTGGGGATTCCCCTAGGTCCTCCAGCCACCTGTACTCCACCAGTAGCAGCAGGGCTCAGTCGTACAGACCCAGAGAAGCCTACACCAGCATCTCCTCCTACAGGAAGGTCAGTCGGTCCCCCGGCCACCTCAGCTCAGCCCAGGACCACTTTGACCTGTCCCAGTCCACAGCCCTCAGCAATGAGCTCAAGATCGTCAGGACCAACGAGAAAGAGCAGCTGCAGGGTCTTAATGACCGCTTCGTCACTTACATTGAGAAGGTCCATCAGCTGGAGCAGCAGAACAAGCTGCTGGAGGCCGAGGTGACCTTGCTGAGGCAGAAGCACTCTGAGCCCTCCCGGCTCAGTCAGATCTATGAGCAGGAGATCAGGGAGCTGAGGTCCAGGCTGGAGGAGCAGGAGCAGGAGAAGGACCAAGCGGAGTTGGACTACGAGCACCTGGGGACATGCCTTCAGCAGCTGAAGATGAAACTGGAGCAGGAGTCCGGCAGGAGGGAGGAGGCTGAGGATACTCTGAAGAACTACAGGAAGGACTTGGACCAAGCCACCCTCAACCGTTTGCAGCTGGAGAAGAAGGTGGAGTCGCTGCTGGATGAGATCGCTTTCCTGAGGAAGGTCCATGAGGAGGAGATCGCTGAGCTTCAGGCTTCAGTGCAGGAGGCGCAGGTAGGTGTCATGAGGTACATTGGGTGGGGGCTCATTCTTGGCAGGGAGGGGCAAGAGATACTAGATCTGCAGTCTCATACATTGGGCTTTTGGCTGCCTCTAGATTAAACTGTCTGTATTTCTATGTTGCTTTGGCCACTTGCTTCTGGGTATGCTAGAGTCTTAGGGTGAAGACACACGGAGCTACTTAGTAGCAGCTACCTGTCACGGCTACTAAACACCAGAAAATACCCTGCTATAGACAATACTGAGAATTGCCTCTGCTAAAACACATGTAGAGACAATTATCACTAAATGATCAGCATTGTCTATGTTAGTAGCTGTAACAAGTAGCTGCTACTAGTAGCTCTGTTTGTCTTCACCCATATACTGCGATAAAATCCCAGAAGCTGAAAGCTCTGAATATGCTTTTTCTAAATGGGTTAAATTGCAGACCCCCCCTACAGGAGGGGACCAGTAGTGTAGTACTGTGGGAGGTAAATCCTATCCTGGACATAATCTGTATAATATTATGTCCTTAACTTCTGCTATGGGAGATTGAGGTAGACAATATGTGGGCATCTGCCAGTGGGACATCCTATGGATATACTTTTATTGCCATATGTGGGCTCCTTCTATACCATGCTTCATGCCTTCATTCCACACTTCCTAGTAATGGTCTTTTATATTATACGGAATTTATAGGTATTGATAGGTTGCTGTCGATTTTTGTATATTATGTGGCACTTTCCAATGCTGCTTACATATGAGTGATGTGTTATCCTACAGAAGTTAAGGGGTTAAAAGAAGTAGCCCAGGGCAAAGCAGTTAGTGTATAGTATGTGAGTGCTGCGTTATTATGCTGGAATTCTGCGTGTTCATGCCTCAGAGATGGTGTCCAGCAGTAAATGAGTATTGTGGTGCTCCTGCGTGGGCCACACCCTGTATTATATAACTGCCCTGCACTGCAGAGGGCCATGGAACCCACCCCTCTGAACATGGCTGCCGGACACAGCAATGCCAAAAATATATATATTTATACTTGTATGGGGTGTCTGTAAAATTAATAGAATTAATAGAAAGATACTGAAATTTATTGTATGTGGTACTGTGTCCCCTATTTTACTATTTGTCTTTAGGGGCCCCAGGGTGCCATACCTTCCTGGGCCACACAGAGCAGTTGTTGTATTAAAGATAAAAATAAAGAAATTCAGTTGTTTGGTGAAGTTTCATTTCTTTCTATAAATGTAAGATTCCTCTACTCTGTAGTCACTTGTATGGGATTTTTAGGGGTGTAATTATTGCTCTGTTTCACCCACTAAATAATCCCATACCAGAGAACACAGAAAGGTAACATTTCCCTCTGTTGGACTGCAGTAAGCTCTTTAACCCACTGATGGTATATATGTCCCAAAGTCTCCCTTGACAAGGTAGAGAGAGCATAGAGAATAAATGAGCGTATGCCTGATGCCACCCCCTCTCTTACTTCCCCTCGGAGTGAGCAAGGGGGCAGGATTACTAAATACTAATAAAGCAGAATTACTAATAGCACTGATAATGGGTCTGTAGGTGGACCCAGAAGGAACCTGCACCCCCTGACACCCTCCCACCTGCCTGCAACCAATGCCATCAAATCCATTCACTCATGGTCTCAGAAGTGAGGGGGTGGCAGTAAATGTTTTTGCCCCAGAAAGTGAAGGTATGCCCCTGCTTAGGATAAATGGGCCCCGGGATATTCTCCATCTCCAGTTCATAGTAGAACCTCATTATATTTGCTTGTCTGCTGGGAATCTCATTCTCTAAATAATAAGGATGGGATTTTATCAGACATTATGATCTCTACATCGGTTCTCTCTAGCTCGCTGTCCATAATAATGTTTTTGCCCTGCCCACACACCTGCCGTTTCCATTGAGTTTTCCTCATTGGGTGTGAGATCTTCTTACCCAGTAAGAGATTACTAAGGATTTGTAATCATTGTGTAAATCCATTTCTTTCATTCCAACCCTGTTTATGTGCCTGATGTGTCTTTCTCTGATTATTTCTCCTCCGTATGGAGATGGATTGTACAGGTTTAACTGCAGGTCTGCCTTTCCTTAAGCCCTATTGCCAGAATTAACCCTAACAGTTCCATAACATGTAGATACAATACAATAGCACCAGAGCATCACTTACAGCCTTGGGACAATGGGGGACTATAAACAAGAACTTTCCTGCATCTCCTTTCCTCTCTCTCTCTGACCTGTATCCCTCCAGCTCATGAACTACATCTCCCACCAGCCACCACCAGCTGAAGAACATGATGCAATTTACTGCACCAAATAACTGCAGGCCTGTAACTTGGGTTCCTAACAGTACTATGGCACTATATATGTAATTAAAAACACTAACTGAGTGATCTGTAGGTCTTGAATCTGTTAAATGGAGAACTAAAGACTTGGGCTAGAGGCTGTGCACCTTATATCTTAAGCTTCTGTACCAGCCCAAGGCAACCCCAGCCCTTTAGCAGGGAAGATCTGTGCCCCCAGTAGCTTTCCATCTTCTTTTCTGCTGATTCACTGCCCATGCTCTGTGCTGCTGTCACTTACCTGAGCTTAGGGGCCAACGCACAATATACTGTATATATATATATATATATATAAAATTCACAATTTAAAGCTGATTCTAATTACTCAAAATCACATTGTTCATCAGCATAATTCTGTGCCAGAATCAATTAATAATCTGCTGTGTGGCATCAGTTTGTGTGACAAACGTCAAACATCGCCTCTCCTTCTGCCAATATGTTGCTGATTTCCTCCGACCCCTGAGCTTAGCTTTTCAACAGCTGCCCAGAGCACACTGAGCATGTGCAGTGTCTTTTTATATCCTTACAAATTAAAATAGGGGCATATAATTCCATATGTGCAATAAAATAAAGAATAGATATAAGGGCCAGCTAAAGCAGCCACTGTTGGCATCTTCCAGGTTCCAGATGAATAAATAAATACAACTCTATCTTTTGTAGACCTCTGTGGAGATGGATGTGGTTAGCAAGCCCGATCTGACGGCTGCTCTGAAGGAAATCCGCATGCAGTATGAGGTTCTGTCTGCCCGCAATCAGCAGTCCTCTGAGGAGTGGTACCAGGCCAAGATTGCCAACGTATCCCTAGAAGCTTCCCGGAACAACGATTCTGTCCGTCAGGCTAAGGAGGAGATCTCGGAGTATCGCAGGCAGCTCCAGGCCCGAACCTTGGAGATTGATGCTCTGCGCAGTGCCAATGAGTCCCTAGAGAGGCAGCTGCAGGAATCAGAGGATAGGAATAATGAAGAGATTTCTCATCTACAGGTAATGCTATAAAAGGGATAATACTGCTGTTCTTTGCATTTTAAGCAGGAATGTGCCCTGCACTGATGTACATTGTTCCAGAGTATAGTGTCTAAAGGCTTGGGAAGTGTCTAACACCACCTTCACCTGTCCCTAGAACATCATGATAACCTTAAAAGGAATATTGATAGTCATGGACACATGGAAGACAATGTGACCTTGTACATTATTTGATACTGACATCATTTTGAGAGGTCCTAACTAAAGTTTAGGAGTATAGGAGATTCCCCTACCATTAGAAGGGCTTTCAGTAAAGAACTCATTATTATATATGAAGATATATCCTCCCTAAATTATTCTTCTTCTTCCCCTTAAGCTGGCCATACACGTTCAGATTTTAGTTTTCTTCAGACGAACATTTGAACATTTGGATATCGATCATATGTTTTAACGCAACGATCTAAAACTAACAGTCAGACTGAAATTGTAGGATAAAGCCTAAAAAATAACAAATGGGAGGAGGTTCTGAACATGAAATAGTTGGCAGACACCAGTCGTATGAAAGTGACTGCCTGGAAATGCATTGTAGGTCCCCCAAGGATATCGTCAGATACACAGTATATGCACAGATTTTATCATTATCCGACCAAAATTTCCTAACCTGTCAATCAACAAAATGACCGATCACCGTGGTACAAGAATTATCGGGATGATAATTTACAGCCTACTTGCTGTCCAAAATCATACAAACTACGTTTTGCAGAATATAATCCACTTAATTTGAAGATGGGCCACATTTTCAGAAAACATATACCAGTATAAGTATTTTATTTAGAATTTCCACCATGGGTTCATCAACTTCACAGAAATATGTTCTTCTCTTTAGGATACCATCGGCCAGCTTGACAATGCTTTGAGGACCACAAAGGAAGAGATGGCTCGGCATCTGCGGGAGTACCAGGATCTGCTCAATGTCAAGATGGCTTTGGATATTGAAATTGCTGCTTACAGGTAAATAATCTCTGACTTTGCATAAAATACATAAAACAAACAGGAAATTTACTTTGGACATTAACACCCAAAGTTGTGTTGTCCTTAATTCTTTTACCCTTGCTTACTACTTTACTATTGCTCAATATGCAAGTACTTGGGTCTCTGTGTAATATCCCCATGCTTTAACTCCTCCCTGCTAGTGCAAGGCAAGGACCTTTATTACAAAACCAGACCAGAAAAACCTTCTTTACTTTGGCCACAAACAATATGCTACTGGGTTACTATTTTGATGCCATCATGGCTAGAGAATATGGGATAGAATATTTGTAAATACTACCCTTCAGCAATTATTTGTAATTTTGGTCAGATACTACCCTGGCAGTACATGCTCACATTTGTTCAGGCGATCATTTGGCTGGTCAAACAAAGCAAACAGGTCAATGAAAAGGTAATCCTACACATGTATGGGTTCTTGTACAGTATGCCTCCATTCAGCCCACAGGACCATATAGGTCGGCCCATGTATGGCCACCTTTAGTTTGGCTCATAAGAGAAAGTTTGGGTTAGGTGTCGACTTTTTGCAGAATATCTGAAGGTTCCCCTGCCAACATATTTGCCCCTTTTGCAGTCTGAGCTGTATTTACCCAAGTTCCATGGTATCTGTAATTTTCCCACAATCCATTCACACTGTAGAGGAAACAACATTTTCTTATGATGTTGTTTGTATACACACAACACCCTTATTAATAACCCAACATTTCCAAAACTGGTCTGCCATTGGGGGGGATGTGGGAAACCAAACAGACTGCTGTTTCATTTGGTATCTTGTCCTATATCCATAGCCTTGTTATGAGCTAGGAGGAGCCCTGACCAAAGGTTGGAAGGGTTGAACCAAAACGTCCAACAACCACTACCCTAATTTGTCTAAAAATCCCCTCACCTGTCTTTGTTTTCAGGAAACTCCTGGAAGGGGAGGAGACTCGTCTGACCTCAGTGGGCGGAGGCAGCATGTTCGGCATTGGCTACCCATTCTCCTCAGGGTCATATTCTGGTGGCAGAAGTTCCACCTCAAGCACCATCACTATCAGAAAAGAGGAGAAGAAAGAATCAACAGAGGGAGGGAAAGGAGGCAGCTCTGGGCAACCCAAAACCTCCAAGCCAGGGGAACCAGTTCAGGAAAAGACCCCTCAAAAAGCTGCAGCAAACTAACATGAACGTGCAGAGCCCCAGAAGTTCCACCAGAAGAGATTTTGTGAAGGAAACATTATTTCCCTTAATCTCTTTACCTGTCACAGTGACAGTGAAGAAGGTTAATGTAAATGATACAGATCTGCTTTACCAACACTGAAATAAAGCTTAACCATAACACATTTTGCTGTATGAATTCCAATAGGATTATAATCCACGTGCCCAGCTGTTGTACACAGTTCTACAGGGGATTTTAGGGGATCCTACTATAGAACTGCCCAAGTATAATAAGGGAGAAAAATGGAAATACTTACTGGTCCAATAGAAATAAGCCAAGGATATGGTAAAACAAGCCCATTAGTAGCATCACTGATGATCATTGGTGCAAGGCGAGAGAATAGCAGGTGGTAAAGGCTTCAGATGAAATCAGTGCCTCCTCATGGGTTACTTGACTGGCATTTCTCGTTTGGCAACCCAGTCCATCTGAATTGTTTGCTTAGCCACATTTATGTGAGGGCCATATGTTAGGGTCATCTCCTTTTCACTGTATAGAGACCAGTGGTGTTGCTGTTGGCCAACAGATGGGCAATTATAGTTGCTATTCACTTCATTCCCAAACTACACTACAGCATATCACAAAGCTATCAGCCATTTACAGTAGATAAATATGCCATTGTTGTCCATATATTTCTGTTACCTGTAGCTGAGGTTATGACTGCCCCATCTTACTAAATCCCTCTGTTTCCAAGCCTATTAATAACAAAGCTTTGTGATTTTTCCAAAAACTACACCTCAGTCTACCAATGAGGCCTCTCCATTGTGTGGAGCCACTGGCACCATGGTAGATTCATGCGCTACATGCACGGTGGAATGGTGGGTTAGAGAAGGCTACCTCTCGGGGGCTGAAACAAATAATGCACAAGGCAGGGGGTGGGGGCAGCTGCTGCTTTGCAAGCATGACAGACCAACCTGGGACATGTGGGTAAGGGGCAACAGGGCAACACAAATGTGGAGCTGCAGGTAACTTGTTATGTAACCTAATGCATGGTCTTGTCTGGAGGGAGAAACGCGTACAGAGGATGCACCAATAAAATGCAACTGTCTGTAACAGTCTAAAGGTGTCCTCTCTTATTGCTTTGCTATGGTTCTCTCCATCTCTAAGACTTACCCTTATCTATTTAGGGCTGCCATAATGTAGTGGTGTAAACAGCAGATATGGATAAATGTATAATAAAACAAACCACATCCATTGATACATAATGTACAGCTTGGGGGAGACACTGAATATTGGTAAAGAAAAGAATAGAGGTAAATCACTGCAGTGGGGTCTGTTAGCAGATTCTCTCTCTCTCTCTATATATATATATATATATATATAACATTCTGAGCACATGAAGGGTTGAGGGCACTGCTGTTTCTCTCCTAATGGCTTTTTAAATGGATTGAGAGCAGCTGTGGAGCCAGAGATCTGGCAGTAGTGCTGGGGATGTGGGCAAATCTCTCTGTATGCACAGACACAGGCTGTTTGCTTTGCTGCTGGACCCAGGAAAGGAAAATCTGTTTTTCAAGGGATACTGTCATGTTTTTTTATAGTATACTTGTATTTCTAAATTACACTGTTTACATTGCAAATAATTCACTCTACAATTTAAAATTTTATTCTTGAACCAACAAATGTATTTTTTAGCTGTAATATTGGCGTGTAGGTGCCATCCTATGCATTGTGCCTGAGTCTGAGCTTTCAGAAGGAGCCAGCGCTACACATTAGAACTGCTTTCAGGTAACCTATTGTTTCTCCTATTCCCATGTAACTGGAGGAGTCCCAAGCTGGACTTGGATTTCTTACTATTGAGTGCTATTCTGATACCTACTGGGAGCTGCTATCTTGCTCCCTTCCCATTGTTCTGCTGATCGGCTGCTGGGGGGAGGGGGTGATATAACTCCCAGCTTGCAGCGCAGCAGTAAAGTGTGACTGAAGTTTATCAGAGCACAAGTCACATGGCTGTGGCACCCTGGGAAATGAAGAATATGGCTAGCCCCATGTGAAATTTCAAAATGAAATATATAAAAATATTT
Organism: Xenopus tropicalis; assembly: GCF_000004195.4. Classification (NCBI taxonomy): domain Eukaryota; kingdom Metazoa; phylum Chordata; class Amphibia; order Anura; family Pipidae; genus Xenopus; species Xenopus tropicalis. The sequence goes on from NC_030679.2 coordinate 122,033,419, forward strand.
TTGAAAAATGGATTCCAATGCAGGATTCTGCTGGAGAAGCTCTATTAACTGATGTGTTTTGAAAAAAAAAGCATGTTTTCCCACAACAGTATTCCTTTAAGAAGTAACATGTACCCCCTACTCCTGCCAACCAGCAACCCATATAAATGCAGGCCCCTCATAGGGGAATATGGAGAAGGCAAATAGCTACTGAGTTCTCTCTGTACTACTGTTCTTGCAATAGTTACATATATACATGAATAAACACTTGAAATCATATCAATAAATGGTTATTCTTTATTAACCAACAATAATTAGAAACAAGTTGGAAACTGGCATCATGACCTGCAGCCATGAGGGAGTCCAACTCCACTAAAGCGCAGCGTTGGGAACAGACAAACCCAGGCGAAATGTACCTAAAAAGATTGAAATGAATGGCACCATATGAGAATGGACTTCAATGGGGAATCATGGAGCGATGCCACAATAGGCAAGTGGAGATGGAATGCAGCAGCGGTGGAGAAAAGAGGTTTATAAGCACCTTTAGGCAAGAGGTGACATCAAATGCTTGGCCTTGAAGCCGGTGACATCTCATTCACATTCATAGCTCAGAAGTGATCCAGTATTATTTATATATATATATATATATATATATATATATATATATATATATATATATATATATACAGTATATTTAACTAAAATGTGATCTATAAAGCACTAATGCTAACTGGGGGATTTTTGCTTTTTTTAGCTTTATAGGCCATTCAGGACAGGTGGCAGAGAGCAGACTATGGAAACTTGGTCCCATTATTTAATGTTTTTTGCGAATGGGAGGTCATTTACTTAAAACCAAGACAGAAGCACAACACCACAGTCTTGCTGAGCTCTGCACCTCATACCAGATAAAAATATCTATAGCTGTGGGTGGTGCAAGGCAGCCCTGTCCTTAGCATCTACCAAAGGGCAGGCAGTAAAGTTGGCCATACACGGGCCGATTCTAGCTGCCGATATTGGTCCCTTAGACCGATCCGGCAGCTTATCGGCCAGTGTATGGGCACCAACGATGGGCCTGAAATCAGCCAGATCTCAATAAGGCAGGTTTGAAAATTAGTCGGATTGGATCAGCTTATTGATGCGGTCCCCAAACTGACGGACGCCTGTACCCGTCGTTCTAAATTGATTGTTTGGCCCCAGGGAGAAAATCCGCTTGCTTGGTAACCTCGTCAAGCGAATGGATCTTAGTGTGTATGGCCACCTTTAGTAAAGGGCTCAAATGTGGCCTCCTCTCACCTCAGGTAGAACATTTTCCCTGTGTAGTCTGTAGGTGCAGCTGTAACACTGGAGGAAATACATGACAATACTGGCCCTACTACTCTCACTGTGTCTGGAAAGACATTTGCCATTAAATGATTCCCCATTTTTAGTAATTGATTACCACTATGTGGGCACTCTTCTTTCTGGGAGCTGGAGCCTGAAACTGCACTCCATCCTCAGCAAGCTCTGATTGGCCAACATGGACAAGGCGTAATGGTATTAGATTACAACAGACATTTACATATAAAAAGACAACAGTTACAGTAATGAGCAGCTGCTAAAGAAAATGTACATAGATCTAAAGTTCATCTCTTGTAATAAATGTGCAAAATACAAGCAAGGGGAAGTTCAGCTAAAATGTAAATGTTTGTATCTTAAATAAACAAAAAAACAACAAAAAATAATGCAGGCAGTTAGTCTTGGAATTGCCATTGTCTGTTCCATACCAAAGGTTCCTTTCTATTCAGTATCACTGAAATACATGCAAAAGCCTATGGCAGGAGTTAAAAAATAATTCATCCAGCAAAACATAAAAGCAAATGGCTAACACTCACCACTTCCTTGCTTGGGATAATGCAGCTTTAGATGCGCTACAATATCTGGATCACAATCCCAATGCAAGCTGTCCAGTTGAGGATATGGAGTAAAAACAATTATAGAAATGGCTGCATTTTTATGGCACGTGACACTGAATCATTTGTATCCCCCAATGTGAGCGTTGGAACTTTGTTACTGGTCTATAGTGAGCCCTGTTCTACCTTATTGTGTCAAAGATCAGGAGATACACTCGTGGCTACAAAGACAGAACCTTTACAATCATTGTGGCACAGTGGATGTCAGTGTTTGGCCAATGGGCAATTCATAGACATTAGCATTCTCCATACATCCCAATGAACCTTCCTTAAAAGTAGCAGTGCAATCTGATAGCTGTCTGTGCAGCAGCTTTGGCAGAAGGTTAGACTTTATTGATGCATCTTGCACACCATCCGTTCTGATACCAGTATCCTAGTGGTCAGACAGGTTTTGTGTAGGCAAATAGGTTGAACTTTATGGACAGGTGGTTTTTTCAACCTCATTTACTATGTTATTAGAAAGATTGTATTATAATATCTTGTATTAATAGTATTGTGATCTCATCCTACATGTCTCTTATCAGGTATTATCCTGGAGACATATAACCTGCAAGACAGCAAGTGCCTTTATATAAAACAAGGAACCCCAAACTGAGGAGGGCATACATTATAAGATTTGCTTGTTTGCCCGAGAACGTCAGATCTTTGCCCAGTCTACCAATCAACATGCTGGGCCGAGTTAGTATGATACAATAGTTTGGCCCTGGGCCAAAGCTCAGCTCATAATGGGGGCCTAGGAAACCCATTAGAAGAGGACTATATCAATGCACCAACAGATGGGGTTTCCAACCTGCCTGATAGATGTTTAGCCAGATAGTAGGCAGCCAGGCCAAAAGGAAAGCCCCATACACAGGCCAATATGCTACAAACTCAGTCCGGAGAGGCCAAGTCATCAGCATTTATCAGTCCACATATGTCAACTTTAACACTACCCATCACATGGGATAAGGCAACATTTTCTAAATGTTATACAGTATGTGATACTGAGTTACTATTCTGTGACCTAAAGGGAGTTGCTGGCCACCTAATATACACATTTCAGAAAAATTGCACCAAGCCCTTTATCATTCCCATCTTAACTGCTATTATTACTGCAAGCAAAGAATATTTTTTTTTGCTTTAGCTCAGGGGTAATTAATAAATCCTCAAACAACCAATTCAGCTCTTTACAGAGATCATTACTGAAGCAAAGTGTGATGTAAAAATCCCAAAGGCGCACGTCACCCTTCACTTCTTGCTGTCACAGGCTTTCATATGCAATTTTTTACTCCGGGTATAATAGCTCTACCATAGCAATTGAACAGGGGGAAGGAGAGACTCAATTGTAGAGAGTAAATATCTTACACTTACATTACAGCTTGTGAGCGTTTTTTTTATATAAATATCCCCTTACTCATCTTCATCTCAGCACCAATGCCTGAGGCCCAGACTGAGGGATCCAATTGTTCACAGCTGGGCTGACAAGCTTTTTTTTCTTAAAACACAGACTTATGTACCAGTAGCAGTAAGAGAGGAGAAACAGAGCAATGTCTGTGATAATAAAAAATTAAATACCAATAAAAACTAGAGAAATGATCCTGTGCAGATGTGCTCTGAATGGCAGCAGTGAAGCAGCATGTCTCCTTTATAGCCGAATAAGCTGGTGGAGCCACCTATGTAGTCCCTCATGTCCACTGTCTGGAAGGTCACTTTTGCTCTTTCACTGGTTTGGCTTTTAGCATGAGCTCACTTTCCCTTCCTATATCATTACAAGCATCAAAACTGGCAGCTTGGCTTTAGAACTGCCACCACAAAGTCTCTCTTTAACACCACAGGAGAAGAGGGTTTAATACACACTTATTAGGGAGACATATAATAACAGCCACCCCCAGAGCTCAGGGAAAGGAAAGAGAATGAACAGTATGAGTGAGGATGTGATAGCAGTGCCGGCCTCAAAATCACATCCAGCCCAGAACAGAGCAGTCCACTTACAATAGAATAGTGTTGCCTGCTTCTTGGGGCAACCATAAAATCAGTACATGAGACAGCAACGTCTCTTTCACTCAGTTCAATTGAATGTTAGTTTTACCAGTCTTGTTTCCACACCCAATCAATGAAATGTCAGGTTAAAAAAAAAAGACCTGCTCTAATGCTTATCATCTCCTTCGCTGTAACCGTTCCATACTGTTTTGGAGAAATAATCAGGGACCACAAGAACACTGAACTAAACACTGCTGGGTGTGTGGTCACTGTGTTAAAAAAAAAAAAGATACTCTGGGTTCTTAGGGGTGAAGGGCAGAGTTATTGTGCTGCTGTTTGGAACCATTAACTGCCAGGTCCTTTCCCCCTTTCAGAGGATGCTGTTTGTACAAAGTATAAAAGTACATGGGATGTGAGAGCAGGTTGATGAAATCAGTCAAATGTAATAGTGGTGAGAGGTGTTATCTCCAGAGTGTGCTCCAGGCTGGGGGGTGGCTCGTGGAAATCAGTAGGAGGACCATTCCGATGGTGACCATACTCAAATTTAATGCGCAACTCCCCTATCTTGGACACAGGCAGGATGTCAGGAATCCATTCGATGGTGAAAGGAGTGGGCTCTTTCTGGTCCGCGGTAGTATTGCCTAAAAAAGATGAATCAGAATGCAAATAAGATTAAGAGGGAAATAAAGATTTTAGGCAATGGAAATGTAAAACAATACTAAAATGAGTTAGTGGTTTGTGCTAAATTCAGACATAAATGCAGACATTGCAGTCCTAAAGGGGAAAGACAACCTATTACCCCAGATTTACTTCATGGCAAATGAAAGATCATATGATAGGGTTCTTATCTGTAACAGCTACGATTATCGTTACATCACCAGATGTTGGTTTCTGGCTACAGACCTGCAGAAATGCTGATGATATGAATAGAAAGGATTATGTTTTACTCAATGAATTACCGAGTATCCTATAAAAGGGATTTAAGTTTTAAGACGCACTTTCATGCTTAACCACATATATCCCAGAAAGGCACATGGTGATAAGTAGCAGCATGAAGAATAACTTTGTAGCCCATGACGAATACCAGGGCACCTAGTAACGAGCACAGAGTAACTTGGCATTTCCTTAGTACATTCATGAATGAACCTGGGGCCCTTCCCTAGCATTTTCAGCACTGGTGGAGGAAAGATAGCATGCACATTTCATATGTCTGGCTTCAACCTTAGCAATGAAATGAGCAATATACACTAGACAAACAAGAGCTAAATGAATTAAGTGTGTGTGATAATTTGTTCCGATTCTTCAAAAATTCATATTTCCTTTGAGAAAGCAATAATCACTGTGAGGCTGATCATTTGGTATATAGACTGATGAATCATTAGCATATAGTCTGTCGACAAAAAAAAAAGATCAGTTGGCAGACTGGCCATGCAAGTAAAGAAGCCAGCCAGAAACATCATTCTTTGGCAATATTATTATAACCATATTGATTATATATTACTGACTACTGCTTGTTTAAGACAAACTGAATGAAATTTTAAAACCTGTCTGATCAACTGAAGGATCAATATCCATTGTACTAGGGCGACTATTCTAATTGCTCCTTGGGCAATGGTGCTGTGGAAATCATATAAAGCCTTATACCTTATGAAAGCATCTGTGTGTGTGTGGCCCTATTTGTTGAACTCACTTTGAACACAGCAGAAAATAATGTTGGCAGTCATAACAAACTGCACTTGTACAACATACCAACTTTCAAGAAAGTTTTCAGCTCCAAAGGTCGGATTGGCTGTTTCTCTATCCGCCCATATGTCTCGGCAATGCTTTCCACTTCCACTTTGGGGCATTTGAACAGCTCATATGTACCATCTCGGTTCTGGACAAAACTTCGGGTAACCTCCAGTGGCATCTAATAACAAAAAAGTTGAGTGCTTGGTGTAGGTGTAGCAGCTAGCCTAAGATAATGGCAGCTTAGACATAATTACATTTGATAAAACATGTATGGGACATGTTATCCAGAAGGCTTGGGACCTGGGGTTTGGAGTATTTTAATAATTTGGATATCCACACATAAACTCTACTAAAATATAATTTTAACATTAATTAAACCCAATATGATTGTTTTGCCTTCAATAAAGATTCACCTGTTAAAACCTCAGACTTTAAGCCCCCACATTGTTCACCTGTTCACACCTCAGACTATAGGAGCAGTGCCAGCATTGTGTCACTGTATGCTGCCTGTGTGTGCCATACTCTGCCTGCCATATGCTGCCTGTGTGTGCCATACTCTGCCTGCCATATGCTGCCTGTGTCTGCCATACTCTGCCTGTGTGTGCCATACTCTGCCTGCCCTATGCTGCCAGTGTGTGCCATACTCTGCCTGCCCTATGCTGCCAGTGTGTGCCATACTCTGCCTGCCCTACCCTGCCTGTGTGTGCCATACTCTGCCTGCCCTATGCTGCCTGTGTGTGCCATACTCTGCCTGCCCTACCCTGCCTGTGTGTGCCATACTCTGCTTTCTGTACGCTGCCTGTATATGCCATAATCTGCCTTCCCTATTCTGCCTATGTGCCTTAATCTGCCTTCCCTATTCTGCGTATGTGCCTTACTCTGCCTGCCCTATGCTGCATGTGAGTGCCATACACTGCCCTATGCTGCCTGTGTGTGCCATACACTGCCTGCCCTATGCTGCCTATGTGTGCCATACTCTGCCTGCCCTATGCTGCCTATCTGCCTTACTCTGCCTGCCCTATGCTGCCTATAGAAGGTGAACCTGGCAGGGGTTTATTCTGGAAGTTTTTTAGCATTTGGAAATAGTCATTATATGGTTCCTAAGGTGTGTAATTATATTTTGGGGGTTGCTGTGCTATCCACAGGGGAGGAGGAGATATATGGATTTAAGGGTATGTCTTAATAATTCCTTCACATATGAAGGAAGGGTGATTTCCCTACAGTGAGCACCAAGCATTTGGATTTTTGCTGCGCTACCACCATTAATGTGGTTATGATCTTATAAGCGCTTGTGATAACATGGGTGTGGTTTAAAAAAAGGAGAGTGGTCAAAACGGACTTCCATTATCAGCCCTCCACCATATAGGCCAGAAAAATTCTGGTCCTCGGTACCACAGAAGTTGGACAGCACTGTTCTATGATATTTTGCCTAATGTTCAAAAAATGTTTTTACATTATTTTTTTTTCGCCAGCTCGCCAGTTAGAAATGTTAACTGCTGGCTAGTTGCTAGGTTAACTGACCCTAACCACCTTGAATTTGTTGGAAGGAATTTTACATGTAAGAAAAGGCCTGCGTAGAAAGATAAGTGGTAAAATGTATACCAATGAAAAATCTAGTCTTTCTATCAGTTTTCTTTCTGGTTGCAGGGGTAACTAACCATAGCAATGACTGTGGAAAGTGGCAATATATAAGTCAAATAGCTAAAATAAAAAAAAGCACAAAAAATAAGACCAACTGAAATGTTAAACTGATTTCTTTCTTCTTCTTTATACATTCTCTTTAAGGTACTACTCAGGTAAATAGATCCAACATCTATTTATACCAGGGCATACAGTTATTGGTGCCACTGACACACAGATGCCATCTGACAACTTACCTGTATTGTATCAAATATCTGTTTAACATGTGTGATATTGGTTATGTGCCACGTGTACTTTGCAAAGGTTCCCAGAGGAAGGGCATCTTTTCGGACAAAAGCTGTAAATGCACAGTTTTGTTATTAATACAAATGCAAATTCTGTTCCAAACATGCTATTCATTTTCACTTAGAAATCTTATAAAGAGCTTTACTTGTGGTGTAATTTGGAAGCCTCTTCCTTGTGTTTCCCATAGAAATCCTCTGTTGAAGAGTGTCAAAGAAAGACTGTGGGATATGAAATACCAGTGGCTCAGGCTTACCTAAGAATAAAGACATAAAAGTATAATTGGCTTATACAATGTGTTGTTGGAGAAATAGAGAAGGTGTCAACGTGGAAAGATTGTGGTATCTGTGTTTAGTAGGATACATGTGAGAACAGGAAATAAGAGAAACTGAGAAAGAATAAGCAGAACAGGGGTTACATAATAGGAAAGAGATATAATTCCCCAAAAATGTCCTGCTCACCATCAAACTGGTAATGCATGGTCTGGTGGATTCTCTCTGTCACACTGGCCAGCCAGTCCTGGAAGGACAAGGACACCTGAGACTCATCAATAAGTGGACTGCATCCTGTAAATAATAGAAACAGCCACCGTTGCTAGATTTTACATTTTTAAAGCCAACATCCATCCATTTCTTTGCCTTTGTATTTGTTTTTGTTTAGTAGCTATGCTTTGTTTCTCTAATTTCTATGATGCATCTATGGTTCATCTGGTTTAAATGTTGCTTAAGATAATGGCAAGACTGCTCATTTGGCGAGGTCGTTAAACAAGTGGATCTTTTCCTGATATGCCCACATGAGGTGTGCGGTATCGGGCTAGTTCGATCACTTGGCCCTAGGGTGTATGGGCTGTCGGACCGAGGACTGATGTGAAAATGATACCTCCCCGATCGAGATCTGGCCAATTTAAGGTGATATGCTGGTGGATTTGTCCAAAGGCCACCTTTAATATCTTCTCAGTATGGCAAGACAATTCCCATAGTCCCCGGTAAAACTTATACAAGAGAGCATGGTTTACTAGTCCCAGGGGTGTGGTCTGTCATTACATGGGCGTTTGGACAGCCATTGGGGGTCTTGAACACAAAAGGTACAGAAAACACTGCTCCTGAGAGAGAGATACCATGAAACTATGCCAGAGCAACTATTTTCCTTACATATGCAAAATTTGCAGTAATATTTTTGGGTACAGTAGCCTTTATGGACTTTTTTATTCTTTACGCAGTAGTAATCTCAACTTTGCCAATGTTCTGTTTGCATTCTTTTCATTCTTTAAATCTGAATAGATTCAAATAACTGTGAAGCCAAAATGAATGAAAAAAATGAAGACAAAAGAACTAAATAATGTCTTTCAAAAGGGAAAGAGTGACTGTAGCAACCAAACAGCAGTTTATATACCAGGTCACAGAGTGAATAAAATATTTTTACCATTTATGAAAAATTATAAGAATCAGCCAGTCATTTTAAAAAAAAGTGTCATTAGAGGTAACTTTAGATGCTCTCACTCTCACAGTTATCATATGACCTGGCCAGATGTGCAGATATTTGGAGTTCGGTCCATACCTGGCCTCTTAATAGTCGGGGTGGCTCCATGTTTTTTGGGGGAAGATTTTCTTAGGGGTGTGAGAGTGGATTCCTGAACAGCTGCATTTGAACCTAAAAGTGCAAAGTTAAGATTACTAGACAAAAATTGCCAATTTCTCATCATGAACACATCAGTATATTATATACCATATAATTAGCATAAGGCTATAGCTTCTTATAGGCTCTCACCCTGCATATATCAACGATACATATTAAAAAGGATAGCCATATTGCACATGCTGTACTACATCATACCAGTAGCAGGACATAAGAATAGAATGATTATGATAAATAATACCCTCAATAACTTATAACAATATCAGATCATTTTGTACTATATCTCATAAACCAAAGGCATCCTGCTTTGAAAGAGAAGACAGCAAGTGTTGGGTAGGTGCACCCAGGACTGACAGTTTGAGGAAGCACTTTATATAATATATATAGAATATATATTGTATGATTATATACATCTCAAAACCTTAAGGGAAATTAATACAGATTTATACAGATTTTATAGACGGCGAAATTCCCCATTTATTTTACAAAGCTTTTTACACCATTTTTTTCCGTTGAATTGCGTTTTACACAGCATAATATATAGGCCCCCTAAGTATGTTTATGGTGGGATTGTAATATAAAATCAAACTTTACCAGGTGTGTCATCTTTTCGACGTTTTTTGGGTTTGAAAGCCGCAGCTGGCTGCTCCTGTACCTGAACCACTGCTTCCATCTTGCAATCTGTCTCCAAAACGGTCTCCTCTTTGAGGACTATACATGCACAAATCAGAGCAAGAGAAATACATTAGCAAGATACTGAGAGAATTCCCCGTGACCATGCATACTGGAAACAGACACCCAATGGCATAGCTGGGCATGAGATATCAAAATATTTTTTCACATAGGCCGAAATAATATTGTGCTTTTCACATGAGCTCATTCATAAACACTGAATTGCCAGCAATAAATATATCTATTTATATGCATATATCATGATGAAGCGGGCAGAACTCCAAAAGAAAAAAAACCTGGGTGCCAAGTTGTAGTATAACATCAGCTATAAGCAGAAACCAGCAATGGTTTCTGCCTATGGTATATATACACATCTATTTATATATAATTTTTTTTTTCATTTAACAGACATATATGACTTCCCAAATTGATAGGAAATCATGATAGTCTGTTTCCCTACCAACACCTTACCTTGTTCAATGTTAAAGTGATGGATTCTGGTTTTTGAAGTCCCTTTGCATTCTATGGTGGGCAGTGCACAGATTCTCTGCAAAGCAAAAGGACTACAATCCCCAGAATGCATCACTTTAGTATCAAACAAGTTGAAGGAGGGGTTGACTGACACTGGAACCTAAATGGGGTGTTGAGCTGGTCCCAGTGAGTCAGAGGCAAACTGTAATAGTTTTCCCTCTCAGAGATTATGTATGTCTGTCTGTGTAGAAAAAAAAATAGAAAATAAATGTATATATATTTAGCTTTGGAAGTTAATGTGCCTTTTATTTACATAAGCCTTCAAAAAAAGGATGGAGTCTTTTTTCCCTTTAAAAGTATAGCAACCTGTGAGGCAATGGGGGACATTTTGAGCTCTGCAACAGCATTAGGCATTTATTGCATTACTTCACATGGTAATCAGTATTATGTATACACAGGCCCTAAACATACCAAATGAATGTTGTGATGTTTTGGGCATCTACTATAAGCCTACCATTATATTTCATAATAAAAACTCAGCAACCAAATACAGCTGCTACCCTGCATGTATGTATACTATAAAATAAATTTACAAATGGCAAAAGCAGATACAGGAATTGGACAGAAATACACAAAAAAGTAATACTATATACAAATCAAATTAAACCATGTATACAAGTTCCTGCTGCCATATGGTGATTCTAATGTTTGATTCATTTCATGATGATCCCTGCCCCCAAATGTACCCCCTGAGAAGCCGTACCCTAAATAACTAATTACTTGTTCCTCACAAGTGCAGGACATTCAGAAAGTGTGCTACCAGGACAAGTAAACACTTATAGGGCACACTCAGGGCATGCACTGCCACCAGCACCAAGAATAATACTGCCCAAGATGTGAAAGATATGAAGCTAAGTGGGACCGCCTGATATAAATGTGGGTTTTCATGTGTAGGTGTGTACCTGCCAGGAGCTGTACATTTCATCATGGCAATGGTCTCTGACTCAGCCTCAATAAAAACAATGTAGACAGGGTTTTAGATTAACCTCACCTATAGTGGTTTTAATATTTCTAGGGCTGAAGCTCCCCTTTCCTAGTTGAAGGAATGATCTGAGTTATTAGGATAAACTCCCCACCACTGCTCTTCCATAAGGCTAACAAGCACTATGTTCAAAATAATTAATTGGCAATAATTGTTATTGTTCTTAAATAATGTGTTCTTTCTAAAGGGTGTGCTTTTAAAATATAAAAGGTACAAATCCCATCCCACTAAGCAAGTGCCTGCACCTACAGAATCACTAAACAAAAACATATATATCTGGGTCTTGTTACTTCTGCCTAAACACATCCTTTAAAGACATATGGACCCCTCGTTATTGTTGGCACAATTCCCCAACAATTTCTGCACTTCTGCATCCCTCCCGCCATACCCAGAGACTTATCGCTGGACAGGAAGCAGAAAAACTCTGTAAATTCACTGGCTAGAGCTTCATCGCTGGCGAAGGCCCCCAGGCAAGCATAGTAGTGGATGCATTTTTCCTCAGGCTCAGGTTTTGCAGGTTGTGTTTTAGATGCTTTCGGGGGCTGGCAGGAGCACACGAAGACATGCCCAGGCTCAGACTGCAAACTGGGCTTCTGAGTGAAAGAAACATGAAGGAACCCCAGGCTGTGCTGCTGGCTAGTTTTGCATCGCACCACAAGGATAGACTTGGTAATCCTCTGGACTAATGGCCCTGGTGACTCATTAGCTAACTGCCAAATGCTCTGTTTGGTCTCTTGCGGGATCAGCATGGCATTTAGAACTGAGTTTTTTAATGGCAAAGCCTCAGCCTCACTCTGGCAGTCCACAGCCAACTTGATATGCTGGCACTGGTTTTCTACAACACCGCGTGCTGCAGCCTTGAGACACGATGGGGCAAAGCAGCGACCTGAGCTTATCTGGGTTATAATTGTACCTTCTTCAGTCTGGATAGTGGTCTCTGAGAGACCCAAGACCACCAAACATCTGTGGTCATGTCCCCTGTCCCTCTGCCTGACAGAGAATATCTGCACATCGGACCCGGAATGAAGCTTGACTGCAGCCTTACTGGGTTGTTTGCGATTCCCAAAGCGAAACACCACACCACAGCTCTTGTTCTTGCAACTCAGGCCTCGGGTGCCGTTGTATGTACCACAGCGGGGGCATTTTCGAATTCCTCGCAGGGTGGCTTTTCCTAAATTGGCAAGGAATTCTGGAACTTTTGGCTTGGCCGAACTGGGTTCCATTCTTCTTTAAACCCTGCAAAAATAGAAAAAGAGTCAAGGCAAAATTAGATATCCTGTAAGCAAACTTACATTTATAATTGCATGGACAACATATAAATATGCTCATAAATAAATCACAGAATAGCAAATACACAAACTGTTTGAGGACTATTAGGATAACTTTACTGATTTGCATCAATATCCCTTTATGAAGTTTGGAGCCCCAACCTTTCCATTTTGCTCATAGGTCCTTCTAAAATGACAATTCTAATTATTCTGGAATCAGTGCACACTCTGGGCTTTTATATTACAGAGGTCATCCCCTGACCGGGTGCACCGGAAGCATCAGACCAGTTACCATTATTCTTAAAGCAAAGGTCTCTTTCAGCGTTTTGCCACCAGGTTACGAGCCACAAACTGCACAGGCAACAAAACACTCTATGTGCCACTACCCTTAAAAGCACCTTAAGCACCAGAGTAACCATCTACTGGCTGTAAGTACCATTCTGCAGTCCACAGACCCCCAATACAAAATAATACCAGTTAGCAATTTTGTGAGGCAAAAGCTATGCATGATAAATGCCCGTAGGTACAGTGTGTTACTTTCATAATTGAAAAGAATACTTTCCATTGATAATGGAGAAAATGGGAGGTGTCTTCTTTTTATAAACCCATATTCTTATTTTATAGTGTAATCAAGCCCAGGTTGGCCAGCCTTTCCTTGGAAATTTTGATTTCCAGCAAGAAATTGTGTGAATGTTTTAGAGACTATTTGGCCTATGGTGCAAACACTTCCACTCAGTTAGGCAGTGGCCCAGGTCTGAAAGAAGGGCCATTATTTTTCAGTGCATACTGCTGTCAGAGCAAATGTGTTTACCCTAAAAATACCACTGTGCAAAGTAAAGTTTCTGTCTGTCCACTGCTGTTCAATTCACAGCTTGTCAGAATAAAGAAAGAATGTAGTAGAAATCAGGGCTCTGCCTGCCAAGACTCCAGTTACCATACTGCCTTGTGTACTTCATCCTTGCAGCTCATCAGAGGACATCAAAAGGCACTGAGAGATTTGGAGTTGTGGCTAGAGGAGAGCTGACTCCCAATACAATGGTTTATACATGAGTAATTAGTCACGAGAGGGAATTGGATTCCATAGCAGTTACATTTAGAAATAACAATAGCATCATTGAACTTTTTTAATTCAAGTCAATAGGAAAGTTGCTTAAAACTATATTTACTTTCTTCTGTACTAAAAATAAGGTTTTTTTCTATCCTTTGGGTAGACATTCCCTTTAAAGGGGCAGTAAAGATAATATTACTGTTTGGACAAATTTGTTAGGTAGCCCTGCAGGAATCTAATTGCTATTGCAGAAAGGAGCTTTTTATCTTCAAAAAATGCACCAACCCGGGGTACTATGTTCTGAGTTTTGTGCCACCATGTTCTCCCACTGTTCCTGACATCCCCCGCACCTGCTGAAGCCGGGCACAAGGGCAGTACAGACGTCTGCACTTGCCACTTGTCCAGAACAGTGCAGGAAACACCTGAAAAAAAAAACAGAAAAACATGGTACAGGTAACGGACCCCTTATCCGGAAACCCATTATCCAGAAAGTTCAGAGTTACAGAAAGGCCATCTCCCATAGACTCCATTGTAATCAAATAATTCACATCTTTAAAAATGGTTTCCTTTTTCTCTATAATAAAACAGTGCCTTGAACTTGATCCCAACTAAGATATAATTAATCCTTACTGGAGGCAAAACAAGCCTATTGGGTTTATTCAATAGTTAAATGATTTTTAGGAGATTTAAGGTATCTAGATACAAATTACGGAAAGATCCCTTATCCGGAAAACCCCAGGTCCCGAGCATTCTGGATAACAGGTCCCATACCTGTACAGCACACTAAAAAAAGTACCCGGGGCCAGTGCATTTTTAAAGGAGACATATTGGATAAATGGGGAAAAACCCTAATTTTGTAGGCAATAATGAATAATATACGGTGCTGGTTTCCCTTTGGGCTAACCATTAATCCTATCTGTAACAATGGCCCCTTTATTGGAGCTCCCTATAGATCCTCTCACTTCTCTGTCCAAGTTTGAAATGGAGAGTGGGCGTGTCCTAACGGTCCCTGCCAGAAGCACAGTAGGAGGGGGAGAGCCAATCAGAGCCCTGCAGTCACACAAGCACAGACAGGCTTCAGTTCCCTATCAGGTCAGCCTAGCTGCTGATTGGCTCCTATCCTACAGTGCAGTGTACGGAGGGCCGCTGGCTCCCCAGCTCATCCAGAGAATTCAGCCAGCAGGAAGTGGCACAGATGGGCGGGACTAGTGGGGTTTTGTGGAATTTCTCAATAAATCAGTCTGAAATACAACTTTTTTAAGCACAATCCTTCTATATCTAGAGGAGTATAATTTTTATAGGATATGTCTCCTTTAAAGAAGAGTGAATAGGAAAAGTGTGTATGTGTAATTTAGGGACATTAACGCTCCACAGGGACCGGGAGTGATGTGAATGATGTGTAGTCTCTATCCAACTATATAAATATAACAGTCATATCAGCTGCATTCCACACCCAAATCTGGACTTAGATTTATTTTGCAGAGCTGTCAACCAACCCCAAGTCATAACAGAGATCAGGCCTTTTTCAGACCTTATTTCATGCTATCATTTAGTGCGAAGAGGATTTTTTGAAAGTGTAGAAAGTAGCCATGACAGTTCCTGCAAGGAGCATGCGCAGTTGTTGGAAGGTTTGTCAGATGCTCTTTCTTCACCTGCTGATAGGGACAAGTCCAGTTGGGCACAGTTGAGCCATGTAATGTTAATGTGAGCACAGCCCAGAATATAACAGCAATGCCGAGTGCACATGAGAAAGTCCGCATTTGTGCAGGGGTGCGGGACTTTCTGCTCTTCGGTACCATTGACTGAGGGGTAACTATGGGCATTGCTGCCTAGGCAAAACTACAAATCCCAGCATTCCCCCGCCAGTTTCTCTGGAAGGTGGACGCTGGGGGTTGTAGCCCAACAGTTGGAAGGCTGCAGGTTGCACGCTTCTGTTGCGCCAATACCTATAACGCGACTAACACTGTCCCGTTTCCATTGACCCTTGCTGCAACCCGCAACTAACAGCTGTGACGTCACTTCCTGCGCTTTGCAGAGATCACCGGCGGCAGTAATGTGTCGGTACAGCCGGTGCATGCGCTTCCCTCTAGCGCACAGACTAGTGCATCGAACGCGGGGCTCCTCCTTCTAACCTTACCTTGCGCTGGCACCTCACCCGGGGCCCCGGAGACCGCGTACGGGCCCTTGCCTCAGACCCCTCACTAGAGCTCCTTACAAACGAACAGGGCTCTGTAACGAACAGAGGGATTGAGCGGCTGCGGTCACATGCGCGCCTACGTCACGAGTGCATGATGGGACATGTAGTTCTGTCTTCTCATAACCGAACAAAAAGATTGTTCTATTATGTTGCAATTAAATAGATAATAATAACATTATGCGGGGTAACGCGAAAATGGGTTGTTGCAATAAATTATTTTCAAGATGGGGGTACGTTAGTTCATTTGCGGGACTCTAAAATCCTTTTATTTCTGCTGAAGAATGAAAGCTGTCATATTACAATTCCCTAATGCCTTCTACATACAGAGCCCTCAGACTGAAACACAGGCCCAAGCAGGCGTTATACATAGAGAGCACTGAGTGAACATCAGTTTGAGTGCTAGCAACTTAACTACAACTGCCAGCATAGCCTGAAATCCCTGCAAATAATGGCTGCAACTGATCATTATGAAATAGCTGGGTATGCCATTTGACAAAGGATGTGTGGAGATACAAGGTACAACATATTACTGCAGAACTCCTGTTTGCTGTAGTGTGTAATGGCACATTTGTCATTATTGTCTTCTAAAGCATACCTCCCAACATTTGAAAAATGCAGAGGGATGCAAAGAAATGCAAAAATACCACTCCACATTTACAAAATTTGCCAAGTTATTTAAAGATTGAACACATTTCTGTGGGTTTTGGGGTCTTGTTTTATGGGTTATTACAGTTTTGCTAAAAAAGGAGAAATTGTCCTTTAAGCTGCAAGTTTCAGTTCCCCCAAAAGACCTGTTTAGCTTATTAGTTACAAATGTATCTAAGTGAGGTGTTAAGTATTCTGGGCTCTCTGCCAAAAGTCTACTTATCTAATTAAGAGAAACTTTGTATATTTTTTTGCATTCAGTGCAGGAGATCAAATGCAAACAAGGGACTTTTCAGTAAGAATCCAGGACTGCAGGCTGAGCTTTGAAATCGGGACTGTCAAGAAAAAGTTGGAAGTTAAGTGGACCCCACAGGTGATTAAACTGCGGTTCAGGGGCTTAACTGTAGAGGAAGCAGACCTCTTGACTCTGCAGAGGGGCCCGGCGGGACATAGATTAGCAATGCATGTTGAAATATCTTATTCCCAAAATCTAGGATGGCTTGTTTTGTTTTTCAACCACATTTGCTATGATACAGACTTACAAATCACTATCTCCCTCATGGAAACTTAGGTTCTTACACGTTGGTATACAGTTCCATCTCACTTACACAACATAAATAGCCAACACAGCGAAGAATGCTTTAGGAAATGCGTTCAACCTGGAACCATGCTACATATCTGGTGGTCCTGCCCAAAGGTTCAGAGATTCTGGACAAGAATATATGTAATTTATTCAGTGACACAAACTTGAGAAAGGATATACAAATAGCTTTTTTTTAAATAAAAAATTAGCAAATATTAATAGATCTACTGGAACATTAACAACTTTTATCTTTTAAGCTGCTAAGATCACTATTGCTAGATTCTGGAAATCTATATCTATACCCATTTCTCAGTTTAAACACAAGATGAAATGGGTAATGATCAATGAAAGACTGCCAAGCATACTAAATGATAAATATGGACCATTTATTAAAATATAGGAACCTTGGCATAAATATGTTTTTACCCAATTCCATGCACTTATTGTTACTTGAATAAACGTTTCATACTTCAATTGCATGAAATGAGCCCAGATGTCAATATCATGATGTGTACGATAGGGGAATAGATAAGCCCATGTCCCTCCACAGCCGCCGATCACTTCAGTATTCATCAGCATCACGGGACCTCAAAGGTATCATCCATAGGTAATATGTTGAATAACCTTATCTCTGCAAATTGTAATTTGTTTTTCTTGTTTCCCCCACTTCAATTTCAATTTCATACTCAACTCCTCCTCGTAATTGGACTCAAGTTTCTGAACTCCTCCTTTTCCCCTGTTATTTAGGACATAACATTTCAATATATTTTATCTGCAAAACACTGTCCACCTTGTTTAACATGAAAATCAATAAAAACCATTGAAAAGAAACAGTTGACATTACTCTGCAGTTGACATAAATTGGTCATTTGATTAACTTAATTAATTTGCTAATGTCAGTCAGTTTATTGGGGGTAAGCGGACCTGACATTTTCATTTTATTGGGGGTCAGTAAAGTTTGCCTTTAGTTTAAACCCTACACAGCTGCCTGCCCTTGTCACACTGCTCAGCATTGTCATTCCTTGATATCAATTGGACAGCTACTGAGGGGGTGGTGTTAATAGTGAAAATAAACTTGATTATTCCAAAAACTGGTTAGAATCTTCAATTGATTATATTTAAAAGATTTCTTATTTCAGAATGAAGAAGCTTGTATAAAATCTGCATTTTCACGATGGTTCCCCTTTAGATAGGAAATGAGTGGCAGTGCTGGTATTAGCACTATTTACAACTTTACCTTTTGAAAACATGATTTTATTCAAT
The DNA here is from genome assembly GCF_000004195.4 of Xenopus tropicalis. Classification (NCBI taxonomy): domain Eukaryota; kingdom Metazoa; phylum Chordata; class Amphibia; order Anura; family Pipidae; genus Xenopus; species Xenopus tropicalis. The sequence continues at coordinate 122,051,784 of NC_030679.2, forward strand.
GACTTCAGTCAGATTCATAGGTTTTGCCTATTGTTTTGAGATCACATTTAATAATTGACAAAAAACAGTTTTTTAAGAACATTTTGTTTGGTATTTCCTGGTTCTTGGGGGCAATTGTGGCAAGTAGGAGGCAGTTAATAGTGCACAGATAAACCTCCTTGTATAATAATAAAAATGAATTCCTGTGTACAGAAGTACTTTCATTTTCCAGTTTATATCTCTTTATATAGTTCATGACTATAATTATAATGCTGAAAAATAAACTATTTTCTGTATAGAACTGGTTGTAGCTGCGATGAGTCAGTATTTGTAATCTTGAGGACCAACCAATCATGTTGCTCACCTTAGGTGGGCATATTGGGATCTTAGATTGCCTGATTGACTGTACATATAAAGATAGCTATAGGAACAAGGGGACACAAACAGAACTGGCCAATCACTGAAATTGTCAGTCTCAATGGCTGATATCTGTACTGATCTTTCACTCAACTCATATGTACTGATATTGCCATAAAAGCTCATATCTGAGGATTGTCTGTATGTGTATGGTCACTGCCCCAAGCAGCTTCTTCAGATCCGTTGCTTTTGTTTGTTTTTTTTTAAACACCTTGAGGAGGGCTACAGTAAGCACCATGTTATTAGACACGTTTGTGCCTTTGGATTACATAGAAACCACATCAGTGGCATGCTGTACTTCCATGTCAGTGGCTGTAGATCAAATGCATGCTGAACACAAACACTGTTTACTCAGCTAATTTTGAACACATGGGTCTATTGCTCCTTTAGGTGAACCCAAAAGAATATGACCCAGGCACCTGTAGCCACTGCCCTCTCCTACCTTTTCTATTGCTGCAGCAGCCCAATATTTAATTTAGCCATGGCATTTATAGGTCAATGCCAATACCACTGTAAACAGCAGCACTTATTACCCTCTTATTTGTGTTTGTAAGGTTACCACCAAACTCAGGGCTAGAATACTTCCTTACATCTCTCTTAAGTTCTACCCAAGTTAATAAAGCCATAGCCTTAAAATGTGAACTGCTTTTTGGCTGCAAAGGATTGCAGAACTAAAAACAAAAATACAAATATGGGATCCCTTATACAGAAAGCTCCCAAATTATGTAATGACCATCTTCCAGCACAGATTTTACACTTTTTCTCTGTAATAAGACAGTACCTTGTACTTGTTTCTATCCAAGATATAATTAATTCTTATTGGACGCAAAACCATTGTATTGGGTAAATTCAGCCTTTCCATGATTTTTTTTTAAGCAGCCTTAAGGTATGGTGATCCGAATTATGGAAAAATCTATTAGGGGGAAAACCCCAAGTTACGATTATTCTGGATAACAGGTCCCATACCTTTATTAAAAAACAACCATCTGCTACCTACTGCTGCCTATATCATAGTCAATTTTAGGGTCACCTTCCACTGGGCCACAGCTGTAACCCAGAATACAAACTGGCGCGTTCTTGGGGACGAATCTTGGCCAAGGGCCATTTAGCACTTTCTCTTACAGTCAACAAGATGCAAACTATAGATATTCCTGGAGTTCTGATCACTGTGCTACACCATATGTACCATAGACCTAATAAGAATAATCAACAGAGCTTCAAATTAAATGAATCAAGTGAAAGAAAACCTTTATACAAAGAGCATTAGTCACCAGTGCAACAAACCCTGCACTTAAGCCATTTTCAGCAAATTGACATAAAAAGATGGATACCAGGCAAGCATTCTGCCAAGTGATGCCCCATTGTGTGCAGCCATACATATACAGGACGTATACTGAATGCAACAAATGGGAACACTGATGGTTTGGTGCATAAACCAACCTCAGAGCACTGGAGTGTTTACCAGCATGACAAAGCATTAACCAATCACATTAGAACTTTATCTCCAAATTCAGATAACTACAACAGATAAAATGTGTTTATGCAGCAATGGCATTATACCTTGGAGATTAGTATTTTGGTGTAAACCATCCACTAAGGGTTGCTGAAATAAAAGATTTACAACCAGGGATGTACCGAATCCTTCATAAAAGATTCATTCGAATACTGAACCGAATCCTAATTTGCGTCATGGAAGAGTTATAAATGTTTAACTTCCATGTTTTTATGACAAAAAGTCACATGATTTTGTTAATTTGGTTTGGCCAGGCACATGGATTTAGCCAAATCTGAATGAAAAAGACCAAATATTGAACTAAATCCTAGTTTAAGTGCATCCCTACTCACAATGGGATTTTAACATATCACAGAACCCATTTACCATCTTGCGTTCAACATTTTCCCTTTCAAATAGAAAAAAGATGTGCTTTTCTGATCAACCTGGCTGAAATGCTACTAAATCTCATCCTGAAGATCACTAGAACTGAATCCTGAGAAAACTGCTAAAACTACTCATTATAACATCTGTATGCTAGAAAGCTTTTTTCCACCCCTGCAAATCAGTGTTAGTGTCCCCTATATATGTAATAAAAAAAAAACTCAGCGTTTACCTAGGAGCAGTAACCCATAGCAACCAAAAGATGCTTTTAAACAAGTGACCAATAAATTCTTCCTGCTTATTGGTAGCTATGGGTTACTGCTCCTGGGCAAACTTAGTGCCTTATTTTTTATCACCCCATAAGACTTTTCTTATGTTAAATGATAGTGTATTGCCAGTATAAACAGCAATAAAAAATGGAATAGCCATAAATTAAATAATGCATACGACAAGCAATAAACAGCGGGGCTGTTCAACTGCTAGCCAGCAGGCTTAATGGGGTTTAAAAAATCCTTTAGACCACCTCCAGCATGCCCAAGTCTTCACAGATTTGTGTTTGGTGAGAGGAACACAACATGATGGTAGAACTTATGTGTTTATAAAAAATGTATAATAAATTCCAGCCATACATATCATGTCAATTATATCCTTTTAAAAAGTGAACTTGTGTATTATAATAAATGATGGTGCATCCCCTGTAAAATATAAAGATATCAAAAGTCATCTCGGAATTCCATGACCTATATAAGAGAATGCAGCCTTCGTCCTTATAATATTGTTATATTTTACATTAGGGGATACATTATTCCTAACATACAAATTCCATACATACATATATTATATAAACACACACATAATATATATATTATGGAACACAACAAGGATTAACTTGAAGACAACATTCCTCAGACTAAAAACTACTAGTTAATTCAGGCATAAGCAAAATGAGCACCCTATCTGTTGTAGAACTACAAGTCCCAGAATGCCTATGTATATTAAAAAAATAATAATAAGCAAGCATTGTTCTATCACACTAATTTACCTGATGGCACACAAGTTTTAAAGGTGCAAGTATTTTTATTTTTCCTTTTTAGGATTGTTCCCTGTTAACATAACTCTGAGCAGTGCAATAAACTGTCCAGTTAGGCAGATGAACCCCCAAATAAGCAAGCTATTTTGAGATTCCGATCAGGCCAACAGATAGAGATTTTTTTTAGACAGTCATTAAACAACCAGCTTGCACCAAATTCTTAAAAAAACAGCCATAAAAACACTGGCTTGTTGAAGGTTAATTGAGTTGTATGCACATTAAAACAACTGCAAGAAGATTTCCTGACTTTTGAAAGTATTAAAAAAAAAAAAAAAAAGTCTAGTGCATATAAACGGGAAAAAAATATCACATTTATCACTGTTTAAGGAATTTTATCATTTTCTTTTTTTTCTTATTTTTCACAGAAGATAAAAATCTTTCAGAAAAGACTCCAGCCAGGATTTTGTTCATAGGCACCTTTCTGAAAAGAGGGGGGGGGAAGGAACAAAAACAAATGAAATACAATATCTAACATACAGGCTCAGATCAAGTCACATTTTTCTGATGTAACTTTTAGCGCTGGAGGGAATCAGGGATACAGTCCATTTATGCTACATTGCTGTAAGGCAAAACGCTGTTTTAAAATGTGTACGTACAAATAAATGTAAACCAAAAAAAAACCTTTGAGAACTAAAGAATGTTAAGCAGTGGGTACAATCTGAAAAAATTGTCCCCCTCCCCCCCAGTGAAGACTTTAAATGGAGGGGAAAAAAATTTAAACCTTAAACATCAAAAATTTTGTACAATTCGACTTTATAATACATCTCATATCATTAGGAATGCAATCTAAAACTGCACACTACTTCAGTGAAAAACAAAACAAAAAAAAAAGTTTTTTGTGCAATTTCTGCCCAAAGTGGCAGTGATCCCTGCATTGTTTTTATTATTTCAAATAAAGGAACTTAACCCTTTTTACTGCCGAAAAGATTTGACTGTTATCTTCATGACACAGGGTTAAGTAACTTACAAATATATAAAAAAAAAAAAATTAAAAAAAAAAAAAAAATGGAAGGCAAAAATTGGCAAACATCCAGCATTCTAGTATGTGTTTTGTTTTCAACCAAATGGATGAAAATTTCATGATTAAAAATAAATGGTTGGATTTTTGTTGTTTTAATAAATATACTGTATTTGACATCTGTATTGATGTAATTTTATAATAGTATCAAAGTAAACAAAGGGGCCAGCATTAGGCTGCCGGTGCGGCTGGGAGTCCTTCCTCTCATTGGGTTTGGTATCCAGCCATTCGATAGCCAGTTTGGTTCGTGATCAGAGTCCCATTCTGGCCAGGCTGAGGTTGCACCCCGTAATTTGGTCCCACCCATGTGGCAGCAGACGATGGCGTTTGACTACAACAGAAAACAGCAAATCAGCAATAATAGGACTAATATGCTTGAATAAATACATCAGAATAAAAATACTCTAGTACAAGATGCATCACGTGCTAAACAGCAAACAGTTTGAGGTGATTGAAGTGCACGCTGATTGTGGTTGTACTGTGAAAAGAAATTTATTTTTCGACTAACTCAATGAAGGCAGATTATATTACACTCACCTATATCCCTGCTGACTCCATGCCTGTCCATACACCCCATATGCTGGCATTTGCCAGCCATTGGGCACATACTGGCCTATTTGTTGAGCCCCACCGTACCACTGACCCCACTGGCCATATGGTGGGGGAAAGCTAATTTGGCTTGCCTGTATAAAGACAGAGAGAGACAATTACAAAAGGAATTAAATGTCCAAAAACAAAGAAAATGCAAAAATAATAAAGAGCATTTACTATAACCAACTATCCTATATACTATACTAAAATGTATTCATACTAATGTTTATGTTGAACTAACTTTCACTGTAGCCAATTGTGAAAAGGAGTATCCATTTAAAATTATGGACTGGCTCTTACTGGCAACTGTTGTAATCAGACAAGAGCTGCATTATGCACATTCCACATAAACAAATTACATATAAATCCATTTATGTGGTATGTGCATGTACAAATGAAATGCCACATGCAATCATAAAAAAATCATAGAATTCACTTTCTTCACTCCTAACAATTTATAGCAGTTCTGTCTAAATGGAAGAAAAGCGGCACGATGAAGTTCAATATATGGTCCTTAAGCATGCCAATGGGATGAACTAATCACTTCATTCTGGAGAACCCATACTAGGTAACAACAAAACCAGTGCTTTATGAAATACCCTTACTCTCTATACATAGATTGAGCAAGAGAATAACTGGATATAAAATGAGAATTAAGTCATGCACAAAAGTAAGGATTAGATCCTGGCAAGATTAGATTTGAGACAGATGCTCAACTGGGAAGGGGATGTATACGTAACGGCAGTTTGGATGGTGATTGAATTAATAAGGGGAAAAAAAGCATTTTCCATGGACATGTTTTACAGTCACTTCAGAGTATAACAGAGCTGAGAAGGTATTTGGGCACTTTAGCAAATAATCCTAAGAAAAATATATTAAAAAAAAAAATAAATGTTTACCTCGCTTACCTGCTGAACAGGATTTAGCATATCTGGGGTCTCCTTTCCCCAGTAACACTTTACCACATGCCCTTCAATAGTAGTTCCATTGACACTGACAATAGCATGAGCTGCGCTTTCATGGGAACTAAACCTATGAGGAAAAAATTCACAGACAATCATACAGAGCACTTCCACCATGCATTCAAGAGCTGGGCTCATGTTCCTTGAAAATGAAAGTAAATACAGTGGTGCTTGAAAGTATGTGAACCTTTAAAATTTTATATATTTTTATATGAATGTGAGCTAAACCTCCATTTGATTTTCAGAAAGTCCTAAAAGTAGATGAACAAAACCTAGTTTAACAAATGAAACAAAATTTTATTATACTTGGTGATGTATTTATTGATAAAAATGATCCAATAACATATCTGCTTGTGCCAAAACTAAGTGAATGGTGCTCTCAGTATTTGGTGTGACCCTCTTTGTGCAGCAATAACTACAAATGAACATTTGCGGTAACTGCTGATCAGTCTTGCACATTAAATGAGTAATTTTAGCCCATTCCTTCATACAAAACAGCTTCAGCTCTTGGATATTGTTGGGTTTCCTCACATGAACCGCTCACTTTTGGACTTTCCACAACACTTCAATTGGATTAAGGACAGGACTTTAACTTTGCCATTCCAGAACATTCACTTTATTCTTTTTTTACCTTTCTTTGGTAGAACAACTTGCGTGATTGCTGCATGACCCACTGTCTTTTAAAGGGGCAGTTCAGTATGAAAATGAAACTGGTTAAAATTGATAGACTGCGCAAAATAAAAAATTTTTCAATATAGTTAGTTAGGCAAAAATGTAATCTATAAAGGCTGGAGAGGGCAGATGTCTAACATAATGGCCAGAGCTCTAATTCCTCCTTTACAGCTCCTATTAGTTACTTATTTATTCTTATGATTTCATACACATACGTCATGGAAATAGTTCAATGCAGCCCTTCTTTAGTCTGGGAACAGCCTGCAACCCATACATTGTGATCCGATTGTTTGGCCCTAGGTGGGCATATCAGGACGTCACCAAACAAGCTGATCTTTCAGTGTATGGCCAGATTTAGGGAAAATGTCTATTTGGCTCCCTAGATAACGCTAAATACCTTGTTTGAAAGTCATATAGGGCGAGATTTGGGGTAACTTGTAGTTGATATTACTGTAACTATGACAGTGGCCCATCCATGTAACCTCATTATGCTTAGTATGTATTCCACAGACACACACAACAATACAAGAGAATACCATTATATCAGCATTACTTAATAGTTACATAAATGTAACAATAAATTCAGTAGTGTACCATCAGTAGGGCAAAAACAAGCAGCAGAACTTACCGTACAAAGGAGTAGCCTTTATCTGGAAAGACTCTGACTTCCATTATTTGACCAAAAGGTGAAAAGGTTTGTCGCATGAGTTGTTCTGCAAGACAACCAAGAACATACATTTAGTAAAAAATATTTTAAAATAAAAACTAGAGAATGTAAAACAAAGAAAAACAAAAAACATGCTCACCAGTTAGTCCACTTGTGACGCCGCCACAGTACACAGTACAATTACTGGGACTTGACTGGTTGACAACTTCCTCATAAGTTAACTGCTTTGTGTTGGCTGCAATTAAATAATATGATAAAACAAACAACAAATATTAAGATGATTAAAAAAAAAACCCTATTTAAATATGGAGTCCTCTTCTACAACTACCTACCAACAGAAAAACAAGGACTGGGGTTACCTGTTTAAAAAAAACAAAAACCATAACATGGCTATGTAAACAAACTCACATTCATAGGTGCTCTTTGGCGCTGGAGGTTTTCTTGTGGCCCAGTTAGTTCTAATCTGTCGACCCCCAAGCCACTGGCCTCCCATCTGTGCAATGGCATTTTCTGCATCCTAGAAATACAGGAGAGAGCAGACTAAGTAGGAACGCTAAAAAGGTACAGTTTAGCAAAGAAATGGAGCAAGAAAATATATATTTCCAATTTAAAATTAATTTCAGAGCATCACACCAACAACTGCTGCAGAACTTGCCAACAAGTGGTTTAGACCAAGCAATGATAATACAGCAAGCTGCTTCTGCTGCTATTCAGCCCCTAGACTATGCATTTTCTCACAGCTATTCTTGCAGGTCTCAATAGATCTCAAAGATTACTCTCAGTAATACATTAAATGCATATTTTTCTGTGGGATCAGTGATTTTACATGTACCTTAAAGGAGAAGGAAAGGTAAAAACTAAGTAAGCTTTATCAGAAAGGTCTGTGTAAATACAGCCATAAGCACTCACAGAAAAGCTGCACTGAGTCCTTTTTAAAAAAACCACAGTATTTCTTGTCTCCTTTTTTGTGAACATCTTATTCGGTATCAGGCCTCTCTTTTAGGTTTGGGGCATGAGTCTGCTCAGTTCTCTCATCCCTCCCTTCTCTTGCGCCCCCTCCCATAAGAATGCATAAGAACTCACTTCCCCCACCCTTAGGAATGTGTGATCTGAGCTTCCAACGGCTATAACTGCAGCAGGAAGCTACCAAGACCAAGCCAAAATGGAAGCTGCTATCGGAGAGCACTTCAAGGGCCCTTTACTCAGGTAAAGTAAAGCTTTCTGATAAATATAGTGTTCTTGGTGGCACTAGTGTGGCAAATCTATTTGTAGTAAAATGCCTTTCCTTCTCCTTGAAGACTTAGTACACCAGTAGGCAGTGTATGATGTAAATAAGGGGCCTTGATGTGGCACATCAATAATTAACAAACATTTTTGTTTGTATTTTAATGCATTTATAACACGCAAGCAGTAAAAATATAAGAATGTGGACCTAGAAGCTGTATAACTGGAGCACTGGAGTTGTGAAGCAACAAGTTCAGAGAGAGATAATTAACACTTACCCATTTATTAAAGAAGGACACGAATCCATAACCCTTGGATTTTCCAGTTGTCATATCTTTAACCACACGGGCATCTCTGGAAAAAAAAAAAAAAAAAAAAAGACAAAAATATACCATTTGTATTGTCACGGCAAGGAAGAAAAACAAAAGCCCCACACTTTGTCCTCACAAACCCCCTACCTTAACGTTCATTTAAAAGCACAGGAGGAAAAGCAAATTAAAATGTTTAAAGCGTTCCTTTTTTTTTTTTTTTTTTAACTCAGTGGGAAATACAACTGTTTTTATTTAAGCAGAGGCGGGTATAAACAAATTAAAAGACACAGGACCCGTGTACATGCAAATCGCCTAAGAGACGCAAAAAAATGAACACATTGACACAAACAACAGCTGGTCCCACTCACAACATTGCTACTTACACATCAAGCATGGGCTAAAGCAAGCGTTAAGTGAAGTCATGTAAGCGGTCTGTAGTTGTACACCTTAAAACCTGTGGCCTTTAACCTTTTCAGTTCTGCAGAGTCCTGCAACAAGGGAAGCTTTGCAGACCCTGCAGCTGTGAAAAAGTTAAACCATGCAATTTCCATCCTCAATATTGCAAACACAATCTAAGTTACTCAATGTAAATTATAAAACGTAAAATAGGAAAAATTATATAAATATATTAAAAAAAAAGTATGAATTAAAAAAAAGGGCATACGTGGCCTGTTAACTGAATTCTCAGGTCAATGCGTTAACCCCCAATTTTTGGACTGTGGCCAGCTGCAAATTTTGAGAAATTAAACATTAAGAAACTGTTAACAGTATGAAAGTAAAAAGAAAAAGAAAAAAAAAGCAACACTGAGTTTATTTGAAAAAAATGAAAGGTAAACGCTTATGTATCTACAGGAAGTTTAGTCTGTATATCAGATCATGATAATGTTTCAGAGAATGAAAATGAAAATCTTCTCAACTTACGATATTCTCCCAAATGGTGCAAAAGCAGCTTTTATATCATCAGTCGTGATCTCTGGGCTCAAGTCACCAACAAAGACATGGAAATGATCTTGTTGGGAAAAAGGTGAAAAATGAAAACAGAAAAAATATGCAGATTTAAATTATAAGAATCCAAATAACAGAAAAGTGATTAATATTGAACTGAAATTATAACTGAACCAAATATTTAAAGAGGAATGAAGGAGTACAGGAAGAATTCTGATAAAATGTCCAATACCATCCTACTGAAGTACATACTGGCCTTTCATCGCTTTGCAAGATGAAACATATTCACATTTATTAAGATCAGATTATGTTAGGAAGAGATTCCTTTTAAAATTCTTTATAAATTGCTTGTTTACTGTTAATATCCTATCAATGTCAGAGAAATGTTTTTCTGTATACCAGAAGATCTTTATAATTAAACTTTATAAGAACAGAAAAACTGCAAAGTTACTTGAATGCAGTAAGCTTTTTGGGAAACAGAATTTCCAATAAAGAGCACGCTTAATGACTAGTGGGTCAATTAAAATTATGCTCTCCCTGCTCAAAAGAAAAGCAGCCTGAGTGGGAGAAGAAAAAAAAAAAAAAAAAAACAGGTGAAGGGGAGTAGCTATACTGAGAAAATAGCTATCGCTCATCACCTCTGAGAGATTGAATTTTATCTGTAAGAAGACACAATTACCTTGAGAACGCAGTGTGCTGACAACGGAACTACCTGATGACAAAGATTAGATTTGTTCTTAAATATATGATCACAGACAACAAAGCAAGTCATCTACGGTTTTAGCAAAAGAAACTTAAAGCAATACTGAGTAGATATTTAATGTTACTTGTATGTTTAATAGAATTTAGAAATATATAAAATGTATAAATAATATTTAAATGTATAAAAAAAATTGAGAAACTTACTATTTGCATCCTTTTTCTGGCTGCTTGGCGTAGTGGCCCAGTTGACTTTTACTTCCTTTGATTAAAGATAACATTTTATCAATTTCATTTTAGCAGATAAGCAGAGAATATTTTGGCATGGTATAAAAGGTGAAGGTACATTAGAAATATATAGTATATAGCATGCTGTAAGGTTTAGCAGACTAATGCAAATTTATCCTACCCCACAAAGCAGAAATAGGATTTTCTACCACACTAGCTTGTTGATGTCACTAGCTGCATATTCTCACAAACACTACCCATAATGATTGCTATCATTTAGGTAACCTTCATTCAGATAACCATATCATTAGCCGCTTATAACAGCTTTATACCATTTCTATAAAATAAATAAAATGCTTCCTTTTAACAACAATTATGCTGTTAAACTATATTGGCCCATAATTGTTTAATGTAGGTTTGGCTGACGGTTCTAATTGAAATTTTCCAGACCTGCCAGACGCAAAATACAAATTACTGTTAAATGTCAAACTTACCTTGCCCATTATCTTTCGGCCATTCATAGCTGCTAAAGATGCAGCTGCATGTCGGTGCTCAAAGAACTCTACAAAGCAGTAGGGATCATTTCCAGCAGTCTAAGCAACAAAACACCATGTTAATTGCAATACAGAGCAAATAGCAGTCGCGCATACCTTTATTTGTATAGCACCATTTGAAGTTCAAACCAAGAATACACTAACAGACATAAAATGATAAAGTTAGAATAATTACGTGCCATGACCAAAGGAGGTTCCTGAATCATACAGCTTACACTCCATACAGAGGTCAACCATGTAACTACATCTACAGGGTGGGCCACCCTGTATAATGCACCAAAGGGACACTTAAATATGGGGGTTGCCTCCACAAGCTTGTAATGTATTTTCCTGCTTTCTAATAAACGTTTGGTATTTGTTAACACTAAAGAAGTCTGTTTGTCCTTCTAAGACACACGCTGGTAAGAAATGTATCTAAGACATTCCAGGAGAAAATTAAGATACCAGGCATAGATAATTCGGAGATATATATATACACACACACACACACCGGAATAAACTTTTTTTTTATATCAATGCTCTTTCAGGTATCAGTCAGGAATGTTGGAAATGTCAATCAGCCCAATGTGGCCTATCACTTGGTTGGCTAAATAAGGCAAAGGCTCTGGCAGCCTTCTAGTCTATGACTGAACATTTACTATAGTAGTACTGTAGTGATGAAAAAAAATGTGGATCTTACTGTTTCTTGTACCCAAATGTCCCCAACCTGGGCAATGCAAAAGTGATTTAAAAATAAAAACTATAAAATTAAATAGGTTGCAAAACAAACTGCATTCAAGTGGATGCAAGCAAATTTTATCCTACACAAAAGATCATCTACAATAAAATAAGAATTTTTTTTAGAAAAGGGCAAGGTACAAATTAAAGAGAGGGCTCTTGAACAGAGGTGCCTACAGGGTATATAATGACACTGTACATGTACGTAAGGTGTACTGGATGTTGCAGGTGAAAAAAGAACATCCACTGAGATTGAAGAAAAGGAGGTTTCTTCATAAGCATTTGAAGAGACTGTTTACTGTAAAGTCAATCAGTGTAGTTCCCTCCCAAAAGAAGAGGTACTGAGGGATGTTGCAATGCAGACCAGAAGGGCAGATATGGCAAACATATTTTTATCACCACAAGCAAGATCTACAGACCTCTTTGTATAGTATCACAGTTTCATAAAAACCCAGCCAGAAAATTATTTCAAACATGCAAATGTGAACAGCACTGTTCTAATTGTTTGGGTACCTTACTAGAGAAATAGGAGTGTATGCAGTTATGGTTTTAGGCATTAAGTAGCAATGGATATAGTAACTAATGTGTGGAAATGTACAAGGTGATGCTGGGAGAGGGAGTACCTTCCTAGCATATTATATTATACCCCTATGAAATTGTACAAGGTGGTGCTGGGGGGAGGGGGGGGGGTACCTTCCTATGGGGCATGCTGTTAGTTGCACAGTAAGTTTTTTCTTCAAATTTCATGTGAAATGAAAACCACTTACATCCATAATCATCTTGCAGCTTTTGCATGGACCGAGTTGGCTAAACACCTGAAGAATCAAAGGTTCTGTCACATCCCTAGAGAGATTTCCCACATACCTTGCAAAAGAAAAAAAATATATATGTTAATTAAAATATTTTTTAACAAAGAATGATTTTGGAGCTAGAATAAATATTAGAGCCATTAAGTAAATGTTTCAGAACTATAGTAAAAACTGAGCACTATAACATTACAGTATGCTATTAATTTCATGTGCTACCTGCAAAACAGAAGAATAGTTTTTGTATCATCAAATAACATGCACTCAACTTGCTTTTATATTATTAAAAAATGTTAAACTTTTTGACCTTGCCCAGTACTAAATATCTTAGAGATGTACAAAATAAACTGTTCTGTCTATGCCAAGAAAGTGAGTAGGAGGAGAATTAATTGCCTTATTCCCAAAGCTATAGAAAAAGTAAACAGAGAACATTCTTTGTGCAAGCAAATTCTACAGCTGGCCAGTGATGCAAGGAAAGTGAACATTAGGCCAGCTCAGGACAAGCAGAATAGACACACCATATTCTTTAGTGGGAATGGCTTGGAAAAAACACAACACACAGACTCTGGTCACAAGAGAAGAAATAAGTTCAGGGAAGAGAAGATGCTGCCTCTGCAAAGTAATAAACACCGAGGGGACAGTAACGAAAAAAACACCAATGTACAAAAGGCTGCAAATTGCATATGAATTAATGAGGACTGTCTTGTGGTTTTTGTGCACCTCGCTGCTAAGACATACACATACAAGCTATGACCTCAGAGCACAAAAATTGAAAAGAACACAAAGAATCTTCACCATCTTGTCCACCACAGAGGTTATCCAAAATTGCACACATGACATACCAATATAACCAAGAACTGCTCCTGGGGGCTATGTCATGTGTTCTCTGCTGGCAAAGTACCATAGCGAATCCCACCTCATGACGGTCATCAGTGCCATAATAAGATTTGCCTATCTCTGCGCATACAAGGTCAATTTCTGCCAGAAAACCCTAGGAAAAAACTAGTGTGCAATATAGCCCTGACTTTTAACTGTTTCAGTTAGACAACAATTACTGCCTTTATTGCTATTAATAATTAGTCACTTGGTATAGTGTTACCTGTTCATATAAGAGCATTACTCAGAAAAAGACAGAAATGTTATTGAAAAGCTGATCATCAGTAACAAATGAGAACCTCATGTCCTGAATGCAAAACCTCATGAGTTTTGAGTAATCGAAGTCCAATTTTGGACTTTATTTTTAATATTAGAACACAAATAGAACAAAGCTTTACCTAATATTAGGGATAGGGTCTCCAAATATAAAATATTTAATTGCACCTTATATAACAAAATGTAACAAGAAATAATGTAGTGTGATGTTGTGACTCATGTGACTACCCCTATTTTCTTCTTGAGAGGGAAACAGCCACTTTCTGTCTTCTGGTCTTGAGAATTGAGACACCTGCTTCCTGGTTCTCACGTGACTTCCCTAACTAAAGAATTACTACAGTTCTACCTCAACATACAGCTGGGATAAAAATTGCCAGTTGAGAATATGTGCATTAGAAGACCATAGAGTTAGAGAAACTTGATTTATGTTCAAACTCTAGATTGTAAGCTTTTGCAAAGTGCTGCATAACTTGCTGGCACTATATAAATAAATGATTATGTTGATGATGAAGAATAAAGTTCTAAAGCACACTGGTCTGCTAGTATCAAATGCAGTTTACCCTTTGTGTTTGTATAGAAGTGTTTGACTGTAACTAGTATAGGTAAACCTAAAGCAACTGGACTTGCTAAGTAATCATTGAAGATGTTTCACTACTGATCCGAGCAGCTTTTTCAGTTGGAACTAATCACCCCATGTGTCTTCGCCCTAAGGGCAAAGACACACTGAGCTACTTAGTAGCACCTACATGAATGGCTTCTAAATGCCAGAAAATACCCTGCCATAGACAATACTGAGAATTGGCTCTGCTAAAACACACGTAGAAACAATTATCAGTAAAAAATGATCAGCATTGTCTATTTTAGTAGCAGTGGCAAGTAGTCGCTACTAGTAGCTCTCTGTATCTTCACCCTAAAGGCAGTGGCACACAGGGAGATTAGTCACCCGTGATAAATCTTGATATTGTGACTAATCTCCCCTAAATGTCATCCCAAACGCAAGAATGTAATATGCTGGTGGGATAGCATATGCGTCACTTCAGTTTTCCCGAAGTTGCCTCCCGAGGAAACTTTGGCCAACTTCGGAAAGCTAAGGCGACACGTTTGCCATTCCACTGGTGATATTATATTCTTGCTGGTGGGATGGCATTTCAGGGAGATTAGTTGCTCACGGTAATGAAGATTTATCATAGGCAACTAATTTTCCAGTGCCCTACGGGCTCTGGCACACGGGGAGATTAGTCGCATAAGTTTCATCTAGGCAACTCCAGCAATTTCGTTGAAATCGCGGCGCCGTGTATGCCATCCCATCGGCGATTTACATTTTCGCCGGTGGGATGGCAATTCGGGGAGATTAGTCGCCCGCGAAAAAGGGAGATTTGTCATGGGCGACTAATCTCCCCGTGTGCCAGAGCCCTAAGAGGGGCAGGAGAGGAAAACCATGTAGGTGTCCCCCTAACTTACACTTCATTTACACGCACATTAGTGTGTCAGGAGGTCCGGCCTGCATTGAGGCCCTTTCTACTGTGTAAAGACAGGGCTAAACTGTAACTCCTGATATTGCTCTGTGCAGGTAGGGCCCGATCAGCAATCCCAGGGGCACATACACTCTGCAAGTGAGCACTCTTGTGCCCCGGGGCAAGTAAATGACCCCTGCACACAATACATCATAAACTAAGAGCAGCTGGGATCTCCTTTCTCCTATGTATGTATATATGTATAACTTCTCTTATCATGTGCAACCCATGGATAGCAATGCCTGCACAGCATTTACAGTAAGTGCATATAATGTTTAGGTGTGGCAACTGTATTTTGCCTGTGAATATGAGGTTAAAGTGGCTAAATGCCCCCTGAAGTAACAATGGGAGCTTAAAGGTGCATGAGGCGAGGGATGAGGAGAAGCCCCTGCAGTAATGGCACGGTAAGGCCGAAGTGTTGGATGAGAGTAAAACCCCACACTACTAGTGAGGAAGCCGCACTGCTCTTCCCCTACAGTAACGCCTTTATCCCTACTGATTAGCCCCTCCGTGTCCCAAACAGCAGCCATTTCCCTTCGGCACTATTCCATATAGCCCCACACAGGCCAAACTACTTCTAACTCAGCCAACGGCTACTCACAGCGTTCTGGGAAGATCTTCCTCCATGGTTCCAAGCTCTGGGCCCCGCTCTGTCCTGGGCCCCGAAGGGTAGCCCGGTTACAAAAAGAAAAGAAGAAAAAGGGGGCTTGGTTTATTCTTGGGTAGGGGGGCGAGGCGGCAGAACGTCCGATATTTCTCTTTCTGGCTTCACTTTCTCTGTTTTCCTCACACTTTCGCCGGCCCCCACCAACCCGGCCTGAAACAATGCAAGCGAGACCGTCAGCACAAGATGGCCGCAGTGCGAAATGGCGCATGCGCAAACCGAGGCCCCCAGAATAGCGGCTGCCCTGCCGAACGCCTGAGCAAAAGGCAACATATTAGCGCGTTACAAATTCAGCACTTGCGCTGTTTTACAATTTCATGATATTTGCAACTATATATATACTATAGATGATGGAACTGCAGATACTATGCGCTCTGTATTAATTAACGCAAAATGCAGTGCAATCTGGCAACTAAAACTCAGTGCGCCGCCCGGGAATCGAACCCGGGTCGCAAGAATGGGAATCTTGCATGATACCACTACACCAGCGGCGCTAACGAGCATTGAATTAAATCTACCTATATTTGACCCTCTATAATTTTATCATGTATCTTTACGTATAAATTAGTTTAGTGTAGCAATTAAACTCTTCCTTTAAGCAGGTCAAATATGGTATATACTGCAGTTCACTGTGAAATTCTAGTATATATCAAAGTCCCAGTCAAATAGGACTGATTTACTAATCTTGGTGATAAATTGCAACAGTGCAATTACACCAAACTGTTATTAGACTACTATATGTTTGAAAGTTAACGCAAATATCTGATTAGTTTCTATTAGAAGGTTGCAAGCTTCAGTGGCATAACTAGAGATTACTAGGCCCCACAGCAAATTTATTGTAGGGCCCCAAGGAATAAGTAAAATGACCTATTCTACCAAGGTATATTGTCAGGCCCGGATTTGTGGAAAGGCCACAAAGGCCCGGGCCTAGGGCGGCACAAGTTTAGGGGCGGCATGCCGCCCCGCCGCAACAGAATTTTTAAATTTGGCTTCCATACGGAGCAGTCGGGACCTCTCCCCACTGCTCCGTATGGGAGTTTAAGGCTGATGCCACACGTGGCGTTTTTACGCTGCGTTTTTTGTAATTCTCTCAGCGGCTGAAAAACGCCCGATATCATCATCCATAGAAATAACTTGAAAAGACTCGAGGCAAACAACACAAAGCGTAAATACGCTAGAAAACGCCTTAGCATGGATTTTTCAAGCGTTGGCTGAAATACGCCAGTATTTGCACAGCAAGCTATTCCTATGTATACACAAAGGCAGCTGCCAGACCTAGCGGAAATACGCGGCAATTTTTACTATTTTGCACTATTAGCACCATGGAAACGGGATTTGCTACGTCACCAGTTCTAGGCTGAAAAACGCCATAGTCAGGGGCTGTGTGGCTTGTGCAGCGTTTTTAGGCTGAGAAAAAACGCAGCGTAAAAACGCCACGTGTGGCATCAGCCTAAATGTGCGATTGCGCATGCGCATTGATCGCGCATGTGCACTCAGGGGGAGAGGGCGCCACGCGATTGCGCATGCGCACTCGTGGGGGGGCAGGGGCGGCCTCAGGGCGCCGCGAAGTTAAATCCGGCCCTGTATATTGTATGTATGTATGTATGTATATCTTTATAAAGCGCTACTTATGTACGCAGCGCTGTACAGTAGAATACATTAATACAAACGGGATTATTAAGATAATAATAGATAAATACAAAGTACAGCAATAAATACAGATAGATACAAGATAAATACAGTTGCAATAAGTTAAGAGTCAAAGACACGAGGATGGAGGTCCCTGTCCGGAGAGCTTACAATCTATTTATTGAATATATATATATAAGTATATTGAAATTGCATATTAATTAGGGCCTTACTGGGCCTCCTACAGACCTGGGTTCCCCTGCAACTGCAGTGTCTGCTTCTTCTTTAGTTATGCCGTGGCAAGCTCCTTTGGGCAGGGCCATCTTAAACTCTTGTATTGACCATCAATCATTTTTTGTATATGTATTTATGGGCTGTCATGGTAATACCTAAGCAAAATGCATTCTCATACCTCCCAACATTTTGAAAATGGAAAGAGGGACAAAAATAAATGCTGCTGCAGCGCGGCGAATTTTTTACCACGCCTATTTTTACGACCATGCCCCCCTAAATATCTCTCCCATTTGATTAAATTTGGCAGGTTATTTAAAGTTTGAACACATTTCTGGGGTTTTTGGGGTCCTTGTTTTATGTGTTATTACAGTTTTGCTGAAAAGGTGAAGTTGCCGTTTAAGCTGCGAGTCTCAGTTCCCCCAAGAGACCTGTTTAGCTTATTAGTTATACTTGGATCTCAGAGCAGGGGGGCTTTTTACCTTTCTGGGTTCTGCCAAAAGCTACTTATTAAAAGCAAGAAACAATGTTTCTAAGTGCAGGTGATGTTTGTTAAGATTTCTGGGCTCTGCCAAAAGCTACTTTTACTTAAATTTGTATCTTTTTTAGCTTCAGTGCAGGAGATCAAAGGGAAATGAGGGACTTTTCAGTAAGAATCTGGGACTGCGGGCTGTGCTGTCAAAAGAGGGACTGTCCAGCGAAAATCGGGACAGTTGGGAGGCATGCATTCTGTGTGTTCAGTGACAAGGGAAAATTTAATAAAAGGGCATAAGGAGAAATTCCACAGGGCCCAGCATCAGCCCTCTCTATTGAAACAAAGGCCTGGGTAGAAAATAGCTATCACCCATATAGGGCTGCCACCTGGGAGCTATTTTACAGGCCTGACCAGTAAAAATTAAGCTTGATGCCAATGTTATTGATAGGAAATAAACATAAAAACATAGGAAGAACTGTATTTTTCCCTGAAAACTTGGCAACCCTACACCCATAGCAGAGTCGTATTTGTTTTGTGGTGTCCCATTCATGGGTGGATTGTGGGCTTCAGTTTGCTTGCTTATTTGTCAGCACTGAGCACAAGTTAAGGAAGTTTCTACCCCGGTGTAGGAGCTGTGGAATTTCTGTGATCACTCAAGGTTGTGTCAGACTACACCCCACTATAAAATCAGAGCTGTATTTTCTGTATAGGCCTATGGTGCAGCTTTGGGGGACAGCCCTCAAGTGCTGCCCCCCAATAAAAAGAAAAAAGTGCTTTAAAATAATTCCCCTCAGCCAATGATGGAGCTGAGACAGAATATCATTCTGTTTGGCAAATGGCAAATGCATAGAATGTAATGTGCATGTGTCAAATGATGAAATCAGAGGTCCATTGTAACTACTCCCCCTGAAAAGAAATCTTCAGAAGGGCCCAGTGTAGAGTAGCAAACTCACTCTGCTCCCTGCCCTGATGTGTTCTCCCTCTGCACTGATGCATTCCCTGCCACCACCAACTCACCTATAAATCCCTCTCAGGGCCGCTCCTGCCATGAGGCATAGTAAAAAGGCAAGAACCTTGCCTCAAGCAGTTACCAGGGGCGATTCTAGTAGCTTTAAGAGCCAAATTTTCGTTTTTTAAAAGGAAAATTTTGTGGGAAAGGCCAAAAAAGCCTAGGGTTTAGGACAGCACAATTTTAAGGGTGTGCCACATGTGGCTCACACCAATTAGTTGTCAAATCTTCTGCCTGCCTAGTGTACAGGGTAACTGTTTATGTGTTAGTAGGGTCTTTTACACCCCCAAAGCTGTCAACAAACCCCATGTCATGAGGAAGATAATGATCCAGTCCAGGCCTTTTTGAGACCTTATTTCATGTTATCCTTTAGTGTGAAGAAGAATTCAGGCCTAAAAAACAAACAGGACTGGATTATTTTCTCCCCCATCACAATAGGTTGACAGCTCTGCGAGGTCCATCCAGTAAAGGTGACCATCCACGTAACAATTACGATCTTATCTTTGCGACCAATGGCCGCTGGAAAATTGTTTGTACCCTTCACTGATGTTCAGGCCTGAACAGGGCTGGATTTCAAAATCGCCCGCCCCGAGGCCGCCCCCGGTCGCACGCCCCCCCCCAGTGCACATGTGTGCGTGACCAGCGGAACTGCGCATGCGCGAATGGGGGGGTGCAAGCGGGCATGCGCCGTGGGCCAACTTGCATACGGAGCAATGGGGAGAAGTCCCCATTGCTCCGTATGGGAGCACACATTTCAAGATTATTGTGCGGCGGGGCGGCATATCCTCTCCACAATTCCGGGCCTGGGCCTGAATGGTCAGATATAGAGGTAGAAACTAGGGGATCCACCTTTTCTGGGGAAAAAATACCAGCACTCCTATGTTTTTACCTTATTTCACTATTAATAACATTGGCATCAAGCATCATGTTTACCTGCCAGGCCGATAAAATACAACCAGCTGGTAAACCTACTTCCAACCCTTGTGGCAAGTCTGCCAGTACTACTGGCAACACCAATAACAGAGCAGATTTTCATGCACCTCATGGTGCAAACTATTTACAGGAAGCCCTGACTAAGCTGTGCCCACTCGGTACACAGCACCCACAAGTCATGCGGCACGTATAAAATGCACACACACGTTACTGTTTAGATGGATTCGATATGGTTTTATTAATACTACAGCTTTATTAAGACTTCGCCCTTCTCCCAGCAGCATACACGTTAGCTTTGCAGGACCGGTAGGTTGCATTTCCAAATGTGAACAGCAGGTGGCAATACCACACAGACCCGCAAGAAGAGTCGGGGGGCGGGGCTAGGGTAGGCGTGCCATTTGAAAGTACAAACTGCTTTCTGCGGTCACGTGTTGTAGATTTGCGGAAGGATCTGCAGCTGCTGGAAGTGTCAGGCAGTGGTTGCGGGATGGGTGTCTGTGCAGGGCTCCTCTATGCTGCTCTCTTTCTGGCCACTCTGCGGGCTTGTTTAGCGGAGGAGCCGAGGAACCCACCTAGCAAGATAGGTGAGCAGTGTGAAAGCATGTGCCCCCCCCCCATTATTATCATGCAGATATACCTCAATTTGCACGATAATGATAGGGGGGAATAGATACTTTGCATGGAAAGGAAAATAGGGGGAAGCTGAGAAGTAGCCTGAAGTCAGGTGAGGTTATATTAATTATTTACAGTATAGTAATTATAGTGTGTGTAAAGTGGCAACATAAGCAAGTTGCACAATACATGGGTGTATACAGTGAACATATTGGATTACATGCTAATAAAAAAAGCAATAATTGATTCGCTATCCCCTAGGCCCAGCAGTAACAGTGGCGCTATAGGGGGGCCCGGCAGCAATATTGTGTGCCATAAATGTATTGCTTGACTCTTGCAGCCATTGTAGGCGCTGGAATTGGAGGTACGTCTGCTGCGTATTTCCTGCGCCAGAAGTTTGGCAAAAATGTCCAGATTGACTTGTATGAGAAGGAAGAAGTCGGGGGCCGACTGGCTACTTTGGAGATGGAGGGCAAACTCTATGAGGCTGGGGGGTCCGTCATTCATCCCATGAATCTCCACATGAAAACGTTTGTGAAAGAGCTGGGTAGGTATATGGCCATGTTTCGTAAAGAATACTGTGCTGTGCATATGTGTGGGTCATTTAAAGGAATTGTGGGTTTCAGTCGACCAGATCATGTGGCTGCATTTGACTCTCTATGCCTTGGGGTCATAACCTGTAGTTTATGTCTCCCATTATTTGGCAGAGAGTACTCACTGAATGGGCTGATTTACTAACAAAAGTACTATATTGCTCTAGCGCGTTAGCACTGCAATGAATATTTGCTTTCCTTTTAGTAGACTGATAAAGACTGGTTTCTATGAAAACCATGACTTGTTGATTAGTTGGGAAACCTTTGGACCTCTAGATGTTAAGCTACAAGTCTCAGCACCTGCTAAAACTCTTTGTCAGCTGACAGATTTCTAAAGGTGCCCATACACCTTCAGATCCACTGGCTTGGCGATGTCGCCCAGCGAGCGGATCTTCTCTTCTCACGGGTGGGCGATATCAGGAGAATTCAGGCTAATTCGATCGTTTGGCCCTGGGGCCAAATGATCGCATTATAACGACGGGTATACGCAAAGTCAGTCCGGGGACCCCATCAACGAGCCGATGCGGTCCCCGATCTGACTAGATTGCCTAACCTGCCTGATCGATATCTGGCCGATTTTAGGCCAGATATTGGTTGGGCAGGCCCGTCGGTAGTGCCCATACACGGGGCGATTAGCTGCTAATTCGGTCTAAGGGACCGATATCGGCAGCTAGAATCGGCCCGTGTATGGGGACCTTAAGAGTCTTAAGGTGACAATACACGTTAGGATCTGCTTGTTTTAGCAACCCTAGATCTTTTCCCGTAATGCCCACCTAAGGTTGTCAGGCTAATTCGATCATTTGGCCCTAGGGCCAAATCATGGAATTATAGCGACGGGTACAGGAGCTGCAGGACCGTGAACCGCATCAGTGAGCAGATGCGGCCCCGATCCGACTATGCTATCAAGTTTTCTGACAACTAACCACGCTGTTATTTTATTTAATTGATTTGCCTAATTGTATTTGATTTTTGTGATTTTATTGCAGTTTAATGCTTGTATTATTGCTTGTTACTTTTTTAGCGTAACTTTGCCATTTGGTGTAGAAAGACATCTTTACCTATTTTAAATTTGTCCGAATGTGTTTTTTCTAAAAATATATAGTTTTCTGGGGGTCTTTGTACAGTTAGGGGGCTTACAGGGCACATAATACACTGTCAGGGGACTCTGTTTCTAGAAGCTTAGTTGGGAGGGGAGATAATTCATATACACAATTTACATTTGGGGTTGAAACGTATGACATACTTTGGTATATCTATGCATATTGGGCATCAACCTGTTCAGCAGACCTCTGGTGTTCACATTTAGGGTGATTTGCCTTTTTATGTAAGATGTTATTGTGTAAGATAAATAGGGCAAATTGCAACATTTTTGGTGGTTTTCAGAAATGCCATCAAAACTAAGTTTAGGAAAGCATTGCTGTTTGGTGTAAAGAGATGTCTTTTTTTGAACTTTGAATTCATCAGAATGTGTACTTTCCAAAAATATATGGTTTTCTGGGGGTCTCTGTACAGTTAGGGGATTTTACGGCACATTATACGCAGCCTCTCTACTTGTGTATGGGCCTCCCCGACCAATAGCTGGGCAAAAATTGGGCAGATTTTCATCCGACAGGCTTGATTTTTCTGTTGGATGGAAGACTGCATCAGCTCATTGATGCGGTCGTTGCTCTGACTTTTCATATCCCCTTTATTCTAATTTGATTCTTTGGCCCTAGGGTGCAACAATCACATTAGCATGATATCACACACCCAAGGTGGGCATATTGGGGGGAAATATTTGCTCGCTTGATAACCTCGCCAAACAAGCGAATCTTAAAGTGTATGGCCTCTTTAAGTCTGTCTATATGCTTAGCAGAGATATCATTTCCCCTAGGATGTCTGTTATTTTGGGCTGCTGAATTCCTTTGTGCCTGAGGTGACCTAAACCTCATTTATAATACTACAATCCCATAATTTACCAGGTGTATGTTTTACAAAGTATCTATGATTCTACATAAAGAGGAAATTACTTGTGCTCTGTGGCTCTTGGTTTGCCGACATTTTAAATCTGACCGCCCAACAGGTCTGTCTCCTCGCTCACCCTCGGATAACCTGGTTGGGATATATAACGGAGAGCAGTTTGTTTTCCAAGAAAGCGAGTGGTTCCTTATTAACATCATCAAAATGCTGTGGCAGTATGGGCTGAATTTCCTGCGAATGCACATGTGGGTGGAAGACATGTTGGATAAATTCATGAGGTACTTTCCTAACTTTAGAAAAAAAAGTTAATGTAATAACAATGGCATACCTACATTCATCTATTTCCTGACATTTAGATTAGAGTGCCCCCTTTAAAAAGATCAGTTGTAGAAAAGGTTATGTCACTTGAAGAGATTAGCAGCTGCTTCTTGTAGCTGGTTACATATGTGTGTATTTGTTTGTTAGGCTGATGGCGCATCAACAACTTTATATGGATAATTACCTCTATACACATCTACTTGGATATGGATCTATACATATATGTGTGTGTGTGTGTGTAAACGCATTGTATCATTACAGTTAAAGTGAAAATCTCTAGGCGGATATTGGCTACATGTGCCTGCACCCGAGCGTATTCAATTCATTTTGGGTGCAGGCACAGGTAGGGGGAGTTTTAAGCGTATGGATTGTATCCTTGGCAAGCATTTTTCGGCTTGCCGAAAATATGCACCATACACTTTGGGGCTGATTTACTAATCCACGAATCCGAATGGGAAAAATTCGGATTGGAAAACGAACATTTTGCGGCTTTTTCGTAGCGGTTACGACTTGCACGAATTGTCGCGACTTTTTCATAGCCATTACAAATTTATTGAATTGTCGCGACTTTTTCATAGCCATTATGACTTTCGTGAATTGTTGCGACTTTTTCATAGTCATTACAAATTTCGTGAATTGTCGTGACTTTTTCATAGCCATTATGACTTTCGTGAATTGTTGCGACTTTTTCATAGCCATTACAAATTTCGTGAATTGTCGCGACTTTTGCATAGCCATTATGACTTTCGTGAATTGTCGCGACTTTTGCATAGCCATTACGACTTTTGCGAATTGTCGCGACTTTTTCGTATTGATTGCTCGAATAAGTCACAAAATACCGATCATTACGAAAAAAACGAATTCGGACACTTTTCGGACGTTCGTGGATTAGTAAATGTGCCCCATTGTGTGGCATTAGCCTAAAACCTAGCCTTAGTGGCCTGCAAGCAAAAAGGGGGGTAGACTCACAGAATCCAATGGTTTATAGTATCTATTAATCATCCTGTATGATTTAATCCCAACATCTTTTTGCATCCTTGCATTTGCCATTATCATGCTACCACCTAGGCGTACCTGTAAGCGAGAGATCCTTTCCCTTCTTCTTTCTTCACTCCGCATGCACAGTAAAGTGAAAAGCCGAACTTCAACAAAAACTGTGGCTTTTTCACTCTACTGCGCATTCGTTGGCCCCAGGATTGAAAAAAAAGACTGAAAGAAGAGGATCACTTGCTCGCAGGTACTCCAGACAGGGCTACCAGGTAAGTGATTACCGTCACTTGGGGCACCTAATATTTTGCACCCCCCCAGTGATTGTGCCTTTTCTTCTTTAATTATTTACTTAGATTTAGTCCAGTAGAACCCAGGTGTTTTCTCTGCTGGCATATTTCTGCCATCAGAGAAAGTTTGGAACTGCCCGTCATTGCTTGTAAGGGTAATCACTTAGACGTGGAGCTACTGCCATAGAGAACACTGAGAATTACCTCAGCTAAAACACACCTAGAGACAATTATCAGTAAATGATCAGCATTGTCTATTTTTGTAGCCACGAAGTAGCTGCTACTAGTAGTGTTTAGCTAATATTGTGTCCTCACCCTAATGGCAATTTGCAGTTACTGCAATGCATATATCTAGAGGATTTTGATGGTTCTTAGTCACCCTTAGTTACTTTAATCCAGCCTGTGAATATGAAAAATATTGGACAAAAAAATCCCATGATATGGTGAAATGTAGAAGTGTTTTACGCAGTAGATATGATGGTAGTGTGGGGTGAGTACAGCAGAGAAATCTTACTACAGGCCCTTTGGGGCTTGGTCGTTCTTGTGAAATATAAGGGTGTGTAAAGGAGGAGCTTTATTTGAATGCCGCTTTACTTTATAGAGGCCTTTGGAGATGGCTGCTGGAATAATTTATTTTGTATGTTCTGCAGGATTTATCGCTATCAAACCTACGACTATTCATTCTCCAGCACGGAGTCCCTGCTTCATGCCATGGGTGGCCGAGACTTCACTGCATACTTAAACACAACAATCAGTGAGACATTGGAGAAAGCTGGCTTCTCGCACAGATTTATTGAAGAGATAGTAACTCCTGCCATGAGAGTCAACTATTTGCAAGGAGGCAAAATCAATAGCTTTGTTGGTGAGTTCTTTACAAAAAGTTCAACTCCATGAAGCTTGTAGTGGGGGAGGCTAGAATTATTAACTGTGGGGATACCACCACACATATATTCCTATTAGGATATTCCAACTGGCCTCCGTTTCTGAAGTAAAAGTTGTACAACTACATTTTAGCAACATTTTGGGCTAGTTTGTGTGACATCTATACCTCCTATACCTTTATTTGTTTTATTTTCTTTATTAATATTTCTGCTTGCAGGGTTTAACCTTGCAGCTGTTCCCTTGCTGGGAGGTTTATTATAACCTTCTAATTTGTTATCCAGGGGTGTGGATGTCACTGGGTGCAGGGAATGGCAGGTACAGGTTTTTACATTATAGTTTTTTGAAAGAGATACCAGATCTTCAGGCCAGCACAGGTATTCCTCTGTAGTAAGGACACATCGTCATTGTGCCTGTATAGAGGCAATCCAACAGCATAAAACTAGCTTTGGCTCGGGACACAAGTGAAGAAGAAGGTGGAGGAGCAGAGCGATTGGGGATTTAAAGGTTAAATAGTGGTGAAATAGTTATATAAAAAAGTGAGTCAATAAGCTAATGTTTTAGTATATTTCTGGAAAGAGTGGGTGCAACCCATGACCATATTAGTTTTTCTAAAATAGCCATTTATCAGCGAAAACACCTGCTGCCTTGTTATTAAGAAGTGTTGAAGGCTTCTGAGCAGTGTGGTTGGAAACCAAGAAGAAAAGGAAAAATAAGAAAGTGCTGTTACTGTTTAACTTCCTCCATATGATTCTTTCTTAGGTTCTGTGTCTCTGGCTGGCACTGACTCTGGTCTGTGGTCTGTAGAAGGTGGTAATAGTCTCGTATGTACAGGTCTCCTGTATGCTTCAAATGCCAATCTCATTCGTGGCACGGTTACATCAGTACAACAGAAAACTCGCCCACTGAAATCGGGTAAGTGCCGTCTTTCTAAAGACTGATATTATTCATTTACCAATGCTGTACCAACTCATTCCTTCTCTAAAAACTTCTAAAATTGGTTATTTTAACCTTAAATGGAAAGACGGACTGTATTTACAACCAGCTGCCCAAGAAGTCAGCCCTTCTGGATGATTTTTCAGACTACCTTCCTTGGAGTGCTCTCCTGCCCTAACCTCACAGCAGCTTGGTGAGCTGCTGGGTTCTCCGTACTTGAGAAATACATAGAAATGATTACAGCTGATATTGTTAGATGTGATTCAAGCTGTAGGGATGCCGTTTGGATGGCCTTGTTCTATAGTGTATTCTCTATGGATCATTAGAATATAAGGTTAACCCTGATTTAGGACAAAGAGAACAAAATCTCAAGCACAGGCTGAAAACATTTGTGATGTCTGTGTAAAGTGTCCTCTGTTTTTGTCCTTTTACAGGAGATACTGTGACATTATATGAGGTAAACGCTGAGACGGAAAGTGGTTCCCAACATGTACTGTACGACATTGTTATCATTGCAGCTCCACTTAACAAAGGACTTTCCAGCATTAAATTCCTGAACTTTGATCCTCCCATTAAAACCTTCACAAGGCCCTACCAACAAACAGTCGCTACTTTTATCCATGGACAGCTTAACTATTCATTCTTTGGGTGCCCGGAGCCTTGTCCAAATGAGCTGTCTGCTATCCTAACCACAGATAACCCCAGTCTGTTTATTAACAGCATTGGTGCTGTGTCTCCAGTGAAATCTACAGGAGGAGGAGATCCCTCAAAATCTACAGACCTAAAAGTCTGGAAGGTGTTCTCTCCTGAGCCTCTAACCAAGGATCAACTGCATCTGCTATTCAAGTCTTATCATGCTGTTCGCTCAAAGACATGGCTGGCATATCCTCGCTACAGCCCCCCAGAAAAGCTGCCTCCCATCATTCTCCATGATAGGATCTACTATATCAGCAGTATAGAGTGGGCAGCTAGTGCCATGGAAATGAGCGCGGTCTCGGCCAAGAATGTGGCCCTGCTCTCCCACCATCAATGGCATGGCATAGATGAAAAGGTTGACCAAGAGAATATATTGGAGAAGATCAAGTCTGAGTTGTAAGCTGTTTCCTCTAAAAGAGGATATTTGGTCTAATTCATTCTTTTCCCTTTTTCTTTTTAATTTAAAGGGAAAGTTTTTTTTAATGACTTGAAATCTATTTTAGTACATGGGCTGAATTTATTTCCCAATGTGCAATTTTTTCTTTTGGTGTAGTTTTAAATTCTCTCTCTTTTTTATTGTATAGGTGATCTAAAAGCATAATATTCATAAGTTCCACGATCATGGATGAGAATCCTGCAGAGATATGGAAAGTAAATAGATTATCAGCAGGGGACAAAAGAAAAATAACCACCCCCTAATATAAAATATAAATATAATGGTATAGTTCTATTTAACCAATGAAGGACCAAGCACAGCAAGTCTGCAGAGAGGGGAATGCTGTGCAAAGTCCTTGTGGTTAGTAAGGGCTCTGGTACACGGGGAGATTAGTCGCCTGCGGCAAAACTCCCTGCTCGCGGGCGACTAATCTCCCCGTGTACCAGAGCCCTAAGGCTGACTATTATGCTTTTTGTGTCTAGAGGGGCAGAATTTAAAGACAAAAAGTAAATAAATAAAAATGTACATTGGAAATGTTATTAGCTTATATGCTAAGAAGTGATTTGCTCTATGCCACCTCTCTAATAACATGGACTTGTAGTGCACAACTACTGTCTTTTTGTGGTACCACATTTTCAGCATCACGTTGTTGAGACCAGGTTGTAAACCCAATCATAACACTGTCCCACCGAGCTCCCTAGTTTTACTGTAGAAGTTGCACAAAAATGTAATTATAGATGCAAGGCAATTCACCACTGAGCAGTCTGCTGCCCTAAAAGCTCATTACAAGTGCAGGAGGAAGGCCAATGAGAACACTGATTCCCAGCACTGTCAGACATCTTGCTGTTATCTTACATATAGAGATAATTATGTCATTTTTTCCCCCCTTATTATATGGCACAGGAATCAGACCTGGGGATAAAGGACAGACTTGTTCAGTGCTGGAAAACTGTGCTTAAAGGAACAGTAACACTAAAAAATGAAAGAGCTTTAAAGTAATAAATATATAATGCACTGTTGCCCTGCACTGGTAAAACTGGTGTGTTTGCTACAGTAACACTACTATAATTTATATAATAAGCTGCTGTGTAGCCACGGGGGCAGCCATTCAAGCTGGAAAAAAGGAGAAAAGGCACAGGTTACATAGCAGATAACAGATAAGTTCTGTAGAATACAATAGTGTTTTATCTGTTATCTGCTATGTGTCTGTGCCTTTTCTCCTTTGAATGGCTGCCTCCATGGCTACATAGCAGCTTATTTATATAAATTATAGTAAACTTTCTGAAGTAAACACACAACTTTTACCAGTGCAGGGCAGCAGCACATTATATTTTAGTTACTTTTATACACTTTCATTTTTTTGTGTTCCTGTTCCTTTAATGCTTCCAACTCCAATTGTAGGAACAAGGAACACAGAGCCAGATTTACACAGATCAGCTGGGATTCCCATTGGAGGGTTTCTTGCATTTTAATGCAGCCTCTGGCCCTTGAGATTTTGGGGAAAGTTTTGGAAAAGTTTTATTGTGCAGTATTGCTTTAAGAATACAACCCTGATGTTGCTGGACTACAGCTCCCAGTATGCCTCAGCCTTCATTATATGTAAAATTGTTCTGGGATTTGTAGACCAGCAACAGCTGAGTAAAGTTTGGTTGAGCAGTGCAGCAGGGGTTAGTACCCCTTTAATCTTCTGTGAAGGAATTATTGGTACAAATCCAACTACTGAATAATCACCTTTTCTAAATGTAAGATTAAAAACAAGGCTCATTGACACACCTCACATACCTGTGGTATAATTATGTGAATTCATTTCAGTTCTGCTGTATTTCTTTATTCCTGTGTGACAGTAGTCAGGCACTTTATGACAGTAGCCCACAAGCCAACTAATTTTTCTCGGGGCTCGGGGACTGATAGAAAAGATCATCTGAGACCATTCCCATCAAGGCTGATAAGTGGCCTGGACTGGTAATCTGTGGATTCTGGCAAATGCCAGAGAGGCTGCTGTAAGATGCCATGGACAGTCACTATTTATTGGGCTGGTGGGGGCTGTTAGGGCCTCTGTGTACTTGGAATGCCCATTTTTGAATCCCAGAGCAGCCTGTTTAAAGCTCAGGCAAGTTTCCCACAGTAATGAAATGCCAAATAATCCACCCATCTGGCATGCATCTTGATGTAAACATTGTTTAAGTAAATTATATAGTATATGTATGCTGTGCAATTTATCTTCTGTTTGGAAATGGGATTGTTGCTGATCTGCTAATATTTTTGTTATTTAATAAGAGCCATTTTCCAGGCATGTTACAAAATCATACCTTTGGTACAAAAATGAGTGTTTCAGAGTAATTAATATATTATGTACTGTTCCTCTGCACTGGTAAAAGTTGTGTGTTTGCTTCAGAAACCCTACTATAGTTTATATACACAATGCTGCTGTGTAGCCATGGGGGCAGCCATTCAAACCGAAAAAAGGAGAAAAGACACAATCCCTTTAATATTTCTATGTGCCAGAAACAAATCCACTCAGATGGCAGCTATTTTTCTTGGCTTATCTGCCATTTCCTTTGGGGGTAAAGGTGAATGCAGAAATCCAGGGAAGCTCCTCCTGTAATCATACAGTGACATGCTCAGGGATAAGCAGTCAGCAGACGTCTGTGGTGAGATGAGCTGTGAAGGTTCCGTTTCTAAGGTGAATGGCACACCAGCCTTTTTAGCATTTTTCTAAAAATATAGCAATGATGTATAGAAATCTGTTTTTACATCAGTATTTTGTATCTTACCTGAAAACTTTCACCATTGTTTGAAAGCATAGATTGGAATTTGTGTCTAATAAATCATAAAACATGCAGTGGCAAATTTATTAATAAATCTGTTCAAGATTTTACAGCCATAGTCAAGATTTATGATAAAAAAAACCCTAATTTAAGCAGTCATGATTGCAATGAAACCATTTAATACAAGTATGGGACCTGTTATCCAGAAAGCTCTGAATTACAGGAAAGCCATCTCCCATAGACTTCATTATAACCAAATAATTCTTAAGGAATTTCCTCTGTAATAATAAAACAGTACCTTATTCTTGATCCCAACTAAGATATAATTAATCCTTACTGGAGGCAAAATAGTGCTATTGGGTTTAATTTAAATGATTTATTAGTAGACTTAAGGTATGGAAATCTAAATTACAGTAAGATCCTGAATCTGAAAAATCGCAAGGGTCCCATGCATTCTGGATAATAGATCTCATACCTGTGTTTCATAAATACATACTGCAATTGTGGAAATAAACACTACTGGTTTGGTGATTATACCATTATTGATTCGTAAGCCTTGGTCTGTGAAGCCTGAACTTGCTTACTAATAACAAAACACAACCCCAATTAACTCATATTTGGCCATTAAAGGAGAAGTTAAGGTGAAATCACAGGGAGGGTGCCAAAAGTGAGGCACCCCAAGTGATTGCTCTGCTGTGCAGAGAAACTCAGGCCGGGGCAGTTTCCTGCTAATATGAGCACCGGACCGAGTTATCAGGAAAGTAAATACAGTGACTGTGGGGTGCCTAACTTGGTACCTAGTGATTTCAACCTTTCCTTTAATAAACCAGCCTTTAGATTTTATATATATATATATATATATATATATATATATATATATATATGCGGTTTCAAGTGCAATATGATATGGATCAAATATGTCGTAAATATAAAATGACAAGAAGAGAGTTAATTGAGGGTGTGTTCATATGCTTTTAGAGAGCGAATGGCAGATTTTGACCTGTAAAAAAACTGCCTGAAGCGCATGAAACATGTCAGGATCAGTTTGCTCTACACGGTTCAAAATTTTAATTTTTCTATGATAACATTTTTCACTGCAAGTCACCAGAAGTCCACTGTACAGACAGAGCAGGCAGCCAAACATCTGAAGTTCCTGACAATTATTGGCTGCCTTGTCTAAAATACCAAACTTTCCACTGAATATACAGTCTAATAAAATAAAAAAATTTTTGAAAACCTAAAATACATTTGTTTTCTTTCAACAGACCTGAAATATTTAAAACATATATAAATATATTTTAACCTTGACCAGGGAGTCAGCACAACATCTATATATTAAACTAAAATTTGAGTTTTCCAGAGTAGGCTAGAGTCCTGCACTGGGTTTTGACACAACTCAACACCCACTCCTTGCATGAGCAGTGCTTCTTAAGCCTCACACAACTATTTGCAACCCTAAGCTATGGCTGAAGTGGCATAAAGGCCTTTGAACATTAGAAACACATTCTCTGGAGCAAGGGGATGAGATGGGAGTGGAAGAAGTTAAGTAGCCTGCAAGAGTCCTAAAGCAATGGACTGCCTGTGGGATAAACTGGATGTAGACTATAAGCCAAGCTCTTGTTCCTGTACAAAATATGCTGTTACAAATCAGACTAGATTGAATTAAGCAAAAGTAATGCTAGTTACCATTTCCTTTAATACAACTGGATTACCAAAAGTATCTAGGTATAAGCCTATCCTATATCTTATTCTCAAACCCAAGTGTAATATATGAAGTTGGTCCTCCCTTTGCTAAACTGTTGTTTTATAGCTTCTACAATTAAAGAAGGCTTCCCACTAGATGGTATAGGTACTGGTTTCTATAAAGACAAGAGAATTACAGATTAGGCCTGGCTCACAGCTAGCATTACAGTTCACCCAACAGATATTGATAGGTAGATGGCAGAGCTCAGTGCAGGCCATTCAAACACTGTGAGCTCTGTGCAGAATTGGTTTGCTTAGGTGGAAGTATTTGAATCATGTCCCCATGATTGTGCAGAAGAACTGCACACAAATTAGGAAGAACAGACCTGTCAAAAATGTCATTGTACACTGCAGCATTAAGCAGGCCATACACATTAAGATTTTTAAAAGATCTTTTAGTTATCGTAGGATCAAGCTTATCCTGAAACGATGGCTTAAAAGTACGATTTGACCATTTCAAGTGATATCGTCTAGCTGAAGCTAGGAAAACTACCTGCTTTGGTCCTGCAAAAAACTGGAGAATGGGCACATTTCATTGGTAACAACTACAATTTTAAAACTTGACAGATGTCAGATGAAAAATAGCTAGATGTGCGAACGTTTGGTGCCCACTAACCTTATGATAATTTGACGGATTGTCAGATCGCAATGAAATTGGTTGTTAGGGAGAAAAAAAACCTTAATGTGTATGGCCACCTTTAGTGTTTGCTCTCACTAGTCCAAATCATAAAATTGATGCTTCCTCCAAAAATGTTCCAGACAGATAACATTCTGCTAACATCCACTAACCCAGACTCATCCTATAGACCAACAGTAGTAATATTTACACCATACAAGCTAATGCTTGGCACTGGTGGTTTTATATATATATGGTATATAGCAGTTTACCCATCATAGCCCATGCTCACAACAAATAATTCTAATACTGTTGGTGAGCAACACACAACCTGTGTTTTTGGCCTTACAGAATTATCTTGTAGATTGTAACCCAAAGTATTTATGTCTTAGTCTTCATGGCACATGTGTCTTGTCCCTGTGTATTGTGCAGGCAAACTAACCAATGCTTGCAGAGGTGCATAATGCTCTTTTAAGTAAAATCACAAAGTAGAACTTCTATTTGAAGGCTTTTAATACAAAAAACAAATTCACAGAAGGAATGTAGCATCTTCACTTAACATAAGGGCATTTGCACCAGGAGGAGGAGGAAGGGGCATATTAACAACTGTTATAAATGAAAGCTAAACTCGCTCCAAAGCTTCCAGCATTATAATGCTGTTCCCTCGAATTACCTGTAAAGCAAAAAAAGAAAGGTTAACCACATATATCACCCCTTAATAAATGCAACAAATTCTAATAAGTCTTTTATGAAGGATTCAGGGTTCGGTTGAATCCAAAAATAGTGGATTCAGTACATCCCTAGTGAACACAGAAATCCCACAATGCTGGGCTTAATGGCAATTAACTTAAATGCATGTGGTACATAGCACTGATGTATGTAGCCATGCACTGTGCATATAATAAAACAATGAACTCATCCTACCCAGAAAACATGGGCTAGATCCCTCTCTTTAAACTGGCCATCTTTAAAGTACTAAAGCTGCTCAGCCGATTAGTCATTATTTAATCTGAACTTCACAGAAGCCAATACACTTTGCAATATTAGCTGCTAATAATCTGACCATATTCCACTAAATGCAGCCATACATGCTCAGATTTTGTAGTCTCACGACTGATTTCAGGACAAACTGTATAGCTGGTAGTGTACAAACAATTCTAGATGTAAGAATTTACTAATTGGCCCAACATTCTTAAAAATATCAGTTGGGCAACGATAAGAGTTGGTGTGAAAGTTGTCGTTGAACAGTCGCTTTCTGTGCATATATTGGCAGTACCTGCAGAAGTCAACGAACGCATATGACAAGACCCAAATGTTTGTTGCCAACCCTACATTTTAACCACATAAACACTATGAAAAGTCATGTGCATGCTGTTGGTAAATATAAATACAGGCAAAAGAATACCTTGCTGCAATACCAGCAAGCCAAGGCAACCAGCCACATTACAAACAAGCAGAACTCATTCGTTCACTTGTTGTAATAGCAAATAGCATACCAATATCGATAAAAATTGATGAAAAATACATCACTTCCTGTTTATACTGCTTCCGCCACAAGCTG
Source organism: Xenopus tropicalis (assembly GCF_000004195.4). Classification (NCBI taxonomy): domain Eukaryota; kingdom Metazoa; phylum Chordata; class Amphibia; order Anura; family Pipidae; genus Xenopus; species Xenopus tropicalis. The sequence continues at coordinate 122,086,541 of NC_030679.2, forward strand.
ATATAGCATTGTAGATGCACAATATTACTTTACCTTTTGGCAACAAAATGACGACATCTTTAACGTGCTACTTCTCTGTGGATAACATTGTATGATTAAATGCCATTTGTAAATGTAATTGCTATTGAAAGCAGCATTTGCCGAACTCCTGGTGGTTACTTTTTAAACAATGTTGCAAAAGTCAGTCTCCTTCCCCAAGTCAGGTCTGTCAGTTGGCTGCCTTGTGTTACATTGTTTCAAATGCCAGAGCCACCAGGGCAGAGAATAGAAAAGGACAGACAAACACTGCTTCTAATAGCAATTATATATACAAATAACTCAAAAACCATTACAAATTTGTAATAAATGTATATTGCAAAGCTGAGAATTCTGTTTTCTTTTATTAGGCAAAAAATTATATTTTGCGTTGCGTTGTCCTCAAATGTTAGTTTAAAAATTGGAAAATCTGACCATGAACGGCCACCCTAAATTACACACACAGTAAGGGACCATACAATATATGTTGCAGCTCAGTCTAACACTTACCACCATTCCAATGGTGTTTTGGTGGCCACCCCCTGATATCTCTGTGCACTCATCTATTACAAGGTTCATGAAGGGATCAAAGCCACGCAGAATCCCCTGGACATGTCTCCCACCATTTAACTTCACTGAAAGAAAGAAAAGAAAGGAAATTTGATCAGATGCTTCAAGGTTTTGGTGGTTTACTGGTTTGGGGAGTCACCTGGTACAGTTCCCTTATAACTGCATATATTTATATAGAGTGAGGAACAGCAGTCCTGTATCCTGAATAAATCCTTCATTGCACCATCTCTCTGCTGCTTCTTATTCTAAATAACACTGTTATTTGGCCAAGCACCTGAATAAGGTCCGAGCACAGACCTCATCATATATATTTTTATTTTTTAAAAGAAAACTATACCCCCAGAACGAATACTTAACCAACAGATAGTTTATATTTTGTTAAGTGGCCTATTAAAGAATATTGTCAAACTGGAATATATATTAGTAAATATTGCCCTTTTACATCCTTTCCCTTGAGCCACCATTTAGTGATGGGCTGTGTGCTCCCTCAGAGATCAGCTGACAGGAAATAATGCAGCTCTGACTGTAACAGGGAGTAGTGTGGGAGCAAAAGGCAGAACTCTGCCCATTCATTGGCTGATGGGGCCTAACATGTATGTGTGTCTTGGCTTGTTTGTGTGCACTGTGAATCCTATGATCCCAGGGGGTGGCCCTTAATTCATAAAATGGCAATTTCCTATTTAGTACCACCCGATAGCACATACTACTAAAAAAATAATATTTTTAAGAAAATGGTTTATTTAGATTAATTTAGTTTTACATATGAGCTTGTTTATGAAACATTTTTATAGAGACCTACATTGTTTGGGGGGTATAGTTTTCCTTTATTTTTTTTTCTTTTTACAAGTAGATGGAAAATTTTTCAATACTTACAAGACAGTTTCTTGTCCATGAACCTAAAAGTAAAAAGTACACAACATTTAAATACATTATATTATAATAATAACTCAACAAGACCTAATCACCTGTGCTCAGATCACTAGACTAGGGACCCAAGAGAAGCCAATGCAGTTCCCTTATAGGGTTAGTATCAGGCATAAGAGCTACTTCACTCTTCCCAGAGATCCATGTGCACATTATGAAATACTAGAATCCTTAATGAATCCTATGACTGCGACTGATGTAGTTGGCCAGCTTGGAGTATATTGCAATATATGGGCAATCAATCAGTTTGACCACAAAATATAATTGGAAGATATGTGGGAATCGAAAAGATCCCCATTTCTTTCTGTGTGAATGATGTGGTTGCAGCCTCCATGCTCCAAAACGGGCCATTCAACATGAAACAGCGCAATGGAGGCTGCAGGTTTGGGTGTATGTTCCCCGGCTACAGCCTAAGCCGCCCCTCCGCTCTGCCCCTCACTTGCCCTCCGCTCTGCCCCTCACTGCCCCCTCCGCTCTGCCCCTCACTTGCCCCCTCCGCTCTGCCCCTCACTTGCCCCCTCCGCTCTGCCCCTCACTTGCCCCCTCCGCTCTGCCCCTCACTGCCCCCCCCCGGGCCGTTCCTTACTTCTTCAGCTCGGGCGGGTGCGCTTTGCTCATTTTCGTTCCTCGTGTACAAAGCCCCGGTCGCTGCCGCCAAGTAACGCAGTCGCCTTAATGTGACGTAAGCACGTCTTACGTGTATGCGCTTCCCCGCCCACCCCCACGGTCGCTATGACGACCACCAAAGAATACAAAGGAGACGCGTTAGCCGGCTTTAGTTGGGCTAAATATAACATTGTGTATCAAATATTAAAGTATATAAGAAATATTGCAAATTTGATTACATATATACGTTTTCCCTGATTGGTTATAGAAGAATTTAACAAAAACTTGGGGCTATGGAAGCTAGTCGGTCAGCTTAGATGTCTGCCGCAAAACAACGTAGATGCCGTAGAGTTAGAGTAAGGGCAAGCCGTAACCGGAAGGGTATGTGTAAGGGCGGAAGAGAGGTGCGTTGCCCTTGGAGCACACGCTTGTCAGACATGGCAGAGGAACAGCAGAACCGGCTTCAAAATGCGATAGACACTATGGTGAAGAGCTTGGAAAGGGACAACATTAGGAAAATGCAGGTACCATAGTCTGGTGTAATTAGTCTTATGTCATAGGGCGTTACAGCCCATCTTCCATTACTTCTTTTATTATACTCTGCTGCCATTCAAAGTCCCCCTGGGGTAGCACTCCCATGCACTTGAATGGAAGGGGCACAAATGCCTGGGGGTCCAATAGGAATTGGTCATTTTTAATGTACAGGACTAATGGCTGTGGGATGCCTTATATACCAGGTTTTACTTGTCCTTTAATATAACATACTAGTTTTCCTGCTACATTTGCTTAGCACAGGGACTTATCTTTCTGTTCAGGTTTCTGTTCCTTACCATTAAACCGCAAGTACTGTTGCTGCAAACTTCATCAGAAATGGGTAGGGCAAAAAGAAACTGGGGCAAAAAGAAACTGGGGCAAAAAGAAACTGGGGGAAAAAGAAACTGGGGGAAAAAGAAACTGGGGCAAAAAGAAACTGGGGGAAAAAGAAACTGGGGCAAAAAGTTCAAATGAGTAAAACTTATGTTTGAAAGCCACAGTGTGGCCCAAGCCTCTTAGCAAAGGAAATCTATACCCCAGACAATGTAGGTCTCTATAAAAATATATTGCATAAACAGCTCAGATGTAAAACCCTGCATCTTCTAAATAAATTGCATGAAAATATACTTCTTTTAGTAGCACGTGCTATTGGGTAATCCTACATAGAAAATTGCCATTTTATATATTAAGGGCCTCCTGCTATTGTAGCACACAAACACACCAAGGGCATGCACTGAATCCGGGATTCGGTGCAGGATTAAGTCTAATCCAAGGTCCTGGCCGAACCAAATCCGAATTTTTAAAAACACCTGTCTTTTTGTCACACTCTGCGTGGGGTTCTCTTTAACCCTTACTTGCCTTAATTTGTATGTACAAATTTGGTTTGGAATTCGGTCAAATCTTTAACAAAGGATCCAGGGTTCGGCCAAATCTGAAAATAGTGAATTTGGTGCATCCCTATATACATATATTTTAATGTTGAAATTGTTTAATAGGCCACTTAATATGATCTGTTGGATATATATATATATACACTACGAGAATAACCATCACAAAAACCAAAAGTGTGTTTCTATATGCATCCAAAATAGAGACCCCCAAGTATAAAACAGTAGCTCATCAGTATTACCTTGGGTCTGGGATGTTGGTGTTTTCATAGGGGTTTGCAATTTATATCTGTGTCACACGACTGTGTTAATGCCCCCCATAACCATAACCAAAGCCAATGGGAAAATAATCTGCATGCAGAAAGTTTGTTCCTATGAGACAGGACCCCCAGCCTTCTTCTCTGGGACACTGTTGCAGATGCAGGGTCTGTAGCTGGTTCAGGGGATCATATTTTATTTATTCATAGTTCATGAATGGCCTCTAGCTGGCTTGGGATGTTTTATCCACTTCAGGTGATCAGGTGACTTGCAGGATGTTTATAATTGTTGACAATTTGATCAACCTTTGGAGCACAGAATGTGAATGTGGCAATAGTACATGGCAAATAAAATGTCAGGACATACACAAATAAATTGCTTAAACCAGTGCTATCCAGCTTGTGTTGTGGGACAGTGATTTTGTCATACTGGTATGGGACCCCTTATCCGGAAACCCATTATCCAGAAAGTTCCAAATTACGGAAAGCCCATCTCCCACAGACTCAATTTTAATCAAATAATTCACATTTTTAAAAATGATTTCCTTTTACTCTGTAATAATAAAACAGTACCTTGTATTTGATCCCAACTAAGATATAATTAATCCTTATTAGAGCCAAAAACAATACATTAAGGTTTAAATACTGTTAATAATTTTCTTAGTAGACTTAAGGTAGGAGATCTGAATTACGGAAAGACCCCTTATCTGGAAAACCCCATTCTGGATAATGGGTCCCATACCTGTACAAACACCTTCTGAGCCATAGGGCAGGGCAGGATCCATCATTATCCCTCAAAGGGCCACACTGAGCTCCCAGGCTTATATTTGAACAGCTTTGATGAAATGCATATACTTTTTAATTTCCATACTGCTGGAGCATGAAGTGAGTGTGTAATAGGCCAACATGTGCACTGGGAAAGCAGTGATGCCTCACAGCAGTGACCAGCAGGCTCCAAATACACATATCTGTGCAGCAGTGGGCCCCCAGCATTTGTACCATTATAGCAGGGACTCAGGCTTAGAAAAGCAGACTCTGCGAACTGGATGCATTAATACATAGCAATGACCTCCAATTCTGACTTGCACCCAATCAGCTGGGCTCATGTAGCCCTGCTCCAGATTTTACTCAGTTGTGTGACACATTTACACAATGCTTTGCAGAGATTGTTCCTTATTGTATTTATATGTGTTACTGTAAGTGGTACCTACCATGAATGGCTCCACGTTCTCTAGTGATGGTGCCTTGGGCAGCGGGTCTCAGTCACTAACCAGCAGTACTTTGCAGGGGAAGATGTTCCGGTGCAGCGCGCAGTGCTGTGAGGATAATGGCGCTTCCATGCAGCAGGTGCATCACTGTATAGAGCGCTGTCACACGCCTCTCGCTCAAGCACAGAGTCTGGTCACCAACGAGCTGGAGAGGTTTCAGGTGAGTAGCACAAATCTCCCATTGATGTGGCGTGTCTTTCCCTTGCTCCCACATAAAGTACCTGTTTAATATCTGAATTTTGGTAACTGCTATAGCCATTTTGTGCAGTAATGGTACAAATATACATTACAGTTAGAATGTTGCATTGAAGACACAGTGGGCAGCAGCACGGAAAAATGGAAATTTACTTAGCATTTTACACTTCCTGCTCAGAAACAAGGGGAGTACCATAATAAGGCACAGTGAGATGGGATCATTTTCATACAGACCAATGATGTAGTTCAAGAATCAGATTCAATATACTCTATTGCCACTAGAGGGAGACAAAGTTCTTTTAAATAAAAAATAAAGCAACAGAGCAGAACAGTGAAAAGACACTAGGGCTTATTTATGTCCGCAAGTGCAGTTGTGGTCCCCACAATTTCCCCACAGTTATTTGCACGTAAAACCACTTGGACAATGTGCTCCTTGCACTTCCATATAATTGCACTCTGCGCTCAGCCCATCCTCCCTTCTGTTCTCAATGATGCGCTGCTGCACCTATGGACATTGAGGAACCCTGGAGCTACCACCACTGCCTGACCAGGGTCAGTAGACATAGTACACTTGCGAAGGATCGGGTGCAGGTGTTACACAACGTAAATGATGCCAGACAAACTTCTGTGCAGTTGTGTCTGATTTGCAACTAAATGCTTGCACAGTTGCTGTAGAAATGCAGAATTAAATGCAATTCCGTTAGGTGCAGCACAGTTGCACCAAGCACATTGTTCCCTTGTGACCACAGTGATGCTGGAATTCTGGGGGAAAATGTTGCATTGTGGGAATAAAATGGCGATGGCAGTAGAAATTTCCCTTTGCTTACTGTACTTACGGGTGTACATGTGCTCTACTGTGTATATGCACCATAGTGGGGTGCAGTTGTGAGATTTAGGGAGGCATGTATATTCATATAGGAAATCTTAACCCTGACCAAATCTTAATGCAGCCATACCACCTTTATTTCCTACAGAACCGTCTCGCCCGCTGTACCATGCACTGCAACGATAAAGCTAAAGATTCCTTTGACTCTGGGAGCAAAGAAGCCCAAGTGAAAGCCCAGCTGGAGGGCTGTGTCATTAAATGTGCAGAGGAGCACATGAACCTCATTCCCAGTATGACCAAGAAGCTGAAGGATGCCTTAGCGCAGGCTGACAAATGACGTTGTCAAGGTCGAATTTCAATGGAAAGGCAATGTGGCTAGAGACATTCCAACAGTCTTGGGTGCTGCTTGAGAGCACCCATAAGCCCTAGCATGGCACGGGAGTTCGGTTAGAAATATTCTGTGACTTTGTTGGAGGTGGCATCAGTTAAACAATAGGAAGAGATCCTTCCTTGAAAAAACCAGCTGGCTGACCAGTTACCTGACTAAGCAAGACAAGATGGCTGCACAATTACAGAACTGTCATTGCGGACTTCTTCTACTGCCCAAGGCCTGTGTTGTTTAAAACTTTATTGAATATTAAAAAAATTATAAAAACTGGTAACAAATGGGTGTTTTCACTTTTATTGTCATTATTAAATTTCACCCTGAACTTTTGATCTCTTGTTAATACATTGCACTTCAATTGACTTGGGTCATTTCTGAAGTACTAGGGAAACAGACTTAAAGGCAAGGTTGTGCCAGTACAGTCACTGTAAAGCCAAGCCTAAAAGTCATTGCACTTTGGTACAGCCAGAGAAAAACCACATGACTTCTTTCTAGCTTTTTTTAGACTTTCTGAATGAGGCTGTGGATTGGTTGAATCACTAACCTACACTAAAGGGGTTCTCCATCCAAATATGGTTGGTATGCCTTCTTGCATAAGGAAAGAAAACTCTATATTTTTATGCACCTTTATTATCCTGATCCCAGAGCCAAAGAACATAAAGTAGTAAATTCGGGATCCAATGCTACAACACGTGGCTCTTTAATTTGCATGTCATTGATCCAATTGGCTAAAGTGTGCCAGCCAATCAGATGACTCATTGCACGTGCACCTTCCTTTCAGTTAATCTGCATATATCTCTTTTCAACAGGGGGCAGAAATGGGAAACCAAGCTGGATAAGGAATTCAAGGTTCATTCAGCCGGCAAAGAGCATCCGAAGGGCTAAAAATGAGAGATTTTCTGAGGTTTCTAATGTTTTTCCTAACAAGAACCAGCCCTCTTTCTTTCTCCTGACAATTTCCTCGACTACCGATGTGCAGGTGGCACTGCTGTAACATAATTCATTCATATTAAGAGTAAACATTCCATTTAATATCTTCAAATCTTGAAAAAAAAAACGAATGAATGTAGTTTGCAAAAGTTCTTAGAATAGCACGCTCATCAATTTTACATTCACTTATTTTAATGTCAACTTATCCACTAAGGACCCCACTAAGAACCAGGGCAGGCCACAAAGGCCCAGGCCTAGGGCGGCAATGATATGGGGGTGGCATGCTGCCTGTTGGTCGCATCTGCATTGGGGACTGGATGGGAGTTTTACAGCTGTTTAAATCTCCTGCCCACTCAGTCCCCAGTGCAGCCAGGCACTAAGGGAAATGGTAGGGAGGAGTGAGCGCACCGGAGACAGGGGAGGGTGCCACAAGTAAATCCGGCCCTGCTAAGAACCCTATTCCATGTAGAGAATGTGCCACTGACAAAGCACCCTCTGTACCCAATCCTGTAGCCAGGTTCCTATACATGTACAAACAACATTGCCAGGATCAACAGAACTTAGTTCAGAAAGCAGTTATCTACAATGCACTGGATTAAAACCTATAGCAAAATCCAAATAGATCACATCTACTGCACCCCCACTGCTCAACTTTCTACTTATTGCATCATGAACACCAGTTACTTTGGTTTGCCATGATCTGTCTCTCATAAAGCTATGCTAATTGCTACTTATGATGCCATTCTCCAGAACAGAATATGGTGCTCCATATGCCTCTGCGTAGGATCCTATAAAAGATTGGATCAACCAACCCACCCCGCCCCCCCACCGGCCAGGGAACAGGTCTGCTTCTTCTATACTTAACAGCAGTGGTCAGTCCAACAGTATTGGACCTTTACACCATGCTAATGTTAGGGGGTTTTTGTGTAGTTGCTCACCCTTAGCAATACATGTGCCCAAATAATAGCTTTTATGTTGGCGTTGCTTTTAGGGACACTTTGGAACTCAGAAGGACCTGATTTTAACTTTGTAACACATAGGGTGTCCAAATTTTGGGCTATATTGTATGCCTTGATATTGTTAGCCATATATATATATATATATATATCTATGGTAATACAGTTCTGTTTTATTCTGAGTTTAACATGAATGTTGCTGGGATAAAGATTTTAATGTTGTGGCTTTTTGTTATTTTTTTAGGTCTATCTACGGTGTCTAATGCGCTGACAGTAGTGCGCACACACATTCATAGTGACTGATACACACACTTGCACATTGATATCATACACTAGTACCATGTTACAAAGCCCTTTGATCTCCCATTTATATCTACAGGTTTCCATTCAAGATTATGCCCCAGAAAATGGTATTATAAGTAGGGATCACAATGCCTTTATCCTTCGATAGATCATGGCAAACTCATTAACAAGCATTTAATGCTGTAGTAAGCAGGAGGCTGTAGGCCAAACATGCCTTGATGGAGAGGAGGAAAGTTCTGCAGTGCATGATGTTACTTGAGCAGCAGCAGCAGAGACAGTAAGTAGTTCCCAGTTGAATGCAGGGCCGGCAGTAGGTTACTTATTATCTAGAAGACACCTGTGTCTGGGTTTGATTCAGCCTCTTCTTCCTGACTGTTGAAACCCATAGGGACGCTTCCTTGTGCATAGATCATTCTGAGACACATCAGCGTTAGTCATAGCTGCCAGGAATTTATACTCAAACATCGCTCATGCTTCTTAGCCACAAGGGCCCACTAAGGTGCTTAGAGCCAAGGGATCTACTCTGAAACCATCCATGCCCAGCATTCAGTGCGAGGGTTGAAAGATTGAAATATCTGTATGTGTAATGTGTATATTATCTATATATATATATATATATATATATCTACACATACAGGTATGGGATCCCTTATATGGAAACCTGTTCCAGAATTACGGGAAGTCCATCTCCCATAGATTCCATTTTAATCAAATAATTCTTATTTTTAAAAATGATTTCTTTTTTCTCTGTAATAATAAAACATTACCTTGTACTCGATCCTAAGATATAATGAATCCTTATTAGAGGTAGAACAATCTTAATGGTTTTATTTAATATTTAGATGATTTTCTAGCGGACAAATTATGGTGATCCAAATTACGGAAAGATCCGTAAAAAAAAAAAAACCCAGGTCCTGAGCATTCTGGATAACAGGTCCCATAGCTGTATTACCTGCGCTGGAACAACCTACAAAGATTTGACTTGGCCTATTGGTTGTAGAAAACGGCACAGATATGCTACTGATCTAAGATGGTATAAAACCAGATTTGCCATGGTTACAAAAATGCTCAAAAATTCAAGTTGATATTTGTTCTGTCTGGCAGACACGCACTGGCAATCTGTGGGTTATGGTAAATGCCAGAGGGCTGCTGTAAGATGCCATAGACTAGGGTTCCCCAACCTTTCTTACTCGTGAGCCACAGTCAAATATAAAAAGACTTGGGGAGCAACACAAGCACCATAAAAGTTCATGGAGGTGCCAAATAAGGGCTGTGATTGGCTATTAGGCAGCCTCTATGCACACTATCAGCTTACAGGGGGCTTTATTTGGTAGTAAATCTTGTTTTTATTCAACCAAAATTTGCCACCAAGTCAGGAATTCAAAAATAACTACCTGGTTTGGGGGCACTGAGAGCAACACCCAAGGGGTTGGTGAGCAACATGTTGCCCCCGAGCCACTGATTGGGAATCACTGCCATAGGCACTCACTATTTATTGGGCCTGTGGGGGGGGCTGTTTGTGTATTTTAAAAGCCGGGACCTAATGAATCCCAGTCTGGACCTGCTGTCCTCCATTTGGGCATTCTAAATAGCTGGAAAAGTCTACGGACACCACTGACACACTCTCCCTCAACAATGTTCCCCTGCTCTTGTTATTAGAATGGGACTCAAGTTTCTATTTTAAAGAGAGAATGCAGGTTGGCAACCTTTATATTTTCACAGAGCAATGGGGGCAAAAAAAAGATGTGCACGTGGCCATGACCCATGAATGCATGCAGCAGAGTCTGGGAATCTGGCCTGGAGCAGAGGGAAGTGCATGCCATAGAGAACGGGGAAACAGGTTCTGCAGGCTCAGCAATGGTGCCAAAAAGGCATACAAAGATTAATGAGTATCCCTGTGGCACTAAAATGATTCATTGCAGCCTATGTAAGTTTCCTTATTTAGCACCTATTAGTATGCTGCCTGACACCGGTTATTTACAACAATACAGCTAATAAATATAAGAGACAGAATTACTAATCCCATAGGAAAACTCAAGGTACAGGTTCCTGCCCCTCAAAGACCTCACAGACTAACATTTAGTGACATACAGTATTTATCATGGAATTCTGTCAAAATGATGTATTCACTGTCTACAGAAAATTGTTTTATATGCAATTTGTTCCAAAGACACCATGTCAAGCAATCACTCCTGAAACAGATGTTTGGCCTTGGAAAATATGAGTCTGTATATCAGCAATAAAAATGACTAGACCCCCGTGCCAGCCCGTCAGTTTTTACTTGCATTTAAAAATCTAGGTGCTTGGTACATAATGATATGATACATAATTGCTATTGCGCCTGCAAGCACAGCCACACTAAAAGGGTGCCCCCTACAGGATGTGTTGAGTCTAGGGACACTAACAAAGGGGCCAACAGCTCTCAGCACTAGAAATAATTTAAGGAAAATAAGTAATGTCTTGTAGCAAAAAATTACATATTTACTAAGGTAAAAGTATTATATCTGGAAGCTTTTATGGCAATGAAGGCCCCTTTTTCAGGCCAAAGTACATATCTGTTACATTATCAGGGTTCAGTTTGTGCCAACTGGACTGGGCCGGTGGAACACTGGAAAAAAACCCACACCTAATCCCTGTCAACGGACTCCCACTGATCTTCCTCTCCTGATTGTGCCAAAGATAAATACGTGTGCTTGGGGGGTGGGGTGCCCTGGGCCGACAGCCCTGGTGGGCAATGCACACACCAGTCTGTCCCTGTGAGAGAGGGAACAAGGAGTGAAACTGGAAGTCTCCCTTACTGGAAGTATGACTCTAATTGCCTAGCCACACTGTTATTTCCTAGACCAGTGATTTCCAAACCAGTGGCTTGAAAACAACATGTTGCTTCCCAATCTGTTGGATGTTGCTCCCAGTGGCCTCAAAGAAGGTGTTTATTTTGGAATTCCTTTAGTTGCAAAAAACCATGAGTGCCAAACAGAACCTCCTGTCAGTCCACATAGGGGCTACAAATAGCCAATTACTGCCCATATTTGGCACCCCAGAGCTGGTGTTGCTCTCCAACCTTTTTTACATTAGAATGTGGCTCAAGGGTAAAAAAGGGTAAAAGAGGTTTGGGGGTTCCCTTCTATCCTCAAAGGGGGACAGGAATAATCATGGGCTTTTTGGAATTGATGCAACTGCCATGTGTCTGGTTTCTCTGCAAATGATTACAGGTTGAGAGGAGTGTGTGTAAGCCTTAGTGGTCACACAGTGTGCTGTACAACTTAGTTGTGGTTCTGCCTCTGCTCCTACTCTAACACTGGGAGCAATCTAAAGATTGAAACAGGTCTGCCTAAATACCATACTGGAGACCATTAAAGAATGGAATAAAGGACCAGGTCCTCCTATTGTTACTATGGTTTAGGACACTTTAGCCAGACAGAGCATACATCTTGCACCCTGGGCTGCAAAGAGCTGAATTTCCATTGTGCAGCACATCTAAAATGATTAGGTCTGGGGCACCCCATTCTAGACTACTAGACCATTTCAGGGTAACAATGGGAGGACCTGGTCATTCATTCTATACTTAAATGGTCTTTAATAGGTCTTTAGTATCTCGCCTGGGCAGACCAGTTTTCTGACCTAGGATATATTTATTCATTGACTACATTCGCTGGATGTCAATTTATGTCTAGTTATGTTTGGGTACTGTTATGCATAAGTAATATCAATCTTTAGATCTATCACTCCCAGTGTTAGTGTAGGAACACAAGCAGAACCACAGCTGAGTAGATAGGAGTTTGTACCACACATTGCGTGACCACTAAGGCTTACACACACCCCTCTCAGTCTGTATCACTTCCAGAGAAACCAGACACATGACAGTTGCATCAATTCCAAAAAGCCCATGACCATTCCAGTTTTGGTTGCTGGGGACCAGCTATCCTTCCTGCATCTAAGCAGTGATTAATCTGTGTGTGTGTGTGTGAAAAGGGAGGCTTCAGTCTGCATAATTTCCTCTGTGGAATGTAATTACAGACTATAGGAATGGTATGTCGCCTTTGCCTGGACCTGAACTTAGGTGTGGTACATCTCTAAATCTGACCCGTTCTGTCTAGCTCCTACAGCTCAGCAGGAACATGGATTCACCTGGTTCCTTTCAGTGTATGAATGATCCCTGTGTGCCACCCTTTACAGTAAATTTGATATCTTCCCTTCTATCCTCAGACCAGGAACCCTGGGTTAGGCATGAAGTACCCATATATTTATCATTATATTTTGTAGTCAGATCCTGGAAATTGTAGCTTAGTAGCACATTGGACATTCCCGCTTTGGTTCCTTAGGTGCAGGAACAGGTCCATACTGGGATTCAAAATAGGCCCTGGCATTTCACAGGCACAGAGGCCCAAACAGCCCCCCACCAGCCCACTAAATAATGACTTTCTATGGCATCTTACAGTGGCCTCTCTGGCATTTGGCAGCAGGGTCAGACTGGGCCGGCCTAACACTCGTGAAAAACCTGGTGGGCCCTGCCAACCCAGACAAGATCCCCACAGGCACTCCCCCCACTTACCTCCCTTCCCCAATTGTGCCTAGGTAAGTTTTTGATGTGTGTGTGTGTGGAGGGGCTGGGGTTATGCGCAGGCGGCTGGGGCCCCTGGGGTTGTAGCCCCAGTCTGACCCTGTTTGCCAGAACAAGGGGACTAAGCATCTTACCAATGACTTCCTCTAGCCAACAAGAAATTGACACAGGTATTGAACCAATTATTCCCCCAAATCAGATGTTAAAGCCCACTCTATGAACTGTGCCGCCCATTCTCTAGCAGACACTGCGAGAAGTGTATAAACACCACATTATGTGTTGCAGGACACCTACTGCTAAAAGGAGAACTATAAATTTGTTTTTCCTGTATCATTTTTCAAGGAAAATAAAATAAGGGGATTGTATACAATTTTTTATATTGCCCCTCCCCAGGTTCTATGAAGGTTTTAGCTTCACCTTTGCTGCATGTGCATGCCCTATGCTGCCTGTGTGTGCCATACTCTGCCTACCATATGCTGCCTGTGTGTGCCATTCTCTGCCTGCCCTATGCTGCCTGTGTATGCCATACTCTGCCTGCCCTATGCTGCCTGTGTGTGCCTTACTCTGCCTGCCCTATGCTGCCTGTGTGTGCCATACTCTGCCTGCCCTATGCTGCCTGTGTGTGCCATACTCTGCCTGCCCTATACTGCCTGTGTGTGCCATACTCTGCCTGCCCTATGCTGCCTGTTTGGGCCATACTCTGCCTGTCCTATGCTGCCTGTTTGTGCCATACTCTGCCTGCCCTATGCTGCCTGTGTGTGCCATACTCTGCCTGCCCTATGCTGCCTGTGTGTGCCTTACTCTGCCTGCCCTATGCTGCCTGTGTGTGCCATACTCTGCCTGCCCTATGCTGCCTGTGTGTGCCATACTCTGCCTGCCCTATACTGCCTGTGTGTGCCATACTCTGCCTGCCCTATGCTGCCTGTTTGTGCCATACTCTGCCTGTCCTATGCTGCCTGTTTGTGCCATACTCTGCCTGCCCTATGCTGCCTGTGTGTGCCATACTCTGCCTGCCCTATGCTGCCTGTTTGTGCCATACTCTGCCTGCCCTATGCTGCCTGTTTGTGCCATACTCTGCCTGCCCTATGCTGCCTGTGTGTGCTAAACTCTGCCTGCCCTACCCTGCCTGTATGTGCCATACTCTGCCTGCCCTGCCTGTGGAAGGTGAACCCGGCAGAGGTTTGTTCTGGGAGTTTGTTAACATTTGGAAATAGTCATTATATGGTCCCTAAGGTGCATAATTATATGGTGGGGGTTGCTGTGTGATCCACAGGGGAAAAGGAGGCATATGGGTTTAAGAGTGTGTCTTAACATGACATTATTCTTTCACATATGAAGGTGATATCCCTACAGTGAGCACCAATCTTTTGGGTTTTTGCTGCGCTACCACCATTAATGTGGTTATGATCTTATAAGAACTTGTGATAACATGGGTGTGGTTTAAACAAGGGAAGTGGTGAAAACTGCCTTCCGTTACCAGCCCTCCATCATGTAGGGCAAAAAAAACAGCCCTTGGTACCACAGAAGTTGGACAGAACTGGTCTAAGCCTTTCACCTGCTGCCATTGTGTGTCCTGCTGGTAAACCACAGGGGGAGTGGCTCAGAAATTTGGGGATTATGACCTTATGTAATTTGTTATGTGTCCCTTCAAACGGGGCTATAACTGGAATTCTTCATAGCATGATTAAATCAATACAAAGAGACACTATCACCTATGCCACCATAGGAAGCGTGTAGTGGGCTGTAAGAGTTCCTTCACCCTCTACAACCTAGAATTTGTTATTATTTATAAGGCATTGTGCACAGGGATTGTGGCCATGTCAACTTTTTTAAATAAAAGGATTGGCCATGTCCAGAAAAGAAACCAAAACGGGCTTCCCTGAGTCCAGGGTTATAGCTCAGTGACTTGCCTAGCATGGTTATTATTATAAACTTTAATATAATGGGTTCTAATGGATTGTTTCTTAAGATGAAATTTCCTTGCAGCTCCAGCATGTTAAGGATGTCCCAGACTGAATCACATATAATAAAAATGATGCCAAGGCATGGGCTGTGATGCAGTCACTCTGTAGGAGCATAGGTGGATGCTCTTAGTATGTTGTTTTTTCAACATTTAGTGATAATAACCATAATACATAGTAGAAAGCACAGATTGTACAAACGGATTAATGATTAAGGGGAACCCGAAACTTAAGCTGGCCATACACGTGGCGATCGGATGATGTTTCGTGCGACCATCGGTCGCACGAAACATCGTCAGATGTGCCACACACCATTCAGGGCTGAATCGGCAGGTAAGGAGGTAGAAACAATAGGATTTCTACCTCCTTCTGCCGATTCAGCTCTGAAGGGAGATTTTGATCAGGCGCCTCCTATGGCGCCCGATCAAAATTTTCCAACTGGTCCGATCGGCGAGTCGGCCGATATCAGCAGCTTCCTGCAATATCGGTCGACTCGCCGACATACCATACACGCACCGAATATCGTACAAAACGAGGTTTCGTACGATATTATCGGTGCGTGTATGGCCACCTTTAGGGGCTAATGCACTGAGACTTAAAGTTATATAATGAATTGATCTGCTAAAGATAATATCACATGGTATTTGTCATTTCAGGTTGATAGTGACAAGTCTCTCTGCTCTCCCATTGCCTCTCCAGACTAATCTAAAATATGTTTGTGACTTGTGTTGACTGTCTCCCCAACCCAGGTTCAGACAGGCGCGGCTCTCTAGATAAACTGTGCATCAGCCTCTGTTATCTCGGTTCTGCTTGCTCTAATCTGACAATAACTTCCCGGCATCAGTGTGTAGTCACAGGAACAGGGTCATTCATTCAGTTCATTTGGAATAATGCCTAAATATGTGTGGTCCACAAGTGCTTAGGGCTGTGGCACAAAATGCGCTTTGATTGCTGGCCCATCTAGTATCAGTGATCAATATGCCATTGTCATTGTCATGCCATTGGGTCCCTACCCAATGATGGGAATAGGAAGCACAGTGGCACAGTGGGAAACATGGTGGCAATTCAATCACCTAGTGTGCCACAGCCCAAAGTACAGCTTACGATAGCATCTCACTCATGCCAGGTCTACAGAAATCAGCCAAACTGGCCAGTCATCTGCATGTGTGGCTAGCATTAGGACTATAAGTAGCTTAGGCGAAAAAGAGACTTTAATATACTAGGTTGAGTGACATGGTGGCTCAGTAATTACCAAGTCCGCCTGCACCAGTAGCCACAGGACCTTCTTCTACTGTTAGGCCACTGACTGCCACCTTGCATCATTGAGGACCTCAATTCAGTTCTTAATTTGGTTCTTTCTGCAAGGAACTTATATGTTCCACCGGTGTCTGCAAGGGTCTATAATCTGCCCCCCCCACACACTGACACCCCAGGAGGGTTAATTGGATTATTATAAAATGAGCCCTAGTGTGTGTTTGTTTGAATTCTATAGAGGGACTTAGCAAACGCCACTGTGGCACTGCCACTCCTGCCATTAGGCAGTGTGAGAACCTCGCCTTAGTTAGCATTGTCTCTTCTATTCAAAGAGTGTAACTGAGGTCTCAGCACTAGCAAAGTGCCTTCCTTTCCTTAGGAGGAAATGCCCCTCAGTGATTTAAGATCATTGACAGAAAAGGGTCAGAATAGTAAATGCAATAGGATACGGTAAATTTAATTTGATGAGGAAGACATATCCCCCAGTTCGGTTTTAGATTCCCCAATACACTTTTATGGAGTATTTACATGATAAACCATGAGATATTGAATCTGGCCCAGTATATGGAATATGCACATCAGAATGCTTATACTGGGAAAATCAGTGTAGGAGACTGCGGCTATGAGAGCAGGATGGTGAGAATGTGTGACTTAGGAAAATGAATGTGGATGTGTTGGAAGAAATTGGCTATCATGGAGACCCACCCTAAATAGCATGGGGACCCGTAGGTTTAAAATGCGTGGACCAAGGAGTGAACTATATACAACCCTGCAATCAGTAAGGTATAATACTGTGCTGGGTGTGTGCTGCCATTAGCTCTGCTTTTGTGTAATGGAGAGAGATGAAGCTTGCTTTTCCCAGAATAGCTCGTTCCCAGCACACCTATATGTAATTAACACTGAGACAAAGCTTTCTGTTTACAGAGGCAAATGGGTACACAATGGCCGTATCTCTATTATACAACACTTTATTGGCTTTAGAAGGTTTTATGCCTGAGCAATATTTCTGTTGAAAGTGTTAGCAGAAGCTACTTGGGATTATGTGGCCCTAAGGTTAACCATGCTGTACTTGACTTATTGGGTGAGGATGAATAATATATCTTCATATATATATTTATACATACATTTCCCATTGAAGGGAGAAAGGATTCCTATTTGCAGTTATACATAGGAGTGGGAGCCACCTTGTATCTGTAGAATGATTTTGTTGAGACTATGGCCATACTGTGTTGTGTTGGTATAAACTGATGATGTTATGGCTATTGTAGTTGAAGAAGTCAATGTCCAATGTAATGACCAGACCTGCAGAATGGTTTGCAATATGGCTGCCATCTGTTGATATAGATATAGCAATGGCATGGCCTCAGACATAGGGCTCACATTTGTTGTCTTTTCACTTCCCTTTATATTTTTAGTTGCAAATGTCACTGAGTTAACACATTTGTATGGGCCCTATATTAAAAATGGAATATCTGTAATTATTAACTTAATTACCCAGTCCTGACATATTTATTTGTTGCTTATTATTTGCCTTGCTGTTATGGTTTCCTTGAAACCCCACTCTTTTTTGTAGTCCTTACTCTGATGAGTTAAAAGATTTATCCATAGCTATATTCATTCCATATATCTGATAAATGAATCTTCAGTGGTTGTCTGAATATATATGCAATTTTACATTCTGCCAGTGGAGGGTGCTGTTATCTGGTTCTCTTTCTGTTCTGTTTTTTTGTATATGCCTTACCAATCTTTTACCATCCTGAACATTACTTTACCTGCATTTAGTAGCAATTCTAACAACTGAATGACAGCAGCTGGAAACTATGTGCTAAGGCATTAGGGCAGTGACACACGCAATTTGCTTAAGTTGCCCGAAGTCGTGATTTACATTCTAGCTGGTGGGATGGCATTGCGGGGAGATTAGTTGCCCATGACGATGGAGATTTGTTGTGGCGCGACTAATCTCCCCGTGTACCCCTGCCCTTAAGGGTGAAGACACACGGAACAACTTAAGGTGGCCATACACGAGCAGATCCGCTCGCTTGGCGATGTCGCCAAGCGAGCGGATCTACCCCCGATATCCCCACCTACGGGTGGGCGATATCGGGGACCATTTAGGTAAAAAAAATAATAATCCGATCGTTTGGCCCTGGGGCCAGACGATCGGATTATGTGGGCGGCAATGGGGCAGTCGGATCGGGGACCGCATCAACGAGCCGATGCGGTCCCCGATCCGACCAGATTTTCTAACCTGGCCGATCGAGATCTGGCCAATTTCAGGCCAGATATCGGTCGGCCAGGCCGCTCTGCTGTCCCCATACACGGGCTGATTAGCTGCCGAATCGGTCCAAGGGACCGATATCGGCAGCTATAGTCGGCCCGTGTATGGCCACCTTTAGTAGCAGCTACTTGTCACGGCTACTAAACTCCAGAAACTCCCCTGCCATAGACAATACTGAGAATTGCCTCTACTAAAACGCACGTAGAGACAATTATCAGTAGATGATCAGCATTGTCTGTTTTAGTAGCTGCTACTAGTAGCTCTGTGTGTCTTCTCCCTTATGGGTGATTGGAAACACTATGAGCTTTCTACTGCTTTTAGTGTAAAGAACACAGCAGCAGGTCACAGGGGTAGCTGCTATCAAAAAACTAACATGCCCTAAGCTTAAAGGTAAACAAAAATCCCAGAATAATTTATGTATGTGTGTATAGAGCTGGGCTATGATGTTGCAAAGGCATTATTAGCCATGTGAAATAACAATGGGAGCTGCCCTGTTCTACCTGCACATCATGGCCATTTATAAACACTGGGCAAATTTGCACCTGGGCAGTAAAGGTGCCCATACACTATAAGATCCGCTCACTTGGCGATGTCGCCACCTATGGGTGGGCGATATCGGGTAGCAAGAAACTTAAAAAAAAATAATCCGATCGTTTGGCCCCAGGGTAATCGGTTCGGGGGCAATCGGTTCGGGCGACCGCATCAACGAGCTGATGTGGTCCCCGATCCGACTGGATTTTCTAACCTGGCCGATCGAGATCTGGCCAATTTCAGGCCAGATATCGGTTGGTCAGGCCGCTCTGTTCTGCCCATACTCGGGCTGATTAGCTGCCGAATCGGTCCAAGGGACCGATATCGGCATCTATAGTCGGCCCGTGTATGGGGACCTTAACCCATAGCAACAAATCAGTGATTTTCTTTTTTCAGCCAGCTGCAGGTAGAAGATTGAAAGCAAACATCTGGTTGGTTGCAATGGGATAATGCTCAGGAGCAAATTTGCCCAGGCTTTACAAATGACCCCCCATTGATTACTTCTGTGCTGGGTGAACCCCACAGTGTGCTGGAAAGATCCAAACATGCACTGGGCATTTTGAGCACTGAATACTGTATACTGTTGCACTTACATACAGTGAGGGGCAGAACGAGCATGAAGGATAGTACAGCTTTTTTCTTCATTCATTGCACAGGGCTGATATATAAAGATGCAGAAGCAATCATTCACAATTCTTTAACTGTTGCCATTTTGTGATTATCATGCTTGAACAATCACGTTTGCCTTCCTGTTGCTGTGAAGGGATTAAACAAGCATGGCTCAATAAATCAGGTTGCAATTAGGAAACTGCTACCCCAGTTCTGCAAACAAGGAAATAGAAGAGAATTTCAAAATGCATCCTTACAGCGGCCATTACTTCACAATGGTTTCAAGCCGCTCAGGAGAAAGTATGTTACATTGTCAGCTGTCTAAATCAGGCACTTCCTTGCTTTTTGGCTGAAAAGCAAAGAATACAGCAGGGAGCCAAGCACCTGGAAATAGGCAGAATACTTGGTATGGGAGTATGGCTCTTCCTATGTGCAGAAACCAAAGACCAGCTGGTTCTGATGCCCTGATATATAAGGAATTGACATAATAAAGCATTGTGTACTGTATGTACTGTATTTACTTTTAATATAGTCTATTTTTATCAAGTGTCATTGGTATGATACACAGTAGGAAGTATGTATTTATTTATAGTTGGAGTGTATGGTAGGTGTTATTTTTATAGTTAGAGTGTAATAATCAAAGGGGCCACTTGGTTCTGTAATAAGTGCAGGGCCAAATACTTGGAACATTGGCTCACGAGTGCTAAAAATGAACTAAATACTTTTGCCCCTAAAGGTAGGTTTTGAAGGGGCTAAAAATGGTGACTAATGGTTCAGTAAGTGCCCAAAGAAACATGCAAGTGGGTGAGATTGCTGGAGGGCTCATATATATATATATATAATATGATAGAATCTAAATATTTGAAATAAACAGATTATTTTAAAGATCTGCAAGAAAAAAAATAGTCCACCAAGAATGGAAAATGATAATACGTTTAGAAAATAACTTTGTGAGTAACGCTCATTACTGCATTGTAATAGAAATACCACAAAATTATAAACTGTAACTATAATTCTGCCTAATATATCATATTACAAATGAACACAACCACTCACAGTTGTACCAAGTATAACAAATGATACTGAGGTACTTATCCCACAGTCCTCCCCTGTTTCTCAGAGTCTAGCAAGCAGTTTGGTGATTGGTGAAACCACTCCTCACAAAAGTGACTGTTGGCTCATTGCAGGGATGGCAGGGGTGGAATGGTTTCATGGGGAGCTTCCAGATTTGTGGTTTATATACTGTACTTTTTAAAGTAGAAGTCTGACCATTACCAATAAGTGACAAGATTTGTTGATCGGATCAAAAATGCACACACTTAGAGAAAACCATTAATGACATTATATAATTCTTCTGTACACATGCAGCAAGTGTGTTCCTGTTGCCAACATGGTGCCCATCTACCTATATATACTGTATATATATAACAAAAAACAATGAAAAGCAGGCACTCACGTAATGTGGTGACGGAGAATGCCTGTTTGCAGTATACAAATCAATATGATACAAAACAGATGCCGCACTCACAGGTCTTAGGCTGATGTTAGACGAGGCGTAGGGCAGATTTTTTCGGCAAGCGGAAAAGCGCTCCACTCCACGAGCCAAGGAGCCCATGGCCTATTCCATTGATCATTGGGAGCAGTGAAAGATGGACAGGACCAGTTCGAATCCTGCAGATTTCCACCAGATGGCAGAGGCTACGTCCTACTGGACTTGAGAATATGTTGAAGCCAAGACAGTAGAATGGTATGCCAGCTTCAAGACATGGCTGAAACTGTGTAGCAGAATGGCATAATAATTGTTTTCTTGTAATATTTTTGAAAACCAGACAATCTTGACGTTTTGACTGGTTTTCTGCCCCTCAGCTTAAAACCCCTGGCTACTCATATATACTGAAACTGCACTTCTGTCAGGAGATTTTTGACACTGCCCAAAAAATGCCTTAATGCCAACAGGGTTTACTGTTCCCATCAGGGACAACCAAGAACAATATGTATTCTAAATACAAAGGTGAGCACCTGTCCTTATACCAAGACAGTCAGTGGTGTAGGGAAGGGTTAAGCCGAGGTCCTGCTAGAAGCTGTAATTAGGATGGTGTGATGTCAGACGCGTGTCAGATGCATTATAGGAGAGTCATATTTGGGTATCAAAATAAAAAGGCTGGCCTGAGCTTTATTCTCTCTTGTGTTGTTTATATTCATCATTCCAATGCCATAATTAGAACTGTGTCATATTCTTCTGGAATGTTATTAGGAGGGGCCAGCCTGTCAGTTTCAAGACGTATTTAGAAGTTATTTCGAACCATTATCTGTAGCCCTAAATTACTGTGCTCAGCAGAGGGAGGGAAGAGCGGGGACCTGTGATGTATTTGAATTTATTCTACGCTCGGTATTGCTGGAATCAAACCTATCTGACGGGACTTGGGGATGGAGGGCCAGTTAGACTTGATCTGAAATACCAAACCTATTACAAGCACATAGTTCCCCACAGAGAAAAGCCCAAAGCTTGCTATCTTCTTGGCTCGGTTTTTGGAGGTAATTAAGTCACGTTTGTCCCTCAGGGCAATCAAGGTCTCGGCTTTTATAACAAACATGAATTCATAACATAGGTTCAGGGCTTGGGAGAAGAAGTTATATGAGGAGAAGGCATGGCTGACTCCGAATAGACAAATACATTCCTGCTTTGTCCATTTAACATAGGGTTAGGTTAATCGGGCCACATACAGGCAAATCCCATAATATGGTGATATTTCAACTTGACCACTCTAAGGCCAATGGCACATGAGATTAGTTGCCCTGCATTTAATCTATTCTGGCAGCGGCAGTTAATTTCCTCTAATGCTTTCCCACTGGCAAGAATGTAAATCGCCGTTAGGGAAACATATCTGTTGCTTTGGAGGAAACTTTAGACGATTTCGGAAAAGCGAAGCAACGCATGTTTTCCTAATGGCGATTTACATTCTTGTCGGTAGTAAAGCATTCGAGGAGAATAGTCGCCATCTCTAGAGGAGATCGTGGGGGTGGCTCCTCGTGTGTCATTTGTCTAAGAGGCAGACTCTTGGGCAACAGTCTCTGCACATATTCCCATTGGATGGCAGTCTGCCTGTTAAGGCTGAAAATCTGGTCTACCAGTGGAATCTGGAACCTTGGAATCTGATTTGACAATAACATGTGGTCCTCCAACTATAATTGGAAGGCTGTTGTGAGGTATTGTGCCCTGAAATTACCTAGTTACACCATTGAAGTTGAACTATAAGTGGAGTACCAACCTTAAACCCTACTTAGTAAGGTTAGGGTCTGATGTGGTGAATTTCTTTTAAATTGACTTGGCACCAACCTGTATGGCTCATGCCTACTAAATGCCACCCCCCCACCCATCTTTTCTAGCAGTTCAAGGCTGGCTAGTGTCAAGTATTGTTAGGGGCGCTTGCTGAATTAGCCAATGGGAGCCTCTGTGCTGTGTATCCCCTAGCAAACATGCTTCAGCAAGAACAGCATTTAAACAAGAAATGTAATAATATAAACTGGAACCAAGGACCTTGCAGAAAAGTATAATAAGCAGACAGAAAACAAGTCAGAGTACAGGCAACTGGTCATAGAAAGTGGCTAACACAATGGCACAAGGTCAGGGCAGGCAGCAAGCAAAGAGACTTCATGAAACAAGCAGAAGGCCAGGGAAGGTGGCAGAATGCAGATAACAGGCCAAGGGTCAAAACCAATATCAGAGAGTAGGGGGAATAAGGACAGGACAGAAAAGTGTGAGATTAAGTCAAGGCAATAGCACAATGATCCAGCACAGGGTATTGGAGAAGACAGGCTTAAATGAATTGGGTTATTATCTGCATCTAAATGACAGTGTCATCCTGGGAATACAGCCAGGAGAAAAAGTCATTGATATTAACATAAGTAAGTATGGGTAGGTAGGGACCTCTAGGGTTTACAATCTTTAAGCTTTAAACAATTCCTTGTTTCTTTTTTTCCTATTTACATATTGTACTTTATTGGCCCATAGGTATGAACACTTCCTGCCACACTTCAATATAGTGTTTGGTTAGGGGTGGAGCTTTCTCTTTGGCTGCATCTGTTGCACCAGGTGGATGTTCCGTTGACCCTGGGATTAACAAGGCCCCAGTAAAGCCACCTTGCCCCAGAGGGATCATTACCCTTGGAGAAGTCGGGGAGCAGGGACCCCCAGACCCGGATATGTGGTGAGGCCACAAAGGCCCAGGCCTAGGGCAGCACAAATTTAGGGGCCACCGCAAAGAAATTTCGAAATTTTGCTCCCATACAGAGCAATGGGGACTTCTCCCCACTGCCCCGTATGGGAGTTTAAATGCCTGCCTGCTTGGGGGAAGGAGAATGTTTGTTCACACATCTTCTCCCTGATCCATGTCTACTGTTTGGGATCTGGTCCCGTAACCTTAACTGTTTAGCAACTACTGTCCACAGTGGTGCATCTGTACATTGCTTGCTCTGCATAGAACCTGCAATTCATTTGCTACACCTTGGTGTTGTCTTGGACAGTAAAGCCAGTTCTGTTCTAGAGTCCTTCTTTTACAATACATAAAATATAAATAAAAATAAGAATATATATATATATGTATGCACAAGTTTGTATTGATTGTAAAAACATCTGATGTAACTTGTTGCTTGTTTATTTCTAATTGCACAAAATTGTGTGATCTCCATTAAAGTTCCTGGCCACAAAACCAATGGGACAATTTAGCACATGTTTGTAAATAGGCCCTGCTGTGGGTTAGTGATATTCTGTTCACCGTAGTTATGTCAGGCAGGCATAGTAGTTCAGGCTGTGTGTGATTGTATGAATATCTTGTTCTCTAAAAGCTGTTACAGATTTAGGGTATTGGCATGTGTGGCCTTACAAGTATTTGTGTGTATGGTATGTGTCTGGCCGTGTGTAAATTCCAGCTGTGGGGTCGCTGAGCGTTCAGTGCTATCCTTGGGACACCAGCTAAAAATAGTAGAATTACATTATGTCTGACTGCCTGGGCTAGAAAGAGGGAGATTCTCTGTCATCTTGAGCCTGGACCAACCGAATCTCTCTGAATGGCTCAGCCCCTCTGAGTATAGCAACTGGGCAAGGACTTTATACTTCCTGGGGCTGATTTATAAACATAGGTGCAACAGTGCAATTACCAATAGCAACAGGTCTTTGCTCTTCTCTTCTCTCTTATAGTAAACTGCTTAAATTGCTGATTGGTTGATATTGGCAACTGCAGTTTTGCCGTTTAATCTATCCTTCTGTCTATCTCTCTATCTCTCTATCTATCTATCTATCTATCTATCTATCTATCTATCTATCTATCTATCTATCTATCTATCTATCTATCTATCTCTCTCTCTCTCTCTCTGTCTGTCTGTCTGTCTGTCTGTCTGTCTATCTATCTATCTATCTATCTATCTGTCTGTCTGTCTGTCTGTCTGTCTGTCTATACGTCTGTCTGTCTGTCTATCTTTCTATACGTCTATGTATGTCTCTATCTGTCTATCTTTCTATCTGTCTATCTATGTATCTATCTGTCTATCTTTCTATACATCTATCTATGTACCCATCAATCAATTTCTATAATCTACCTCCCTCCATCTATATCTCCCTCTAGCAATAACTATCCATACACTATCTATCTACAGCTGATATAATGAATTTAAAAGAACAGCACCACCTGCTGTTTATTTCTGATGTCTGTCTGAACATTTTTGTGAGAAACCACATTTTGTGGTGGTACTCTGCTTAGAATTGACCAGAGAAACATGAGATAACTTGTCTCCACCCACTAAATTAATTTTTTAAACAATGCAACATCACAAGGAATTATTTTAGAACTGGGACAATATCACTAAGTGTTGCTTAACTCACAAAATGAATGTGCAGCCAGCTGTAGGTGGGCAAAATGAACATGGCACTGTAGTTTCAAATTCATTATACTAGCAGTTTAAAAACTACAAATATATTGAAAAGTATAAAACAAATATTATTATATTATTATATTATGTGTGTAGCAAAAATGCTGAGAAGAGCCTTCATGGCAATTTTACATGAATTTGTATTCAGGATTTACATTTCCTTTAATTATTACCTGACCACTGAAGGGCACTGTAACATTATCACCCTTGCACTTGGTCTTCTTATCAGAACAATTATGGCTTCCTTATAATGTATAATGAAACATGTATATGCAGATAAACAATTTTACCTTTTTAAATTAACCTATTCCAACATGTTTTCTTGTACATTCAAAATACAAAATGTAGTTAGTGTTCTCCCCTACGTATAAATAGGCTGCTATAGATATGTATGTACCGCTGCCTGTACATCTGTATCTATGATCATCTGCCCATGTGTTACCATGTGTGTAGCACAAGTTACACTGAATATTTACTCTTCAGTAAATGAAAATATAAGTATGGACTGAAGGAATTCTGTATAGAAAGGACTGGTTCAGTAATATAAGGTTATACAGAAAGAGACAGGGGGCAAAACTTGTTTATTGGACAAAATGAACTAGCCATGGACTAGGTTCTATTTTCCTGTGTTCTATTATATATAATAAGGTACCACAAAAACACAAAAGCCGTCAGATGTACTGTCTGAACGAAGACGGCTGGGTAACTTTAAATGATTAGTGAAGGGTTATTTAGTATCACATGTAGCTTGGGCCAGTGAAAAGCATTCCCTTGTACATTTCTATCCAAATAGCACCAAGTCTAGCCATCCACAATCCCAGGCCAAACATATCCAATCTCAATGTAAGTGATGCCACCAATAAAAATGTTTTGGCTGTGAGACATTACCAGCTGGGTGTGCCTTTATGTATGACTGTATGATCTGGTCGTTCTGTGGGAAGCCTAGCTTGTTATACAAGGAATGCAGCTTCTCCGGGACGGCTCTGCTCCTAATATAGGGAAAAATAAATAGAAGTAGGAGAAGGAGACACAAGAAAAAGGCTGCCTTATGTAATGCTTTTACTCCAGACAAGAGGGAATTCAGGCAAGACAGGGATTTGCTTTCAAGTGTTGTTGCCAAAAAAAGGACTAATAGTCTCAAAGCTATGGCTGGCAAGTTTGTTCCAAGTCTAGTAGCCCATTGCAAATGTTTTCTTTCAGACCAGGCCAGCAAACATATAATAATGGGCTCCTATGCAGACCCATTAGGAGAGATCATTGACCCCATGCAGTCCTTGACCAACATGCCTTCCAAATATGCCCAGTAGATATCTGGCTGATCCCTAGCCAGATATCAATTGGGGAGGCCATTTTTTTTGCACCATACATGGGCCAATAAGCAGTCAACTGCTTCTGGGGTGGCCAAGTAGGCAGGAAAGTATACCTTTAAAACAAGTTAATGGAAAATTGATGAGTGCTATTCTAAGCACTTTTGCTATTTACATTCATTCTTTTTTTAATTCCAAGATATTAAGGTTAAAACTACTGTTAATATAAATGCACTTTGTTACAACAGCTCCACCTGTTGGTCACTTTCCAAACATGTAGCAGTTGAGGAAAGAGGGCTGATCTGATGTTCTTCTGGTTTAAAGACATTAGAAAAGTTCTGTGGTTTCTAATGTTTTTCCTTACCAGAAAAACATCAGATCTCTTTCTTTCTCCTGACAACTTCCTCGGCTACTGCATGTTTGGAAAGTGACCAGCAGGTGGCGCTGGTGTAACAAAATGCATTTATAGTAACATTACTTTTAACCTTTAATATCTTTGAATAATAAAAAAAAAAACAATGAATGTAATTTGCAAAAATACATAGAATAGCACGCTCATCAATTTTACATCAGCCTATATTAAAGGTTTATTTATCCTTTAAGGCAGGGATCCCCAACCTTTTACCCGTGAGCCACATTCAAATGGAAAAAGTTTGGGAGAGCAACACAAGCATGAAAAGGGTTCCTGGAGGTGCCAATAAGAGCTATGATTGGCTATTTGGTAGCCCCCATGTTGACTGGCAGCCTACAGAAGGCTCTGTTTGGCAATTACACTGGGTTTTATGCAACTAAAACTTGCCTCCTAACCAGAAATTCAAAAATAAGCACCTGCTTTGAGGCCACTGGGAGCAACATCCAAGGGGTTGGGGAGCAACATGTTACTCACAAGCCACTGGTTGGGGATCACTGTTTTAAGGTAAAAAGAAGGTGTAGTTTTATAGTTAGGTATCTATACTGTTTGTCTACCAAGTATTTATTAACCTGTTTGCCGCCCAGCTGGTTGTAGTTGGCATTTACTTAATCCCAGGGCAAGGCCCTTACTTAAACGTATGTGGTTAGGAGTGATAGCTATTTCAGTTAAATAAAATACTGAACATTTATGTAATAAGTAAGTGGGTATGGTGAGAAAGCAGCTAAGACATATTATACTGTCTGACCCAGAAAGTCTGTCTCTGTGCAGAACCAAAGGTACTGACCAACTGCTGGGAGAAGACGGGATGTTACACTTGCACTGATATAAGGGACTTTTTATTACTATGTCATTATGAAGATACAAGTAGTGTATGTAGTCTGGTGATTAATTTCATTTCAAACTTGGCTTCTGAAGAATGTAAATATTATGGAACCTGACTGCCAGCATTTTGTAGGCAGAACGAAAGCCTGGGCCTAGGGTGGCAAATGTTTAGGGCTGCCGTAGACCATATATTTAATTACAAAAAAAAAGCAGTGGACATTATGTGTTCTGTTTACCCTTTTGATCAGTGCAGTGTCATGGTCTGACAACACAGACCATGGCAAGGCAGGAAAGTAGTTATATAAGATATATATAGGTGAGATATACAGGTAGCCAAAGGCAAATCTTTAAGGACATGTAAACCCCACACACAAAAATTTAATCAGTGAACAGCCTCTTTGAAATCTTTCAGTACCTGCCACACTGGTTGTCCAGAGGTTAATAGTAAGGCTGCAACATCCCCTTAATCACTTAGATTTCCTTCTCCTCCTGTAACCCACTCGCCCCCCTCCCTCAGGAATTTGCTTTGATTCCTGGCTTGCCAGACATGCTCAGTTGTTCTAAACTCAGATTACCAAACACGCCCCCAGTGAAGAGATGGCATTGCTGGTTCCCATAGAAACAATTTTTTTCTCCTGAGCTCAGCTTTACCATTACAGTGCTCAAACAAAGCATAGACAGTTGTGCCTGTGTGAGCCTGTATTCTTGATGAAATGTATGCTGAATAAGGGTCTGTGTGTGTGTATGCTGTTTGCAGATTTAAATGAAACTGATTATGTATCAAAGGAAAAATGGCCACTGGGTGAAATCTGCTATTTGCTTTAGGAAAATGCGATGGTGCTGGCAAGCGGAGGGGATAGATGCAGTACAACTGATGGGTGGGGGATATGTGCCCAACATTGTAGGCAAATGTAGGCTTTAATAATCCTGGGCACATTTATAGGAAAAATTGCATTTCTTAGTGCCCATGCACAGAGCATTTGTGTCTAGGGCAATGGTTGCATTTTATGCCAGATTACAAATCTAGTAGAAGAACAATACCATCTGGTGCCAAACAGCCCCTTACATAATGTCTGCCATAGGGTGTGAATAACATACTGGCTAGGGGAGAATTAAAAAAATATGTGCCACCCCCTACCTCTGAATGCACACAGCTATATGAAGGCATCCCTGTATATAGAACAAATCCCTGTATATAAAGCAAATTGCAGCTCTTTGTACTAACTTGTGGGAGCAAATAGAGCTGCACTTAAAGTTTCAACCCAAGCTGGAAAGTACAATAACCAAGATGCTTTGTACGCCATTCATGCAATTTACCCCTAACTTGGCTATTAGGGTTCAAGCATTCTACATTTTTCTTTGCAGAAATTCATGATATTTCTGACCATCTTTCTAAAGAGAGTTGTGGCTGACAGTGACACGGAACAGTTGGAGAACCTCTGGCTACTGCTGCATCCCATCCCTCCAATTGCAAAAGAACAAAACGTTCAGGATGCAAACTGTTCAATTTACCACGGGGTTTTCCCAACGCAAATAGGCCAAGTAGGCCTAAGGTTTTGAGGTTCCTGTTGTAGCAACAAGTCTGGACAGACACAATCAGCCTCACCTTAATTGAAAGGTTACATAATAACGTAGTTATTTAGGTTACAAAAAGACAGGTTAGAAGAAGACAAAGGTCTATCGAGTTCAACCCATCAGAAACCCCTTTCATTGCTGTTTATTCTAAAGGAGATGAGTTGAGGGTTTCAGAGCCGAACTGGGTTACTTGAGGCTCACCAGGCACCCTACCAGGCCCCGCTCTGCCCCCATCCCCTGCTGCTCCTGCTTCTGTGCTGCCTATTTACTGTGAAAATATAAATATGGCAATGCATTCCACTTTGGTTCCACCCTGGAATGGGTGGCCATCTTTATTTTTTCACAACAATTAAGCAGCGGCGTGGGAGTGGCTAGGGCGAGTGGGATGAAGGCAGGTGGCAGGGCCCAACAGGGTTGGGGGTCTTCCAAATTTTTTCTGGTAGCCCCCTGGAAGGTCTCAACCAATCTGCCTCAAGAGAATTAAATAATTATTTACTTAATCCATGACAAATTGTAATTTCTCCCTAAATCTAGTGCCCTGCTTTTCTTAAATAGCATCCAGTGCAATTTGTTATCTTTCCATTACCATTTTGACCTATAATAAAACATGTTTTCCAGCACTGCTTTTTTTTAAACACAGTTCAAAATATTATCTTAATGTACAGAAACCAACTGCAATAAATAGAGCTGAGCTGGCCAATCAACAACATTGTAACCAGAGGTAAAGAGCCTGAGTAGGACCACATTAATACAACGGCAAAGGGGGCATTTTACCGATCTCCAGCAAAACCTGCTCTGTAGTAGATAAATAGTTTGTAAATATTGCCTTTGATTAAAATCTAAAAATGTATCTTTCTGACACATTTCAAACTATTTGGCTTTGCATTAACCCTGTATAGAAGGACAAGCATGGCTTCCATAGTACAAAAAAACATGGCATATGGCCATATGTAGGAGCACTACACTTGAGGCATGATGTATGCTGATTGTAAGTTTATTTAGGATTCATCCCACCTTTAACTATTTATGTAGCAAAATGAAGGCAAGGTAGGAATAAGAAGAAAAGGGACCCCTGGCAATGCAGCTGGACCTCTCATGTAAGGGCGAAGACACACACACAGCGATTAGTAGGTGCAACTTTTTAAAAAGTCACATCGATTAATCCAAGCAGTGAAACCCGTGCACGATTAGCCGCAGCAACTTATGCAGCAATCTATGGCAAGATAGTCGTGGTAACTGACTTTTTTAAAGTTACGGCGACTAATCACCCCATGATTCTTCACCCTAAGGAAGTCCCAACCATTGGCTCAGGGGCAACATGTTGCTCCCCAACCCCTTGGATGTTGCTCTCAGTGCCCCCAAACCAGGGGGTTATTTTTGAATTCCTGACTTGGGGGCAAGTTTTGGATGAATAAAAACAAGATTTACTACCAAATAAAGCCCCTGTAAGCTGATAGTGTGCATAGAGACTGCCTAATAGCCAATCTTAGCCCTTATTTGGCACCTCCATGAACTTTTATGGTGCTTGTGTTGCTCTCCAAGTCTTTTTATATTTGACTGTGGCTCATGAGTAAGGAAGATTGGGGAACCCTGCCCTAAGGGCTGCTAAATAGGATGACTATGCTTGTGTATAATGTATAGTATGTCTAACAACATACACAACATAACAGGGCTTATTTTCTATATCTGGATAACCCCTAGCAATAAATCAGAATTTTATTTCATTATTCTTCCAGTAGACTAGGGAAATCTATTGGTTGCTATGGGTTACCACACTGAGGCAAATTTGCCCAGTGTTAGTAAATAAGCTCTGATAATTCATTTGTACTTTTATATATGTTTTTGAGGCCCAGAGCTAATGCCTCTTCTGTTATGTGCCCCAAACTCTATATGACTGGAGAGAGACCTGCTGCAATGCCATGGCTGACTTAAACCTACTCCTCGAGTTATGTAACTAAACCATTACATAACAAGTATGCTAAAGTACATCAAATTGCTGTATGTGTATAGCCCATTCTTTAGGTTATCTTCATTTAGACAGGAAAACTGTCACAACAGTCTGTACAATCAGTAAATCTATATATAGTCCAAGGAATAAACTGCAAATAGGCAACAAGCAATTTCCCCTTATATATAACCTTAATAACAAATACAGCAGCTATGAGTAATGGAGCAGGAATATTGTATCTTTCTACTCATTGTACGGTTACCTGCTATTACATTTGACTCCTGTAACATACAGTATGTCCAGGTTTTCCACTATCATGAATCACACAGAAGGAGCTGCACCCATGAGGAGCATATACAACTTGGGGGCGGCAAAGTACCACCCACAAAAAGTGACTCTTTTCTTGAAGCCTAAGCAGCTTTTTAAAGGGGTTCTGTTCCTTAACAATTTCTTGTGACAGAAAAATGTCTGCAATGTTATCTGGGCTAGTGACTTACATTAAAAATGTGCCAACCAATCAGACCTGTGATTTTACATTTCTAATTAGACTAATCAAACCAAATAATGGATTGGTTCTATGGGTTTCTGGACCAGAACGTACTTTTGTTCATGATACTACAACTACATTATGATTTGATCATCATGAACATGTGAGATAGAGGAAAAACGTTGTAGAAGTCACTGATGGACAATCAGAGGCCCACCAAATGTTGGAGGTCCTCCAGGCATTCAAGAATGTCTAAAGACCACCATTATCTCATGCCTCAACCAGATGGAAGGACCAATTTATCTGAAGAAGAGGAAGAGGGTAGCACACCAGTGCAGATAAGGCATACACTGAAAAACTCTGTTTAGAAAGGTTTATATAGAGAGCAGTATCCCTTTCTGGCTTTCTCAGTGTATACCTGCCCAGGTCTCAAAAGCCCAAACAGGCCAGGATTTCTAAGTACCTTTGGGTGAATACAGATGGAATAACTAATGCTTTGTTCATCTGATCAACTCTATTGCCCTTGCTAGAGTAACCTTCATCAACTTTCGTCAACTTTCTACGTACAGCAGCAGATTCCTAAGACTTGGCATATGCGCTAACATACATAATTACAGATCATTTCACTCATTATGTTCATATCTTGCCTATAAATGTTCCCTAAACAAATGCTTTAAAGTTTTTTGAAAAAGTTAATTTAGGGATTATGGCCTTTACCAAATGACTACATGCAGATCAAAGTAGGTACACTGGGAGTCGCCTCACCAACAAGCCCTTGAAGCAGTAAAAATACATTCCATCACCCTGAGCAGGATGCCCTTCTTGACAGAAATAGCAGAAGCCTCCTAACCTTTGGGTGGATTCTAATGAAGGCATGGGCAGGCTAATCCTCCCCAAACCAACACCAACTGATTTTCTAAAATAAACAGGATGAGGTATTATATTTGAAGTTGGCACTGCATTTATCCTGCCATGTGTTCTAGGGTTATTACACGTTCACTGTATTTATAAATACCATGTACTGGTCTTTGCACTCAGTACCTACAAAATACTTACAGGGGATATTGGAGGTCGCCATTAGGGTTGCCTTGTTTTGGTTGGCTGATGATGTGGAAATGGGGGTGGGACTGAGAAGGGGTGGGTCTATGACATGAAGGGGCAGGACTATGACACAAATAGGGTCAGAGCTGTGAAGCTGGCAGCCAAAACAGAGGCAGAATTGGAGAAGAGATAGACAGGGAGTGGGGATGGGGGTGGGACGGGTATTGGAACGGGTAAGGGGTGGGCTGGGGGCAGAAAAAATAGTGTTTAGAAATTACATTGCCAGTAAATTTGCAATACCAGCACCAGGCTAGCCAGTAAAATACCAGACTGCTGGCAATCCCATTTACTATGTTTATATCAGGAAGGCAAGGTAGCGCAACAAGAAGTGAAGTTTCTAATGATGAGCGAATTTTTTCGTCAGGCATGGATTCGCAGGGAATTTCTGCATTTCGTCATTGACGATTAGTTTCGCGAAATTTACATGAAAATTTGCCTTGGAAAAATACGTTGTGCGTAAAATTGGGTGCAGTCGCTTAAAAAAATGGACATGGTTGCGTCAAAAAGGTGCGGTTGCATCAAAAAAAGTGCGGCGACAAAAAAGACACAGGTGACAAAAAAAATCATGCAACAAATGTGTTTCAAAAATTTTTTCCCCGTTTCTCAAATTTTCTTGCCATTTTGCGAATTTTGTGGCGAAGCGAAACAGGACAGATTCACTGATCACTAGCAGTTACCATTTTACTGTTCAAGTCTTAGCGCTTAGCAGAGGAAGATACTGACACCTCAGCTGTGTTGGTAACACCTTAGTGAATACCCTGACACATAGTAGATCTTGATGGTTACTGCCAGGATTTATGTGCCTTCAAACAGCATCTGTGCTAATAAATGTTCTCACTATTGTCTATATCCCTTTTTAAATTGACTGGTGCATTTCATGGCCTTGGCCAGAGAACAAAGACTACGCTATTTGCGCAATGTTAATTTTATTAGATTTGAGAACAGAATTTTTTTCCTTTCATGTACAGTTCACCTCCTGCAACAGGTGGATCAAACAATACTCAATATTTACTTCAATATATATAGCACAGAGAGCTGAGCATAGCACCAATGAGCTGATGACTCCTGGATTCTCTTTCTGTCTCAATCACTGATATTTAAGGCACCCCTGCTCCTATAGAATGGCTGCCATGAAAAAACGTAGTCGTGGTATAGCTACTAGAGAGCTGCTTGTTAGCTTGTTGCTTTTTTCCTTTCAAATTTCCACATTCTATATAATCTGTGGTTTAGTCTTGTAAAAAAAGGTTTGAAACTAGAATTTGAGTATGCTTGGGCACACAAATGTTGGCTCATATATAAGGTGACCTGAGTGTTACACAAGACACTTCTCATTAAGGTGTATGTGTCCCAGAGCCTTTAATGTATATAAATACAAGTATAGGATCCCTTATCCAGAAACCCATTATCCAGAAAGCTCCAAATTACAGAAAGCCTGTCTCCCATAGACTCCATTTTAATCAAATAATTCAGAATTTTGAAATTGATTTCCTTTTTCTCTGTAGAAATTAAGCAGTACCTTGTAATTGATCCCAACTAAAATATAAATAATTCTTATTGGATGCAAAACAACCCTATTGGGTTTAATTAATGTTTTATTGATTTTTTAGTAGACTTAACGTATGGAGATCCAAATTATGGAAAGACTCCTTATCCGGAATACCCTTGGTCCTGAGCATTCTGGATAATGGGTCCTATACCTGTATTATTAATAAAAAAGACAGTCATTATGTAATGGCAGTGTGTATCTAATTTACTAAATTAATTTCTAGAATCTCTGCAAAAAGACTATTTCTAGAAAATCTACTGTATCCAAAGCTTTTTACAAAATAGTGCAGCCTTGCCTTTCTGCTCGCGAGGACAAAGCCAACTTCTATATTCAGTTGGTTGCTTAATATACCAGCACTGCAGGGGTAAAAGGGTTACTGTTTAATATATAAACATTGAGAAAAGCCAATGGCTGTGTCTATAGATAGTGTGGCTACAACATTAAAACTTCTCAAATTACAGGGATAGATGGGGATACGGTTGCATATAAGACTTCATCCACAAAATGCAAATATTTGCCTTCCAGTCTTGGAACATCAGAGGGCCTCAGAAACACTGTGATCACTTTGCTCAACCTGCCTTTTATGAATGCCGCTCAGCATACAAACAACAAAAAGAGTTAGGAGATGGCTCAGTCTTTTCCATCCTGCAGATTCACTTGTGGGTAGCCTTGCCAATCAGAAAGTATCTGCCAAATTTCCAAAATTGACTTGGCAAACGTAGTTATACAGAGTCCCTTTTAAGTTAAATGTGAAAGTGCTGGAGGTTGGCCAGGGTGGATTAAATGCTTCCAAGTTCCCTACAGAGTGAGAGGGACGCAATGCCTCTTGCAAAGCTTGGTCTATTCAATACATGAAGAATTTTTTTCATGTGTCCTGGCTCGGTGAACCCCATGTTTTGGGAGTAAACATTAGTTGGCTAGGGGCAAATACAAGGCCTTTCATGCAACTCAAGTGGACAAAACAAAAACATTAAGAGTCTGGTTAGAAAACATACAGCCCTTTGCGGAAGGAATCTGGGATGTCTTGTCGGCCTCATGCAGGGAACTCTTCACAGAGAGATGGTAGAGCAGGGAAAAATGAGAGAAAAGGCTTGTGTCATGTTAATGCTAGAGGGAGTCAAACTGTAGAGCAAAGCCAACAGCAACGAGACGTGGGGATGCAAGAACCTGGTTGTATTTTGGAAGATGCGTGCACAACGGCGCCCAGTTTTCCGTCAAGCTGCTTACAGCATGCAACCATATTGCATTAGACCTTCATTGGCTTTATGTTCTCTCTGAAAAGGGCTTAACAGTGGACAGTTACACCACAAACTGACCGTTATGGTAACTATTCTTGTGTGCACTTTTTACTGTGCTGAAAGTAGCTGACGTCCAACATACAACCAAAACCTTTCATTCACGGAAATGTTACTGAGGCCCTATCATCATATATGGTCATGCTTTGCTTAAGGAACCTCAAGGCAAAGTTAACCATCTCTAGTGGCCAACAAATCACCAGATTATGACCAGAATATGACTGTGGTCAGGTTTTGGTACAACAGTGGGAAGGAATTTACTTTCCCATCATTCCAATCTCTCCTGCTGTTAGAATCAAACAATATTCATCATCATCACAGTTCAGTCTTAGTTCAAATATATATTACACAGAGCAACCATGCCATTGATTGTCCAGCGCATGACTTTTACTACAGAAGTATACACACGTGTGGTGAGCAATATGAAAACATAAAGGTCAGGATATCAGATGGGCTGAAAAGAACAATACAGGCTGCATTAATAGCAAGTTGAGTTCTACAACACTTTTGCTGAAGAAGCTTGTTCTCCCATTATTTTGCCCACAACCTGTATGCCACATATTTTAGATTTTTTTAGCTACCCTTCATAAAAAGGTGCTTGTGGCATACTAGTGTTTGTTATGGCCGCAGTTCTCTTCCAGACAATCATGGAGATCAAAAAGTCTTTCTCAACTGGCATCTGCCTCCCATTCACTTAAGTGGGGAAATGTATTGCCTGTGACTTACAGTTGTTCTGTCCAACATACATTACTTAGTTTCGGCTTCCGTAATCATAAGTGAATGTGAAGTGGATGCCTACCATAGTATATATTTTTTATTGTCAGTTTTGCCATTGAGGACCACATTCAACAAAAATGCCTACACCCACCACCTACAGTGAGCTCCACTGGTCTGACCTATTACTAGCTAACCTTACTATTTTGCTTGCTTTGTTACCTTACTAAGGTGGCTAGCCTCAGGCTTCCTGGCTTCTTTCACTCTTGTCTTCCTACATCAGCCAAAGACAGTGTAATCCACTTCTCTCCTCCTTATAGACTAGCTAGGGCATTCCCCTAAGTCTCACATACCTAGCAGTGCAATCTAGTGGCTGGAATAACTAGTTACATGAAACAAATGGGGGAAACTACATAGAACTCAGTTGGAGTAACTGATTTTAATAAACAAACAAAATAAAATCTTTGTTATCTTTTTACCCTGAAGAAGATCACAGTAATAACTAATTAAAATCAGTTACACCAGTTGAGCCTGTTGATTGCAGTATGTTAGGGCTCTGGCACACGGGGAGATTAGTCGCCCGCGACAAATCTCCCTTGTCACGGGCGACTAATCTCGTGAGTCTTTTTCGGCGATTTCGGTAAATCGCGCCGCCGCGTGTGCCATCCCGCCGGCGACTTACATGTTCGCCGGTGGGATGGCGGGTCATGGCAACTCAGGGAGATTAGTCGCCCGCGAACATGGAGTTTTGTCGCGGGCGACTAATTTCCCCGTGTGCCAGAGGCCTTAGGGTGAAGACACACAGAGCTACTAGTAGCAGCTACTTGTCAGCTACAATGCTGATCAATTACTGGTAATTGTCTCTTGGTGTGTTTTAAAAGAGGAAATTTTCAGTATTGTCTATGACAGGGTATTTTCGGGGGTTTAGTAGCCATGAAAAAGTAGCTGCTACTAGTAGCTCAGTGTGTCTTCACCCTTATTGTTACATATATGATTTTTTTTACATAGTGCTCCTAGAATATGCAGCACTGTACCATTTTACAATAATAAAAGTAGGAGGACAAGTATTATATAATAAATAAATATACAGAGATTAAGTGCCATGTGGTAAGAGGCACAGTAGGAAGGAGGTCTCAGTATGTAGAGCTTACAGTCTAATTGAGTGAAGACTATAAATTTATCATAATTTTTAGGGACCTCTGACCGAGGAAAGTTGTGGTCTCAGCCCTACCGTCAAATTTGCCGTAAAGAACACGACATATAAATATGAAATACAGTTTGAATGCACATGCAGTTGGGTTTTAAACCATAAAGGTAATGACTATTCAGGGCCAGACAGTAGGAAAGAGCATCACATGGCACGTTTCATTCAGAGGCTCTATAAATACACGTCTGCTCCTTACTTCACTCCCTTCCCTTCTATACATTAGCCTTGTGTGGTCTGTAATAGGCAGGGAAAGATCTGTTATTGGATTGTGTTACACATCACTTTATATTTCTAGATGATGCCATATCTGGAGTGCCAGAAGCGCTTGTTTGGATAATGAAAGCTATGCCCATGTTATTACTTTCAGTAGTGGGTTTATAAAAAGCTTTATTAGGTGTCAGTAATTCTGGGGGCACAAAGAGTCCTATTCCACTGGCAGGCCATCTCACTGCTTTCTAGTTCTGCTCAAATTTCCATCACTTGCAGCCAGGCCCTTGGAATGATGGGAGAATGGAATTTACCAACTACACTTTGGAGGGGCCACCATACAGGCATGGATGCTTTAGCTGTGGGCAGGGGCTTCTTTGTTGTTCTTAAAGTTAAAGGCTTCTTAGTATTAACCCTTCCTCTGTCAAAACAACAAAAAAAAATGCTACAGTGTTGGCATATATCATGCATAAAGGGAGCATGTTGACTGTTTATTCCTGCATTACGGGATTTGCCCCTTTGCCAAACCCCTCTGCAATGGTGTAAATATTAATAAGTGATATTATTAATAAGAGATTTAGATGGTTTGTCATAAAAATTGTTGGCACAAAGGAAAATTATTTGCACTGCACATTTTATTTGCACTTACAATAACATTCCAACACAGGTCTATAGCTATTCTGTAAACAGACAATAAATAACATCAACAGATGGAGCTTAACATTCAGCAAACCTAATCTGACAATAATTGTGACATCTAGCAGACCTTCGCCATATACTGTCACCCTACCAAGGTTGTGCAATTGTAATGTATTCATTGTTATTGCCTTTTGTTGTCTCTGAGAATATGTCAGAGAAACTAATCTACACTGCTAATTACTCTGACAATTAACAATAGCCTCATAAATATCGGCATTATCCAAGCCTGTTCTGTAAGAGAAGCCTATGATTCCTGCTTCTAAAGGGTGACAGCTGAGATTCTGCAACCAGCATATAAATCCGTGATATAAGAGAGATTTATCTCCTAGCGGGTCCCTCTTTTTCCACTGTCTCTGGAAATGCCGGAATAGTGACTCATGAGTTCTTTTCTGCCAAGTCTCTGATAAAATCTGCCCCAAAATTGATACCTTTCAAAATGACAGTTCTCAGGTTATTCCTTTGGGGAAACAAACACAGAACATGTGACATGTGGCTTAGCTCTGGAAATAGTAGGACAGAAAAGGATTTATTTTGTTTCTTAGTCACACTGTAAATATATGTTTTTTTTCAAATAGGGAGGGCATTGTAATATATTGGGAATTGGTACTGTAAATACAGGTTATCCAGAGAGCTCCCAATTACCGGAAGTCCATCTCCCATGTACAGGTATGGGCAGTGTCAGACTGGCCCACCAGGATACCAGGAAAACTCCCGGTGGGCCCAGGTGTAAGTGGGCCCTCCTGCCCCTGACCATTTGGCCTACTTCATGGTCATTCCCTATTTCTGAATGGGAAGAAAGAGGAGAAATAGATGGAAGAGTAGATGCTAGCATGTAAATAAAAGAGATTAGGAGAATAAAGAGGTTGGGTGAGGAAAGGAGGAAAAATATTTTTGAGGGTGGGCCTAGGGCATAAGGGTTTCTGGTGGGCCCCTGGGGTCCCAGTCCGACACTGGGTATGGGATCCCTTATCCAGAAACCTGTTATCCAGAAAGTTCCAGATTACGGAAAGGCCATCTCCCTGGGTATGGGATCCCTTATCCAGAAACCTGTTATCCAGAAAGTTCCAGATTACGGAAAGGCCATCTCCCATAGACTCCATTATAAGCAAATAATTCTAAGTTTTAAAAATAATTTCCTTTTTCTCTGTAATAATAAAACAGTACCTTGTACTTGATCCCAACTAAGGTATAATTAATCCTTATTGGAGGCAAAACAATCCTATTGGGTTTATTCAATATTTAAAAGATTTTTAGCAGACTTAAGGTATGGGGATCCAAATTACAGAAAGATCCCTTATCCGGAAAACCCCAGGTCTCAAGCATTCTGTATAACAGGTCCCATACCTGTACTCAGTTGTAATCAAATTCAAAATTAAAAAAAAAAAGATTTTCTTTTTTCTCTGTAGTAATAACACAGTACCTTGTACTTGATCCTAACTAAGATATAATTAATCCTTATTGGAAGCAAAACAATCTTATTGCATTTGTTAAATCTTTAAATTATACTTTAGTAGACAAAGTATGGATAAACAAATTACAATAAAACTCCTTATCCTTGGGCCCCAAGCATTCTGCATAATGGGTCCAAAACATGTAATATGTCTGTTTTTGCTGATGTTACAAAACTATGCAGGCCAATTGGCTGAGGATCAGGACAAACTGGCAATCTGGGCAGCTAAGTGGCAGATGAGATTCAGGGTTGATAAATGTAAGGTAATGTAACTGGTATGTAAAAATATGCAGCCACTTATAACCTTACTGGCAATGTATTGTGCAAATCCTTGATGGAGAAGGACTTGGGGGTACTTGTGAATAATAACTTGGCTTTTTGTTAAGTTGGGTCGAAACTGACTGCCATTATCGGCCCTGCACTATGTAGATAGAAAAATTCTGGCCCTCGGTACCACAGAAGTTGGACAGCACTGGTCTAAGGTATGGACCAATAAGCTGCTGGCTTGGTTTGTAACGGTCAAATCGTCAACATTTGCCTTGAGAAAGTGTTACTTCCACAGTTCACATTGCACCTACACACACAACCTAGTGGATCACATGGCTAATGGTTGGCATTGCCACCGCACACATTAGCCTGCTGAAAGTGATGCACACAAGGTTTACCAAAGCAGCCACTAAACTGCTTCCACATTGTTAAATGGAGTGCAAGTTGCAAGGCACCTACAATAACTCTGGGATCCTCAGGGAAAAAGCTGCAATGTGGGTAGCTGGCAATATGCTGGCATTTTTTGTGCTTTGCACATTGCACTTTATTTATAAATGAGCCTTGTCAAGGCTTGTGCTTTAATTACAGCTTCCAAATCCTTTCCCAGCACACCTACCGGTGAGATATTCCATATAACAATATGCCAACTGCATGACTAATGGAATTTGCCAATCTAATAGAGAATTTGTGACTATGCTAGAGCCTATTTTCAATCCCAGTCCAGGCCTGAAACCATCTAATGATAAACCTAGAATTAGTGACTACTAGGGTATTTCCACAATTAAGTTGCAAGTTATTGAACAAGTACCTTCCAATAATACATGAGGAGATTACTTACAAGAAACATTATGGTATTCTAA
This sequence comes from Xenopus tropicalis, assembly GCF_000004195.4. Lineage (NCBI taxonomy): Eukaryota > Metazoa > Chordata > Amphibia > Anura > Pipidae > Xenopus > Xenopus tropicalis. The sequence continues at coordinate 122,128,213 of NC_030679.2, forward strand.
ATAGGGATTGGGAGATGCCCTGTTTGCTGAGATGCTGATGTTACACTTATGCCAGTTATTGTATTGGCTTCCTCTGGATCAGCCAGTAGCTATTTAGGAATTATGTGAGCAAATGGATAAAAATGACTGTATTTTTTTATTCTTAACTACTATGTACTACTATGTACTACTATGTACTACTATGTACAATGAGTCAAAAACTCTGTATTAATGGAATTATTCCTTATTCATTCAATAGAGCTTATTTACTATTTATTCAGGCATAAAGAACAGGAGCACAATGTGCAGTGAGCATCCCAATAAATTTGCAATGCATATACTGTACACAGAGGTAATGGCTCAGTGAGAGTACTATTGTTATTAAATAACAGACTATGGTACATGTTTTTTTGTGTAAGTGTTATTCTAACAGGTTAGTATCACCTGGTATTTGTACTATATTACACTGGCGCACATTAGCATAGGTTGAATGCTGCACACTGGTACTTATCCCTTCCCCAGGTAGACTGTTTTGATGGCCGTAGCCCTAGACCTTATTGTATGATAGGGAGGGCATAGGCCACTGCATTCTGACTGTGAGCATGCCCAATAGCCCCATTTCTCTGACACTCCTGGGAGGGTAACCACAGCAGAACACACATCCATGCCAAACCAACAGGATTATCCATTTATTTTATCACATTGGTTAAACCAGGGCTTTCCACCTTGCAACAATGCTGTTGAATTGCAGTTGTTAGCTATTTAGACCACCAGGGGGCACTGCAGGGTGCAGCTTAAGATCAGCTGCAGGGCCACAGTCTGGACAACCCTGAGACATCGCTGGGCAAATATTACAGGTCTAAGTAAAATGTCAGTCGGGGGTATAGAGTTTGCTAGTCTGTGCTTAAGCATAGCTAAAATCAACATGTTACTCACGCATGGGATCATTTTGCAGCTTAATCATATATTTGAAAACTAGTGGAAATTTCCAGACCTGCTTTTTTTTTCTTAGTAAGTTCCTACACTAGGATTATGGGCTAACAAATAGGTATTACTTACTAGGGTATAGGGCAATGCCATTCCATTTGCACATAATAAGCTGAAGCTGCCATATTGGATACCTTGGCTGAGACGTTCTCTAAGCACCCATAATATATAAAGAAAATACATACAAGTGTACTTTTAATAAGGTATAAGTTAACTGGTTTAAAGAGATATCCTCAAATGTGGTGGTCCAGTCTTACTGTTTAATAGTTTATAATTTAGTAATTTAGTGTAATACATGAGGGCCCATTTACAATGCCCCATGCAGTGTGAAAAGTGCAGAAAAAGGTGCAATAGTCAAAGGCCTCTGCGCTCTCTGTACTGTGCTTTGAATTGAACGCAGCCTACTTTAGCCCGCCTGATTCAAAAGGGGTGGGTGAGGGAGACACGTAGGTGTCCTAGGAGCAGCAGGGTAGCTGTGAGTCCTGACACTGCCATATTTCTTATCTGGCGCAGAGTTCAGCGGGGCAATTGCTTTTCCAAATAAGCACTAAGGAGCGTTATTGTACCGCTTAGTGCAGTACTTGTACCAAACTTACTTAGTTTTACTGGGCATAATGATTCAGGGAGTTCCAAAATCCCCTGCTGAAGGTGCAGTATATTAGGAGCTCTCCCTGTAGGCCCAGATTATGATCTTGCTTGCTGACCAGCTCAAGCCATCATCAGACTTTTTCCTCTGGAACAGAATAAAGGACCCTTTATAAATGCCCTTATGCAGGGGTCCCCAACCTTTCTTACTCATGAGCCACAGTCAAATGCAAAAAGACTTGGAGAGCAACACAAGCACCATAAACGTTCATGGAGGAGCCAAATAAGGGCTAAGATTGGCTATTAGGCAGCCTCTATGCACACTGTCAGCTTACAGGGGCTTTATTTGGTAGGAAATCTTGTTTTTATTCAACCAAAACTTGCCAAGTCAGATATTCAAAAATAACTCCCTGGTTTGGGGGCACTGAGAGCAACATCCAAGGGGTTAAGGAGCAACATGTTGCCCCCGAGCTACTGGTTGGGGATCACTGCCCTTATGGTTCTTCCCTATTACTGTACCCTATCTGGGAGATAATGTTTTGCCTCTAGTCCAGCCAGAGTGTGAGGTGGTATAGAAAAGAGGAATTAATACCTAAGCAAAGGAAAAAATAGAAAAGGGAAAGAGAATAAAAAGGAGAAACATAGATAGCTAGAGAAGAGTGAGGAAATGCAAAGCTGCACCCCACCACCCATCCCAGGCTGCTAAGGTGCATGTATAGGGACTATAGGGGATGTAGTGAAAAGGTATCCAGAAGTGGAACCTGCTTTTATCTACTCATCTCATTGGTTGCACTGTACGCCTGGATGGTGAGCTGTGTCAGGATGAAAGGCTGGAAGAATGCCAGTGCAGTTGCCGTACATTGGGAATAAATAGAGGGGTTTTGGTGAGTGAGGGTGTAACTGGAGCGGGGAGAGAGAATCCCACATATCCCACTCTGTCGATCTGCCTGGCTCATTTCTAAGCGCTTGCTGACAAGGTGTAAAATATGAGATAATATTCCTGGGAGTCTGTCTTCCTGCACTCTCTAGCGTGAACAGCTTCCCAATATATATATTTATGAATAGGGAAATGTCTGTGGGAAGCAGCCTTTCAAAAGTTCTCAGTCTTCTTATAGAAATGGTGGGCTCCCGCAGGACTCCACATGCAAGGGGTTTACAAGAACCTATTGAGATTATGGAATCTGAAAAACCGCCCTCTAACCCAAAGGCCCTGCTTATGAACAGCCTGCGTGTTTCTACACTTCCATTCTCCATCCCCAGAGCTGGGCATCTCACTCTCAGTGTGCCTCAGGGTGGTGAGGTAGGAAGGGCATATGCCCCAGGCACCTAGCCTATGCCACATTTCAATTGCAGTATTTGTTTAACCCTTTCTGCACTGCTCGTTCTGACCTTTGAAACAAGCTCCCCTCCAGCCAAGGAAAGAATTGCTTTCGGTAGCAATACACTTACACTTATTACATTTATACAAATCAAATTTTCCCCCATTATGCAAAAAAAATAAATAAATTGGATGTGGACATCCCCTTTAATAGGTAAGCTCTACGGGGCAGGGACCTCCTTCCTCTTGTGTCCTCGACTCTTAACTTATTGCAACTGTATTTATCTGTATTTATTGTTATACTTTGTATTTATCTATTATCTTATTAACCCCCTGTTTGTATTAATGTATTCTACTGTACAGCGCTGCGTACATAAGTAGCGCTTTATAAATAAAGATATACATACAATGCTTGGGCTTGTAGGTCCTCAACGACTGGTGGGTCCCAGGTTGGACTTTCTTGTTTTGTGCAAATGGGGGCTCCAAACTTTTTGCTTTGCCTGGAGCCCACGTGTTTACCTCCTGCCCTGATGTGGCTCCGGATCAAGATCACAGACTGCTCTAACCTTTTTTTTTGGGTGGAGCAGAACAGGATTGTTAACTCTGTTATTGTTAGGGAGCTATTTTGGGAATCCGATTGCTTGAGGAGGGAGGGTGGGGTAATTAAAAGGCATAAAATAAACATCTGTAAGGTTTAAAAGGGAGGATTTAAAACCTTCAGATGTTGTATCTTTGCCACTTGACTCATCTGCTGCCATGCCAGTGCGCAACATTCTGGGACTGATTTACTAACATAGGGACTACATTGCACGAGTTCAGTTATCTATAGCAACCAGTTAGAGCTTTGCTTTCATTTTATATCCTGTAGGATACAGGTGCACTTTAGCAGGTGTATCAGTAAATTAGCCATCCCAATGCTACTGTAGAACGTCCCAGTGACCCCTGACTGTCATCTGCTCGGATAGTCAGTAGTACCTGGAGGTACACTGTTCTAGGAAATAAGGCTAGATTCTAGTTGTAGAAAGTGGGGTTTAAGTAAAAATAGAACTCGAGAACTAATATAACGATTAAGTATTGTCTGGATAGCTATTGCCTTACTTATAATTCAATCAATGTACAGTTTAATGTGAGCATGTGCGCCCACAGTGTAACCAGTACTTGTACAACTCTTTCTGGACCCTTGAAACTTTTACTGCCCTCTGGTCCTGCAGTTCTGACCACTGTTAGATTTTCTTCTAAGGAAGAGGGATTTCTGGGTCTCATTACACCCCTAACCACTGAGACCTTTTAAAAAGACAAAAGAAATAATATTTTATATAACAGTATATTCAGAGTCCTATGGAAGTCGGGTTGGGCAGACCTGTACCCAACCCAGACCCGCAGATCCACTATATGTCCACCCTGTCCCCTGCATCTGTGTTTAACCTGACCAGGAGATCCATGAAACCTGAGGTGACAATACAACTGAAGTGTCTCAGCCAGCCAGGAAAAACACTTTTTCACTCAGTGAGGTGGGGGTGGGGGATCAGAAGATTGCAATCAACCGAGGTTCCCAGGCAGGGTACCCACTAACTGCCATCATGGTTAGGGAATTGGGTAATTTCACCCGATAACTGATGGGTAGTGGGTACCTGATCTGATGCATAACATGAGGACCACCCAACCTGTCTGTGGGAAAGGTGGCTATTTCTGGCCAAATTAATTGGGATGAATTTGAAATATATATAAATATATATTTATATGTAGTTGCAATCAAATAGTATTTTTTGTCTCATTCTACACAGATCTAGTAATCTTTGGTTAAGAAAATGTGAGAGGCAATGTAAAGGATTAAACACTGGGAAAATTGGATGGAATTGCCTATTTGCACTTAATGTAACCACAGGCTGATAAAATTAGTTGAGTAGAACTGCCCCCTGTTACATCCAATCATTCTTCATTATGTGTGGTGCAAGAATATACTTCATATGACTGTACAAGTGAGTCCTGGTCAGCTAAGATACAAAATATTTGACTAACCTAGTTAATAGGTTAGTTTACAGGTATCAGAGCTGAGCCAGGGAGCTTAGTGCAGTGGTTTATACACTTTGAACCTGGACCCATAGATGGGTTTGGAGTGGTGGATAGGGCTGGTCAACATTAAAGCCAGTTAGGGTTTGGTCTCCTAAACAAACCTGAAAACTCAACCTTCTGTCCCAGATATTCTTGCAACTATGGCTGAATGGCCAATACACCAATGTTTTTAGTTAAAGGTTCTTGGTCAAATGTTGGACCTCAAAGGGTTGTTTGAATCAGAAAAGTCTGACAGTCACTGGACTTACTAAAATCACTACTTATATTTAAAGGTAAGCATAAGGTCATTGCAGTTGTACATAGTTCTATGAGAGCACCACCAGTGACATTCTGCCTTTTCTTTGGAACAGTAACACCAAAAAATGAAAGTGTATAAAAGTAACTAAAATGTAATGTGCTGCTGCCCTGCACTGGTAAAAGTTGTGTGTTTACTTCAGAAAGTCTACTATAATTTATATAAATAAGCTGCTATGTAGCCATGGAGGCAGCCATTCAAATGAGAAAAGGCACAGGCACATAGCAGATAACAGATAAAACACTATTGTATTCTCCAGAGCTTATCTGTTATCTGCTATGTAACCTGTGCCTTTTCTCCTTTTTTCCAGCTTGAATGGCTGCCCCTGTGGTTACACAGCAGCTTATTATATAAATTATAGTAGTGTTACTGTAGCAAATACACCAGTTTTACCAGTGCAGGGCAACAGTGCATTATATTTTTATTACTTTAAAGCTCTTTCATTTTTTGGTGTTACTGTTCCTTTAAGCTGCATGTAAGTGCTCTGTATAACGCACAGTGACCCACCCATATCTACTAATCTGTTTTATTCATGGTCTGCGTTACTTTGTTGTTAGTCAGTCAAGGGCAATTACTCTGCAAACTCTACCCAACATTAACAGCATAATGAATATAGCCTAATAAAGCCCTAAGGACAAATCTATAGATCCTGTACTCTGAATTGCAGATTTACATAAACAATGTAGGTTCTATAAAGGAGACTGTAAGCCTGCAGCACCCTGAATGGTCTCATCTCTTTTCATTTCTCCTGTATGTTTTGTTAAGAGAGAATTAGGAATAATATGAATGAGAATGTTTCTGTTCCAATGATAACTAAACAGAGTCAGGTGAAGTTTAGAGAACCCATGATATCAGTTGACCTTACTTACAACCACAAAACATCTCTCCAACCTGAGAAAATCTGGGTAGCAGAAGGGCTAAGGTGGTCATAGGATGTTAGACTTCATACCATTGATTGAGGTTTCCCAACCCATGAGAAGCACTACTTTTACAACCAGGACTGCCATCCAGTAACTGCCACATCCACTACCAGCCTATAATTGGCACCTGTCCCTTATTATTATTCCTCATTGAGAGACTGATAACTACTGAGCAACACAGTCACCCAATGGCTGAGGCAGACATCCTTCCATTGATTAAGACACTTATTAATGAAACTGTCTTTTAGAATGTTGGGATTTCATGTATGGGACTGCCATACACTAATGACTATGGGGTTTACTTCTGCCCTAAGAACACATGTGGCCCTCTTAAACCCTAGTAGTGACACCCTTGGCCTAGTGCAGGGCCTCCCAGATGCAAGTGAACTATCTGATACAGAGGGATTAAACTATACTATGTGGCAGAGCCACCTCATAGCACAATCAAGAGACTGACATACTGTATCTAGAACAGAACATTAGCTTCCAGTTATTAGTTGCATTTAATTATTTAATTAACTGGACAGATGTAAAACTGGCCATACACAGGCAGACATCGCCAAGCGAGCGGATCTTCACCCGATATCGCCTGTGCAGCGTGTGCCATCCCACCGGCGACTCTCGCCGGTGGGATGGTAATTCGGGGAGATTAGTCGCCCGTGACAAGGGAGATTTGTCTCGGGCGACTAATCTCCCCGTGTGCCAGAGCCCTAATAGCCAATGAAGAGATGGCACTGCTGGTTTTCATAGAAACTCTACTTTAGCTGTGCTTTCTGCTGGAGAAAGTAGGGTTTACATGTCCTTTAAAACATACAAAAATAAAATCAACTTATCACTTGGAGTTTGTTTCAGTTTGTGTAAGGATAAAATCCCCTTATATAGAGGCTATATATAGACATATAGAGGCTCCCTTCTAACACCAGCTGAGATGTAGTGAGACTGGGCTGTTGGGGCACTGGGAAAAAACCCGGTGGGCCCTGCTGACTCATACCCAATCCCTGCAGGCCCTCTCCCACTGATCTTCCTTCCCAATCATGCTAAAGATAAGTATAATGTACACATACTCGGAGGGTAGGGGGTTGGGCAGGCGACATGGGACCCTGGGGGGTATGGGGGCCACAGCCCCAGTGGGCCCTGCACACCCCGGTCTGACCCTGTCTTTTGAGACCCCTGTAAGCCTGGCTTGAATGTAATGGCTGATACATCAGTGCTTTTATATATCTGTAATATTGGTTCACATTGACCAAATGTTGAACATAAAAGTGGAGCTTGATCCAAGAATGTACATAACTACTTGTCAGTGCCAGAACCAGGAGCAGGAAGTGGAAGCACCTGCCTAGAGCGCCACCATTTTTTTTTTAACTTCAGGCGTTTGAATTTTAATTTTCACAATATCAGTATATACAATTCTTGAGTAACAGTACTGCAATATTAGTTACACAATTATAGTATTGTAGACATTTATCACATAGCATAGCCACCATTTTTAGCCCCATTTATTGCAGATTTTTGGTCCAAATCCAATGAACTATCAATAACAGCTCCTGGACTCTTCTCTGCTGCCCCATTTACATTGGTCTGACAGTGGGTAATGGGGAGGAGGTACCATTGGGTGCATAGATTTCCATCCTTGCCTTGGGTGCCGGAGCTCCCTGGCTCAGCTCTGATACCTGTAAACTGATATATTTTGCTTTTCTAAAAAAGGCACCCAAATCCGCCAGGACAGCATCCGCAAGTATTATATTCTACAGCTTTACAGCCAGCGGAAAAAATCTCTTTCTGTAGATGAAACTTACCTCTACACTCAAAGGATGCTATTTTATACTCTGGGACCACTTCTATATTTGTATTTAGTGATCAGATTCCCCCTTCTAGCACTTCTTTTCTACAGCAAATAAACGCAACTTGCTCAGTCTTTTTTCATGACAGACATCTTCCAAGTCCCTTATTTATTTAGTTTATTTTGTCTGGCTTCTCTCTCTTTGGTACTTTATTCTTGTTTTTGTAAATTAAAGGCCAAAACGGCAATGCATATTTGAGATGAGGCCTCTTTAGCGCTTTAAAAGAAGCACAGTTATACTCTACCTTTTGTTAGTCTTAGATGACAAGCTCTTTTTGGGCTCTCTTTACCTCTTCTATTGGTTATGGGTTGTAATTCTGTATTTAAGTAATAATACAAACAATAATAAATATTGCTTTTATAGTTGGACAACAATTTGCTGGCTTTGTGGCTTTATCTGCTGCAGACTGACTTTGCTTGATATGAGGCCACAATTATACTCTCCCTTCTCTCTCTCTATACTGCTTTTAATGAAATCTGCTGGTTTATTGTCTTTATCTGCTGCAGACTGACATTGCTTGCTGCAGCTAAGATTATAACAGTAAATACAATGCTTCTGCATTCTGCAGGTAGCTGCACAAAAACAGACCTTGGTGATGATTTTTCAGGCATAAATATCTGCAAATCACTGCAGAAGTATACCAACCTGACATAGTTAAATTCCTCCGAATCCTAGGCCAGGTGACAGGCAATAAATATCTCTGAAAATGACTTCATGTCAGCCACAGGTAGAAATCACTGTATGTACATTACATGATGTAAGCCTGGCAACACTCTGGTCAAGACAAACAGAAACAATCTCAGAGCTGCCAAACTGTCAGTTTGACATGGTGCATTGAGCTCAGGCAAGTTGGATAACTTCAAAAAGGTCAGACCAGGGAATCGGATAAATAGGAAAATTTCCCTGGCCAGGACAGAGGTTTAACCAGGGATTACCTGGAGATGACCACGAAATGAATGGTACCTGATGCTACATACAGTTCAGCTGCATAGATAACTGATGGAACCATGATCAGCTATGTCAATCCTTAAACACGCTAGCTACCTCCATAATGCAGACATTAATGGGCAAACATCTTCAAAAAACATAAAACAAGATATACCAGACTGTAGGTTACAGAGATTTACCCTTCTAACACTCCTGAATAATAAAGAAATACAATCCCCCCTACACACACACAATTATCCCACTATTATGAACAGTTTGGCCTCCATTACAAATCTTGCAGGATAAAGGGTAGTTATTCTTTATCTATACTCAGCAATGAACAAATGATGATCAAACAAAGAAGAATACATTCTGGCCATTGCTTGCTTTGGCCAGACTCCAACTGTCATAAGGAAACAACTAGGGAGGCCCTTTATCTTTAAAAGACTTCTGTGAAAATTTGGTGAGCATCCATCATAGCAGCTTCTTACTCATATTTCAGAACAATACCATGTATTTTGTAACTCTGTATAAAGTCTGTCATGGATAGTAGATTGATTTTTATCTAAAGTTGGGTCCATAGTCTTCCTTTTGTTCCTATGGTACACTTTCTGATTGGGCTAGCAGCCAGGGCATCCAAGGATAACAGGCAAATATATGTAGTGTGGCTTGTGTAGATGTCTCAACTGTAGCATTCCTTTAACAAATCATGGGTGTATGACTATGACTTACCTCTGGCACTGCACCAGGTATTGCACCATATGTGGCCTCCATGTGGACTGTGAATTTATGCCATTAGATTGCCCATTAGAGTTCATTGCTAACTTCTGTTTAGCCTAAATAGATAAATAAAAAATCAGGTCAGAACCAGAATTTATTATTGAGTTCCTGTGCCTTAATATACCTTCAGCATTATTACTATTGTATTATTACTATAATATGAAGTCAACACGAAAGTGCTGGATTGCCTCAGACCACTAATGTCTGTCACCATTTAGAGATGCATTGCCTAAACACCAGCTCTGAAAAAGCTTAGGACCACGAAGAAGATATAATGGAGTATGCAGTTGTGGGTAATGGTTATAGACCTGACATACCAGTTTTCTTTAATAGTTGTCTTGTTGCTAGAGGCAACAACAGATAACCCAAAAATATATTTCTATTAAAAAAGTGTGTAATGTATAAAGTTTTAATAGATCTCTCTTCCTTATCCTTCATTATTACATGTAGGGATAGGCAAGAGCAGCAGGCTTCTACCAACACCAACAGGCTAGAAATCAGATTGTCTGCCATTAACCTTAATGTTCTCCAAAGGACATTAATGGCACAGGATTTATTTCATGATATATTTATTTTCTCCATAATCTGGATCACCACACTATACATTTAAACATATAATAAACCCAATTGTTTTACCACCAGTATTAATTTATGCAGCTTATTTATGATCAAGTGCAAAGTGCTTAAATTTTACTCTGTAGGAGAAGGCCCTCCTGTAATTCTAAGCTTTCTGCATATTGGATTTCCACATAAGAGATCCTATACCTGCATTTTCAAATAATTTAAGACCTCTACCTTTTTGAACCTTAATGTTAATGGAAATGGAAAGTCATTTTCAAAATAATGATAAGCGAAAACAAACTTTAGAATAAAATCGTCATGAAAACAAGGACAACTAAGTCCTCTCTGTAGAGTGCGGCAATGACGGATGGAGCCGAGCAGGGCATAGGAAGGACAAGTTAGTTTAATCTTCCACATGTGAGCTGCAGGCTAAGCCCAGGAGATGTATATGATGTCTATAATTCCAGGCCCGTCGCTGCGTATAACAGAGCAGCACTGTGTGCCCAGCACAACGCTCTGCGGTTGGGGGACCTGGAAGGCCATGTGTGTATTTCATGAACTGAGATTCGTCAAAGGGCTGTTGAGCTGAAAGTGCACTAACTGTTCATTCAGAAATGGGAGCTGAAAACTAAAAGAAAATCAACAGAGAAACCATCAAATGGAAAAAGAGCTAGGGAGAAAGAATAGCAAGCAAGGGTCTCATAAATATCCCCTTATTTGCAAATCTCTGACATGGGCTGCTCTGTGTTAACTCTCTGCAGCCCAAGAGTTTAAGCAATTACTTTCTGTGAGTAAAACAAAGGGAAGCTTTTGAGTGGCAACTGTCATTTTTGTACTCCTTTCAACATTAATTCAATTTAAATATAACAAATGAACCTGAAAATTTGTGATTGAAATCAGTTAAAAGGGTTCACCATTAAATAAAGATTTAAAAAAAGAAGGAAAATAATCCAGAAACTATAAATAAAAAAATCTGCCCCAACAGACATAGGCAGCAGTAGGACCGCAACGTTGCTTAACCCTAGTTAACATTTTTATCTGAATTTAGGTCCTAATTTTGCCCATCCTCCTGTATGTAGTTGGGCTCTATTAGATGGAGTTTTTGCTACTTACTGTCATTATTATAAATCAGATATTCGATGTATTCTAATAAAAGCAGATGTGATTCTCTGATATGCAATTCAGCAGCATCAGAGTTGGAGAACTACATTGAAGCTGCAGCAAGTTCCAAGTGGAGGAGTGCAAGATTGTTCACTTGGCACCTGCATTCAAATGCAATAGCAAGCACTGGATACATGTACTGCTTTACTGCTTATTATCCAATAGTTAAGGTGACAACAGCTCATACAAAAATGAGAACTTAACTATACTATGTACCATTGTCTCACTGTAGAGAAAGTATTGTGTAGCAAAGGGACAGAAATTATTTTTAAAAGAGGTTGCTGGACACTGAAAGGGATACCTGAAGCCTGGTGATAAAGATCACCCAATCTAGGAATGTTATATTTTTCCTGATTTGCAATACTAGCACATGTTTTAGATTAGACAAGTAAATTATGTCATATTTTGAGAATGGAGGCTTTATCAAGATACGTACCTGTGTCGATCTAGTCCTGCATATGGGTCTTGATCAGGCTTACCTCACTTATGTTTCCCCCATTCTCGTCATGTCATATCTGGGTTTATGATGACTTCACTTCCAGGTTATAATGATGTTGCTTCTGATTTTTATGGCAGATATTGGGTATCAGGTTGGGTTGCCTTGGGATGGGTTTGTGGGCCCAAGCAGGTAAGAATGCAGTTTTGGTGCGAGTTCGGGAAGAGATGAAAGATTGGGGTCTCAAGTTTAGGAATTTCTCCCTGTGCTTATTGTTATTCCCCTCATTGGTATTTAAACACTTGCTATAATTGCTATTATTTCAGAATGACATGTCGGCCCATTCTTCATGTGACTGGGACATTCTCTACCTTCTGGGGAATTTGAGCAATGGGTGACACCAAACATTAAATATGTTGCTACGACATGGAAACCTGCTAATTACTTAAGGAGGAGATACTAAAAACATATTTTCTATACCTTATCAGAACATTAGTAGGGCAGTGCCAAGCTTTATTTATATACTGTAGGCGGATCTCTATATAATGGCAATTGTTTAGTATGAATACTTTTATTATGCAATTTGTCTTTTTATTCTGTGTAGTTTGGGAGTTATTTAATTAAAGCATATCTGCCTGTAACTCTGCCACAATAAATGGGATATTTATACTACTATGGGCTTGTAAGCCACAGTCTGCATATAGTATTTAAAAGGGTTTAATTGTTTTCCAAAGCTGCATTAGGACTCCACCATCAGTATTCTAGGTAACATGTCAAGGTATTCCAGAGGGCTAAATGTTTCCAAAGGAAAGTCTCCTTCATTTCAAAAATAGAAGCAGACATGGTGTTAAATACCTGAATACAATATGGTAAGTTAAGGAATTTCCATGCTGGCATTGGCTTGACGAGCCTGAAAGACTCAATGTATCCATGTTATCCTTTAACCCTTTTACTGCCAGCCGTTTTGGTCAAAGCGGAACTTGTACTGCCAGACAGTTTTTGAACATTTTGCACTGTTTCACTTTAGGGGCCTTTCCTCGGGGGGACTTTTAGTTTACCCAGGAAAACAATATATCATTTTTTTCAGAACAACCTAAGCTTTCAAAATATGGTAGAATTTTTGTGTAATTCAATTCTTGTTCCAATTCTGTAACAAGATATAGGCTTCTAAATGTCTAAAAATGCAAAAAAAAATCAAATTTTCCATAATATAAACACACATACTAGAAACAAAAATCATTTTATGCACGAATATACAACTGATTTGGAAAGTCCCATGTCTCTAATGTGCCAGTACCAAATATATATAGTTTTATGGAGACTTCTCACTTGTATATGTCAAAAACTCCCAGCAGGACATTACCAAATTTCCAAAGCACTGCTCCAGAAAGCTGCATACTTTAGATTTCAAGGCCAGAAATTCTACTAACAGAAGGTTTATCCCAGAAAATCCCAGTACATTTTTGGAAAGAACAGATTCTGGGGAATACAGAATAGGCACAACTGTCTGTCTACTCCAAACTATCAAGTCGCAATGCGTTCCTAAAGTTATTGGTTTTTATCAAAATTTGTGATTTTTTTTAAAAATCGCTTCAAAGCTTCCAGTCTATAGTATCTTATCTCCTACAGGTCATAAAGTAACCAAATAAAACACCCTAAATATGAACGCCAGGGGTCCACTGAACAGTTTGATGCCCAATATGTATAGGTTTACTTAAGTATGTGGCATGTAGGGGCCCCAATGTGAACATTCCCCCATATGTACTGTCATTTTAGCTCCTGCAAAATCAACACATCAAGACTGCAGAGAGAAACCTTCAAATGCCGACGACGTATGGGACACGTCATTGGCAGTTAAGCCCTTTTCGACATATCCCATATGTCGTTGGCAGTAAAAAGGTTAATGGTTCCAAACAGACCAGGATATTTAAAACCAGTAAGGATGTACAGTGATAATATGCATGTAAGAGAAAACTATACACACAAACAATGTAAGTCTCTAGAAGCTCTAATCTGCTTCATCTAAATAAATTATTTTCAAAAAAATATATGTTTTTAGTAGTATGTGCCATTGGATAATCCTAAATAGAAAATTGGGATCATACAATTCATGGTGCACACAAGGGTCCATACATGTTAGATCAGCCAATTAATGGACAGAGTTCTGCCTTTTACTCCCACACCACTTCCTGTTACAGTTAGAGCTGCATTATTTCCTGTCAGCTGATCTCTGAGGGGGCACACAGCCTATCACTAAATGGCGGCTCAAGGAAAAAGGTGTAAAAGGGTAATATTTACTGATATATATTTTATTTATTCTTTAAAAACTCATTTAACATGATATAACTTATCTGCAGGTTAAATATTCATTCTGGGGGTACAGTTTTCCTATATAGATTTAGTCATATGTACCTTAGGGTGTAACTGGCAAATTAAATTTTGGGCAAAACAGGGAGAATCTTATTTTTTTCCTGGGGGAAGAAAAATAACCTAAAGAGTTGGTGGAACTTTTTGCTGCTAAATTGTCTTTAAAAATAACCAGCAACTTGAGAGTTTATAAATCCAGACATTGACCTTTCCAGGGATGGAATGAGCTGAGTCAGTGTTTGTTCCACTCACACTCTCTTCTTTGTTACAAGCATGAGGTGTTTTTCTGTATCCAGGAACTTGGCATGTAACTGTAAATGGAAGCTGTAGGCCGAAGGAAATTGTTGGCCATCTACAGCCCTGCATATGTCACTTGTTTGGCTCGGTCATGCCACTATTGTTCTGTTTGGTCGTGGGTAAAGGAAGGAGGTTTGTCCATAATGTGACACAGACACAAAAGTGGAAAAGTCAGTGATATCAATGCTAGCCAGTGTGAAGTTAAAAGGCACAAATAAGTCTGAGCAGGAAATAAAGGGGAAAAAACTAGCGGTGTGTTTTGCATCTGCCATCCCTTAGTAAGGGAGTCCTACTTTCTTTTACTGGGCACGAGAAGCATAAACCAGGTGTCCTGTTATAGCAACAAACAATCTAAGGGCAAAGACACATAGAGCTACTTAGTAGCAGCTACTTGTCACAACTACTAATGCCATAGACACTAATGAGCATTGCCTCTGCTAAAACACTCATAGAGACAATTATCAGTAAATAATCAGCATTATCTATGTTTGTAGCCATGACAAGTAGCTGCTACAAGTAGCTCTGTGTGTCTTCACCCTTAGGAGCGAGTTGGTCGCCCACGATAGATCTCTGCTACTATGGGCAACATGGAACATAATTGGAAGAAAAAGAACATAATTGTAACGTGTATGCATAGCATTAGTATCTCTGGGTGCAGACACACCAGAGATCGGAATTTGATTGTCCTAAATGCTCCCTCACTGCTCCACATATGAGCGTCATATAATTTGGTAGGAAAAAAACACAAATAGTATGGCTACATATGGCCATGTGGTCAGCGTTAGAGCAGGAAGTACCAGGTTTATGGCTTTCCGCCCTATTAGCTACAAAAAAAAAGCAATGTGTTTTTGTAATTGGCTTATTTCTGTTACTAAAACAAATAAGAATGACGCAAATAAACATGGTTTAAAGGTTACTGGGAGATTCAGAATATAATTTGGCTTAAAAAATGTAGCTATATATATATATATGGCAGATTAAACAAAGAGCTAACAATGGGAAGGATAAGGATATCTGCGTGTCTCGCACTTTGTGTTTCACCTGTACAGTAACACACATTCCCGAGAAGAACTTTGTTCTGACGACTGACAGAAAGAATGTGAGGAATGTCTCAGTGCCAGTGCCAACAATTTATTTTTATTGTATGTTAATTTGTTTTACCAGCTTGCTTGGCTAAAGTGTTCATTCCTCAAGTATAAAGGTATTGTTTTATAATGTGCAGAATGAAAATAACACGACTGACACCCTTGAAAAAAACAATACAAAGCAACAAAAAATAATTAACAGGTTTTTTAGAATGTGCTTATTTACCCACCTCACCCGCCTTATTTACACTTTCGGGAAGGATCAATGCACAATTGCCCTCCTTCCCTCCTACTGTTTGATATTGCCCTTTGTCTTATATAAGAGAATATATGAGGAATCTTAACTGATGTAGACAACCTGTTAGGCCCTATGGGGCGGTGTCCCTAGCTGCCTGTCACCCCTTCCCAAACAAATATAAAAAGGATGTCTTGGTGACATGCGAAAATGCTCAGAAACCTCCACTTCTGCACTTCTGAGCAGAGGTCCACCAGTCACCTCCATTACTAATTGAGCCCTGGGAAAGAAAACTGCTTTGGATATTCTAGAAAGGGTTTTACCAGTGTTTTATAATGAGGAATACTTACCCTCCTCTTCCATATTTTTACAGTATACCCCTTTTAATATAGGACAATATTTAGCTTGCCCTTGATACTAGGTCCTTCTACGAGCATTCCTCTAGTCCTATTAAGGATACAAGTAGCCTTCATTTAGGGTTGCCACCTGTCTGGTTTTGACCTGGACAACCCAGTTTTTAAGGGGCTTTCTGGGTCACAACCTTCTGCCAGTTTTCAGAAATCGTCTGACTAGTGTCCAGTGGCTGCAATAACCTTGCCCCCAACATCATCACGGTGCCAAAAATGTCATCACATGATTTATCATCACGCTCCTTTGTCTGCGTTTATCACCCCACAAAGGCGATAACCCTACCTTCATAGTTTTATATGCACAAGCTTACATTTGTAAAAATGAAACCTTCTTTGTCACGTAGCCATACAGTTTGCCAGTTTTTTTAGAACCCCTTGCAAGGATGCTACATCCTGGATGGATTTACTTGTTTGTTACTCCAGTTAAAGGGTGTGCCATTGACCATGGCTTTCTGTACACAGTACTTCAGACAGTTCTCTGTTCATGTACAAATATTCCAACCAAGACCAAGAGAATTTAGTGTAAAAAACAAACATATTTGTGGCACTGTATCACAACCCTTGGCACAATCAAAGTAGACCACATCTACTGCAACGCCACCATCCAACTTCCTACTTACCACATTAGAAAAAGCAAGTACATTTGTTTGGCAGGAACTGTCCTTCATACAGCTATACTGATTACTACGTATAATGCAATTCTCCAGAACATAATCTTAAATGTGTTCTTTTAACAAATCTTCAAATAACTTGCCCACCACAGATGTCAAACTTATGGGCCTATAATTGCCAGGTAGGAACCGCAAACCCTTTTTATATAATGGGATTGCATCAGCTTTCCCTCAATCCATTGGTACCATACCAGATGAGAGGGTGTATGAGAAAATGAGAAATAAAGGCCTGGCTAAAACTGATTAAAGCTCTCCAAGTAGTTGTGGGTGAATATTCATCAGGCTTCAGAACCTTGTTCTGTAGTAGTGTCAGTCACCAACAATAACTGCATGTATTGAGAGATCACTCACAGTGAGAGATCTGTATCTGGAACCTCCTCTGATTTTTGTCCTCACAACAAATAACCTCCATTATTTGTTGTGCAATCTGTATCTGCAGATAACCTGCAGAAGTTGACAATAACTACTGATTCTCTGAGCCTAGTGCATCATGGGTGGATTACCATAACTGCTACCCTCACAGCAGGTCTGGACTGAGATTCAAAATAGGCTCTGGCATTTTAAGTACACAGATGGCCAAACAGCCCCCCACAGGCCCAATAAATAGTGACTGTCTGTACCCGTGGCATCTTACAGCAGCCCCTCTGGCATTTGCCAGAACCCACAGAATGACAGTCCAAGCTCAGTTCCAGGTGCATGTTGGAAGCATGGTGGGGGCAGTAAACTTCTAGCACTCTAGCCTTGGCAGAAACATGGCAGAACAGAAATGAAAGTGGGCATTTGTGCAGTTCTGAAAGACACAACACCTTTGTTAATGGCCAACGGTTGGTCCCCTTGTACTAACAATTAAGCAATCTAATTACGCAAATAACATTTAAAGCAATGATCCCAGTGTCACCATCAGAAACTTTCGGGCCCCATTATTTATATAAGTTTTATTTATATGGGCCCCCCGTGAACACAATCATGCAGTACCAACATTTTTGCCATGTCCCTTGTTTGTGCAATATAAAAAACTGATGTTAATAAGCAGTTCATATTAAGAGTTCCATTGAATAATGTGTTAATAAATCATTCAGTTTATAGGGGGTCAGTGAAGTTTGCCCTAAATTAACCCCTTCCAACCTACCTGCCCCTGCTCTGTGCTGTCATTACTTTAAATGGAAGTCACGTACAGTGTCGGACTGGGACCCCAGGGGCCCAGCAGAATACTTAAAACCTAGGCCCACTCTCCAAACTATTTTTCCTCCTTTCGTCGCCCAACCTCTTTATTCTTCAAGTCCCTTTTATTTACTGTACATGCTAGCACCTATTCTTCCAGCTATTTCTCCTCTTTGTTCCCATTCAGTAATAGGGAATGACCATGAAACAGGCCAAATGGTGAGGAGCAGGAGGGCCCACTGACACCTGGCCCACCGGGAGTTTTCCTGGTATCCCTGTGGGCCAGTCCGACACTGGTCACATATCTTTTTGTATAAGTTCTGTAAACTGCATAACTTTACGGGTCCAATTATATTGCTTTAGGGCCCACTAACTAGTCAGTAGCAGTAAAAATATTTAATGTGCTTATAAGTCAGTCTTTTAATTGGAGGTTAGTGGAGTCTATACATAAGTTATATAAGTTTCTTTGACGGAAATGTACATTTTTGCATAAGTTATGTAAATTGCATAAGCATAGGGGCCCAATAAGGTTGCTGTGGAGCCCAATAACCAATGATTCCCCTGCTGAAAAGTTCATGTAGGAGTTGCTCATATAACTCAGTATATAGCTGATGTTACTCTACAATAAGAAATTCATATAAGTATTTAAAATAAATAATCAGTGTAATAATAAGTCAGTTCATTGGGGGGGGAGTGGAATTTTAAGTTTAATTCATTGGTGGCCAGTGGAGTTTGTCCCTGTCTAACTTCTCTGCATTGTGTTTTTTTTGATACACAAGTTATGTAAATTTCTAAGGAACTTACGTAGATTTTTAGACAGTTTTTGCGGAATTTATGTAAATAGTGTATACGTAACTTACACAATACTGAAGATTTAATGGGGCCCTGCACAACACTACTCCCTCTCCCCCCCTAATGGTGGCCCCGAGTGATCTCCAACCAGTGGCTCAGGGGCAACATGTTACTCACCAACCCCTTTGATGTTGCTCCCAGGGGCCTCAAAGCAGGTGTTTTTTAATTTAAAAAAAAAATTAACTTGGAGGCAAGTTTTGGATGCATTAAGACTAGGTATATTGCCAAACAGAGCCTCCTGTAGTCTGCCAGTTCACAATGCGTTACAAATAACCAATCACAATCCCAGGAATTTAATTTTAGACTTGCATTGCTCCGCAGTTTTTTTTATATTTAAATGTTGCTCACAAGTAAAAAAAATTGGGGACCCCAGATAAAAAGTATAGGCCAAACGAATGGTGTATCTGCAGGGATAGCAATGGCCGAGGGGCCTAGAGGAAGAGGTGGCTCAGTAAGCCTACCCTACTTTTCCTCCCAAATGCCTCATGAGTCCCCGTCCACTGTGTGGTAGTGGGGCCCTAGAAATAACCACAATCGGGTAAAACATTTTGGTCCAGACATTGTTTTTTTTAAGGGGCTGTCCAGATCAAAACCTCCTGCCTCTGTACCACACTGCATGTTCTGGTATAGCCCCACCTCCAACATCACCAGTCCCCTCTCTAATATGCACCCTGCCCATGATATCACCAGCTGCCCCCCAATGTCACAACACCACCCCCTTTGTTTGGCTTTCACTGCCAGGAAAGGTGACAACCGTATGCAAACATTATCACTGGTTAGTAAATTACATGTAAATAGGTACAAGTTGTGCCAGTAAGCGAAGGGACAGCATGTCGCCGATTGATGTACACATATGGCTTTCAATTGCATGCAGTTCAAGTTGTGCAACAGCAAGCACCTGTAGGAGCAACATGCTACGGGAGCCCTGTACTTACTGCATGGTCAAGGCTGGTTGTATGTACTGTTTATTGTGCCTGTGCCACAAACTGGCAAATAGGTGCCATAGGGGCTAGAAAAGATGATCAAAAAACTAAGTAAGCTGTATCAGAAAGGTCTATGTAAATACAGCCATAAGCACTCACAGAAACGCTGCACTGACTTCTCTGTCAAAAGATTTGTTGTGTGAAAAAGTTGCGACAATTCGCAAAAAAGTCGTGACGGCGACGAAAAAAATCGGACGCTTTTCGGACGTTCGTGGATTAGTAAATGTGCCCCATAGTCTTACAAACTGAGCATGTACACTTGGTCTGGGTCTTGGCACTATTGAGACAACTGAAGGTATGCCTGCAGCTTGAGATTAACTCTTTATTAGCCTTTCCTTCTCCTAATATGAGGCAATCAGCCTAGGGAGAAATCCCTTTGTAAGGAGAGTAACTGCATTTCTATTGCAGGGCAGTGCAATTGCCTGTATCCCATCCAGAGGCAATCACAACAATTAGGGTTAACCCCCAACTGTATCCATAAATACCAAAGCTTTTTTAAAAAGACAATTTGACATCTCATGTGTCCCTTTAAGAAAGAACAAATGTATTAAACAGAATAGACCATCTTTTGGGTGACAAGCTGTGCAGGATCTTAATGCTACCCCGTGACACTCTAGTGTGACAGCGCAATAAAATGGCCATTGAAACCTTCCAGCCAAAGCGTCAGTGCCAGAGATTAGTTAGCAACACAGAATTTCTCGCCTCTCACTTTAGGTTTATCATGGCCGTAGTACAGAGCTGGCTAGTGCCATACTAAGGAGGAGCAGGGGAATGCGTTTTAATCGTCTTTAGAAACTGTTCAACCCTTCCTTACACTGAATCTCATTCAAATTCAACAGCTGCAGAAGCAATGCCTGATAATAAGGGGATTTGTATGAAAGTCATCAGGATTAAAGTAAAGGGGCCTGAAGGCATATTCGATGGTCAGGGTCACAAAATGAGCAATGTACAAACTGCAGCATGGCCAGCCTTATTTGTTACCTCCAGCTTTGCATTTCCTTACAGCTGAAAGATGAACTTTAACTTAAAAAACTTTAAATGGCATATGATGAAAATCTAATTGTGGTTTCACGTATGATGGACAATGTTTTAAATTCTATTTATAGTTTGTGTTGATTACAGAATCTGAACCGTGAAAGTGTTAAATGTAGTTTCGCTTATCAGAGTAAGGGAGTAAGGGCCAAGGCACATGGACTGAGGTGGTTTCAGATGAGTTGTTTACACGTGCCAGACGTGTTATAAAACCAGGGATAGTCAATAGGGAAGAGATTTGAGGCCATTTAGTATTATGTTATGCAGAGAAAAGGCATGGCTAATAAATACTACCAGTATCAACTTACCAATATTTTGGTGCCTAAATTGAATTTGCTATGGGGCTTAGTAACATTTAGTTGCACAGCCAGGTTGAACTGCTAGAGATCCAAATGTCCAAGAAGTGCAGCCGATATCGGTCCCTTATACATATTCGGTCCCTTATACCCATTCGGCCCATGTATGGGCACTAACAACGGGCATGCCCGACCGACATCTAGCCTGAAATCAGGCAGGTTTGATTTTTCATCAGATCAGGGACCAAACCGACAATTCGATTAGAACAGCGGGTATAGGCTCGCAAAGCAAACAGATCTTAGCGTGTATGGCCACCTTAAGTTCCTGACATGCAACTTTAACATACATGATAGAAACAGTTCCTCTCTTCCAAGGTTTAGAAGATGTACTCTATGGATCCTATGGTTGCCACCCAGCCGTTTTCAATCACAGATCACCTCCCTTACAAACAAACTAAATTTTTAAAATGTTATTAATAGGGAAAAAACACCAAAATATAAGAAGGCCAGTATATTCTTCCAGAAAAAGTAGCAACCCTATTCACAGGCTGTGCACAAAGTTTACTGGCATAGCAAAAGAATGGGACTGGATAATAACCAGACACCTGACATGTTTGTTTTGAAGAACAGTCTTGTGCCCACATTGTACATAGTACCTCTAAGCTGCCAAATAAAGCCTGGGCCCCAGGCCCTCCCACGTGAAAGCTACAAAAAAAATGGTGAATGCACTGATGGGAAGGTTGGCTAATAAAAGGAGTGAAATTGAATAGAAGAAACAGTAGGGTAAAATGATATGGCATTAATGAAAGACAGCAACCTTTTATTCTGGATGAGTAAATGGTAACAGTACGGCCTCAAGGGATCCCAGTATGAGGGAGCTTTGTACTGAAATGGGAAGACACAGGTCGTGTGAAGTGGTGGAGAGGAGGACGGGATTGGGGCAGGATTGTCCCATGATGCACAAAACCTCCTGGATCAATTACAGACCCTGCTTTGTTATAATATAGTGTCTCTGTGCCTTATACCCTCCTGTCTGTCAGCGGGGGACCTTATCACAAGCAGACTGTCTCGAAGATGTTGCTTCATACAACAAACAGGTGTCCCTTTCACATTTTCTCATTGATGAAAGCGGTGTCTTAGATCTGAATTCCCCTTGCAGTATGCCTTTCATATCATACTTATGGACCTGTGGCTGCCTCCCTAGCACATTACCCATAATTCAGCATGTAACAGTTCTATTGTTGGTATTTTTCTTTGTAAATAAAACTGTCCATAATGCTCCTATAGAGCTTATCCCATTGTTTCAATCCCCTCCTAGACATTTATTTGTATGTACCAGCAGGTTTTATTCTACTCTCTCACTGCATGGAAGTGTTGCCCTGTGAGGGTCAGGGTGGTCATACCTGCTTGCCCCCCTTTACAGCAATATGGGAATGTGGGGTTGAGAACAGCCCATTTTCTATATTTAATGTAAAATGTTGGAGGGTACATTAACTGGTAAATAAGCACCTTTAGCAGCACATACCGGGAAGTCTTTGAAACACCCCAAGGATATTTTTAATAGTAATCAATCTTTATTGTGACTGCGCACTTCCTCAGAGACCTCTGGGCACTTCCTCAGAGGTTATACCCAGATCACAGGATTAACTGAGTAAGCATTAGAGAATTCTTTGACCAGATAGATTCGGAACCCAAGGGCACCAAAACCACATGGCTAAAGCGGTGAGCCATAACGTGAACTAGTCTTTTAAACTCTTATTAAACTGTTTTTTTTCTACCTGGATGGCTTCAATGCATTAATCTTCTGAACCTGAATTGAACTTCATACATGAGCTGTATGTAGTGGTTTAGTGGTACTTTAACACTATAGGAGATGCTAATATATTGCTTAATTTGAATGCAAATGCCATTTTTCTCTTCGACATGAGTGTAAACTGATCTTATTTTGCTCATGGGGGCAGACGCCAACACAAATACAGAGTTAATTAAATCAGATCGATTTTCTCTGCATTCTTTATTGATTTCCAGAGACAGAGATTAGATCAAGTAAAGCTGGGCATACATGATAAAATATGCTCATCTGTTTAAATCACCAAACGAGCAGATTTTTGCACAAATTGGTCACCTATGCACTGGTGTATGAAAAAAACAGCTATACTCAAACACAAGGACCATCCACCGGAGTCAGTTAAAATCCATTTAAAAGAACAAAAGCCTAAGGGCTCTGGCACACGGGGAGACTAGTTGCCCACGACAAATCTCCCTTGTTGTGGGCAACTAATCTCCCTGAAATGCCATCCCACAGGCGAGAATGTAAATCGCTGGTGGGATGGCATACGCAGTGCCGCGTTTTCCCCGAAATTGCCTTAAGAGGTGGGATGGCATTTCGGGGAGATTAGTCACCCGCGACAAGGGAGATTTGTCACGGGCGACTAATCTCCCCGTGTGCCAGAGCCCTAAGGCATAAATCTGGCCAATACAATTCAGTTCTTGTCCAGCAGGATTTTCTAACCTGGAAAATATCTGGAAAATTTGTGGCCAAATATCAGTCGGGCAGGCAGATGGCAGGAACACATACTGCTGGCTTGACGGGTAATTCTGAAAGACCCTGGGTACAAGTCCAGGTGTGTGCTTCTCTTTGCAGGGAGTGGATCAAAAATTTGTCACACCATGCAGAGAGAAGCACTAGGAGATGCACCCTAGCCCTTACTGCCTGCCTATGTGCCTCTCCATACTTACACTTTTGAATCAAGCATGGCCTAATGCAGGCTACACTAGATTTAATAAGCAGTGCATGAAAAAGAGCACAGATGCCTGCAGCTGTTTGCCTTGTGGCCTTTTTTTGCACTTTGCACACTACATGGGGCCTCCTGAATGTGCCCTTTTGGCCTGTAGGGGTAGAGTCTGTACAGTGTGTATGGCCAGACGTACATGTTGCTCTGTGGTAAAACACAAAACTGTGCTGCACGACAAACGTATGTTGAAATGTCAGTGGGTACAGGGCCCTAGGACAATGGGTTTGGGGTGATTTTTTGCTTGTCTGACCTGTCAGTGCTCCCCCATGCAGGCAGTAGCCATTGACATAAATTAGGATTTTCTTGTCATTCAAACGGTAAAATGCTTGGGTGACAAAAGTTCCTGAATCTCCCTGTGCGTCCTAGATGTGGAATGTACCTGCAGGGGAACAGCTGAGAACACAGCAGGCTAAAAATGTCTGTAGATCAGAGGAAGCATTTGTAATATAGGTAAAAGGATCAAATGACATAGGAGCGCTCCTCCCTACACCCATCATAATCCAACCGCAGAGATGAAAGAGCAGCTACACCTGCTATGTATTGAATTCCTTCCTCTTGCCCTGCTCTCTGCTCTTCTCCTACAGTGACGGTAGGAGACCACAAAGGCATAAAGGTGCTAGTGATGATGGTGCAATAATCTGCACAGCTGTTACACGGCAAGTTTATTTTCCTATTTGAAGAGGAAGTTTGTTTTTAAATTAAAAGTATATAAGGCAAAGATAACAATCTAAACGGTGTTGCAGTTAGTCTTTATAGTCTGTGTTTGTTTTAAATGATTTACCTTTTTTTGAATTCCATCAGAATGATAAGGTTGTTAACCCTGGCAACTAAACAGTAGGTTGGTTTTGTTTACTGTTATTTACTACTTGGTTGTTAGGGTCACTGACCTTACCAACTTCATCACAGTTTAAATGCCAGACTGGAGATCTGTAAGGAAGAATTTCTTTAGAAATACAGATAATAGAGATAATTTGTGCATTAAAGAGATACTGAAACCAGAAATAAAACTTTTTCATCATTGTACATTTTATCATAACGTTGTCTTTGATGGTATTCATAGTATTATAGTATATATTACATGATGCTTTTATATTACCTATCTGATACCCCATGGTCCTCTATGAGGGGGCTGCCATATTTGTGCAGCAGCAGCAGGAATCTGTTAGCATTAGAAGCTATAACTGGCAGGCTGAGAAAGGACAGTCAGGTTTTGGAACTTCAAGTAACAATTACTTACTAAAGCAGCCCCATCAGTGAAAAATGATCTATAGGTAACTTTTAATTTACATCAATATTTTGAAGAGTAGTTTTTTGCGTCAGTATCACTTTTATTCTAGGCAGAGAATGCAGACCCAAAGTATAGAGGGG
Source organism: Xenopus tropicalis (assembly GCF_000004195.4). Taxonomy (NCBI): domain Eukaryota; kingdom Metazoa; phylum Chordata; class Amphibia; order Anura; family Pipidae; genus Xenopus; species Xenopus tropicalis. The sequence continues at coordinate 122,153,628 of NC_030679.2, forward strand.
ATCCAGGGCTCTGCATTGAGCATGACCTAGAATAGGGTAACATCACATGATATGAATGCAATTCTGCAAAAAATTCTCTCTGCAGCTGCTAAGGATATAAAGGGCCATAGCTCAGTGCCCATTAGGAGGGTCTGGTGTGTGTTACACACTTTTCTTCCACTATTTTAATGAAAAGGCACAACCTGCCTTCATAGAACCAGAGACAATTACATTATGCAGGCTAGTCTTGATCAGGCAGAAGTAGATGCCTATGACCCCCTGCTGAGAACTTCAATATCATGAAAACACTGTCAACTACAAGGAGGGAAATACTTACTGACAGGATATCAGACATTCAGTACTATAATTGCACTTTGTTGCTGCTTTGTTACTTGTTCACCAAGATAACATGCATGTTGTTGCTGGCATTAGTGTGATCAGTGGGTGAAAGGGCTATCTGCTGGGGTCTAAACAGTGAAGAAGAGAACCAGGACAGAGTGGCATAACTAGATGCAACTGGGATCCGCAGCAAATTCAATTTAAGACCCCAAAATATTTGTTGACCTATTCTGCCGAGAAGATATTGAAATTGCTAATTTATTAGGGCCTCACTGGGCCCTCTGCACTCCTGGGCTCCCAGCAGCCTCAGGGTCTGCTTCCTCTGTTACACCCCTGCCAGAACCACTGAATTCACTGGCCCAGTACTGGTGTCTCTAATTGCTTCATTAAAGAAAGGCTATGGTTCCTTAGTTGCAGGTTAATAAATAATTTTTAGCAACAGAGCAAATGGAAATTATAGAAGAAGCAGACCGCGCAGCCACAGCGGGGTAGCCCAGGGGACAGGGGGCCCAGACTGCAGGGTCTGCTTCCTCTATAGCTGTAGAGATTCCCCCGCTCCCTGGCCACACTCCTGCCTGAGCAGGGTATGCAAGCAGGTAGGCAAAGGGCAGGGAAGTGGCCAGGTAGTGGGTGCCCTGTAGTTATGTTGTTGTGTATCCTGCAAAGTTAGTTAATGGATTCATATGGACCATTGCCTGTGGATATTTCCAACAGGCAGTTTGCAAGGTACAATGCTTCAGGGTACAAATACTTCATTGTACCACTGCCTCCTTTTCTCGAATAGGGAAGTGTTACTTACTATGCACAGAAATGAAATACAATAATTATATGAAGAGATGATCCCTGTAATTCTTAAATGTTCGTCAATTAAGAACAAGGGTTTATCGTACATATCGAAACAATGCAATGGAGATGAAAAGCTGAACTGATTATTGCTGCTTAACCAACATAAACCAAACACAAGATGGCACATATACCTACAGAGCTAAGGGCCTATTTTTATATGCTTGTAGCTAAATCTGTTATCCATGGTAATGCTTCTTCAAGTCAGGTTAAACTAACACAAATGACTTCTTAGCATAGCACATGAGAGAATTAGCGGCCAAATTCTCTGTAGGCACAAAATAAATCCTTCTGCTTTTCAGGATTTTCCTTAAGACAGCAGAACAAATCCTATATCCTCTTACTAGTGTGCCATCTGCTGCAGATTCTCCATGGTTTAACTGCACTGATGCCAAAGAAAAATGGGTGCCATAGGCAGGTAACCTGTACTTGGCTCCTGCTGTGCATTGGAGCACCTTTCTGCCCAACATGCTCCAGAGGCTTTTCCTCTTCCAATTATCATTTTGATTATTCATTAGTCTTATTTTATTTCCCTGAATTCTATTTGGATATTGTTGGTTAAAGGATGGCTGTGTGCATGTCGCAGAAAAGAGGTTAATATGACTGCCAAAAGGAATTTGCTAAGGACTCGCTGGCCTACATTTATCAAAGGTTACCATGTTTGCAAGCTTTATTCCCCATTCATGCAGAAACACAAAAGGGCCAAGAATGTATTCCACTGTTCCAATGCTTTTCATTTTGTTTTTAAGCATGGACTTGCAGCGCTTTTAAAAATGCACTCAAAGGTGAATAGCAGTGCCATGTTAGGGATTGTAAGCTAGGGTTAGCTATGGAGAAACATTTTTGATATTTGCTAATGATAAATGGGTGAATATTCCATGAGGACATTCTTTACTGGACTATTTTTAAATTGTTATTATCATTTGCTGTCTAACCCCCATATGTAATAAAAGACACTAAGTTTGCCCAGGAGCAGTTATCCATAGCAACCAATACGGTTAGACCAGGGATGCTCAGGCGATCTACTTTTGATTCCCCCCTGCGTACACGGCGCAGTGTGTGTATGTATACCCAATAAACACGCCGCACTTCTGCATTTGCGCCACACTTCTGCATCCCAAGGCTTAGACGCGGTCCACCAGAAATCCACAGGGGGTCGACTGGTGGACAGCAATCAACGTCTTGGCCACCCCTGGGTTAGAACCTTCACAGAAAACAAGCTCATTACTAGACTACCATTCGGGTGAAGACACACAGAGCTACTAGTAGCAGCTACTTGTCGTGGCTACTAAAATAGACAATGCTGATCATTTACTGATAATTGTCTCTATGTGTGTTTTAGCAGAGGCAATTCTTAGTACTGGCTTTAGCAAGGTATTTTCTTTTAGTAGCCATTCAAAAGTAGCTTGTACTAGTAGTTCAGTGTGTCTTTAGGGCAGTGACAAACGTGGAGATTAATCGCCCGCGATAAATCTTCATTACCACAGGCGATGGCATATGTGTCAGTTTCCCTGAAGTTGACTTGAGAGGCAAGTTCGGGCGACTACTGGAAACCGAAGCGACGCGCATGCCATCCCACCTGAGATTTACATTGTTGCCGGTGGGATGGCATTGCAGGGAGATTAGTCGCCCACGGTAATGAAGATTTATCGCAGGGTGACTAATCCCACCGTGCGCCACTTCCCTTACCCTTACCTGTAAGGGACAACCCCAAAAGATAACCTTACTTTACCTATAAACTGTGGAATTGGGGGCCTGTGCTAGGTCCTATATCAAACCTTGCTCAGACTGACTGACAATTTGCCTCTCTCACCTGCTTGCAGTAGCCCCAGCGCAGCCAACACTCTGTCTTGCATTCCATTCCAAGGCAGGGCCATATTACATAATATGTTTGCCCAAGAGATAAGGATTCCATATCCATTACTATAATGTAGTGAGATATAAAGCCACATGGGACATTTCAGCTTCCCTCCTGGCTCAGGTAAGAGTCATATACTCAGGAACAAATAATGATTTTGAAACACAGGAAGGAGGACAATTTACGCCATAAATATTCCGTTGCCAGGGATACAGCACAAAGCCAGAATTCAAAGTCATTCTCACAAATACCTTTCCAAATGGATTAACTTTTTTTGTTGTAGTAGGAAATGACAGGATTAGTAATGGTTATATATAAAGTTACATTGAGTCACCAATATATGTGAATGCCTCTCCAGCCAGTGAGCAAAAATATATAATGACTGTGGTATGGGGGGAAAATGGTGTTTCTGAAAAAAACACAATCATAGTAGAGCTGAAAGATATATTTCATGGTAGTAATGTGACTGCCTGCACTTCTATCCTGTGCCTTATGGCAGGATATTGTTAATGCATCGACCCTTTCGAGTTAAAGTTAATGGAGGGGTGCTGTAAAGCAATGCAAAAAAACTCTCCAAATCCTCCCATGTTCCATTACCATTAAAGTATAGTCAGGTAGCATGGAGATGTGGCAGTTTTTAGCTGTGTTGCCCTTGGGTGTAAGTGTTTATTGCCATTGCACTTTGTATCTCTGTATAACAGACTTTGATTTGGGCTGGGCAGGAACCAGCAGGTACTTTTTATTCCATAGAAATCAGCTTTCCGCAATCCCACGAGCCCTGTGCTGCCTCCATATGCCTTACTGATGACGTCTGTGTGCACATATGTCTATAACTAATCATTACATTGTTATAGGGAATCATATTGGTTCAATGACTGCAGCCTTTAGCATCACAGACTTCAATGTCAAACCCAGTAAACTAATTATGCAGATTCCTTTCCGCCAGCGCTTTATTTATTGGGTCTTCAATGTAACCTCAATAGCTCCCTTCGTTTTGAGCGCTCACAACAGAACCTGTGTACCTTTACTTAACGAGAAAGCTTCCACAGGCCAGAACATCTTGCTTACCTTATTATTTACAGTATCTACTGCTTCAGTGCTACAGTGCTAACAACACTTATGGGGGAATTTACTAAAGTGAAGAACCGAAATGAAAGTAAGAAATATTATTGGATTTAAATTGGAGTTAAAAGAAAGTCAAATTTCCAAAACTATGGAAATTACACTATAGAAGTTGCCATATTAGAACACTATCCCTTTCAGCTCCACCAGATTTCCCAGGATTTACCCAGTTTTGTACCCCCCTTTCCCAAACTCCTGTAACTCTATGGCAGTGCTGTCCAACTTATGTTGTTGAGGGCAGGGATTTTTCTGGTCTACATGGTGGAGGGCCACTAATGGAAGCCAGTTTTGACCACTCCCTTTTATTAAAACTGCACCCACTTCAAACCACACCCATGTGGTTATCACAAGAACCTGTAAGACCATATCCACATTAATGGTGGTAGCGCAGCAAAAACCCAAATCATTGGTGCTCACTGCAGGAATGTCACCATCATTCATATGTGAAAGAATTATATTATGTCATATTAAGACACACCCTTAAATCCATATGACTCCCTCACCTCTGTAGGTAGCACAGCAACCCCCAGCGTATAATTACAAACAGTATGGCACATGCAGCAGCATGCAGGGTCGGACTGGGGGGCTTTCATCCAAGGGGCCCCACACCCCCCCAAAGGGGCCCCCGCTGTCTGCCCAACTCCCCGAGCATGCCTGCTTTAGTCTTACCTTAGGCATGATGGGAGACGGAGATCTTCAGGTGGTGGAGGGCCATGGGATTGGGTCTGGGCCCAAGGCTTGACCAGCATGTGGGAGTATGGCACACACAGGCAGTATTTTGCAGACCCAATGCTGCCTGTGTGTGCCATACTCTACCTGCCCTACCCTGCCTGTGTGTGCCATACTCTGCCTGCCCTATGCTGCCTGTGTGTGCCATACTCTGCCTGCCCTATGCTGCCTGTGTGTGCCATACTCTGCCTGCCCTATGCTGCCTGTGTGGGCCATACTCTGCCTGACCTACCCTGCCTGTGTGTGCCATACTCTGCCTGCCCTATGCGGCCTGTGTGTGCCATACTCTGCCTGCCCTATGCAGCCTGCGTGTGCCATACTCTGCCTGCCCTATGCTGCCTGTGTGTACCTCTGCCTCCACGCATCAACCCTGGCCCCCACCCCTGCATGCGCAAACTTCCGTTTTTGGGTACGGAGCATTGGGTAGTATAGGGATAGGTGGACCACTGCTGACCAACAAAATCACTTTTTCCAATTCTGTACAATTCTATTCATTATATTTAAGCAAAAGTAAATAAAGTACATTTAATCAGACGTCAGTATCACTTTAAGCCTTTTAAAGTAGGACTCTGCTCTCACAACATCTAGTTAAATATCAGACTATGAAATCTCAAGAGGAAGCTGATGAAACACATTACCTAGAAGCTGTAGAAACTTGTCTTGTGACATATCAAACTTCATTCAAGCCATGACTTCTCCATGATCTTACCCTGATAAAATGTAACCCAAGCACATTCCAGAATCAATGGTTTCAGAGAGGAATGAAGCTCTGCACAATGAGGTGGGACTTCATTATAGCAATAAACCTTGTTTTTATGAGTAAAGCTGTCCTCAGTCTCCTCAATTAATATTATGTGACTGCAAAGTTGCATTTAAGGGGCAAACAGGTGTGACAACCCCAGTCCTGTGGCTTTTGCATCCCAGGAGGGCAAGGGTGTTCTGTAGGGATAAAAATAAAGTGCAGAGTATCACTATAGTAGTTGTGCCCTTTGGGTGCAACACGTGGGGCAAGTTTCAAAGTGCCAAATACCATTTTTATGTTGTATCTTTCCCCAGTGTTAATAAGTCATGTGATCAGGGTCTATAGCATGGCCTTAACGTGTAAGAAAACTAATGATGTGTATGTGGTTCCTCTGCAGAGAGACATCAACCTGGCAAAAATGGATTACAGGGGATCTTCAGTGCGCACAATTTGCCAGTGAAGAAGTGGACATGAACGTAATGTGGCGGTGTAGCCTAATGTTGATTAATAACCCCTCAAATTGCTCACTGCTTATGTGCACATGGGACTGACCTATGTGTATAATAACAGGAGAGTAGGTGAAAACCAGGTAATTCCTGGAAAATCCAGGGGACTTGACATTACTATCTGTGTATGTGGCTCTCTGAGTGATCTTCGACTGAGAAAGGGTCTTCTTAAAGCAGATATACTTAGGTCAACACTGTACAGTATTTGACCAATTGGCACGCAGGCAGCAATTATATATATCAATAACAGTGGGTATAGCAAACAGTGCCATATTAGATTGATAGAGTGCTACTTTTCAGTCCTTTTTTCTTCCCGTAGTATCCTTCCCTGGAGCTGCTACATGATATTTGTGCTGTGTCCGCAAAACTGTTCAAATGGATCCTAAGGGTACCCTTAAGAGAGCTGTGTTAGCTATCCAGTGTGGCTGTAAGGAGCTTCTCTGCACCTCGTCTCTCTTTACGATTAGTAGTTATCAGGGCACGTTTATTAGCATGTAACTTTTATACTATTTGTGATTACAAATCCGTGTACTTATTGAAAAGATGTGATAACACAACCGGATTATTAACTGTGGCAATATCCACACTAGAAATAATAGTCATTTCCTACATTTAAACGCTTCCGCCACAGATATTGCACAAAGCTGTGATGCAATTCAGCATTACAGTCTATGGCAAGGTTGCATTAAGTGTTAGAAAGTGTACAAATTATAGAGATTCTATCACCAATAATTTTATCTCTTTATTCTGGGCCTGCTGCCACTTGTTGTGCCCCAGAATAGTGAAGCAGGGACAAGCCATAGAGACACTGGGGATGTCACCTAGCCCTAATTCAAAAAGATTTGAGCTGAAAGTTTTTTTTTTTTTAAAAAATGTATCTGTCATTTGATGTAAGGATTGATAAGAAAAGTAGAATAACAAGTGGGACATTAATCATGACAAGGACAGTCTCACTGATGGGTTATCTTGATCGCAAATGGTTTATTTAGGTAGTTCCCTTTGCACATGATAGGCTGTTTAACCATTGGCTTCAGTATTGTATCTGATAACCATTGTTTATGGTAGATGTAGGATGTTGGAAACCCTCTGGATCAGGGAAGTAGATAGAAAAATAAAACATCATCTTAGCTATTCCCTGAATATTTTGGTGAATAATCAAGAAAAAAAAACACATTTATAATCTATAGTGACCCATTATATGGTCACCAGCACATTACATCTGCTATTCACTTTTGGTAATATACTCTAGTGCAGTGCTGTTCAAATGGCGGTTCCTGTCTCCAGGAGTGCCCCCCCCATATGTCTGGTTGCTTTGAATGGTACCAGTACTGAGATTAATGGCCCCTGCATTGTTCACACTTGAGATCCAGACTCTGCCTGCCCTACACTGCCTGTGTGTACCATACTCTGCCTGCCTTATGCTGCCTGTGTGTGCCATACTCTGCCTGTCCTACCTTGCCTGTGTGTGCCATACTCTGTCTGTCCTATGCTGCCTGTGTATGCCATACTCTGCCTGCCCTACCTTGCCTGTGTGTGCCATACTCTGTCTGCCCTATGCTGCCTGTATATGCCATACTCTGCCTGCCCTATGCTGCCTGTGTGTGCCATACTCTGCCTGCCCTATGCTGCCTGTGTGTGCCATACTCTGCCTGTCCTATGCCGCCTGTGTATGCCATACTCTGCCTGCCCTATGCTGCCTGTGTGTGCCATACTCTGCCTGCCCTATGCTGCCTGTGTGTGCCATACTCTGCCTGTCCTATGCTGCCTGTGTATGCCATACTCTGCCTGCCCTATGCTCCCTGTGTGTGCCATACTCTGCCTGCCCTATGTTGCCTGTGTGTGCCATATTCTGCATGCCTTATGCTGCCTGTGTGTGCCATACTCTGCCTGTCCTATGCTGCCTGTGTATGCCATACTCTGCCTGCCCTATGCTGCCTGTGTGTGCCATACTCTGCCTGCCCTATGCTGCCTGTGTGTGCCATACTCTGCCTGCCCTATGCTGCCTGTGTGTGCCATACTCTGCCTGCCCTATGCTGCCTGTATATTCCATACTCTGCCTGCCCTATGCTGCCTGTGTGTGCCATACTCTGCCTGCCCTATGCCGCCTGTGTGTGCCATACTCTGCCTGTCCTATGCCGCCTGTGTATGCCATACTCTGCCTGCCCTATGCTGCCTGTGTGTGCCATACTCTGCCTGCCCTATTCTGCCTGTGTGTGCCATACTCTGCCTGCCCTATTCTGCCTGTGTGTGCCATACTTTGCCTGCCCTATGCTGCCTGTGTGTGCCACAGGATTTAAGGGTATGTCTTAATTTAACTTAATGAACTGTCTTTACATATGAGTGATGGATGTCTTTTTGGCGTGCTACCACCATTAATGTGGATATCGTCTGAAAAATGTTTGTGTTAATATGTCCGTGGGTTAAAATGGGTGTGGCTTAAAAAAGGCAGTGGCCTAAATGGGCTTCCATTATCGGCCCTTCAAGACGTAGGCACAGAAGTTGGACAGGGCTGCTCTAGTGTAGCCTTGCAGCATCAATTGTAGTGAATTGCTCTAAAATTATTTAGCAAAATACCCATATGAAACTCTAGATACTCCTGTTATTATTAAGTAATTTATAACACACAAAGCTGCCCATTTCTTTCAACAAGTACTTATATATTGTTTGAGGCAAATCCCTCTTCTAGTTTCTTACAGGGAATTATAACACAATAGGAGGACAAACAGAGGTCATATGAAAGGTTGTGGCTTCATACACAGGCTGTTATGCAATAACTAATTTACCGCAATTATGTAGGAAAAACATTGATAAAATGATAATGATGTTGATGAAAGGCTCTAAAGTGCACTATATGCAGGTTTATTATACTAGGGCCTGTAGGAAGTGATGAAACATGTGTTAATATGGTGCCTACAGGGATAGGTGAAGTCCTCTGGGAGCAGGACAACCAAAGAGAAGCAGGTAAGAACTATACTAGGTGGAATTAGGGTTGCCATCTTTGCCAGTATCTTATACTGGCAAAGCCACATTAGTAATACTCTGTTGTGTGCTTATTGAGCTTAATATGGTACTACTCCCAGGACCCTGCCATAGCCTGTATAATAGAAAAGAGCACACACATACTACAGAATTAAATATACCATATATATACAAATTTTAATTTTATTGACGCAACGTTTAAAGCATGAAATAGGGCACTTATGGCCTGAAATATGTTGCACCAGTAAATGGAATTTTCTAGTGTGCTCCTCTCTATGCTTATTACCTTATACCAGCCAGATGGGATGGTGATGTCACATGGGTATATTTGGGGGGCAGAGATTGGGTAGAGACTGGAAATGACATGGTCTGCCATTTTGGATGGTACATTTTTACCATGTACCCCTATAGAAATATAAAAGGACATCAACATATCAAACATAGGAGCAATATTGCACCAGTGCAGTTATTCACAGCACCTTATTTATATACTCACATTGAAAACCAGTTGCTGATTGGTTGTTGTGTGTGACTACACTGGCACAAAGGAAATGGAGCTAATTCTGCAGGAATCCCTTGAAGTTCATTGATGATAAAATTGCTGTGCAATAAAAACTGGAGGGATGCAGGTATTGTGCATTCCATACACAAAGCACTTAGCAATTGGTACACAATATACCATTTGTCCTTATACCTGGGTTACTGGAGGCCTATTACAAATTCCCTATATGCAGTTTATCACTGAGCCCCAATACAGGGACTTGACTGCGAAGAGAATCCAGTGTTGCCCAATAAGAAGATACAGCACCCACTTTGCTGTACAAGACTATAAGCGGATTTGATTGTTGGTCAGGGGCCCAATAATTGCATCTGGCCCAGTAAGGATTGGTGATATTCTCCCTGGGCCATGCTACTAGATGAGTATGTTGGGGTGAAGCAGGTTGCTCTTATGGTGAAAAGCAAAACCAAGGGATATATTTTTTAAGGTGGGGTGGGAGTGGGAGACAGCTATTACAACTAGTTAACTAATCAACCAATGTAATAAAATGTAACATTCTTCCCATGGACAGTTCATACCATGCTTTGTGAAGATTGGAAGCTGGATGTGACCCCTGAAGGATTTTTAAGGTCCCCCAGCCACATAACGTATTGTATAGCATCTTTACTTTTAATGTAATGTAGCAGTATGAGAAGGAGTCAGCCACTACATGTAGAAAGCTGAGCAGCGCTGAGAGGGACTTTATTAAACAAAATGAAATCAATAGTAGTGTAGTTATGAGTGGGGGGCAGCTGTAAAGAGAGCCAGAGGCAATGTCATTCAGCTAGTACCTTACCCCATCTATAACTCTCATTGTTTCTACCATTGATTAGCTATGATATCAGTTTATTGCCCCACTTTTCTGTATTCCCATGCCTGTGCAGAGCAATAGCATGACATATACCCCGCTGTGCATACAGCTGCCCTACAGCAATCATATACACCAGCATGGTCACCGCTAACGGTCACAATCTGGGTCAGTGCCAACATTTAAAGGAATACTGTCACGAGAAAATGTTTTTTTTTTTTTTTTTAAACCCATCAGTTAATAGAGCTTCTCCAGCAGAATCCTGCATTGAATTTGTTTTTCAAAAACACAAACAGATTTTTATACATTTAATTTTGAAATTTCAAATGGGGCTAGCCATATCTTATTTATTTCCCAGGGTGCCACAGCCATGTGACTTGTGCTCTGATAAATTTAAGGGTGAAGACACATGGAGCTACTTAGTAGCAGCTTCTTGTCATGGCTACTAAATGCCAGAAAACACCCTGCTATAGACAATACTGAGACTTGCCTCTGCTAAGACACACAGAGACAATTTTCATTGAATGATCAGCATTGTCTATTTCTGTAGCCATGACAAGTAGCTGCTGCTAGTAGCTCTGTGTGTCTTTACCCTAAAGGTGGCCATACACGCACCAATATTATCGTACAAATCCTATTGTTTTTATGTTTCTACCTCCATATACGACGATTCAGCTCTGAATATCAGTGGAGGGGACGAATGATCTTTCCTGCGGCCAATGGTTGCGGGAAAGATTGTAATTGTAAGGTTTATGGCCACTTTTAGTCACACTTTACTGCTGTGCTGCAAGTTGGAGTGATACCAACCCCCTCCCAGCAGCCAATCAGCAGAACAATGGGAAGGGAGCAAGATAGCAGCTCCCAGTAGGTATCAGAATAGCACTAAATAGTAAGAAATCCAAGTCTGGCTTGGGACTCCTCCAGTTACGTGGGAGTAGGAGAAACAATAGGTTACCTGAAAGCTCCTTCTGAAAGCTCAGACTCAGACACAATGCACTGAGATGGCGCCTACACACCAATATTACAGCTAAAAAATACATTTGTTGGTTTAAGAATAACATTTTAAATGGTAGAGTGAATTATTTCCTGGAATAAATATATAACATTATCATTGAGTTAAAAAAAAAACCTTTAATATTACAGCCTTTTTAAATAACTATTGTCCAGCCAATCAAACTGATACAATTGGAATTAATTTAGAGTACAAATAAATTAAAAACTTTAAATATTACCTTTTTTTCTTTTTCAGTGCAAAATATACATTAAAGTAACCATTTCTACAAACAGTCAGGTCGGTTAGAGTAAAAACAAAAATAGAAAGTTAGAGATTGTCGCCGTATTTCTCAGCTGCTGAGAGGTTTGGCAAAAAATGTTTGTATTTGGATATTAGTCTGTATAAAGGGACGTCAAGTCACATCAGGTTCTTACGTATCTAGGTTAAACATGCACATTTAACATCTTGTTTCTAAAAACATATGTTTTTACTTGTATTATGTTGTAGCTCTGTTATATATATGGGGTATCCGACTGGTCACTTTGATCCTCAAATTGAAAGGAAACCATGATAGTCTGTGCCTGACTTGCAGGGATCGTTACCACGCCCCATTTAGGCTGGCAAAGTCAATAATATCCTCCCACACCATGTTCTATGATAAAGTGATGGAAACTGGGACTTGAAGTCCCCCCTGCTTTCCATAGTGGGTGGTGCACTGATTCTAAGAAAAGCAGAGAGACGTCAAGTCCCATTATCCATCACTTCTACATGGAACAAGATGAAGCAATGGTTAAGTGATTCTGCCAGTCTAAAGCTGGCCATACACGCACCGATAATATCATACGAAACCCAGTTTGGTACGATATTCGGTGCGTGTATGTCAAGTCAGCGAGTCGACCGATAGCGCAGGAGGCTGCTGATATCGGTCGACTCGCCGATCGGCCAGGTTAAAAGATTTTGATCGGGCGCCATAGAAGGCGCCTGAGCAAGATCTGCCATCAGGGCTGAATTGGCAGAAGGAGGTAGAAATCCTATTGTTTCTACCTCCTTATCTGCCGTTTCAGCCCTGAACGGTTAGTGGCCGATTGTACGATCTTTCGTGGGACCGATGGTATTTAGGTATGTCGGTGTGCAAAGTAATATATATATTTTGGGTAGTTCAGAGTGCATAACGTTCATATAAGCCCAAATGAATAGGCACATGTCAAAAAGGAAAGGGAGGGAGGTACATTTCATTTTTAGGGTTGATGTGCAGCCTTGGCCAAGACTAGTTTCCAGCAGGCAGATAGCGATACTCTTCACTAGTTTCTGCACTATAAATACCAAGTATGACACAGCATATACCTGGGGAAAGGAACCTTTTGGAGTACCGTTATTCTTTAACAGGGTACAGAGTTATATAAAGTTAGAGCTAAACAGATAAGAGTACTTATTATAAGCAATGGCTTAAACATCATTTTTGCTGTTGTTTATGCATTAGCTGCAAATATATTGCCTTGTCATTATGATGTGGCCTTCCTGCAGGAACACACCTGCCATCATATAAAGAGGTGTCATATTATCACTTAATAGCATTCTTTTGTGCTACAGCTTCTTTGTTGTGTACAAGTAAAATAAACAGTTTCTTTGTATTTTTTGGGGAAACCCCAGTTGTTTCATGGTCAGCGTCTGGTTTGTTAAATGCGTCACAAGTGTGATACAGCAGGATTCATTACTTTTCTAATTTTTGTGCTGCTGCGAATAACTGAACCGGTACCAAGGGAACTGGCTAAGGCAAGTTTCACTGCAATAAAATATGGGCATAGTCCTAGCTCATCTCTTAGGAATGCAGGGAGAAAGCTACAGGTTGGAATTGTACTAAATAAACAGTTGGCACTAAAGACGCTGTGTATAGATGGAGCAACCTTTACTGACATATATGGTGCTTCATTCCTGTCAGTGAGGACAAGGATGTATTGGCTTTCACCACATGCAGCAATAAAAGCTGCTCCATCACTGGTTTAAGATTCACTCAAAACCAGGAAAATTCTCCTGTGTGCGGTAACCCATAAAATCAGTGACTGG